>NC_134400.1:1198067-2398067 GCF_050003625.1 Haematobia irritans
ATATATATATAATTAAATATATATATATATATATATATATATATAATATATATATATATATATATATATATATATATATATATATATATATATATATATAATATATATATATATATATATATATATATATATATTATATATATATATATATATATATATATATATATATATATATATATATATATATATATATATATATATATATATATATATATATATATATATATATATATATATATATATATATATATATATATATATATATTATATATATATATATATATATATATATATATATATATATATATATATATATATATATATATATATATATATATATATATATATATATATATATATATATATATATATATATATATATATATATATATATATATATATAATATATATATATATATATATATATATATATATATATATATATATATATATATATATATATATATATATATATATATATATATATATATATATATATATATATATATATATATATATATATATATATATATATATATATCTTTTTTTTAAGTTATAAGACAAAATGGAAAAATTTTTTATATGTTTTAGATTTTCTAATTTCGCCATAGGTACCCCAAAATTCGATCAAAAGGTTAATATACGAATTTATAGATTTGTTAGATTTTTGGTAGAAATTTCTTAAAATGTTGGTAGAACCATTTTTCAAAAAAAAAAAATCGTAGTGTGAAGAAAAATTTTGAGTTTGAAATTGCAAAAATGTCGTTAGTGCCATACGAAGTTCAAGATGGACGCATTATTGGTAAAATTTACAAATTTTAATAAAGAAACTGAACTATTATGTGGGAGACACGAATTTAGTAAATTCGTTATGCTTTATTGTGTATAATTTCCCTCGTTTTTAGATCATTTAGCTAACGTACGCAAAAATGATTAAAGTCAAGGAAACATCCTTAAAACATAATAATTGCAAGAACAGAAATAGAATTGAATTGGCTTTAATGCCGATCTACAGTGTATTCTTTATCGAAAATAAACTTAAATCTTGGTTAAACTCAAACGATATACAGTGAATTTTTTTTGGGAAATAAAAATATAATTGAGACCCCTAAACAAATATACGCTGTATGTTGCATATTGTGTTTCATTATATAAGAATACTCTCGAATTTCTCTAGTCCTAAATTTAAAATACAATCATTCAAGTGTTGGATTCCTATTTTTCACGCATCATACAAATGTAATTTTCAGTAAAGACAAAAAATGGCAATGCATCATCATCATCATCATGTCTGTTAGTGGCATTTAGGGCATTCCAATCAATCTTTGAACTATCATATGTGAATCTGATGGCAATGCAAGCACTACAAAGTAAATTCAAGAACATATTACCCGAGGGAGAGTTACAGCTTTCGGTTTATTAAGCACTCTTCTTATTTTTTTTTTAATTTGGCCTCCGCCATGTACTCGCAACAAAGGCTTCTGGATTCTTCTCATGATATTGTATTGGTCGAGCACCCAATAAACCTTTTAAACAAATGGTCCGCACTGAAGAACTATGTGAGCGGATACCGGAAACTATTCCAGTATCTTGTTGGCAAAAAAAAAAATGAACAGAAAAATTTAATATTGTTAAAAGGAAAATATTTCCCTACGTTTTTACTGACTTTGGTTCGTTTGTTCTGAATTGGTGACTTTGGCTGCCGAAAAAGCTACCCAGCTACTATGGCAAAGGATCATCAAGTATTTAACAAACTTGTTTGCCAGAAATCCTTTGCTGAGTATCGTCATATTAGTGTGTGCGTGTGTGTGTGCAACGACAATTGCTTTATTTTTGTCTGTTTTTTTTTTTTTTAATGTCTGGCCAAGTCTGTTGTGAATTTAAGGCAATAAAATCGATTGAAACGAATATTGGCTTTTTGCCTTGATAGTCGTTGATTGTGTTGTGCTGTTTGCGGAATCCGTTTGTCTATGGGCTATGTAAAGGATTTTAATTTCGCTAAAATCTCTTTGTCTGTCTGTAATGTAAAGTTTGTAAATTCAATTTATGAATTTTAGTGCGTAGACCTCTTCAGTGCATCATTTATTTAGCTAAATTAGTTTAGACAATAAATTTTTTATGGCTATATACCGACTCCTGAACCTCCCCCCAAGAAAAACTTGGGGTGCATTCTAATGAACAATGCTTGATGTATCATACAAATATATGTATCGTACTTGTATTTGTTTTTGTGGGGATATTTATTATTTAACACATCCCTCTCTTGTTTTCACCGTCTGTATTCCCTGGATAATATCCAAAGACTATGGCACACCAGAAAAAGAAACCCGAACAAGATAAAGCCAAGGCCATAACTAATAGGAATGTGTCATAAAAATTTGTTTTATATAAATAAAAATTAGTCCAAAGAATTTTATTGTTGCGTGTGTGTGTATGTGTGCATATCCGAGTATATCAGAGTGTTGGTGTGAGTTTTATAAATTATTTATTATTACAAATTTGAAGACACATCTATAACAATAATACACACACACACACACACCCACTGGGATATATGCATGAAAACCACCCCTTGGTCATTGAGACCGAAGTTGTAACAAACTTTTGGATTTCTTTACTACACCAAAAACAACAAAAAGGATCTAAAAAAAAGAATTCCTTTGAAACCTCATCCCAATTGGATTGAATGAACTATTGAGGAACTGCACTATATTTTGACAAGGGGGATTTTTATCAAATAACAACCACCTCTATGACGGATGTTTAATGAAGCTTGCATGAAAAGTGCGTTTTATGTACAGTAGTTTTCACGACAAAATCTGAGCTTACTTCAAAAAAAATCAGAAATTTTGAAAGTGGTTGTACCTTTATATCCATCATCAAAGAATGATTGGATTTTTCCTCTTTCTGTAACGCTTGTTTCTTCAATAATGGAACTATGGTCAGCATGCACGCCATGTACACTAAGGTTCATGGATCAATCCCAGTTTCGAACGCATACCAAAACGTTTTTCAGCGGTGCATTATCTCCTTTCACTAATGCTACTGACATTTCTAAGTGTTTCCAAGTTTCTCTAATTATTTCCATTTATATTCATAAAAATGATATTCCTTGTTATTGAGCTAAAAACGAAATCTCGCACAGAAAGATCATATTTCTTTTCTGAGGAACGAAATTTTAGACAAACAAGTTTTCTTTTGAAGCAAAACAATTTCTTTAAAAACAAATAATAAGTTTAGAGACAATTGTTTGTGATACATTTTTGTTTTTATCTGCTTAAAAAAATATTTATATTAAAGGGGAATCTCTTATGACGATTTCGATTGGAAAAAAAGGTGCAACATTCTCGAAATTGATTGCAACATATCAAGGACACTGTCATAGATTTTGGATCCTTTATACCTCACAATATTATAAATTAACAATAACTTTAGAATTATACTATCATTTGGGCGAAATGTCAATTAGGGAAAAGGAGTGTAACACCAAGGCAACATATTTTTTGCGATTCGAAAACGCCCTTAGAGAAAGAGCGATTTCGCTTCCGAAAAAAATATGTTGCCCTGGTGCGACACTATATTCTCCCTCATTGTAGTTTCTTCTCCCAAATGACAATGTTATTCCAAAGTTATTGTTAATTCATAATATTGTGAGGGATACAGGACCCAAAAGCCTATAACAGTGTCCTTCATATTTTGCAAAGTTCACCATTGTAGTATCACTATGGACTGAATAGTCTAAGTGAGCCTGAGATAAAGGCCAGCCACTACACCTAATCTAACCAGGCGATTTTCTTAGAAAACCATCACATATACCAATAATCCGATATTATTCAACCTTGAGATATCCAAATGTAGTAATTCTTAACATTAAAACTTTTTTGTATCGATACTTGTGAATTAAAATTGGTAGAAGAAAATCTTCTGTAGCTGTCCACTGTCCTCTACAGTACAAAAATCAATCCGCTTAAATTGCCTTTTGTTGAGAGGTATCAACCAGAATATTAGACCAACCATGAGAGTAAGATCTCTTAAATCCTGGTAAATTGGAAATCTATCCCATGATATTGAATGAGTTGCGGCGGCATTCGATAACACTTCTCATTTACCCACATTGAATCATGGAGCTGGTAATGCGAAATCATAAATATGTAGATAGACTTTGATTACTTTCGAGGGGTAACTACTTTTCATCCTTCACTCACTCACCCCCAATTACCATTTGACTTGGGTATTGATTAATTGTTGATTTACTTCTCACTGCTGGTAGTTCCAAGGCAGCCACCAAAGCCTCACTGAGTCAGTCACCCCCATTCAAACTAGATCGCTTCTAAATCAAATTGGATATATAGACGAATGTTTTAGAGATGGAGTGAGTGAGAGGGTGTTCGTTTGTCTAATGTAGAGGCAGGCCCCAAGGGATGCACTGCAGGATATCCTGCCACAATTTCAAATCCTCTCGTTCAAACCCTCAATGAAGAAAAAAAAAAAAAACAAAACAGAAAATATGTAGTACTGCATTAAACATCAGCATAGTATTTATTGATTCTAATCCCACATATTGGAGTCAAGAATACACATACATATGTACCAGGCACAGCCCATATCACAGATACATGCACACTCAGTTCATCGTTTCGAAAGGAGCTACATTGTGGTTATTGAGACTTGAAGTGCTGGTGATGGAGAACAATACCATTCCCATTATCATTTATTTTATTTGTCAATACGATGATACGAATGCCATTGACTCCACATCCTCAATGTATCATTTCAGCTTTAGATCGATTTACAATGCACGCATTTACATTCATACACTAAAAGAAAATGATTTAGAGCAATGTAAACCACTAAGGGAAGTCTAAAGTCGCTTGATGCCGATTATATAAAATTCTGTAAGAGATTGTAGATCAACAACCATAAGTCGCTCTAACTCACCTGAGCACAACGTTCGATAACGTAGTTAATAACGAATTTTTCTCGCTTCTTTTTCGAAGAAAACTATCAAGAATGGTTCGAACAATAAACGAAAACTGGTTCATCAGTCGCTTCGACGTGTGCGTACTTTTATTTGGAAAATGTTCGTTGTAGCGAACCTTTTCCTTTTCTCGGAGCGGTTCATAGGGGACAATCGGGATGAGTTCCATGTTTCAAAATGGATATTGGGTAGGCAAAGAGCGATGTGGAACATCCGAAATTTTCCTATTCCGAAGATAAATAGATCATTAGGGGATGCCAAAAACCCCTACGGAATTGGAACAGTTGCGGATGATGTATGTAGGGAGTTTTGTGAGAATATGGAGACGTTGTAGCTCTACCTTTCACTGCATATATGAAATTCGCTTTCGATTACAGTACAACATACACTCTTTTTCTCAGAACGTAAACAGTTAAGTGAAGACAACAGTTGTTTAACAAATACCAACGACCACTCATCCGCAACCTTACGTATTCCGAAAAGAAAGGAACATGGATCGCAAATTTCTGCCCAGCCGAACTTTTATCCTTTCTGTTTTTGCGATCACATTTTTCCAAGTGTATTTTCATCGTTATCACAGAGCTGATGCAACTACGCTTTCTTCGTATGACTGTTTATTCATTAGTACGCAATTGACTTTTTGGTAAAGACTACTCACCATTACGAATCTCAGCTACACCATAGCGTGGGGAGTGTGTGATGAAGATGATAAAGGAAATGCTAAAGCAATAGCTTAGCTGGGTAGGCGTTGTCATGCCACAATCATAAATCATTTTAATTGATTTATACCAAATTAAAGTGCGTATCTCTCAGAGAGATAGAGAGAGAGAGGGGAGAGAGTTTGTCTATATGCAATTGCCTTTGGTGATGTCATCGAACTTCGAACCCTGCAAGGGAACCAAGGACATCAGCAAAAGGATTAAAATTAAATGCCAAAGCAAACCCAATAACAATGAGTTGCATTTTTATTTGCATTGCAGCAGGAAGTTGGCTTTACAAACAGACAAGGATTATCAAACTCCATCAGTCGTGAAGTGGTTAAGCACCCACACACACACACAGTCATTGAAATCAACAGAAAATTAAGTCTGTGGGATATTTTATTATAATCTAACAAGGATTTACAATTGGCTGCCAATATATTAGCCAGTCAGTGAAGAACATAACTTCATTTTACAACTTGGCTTTAGTTCCCTAGGTTTTGCCATTGCCTTTTGAGAATGCTAACACGATAATGACATTGATGCGCCGAAAAGCCTTCAATCATGAATAATTTGCAAAATACGCGCAAATACTTAAGCGTTAAGCCAATAGCAACACCAAGCTGCAGCAGCATTACTCAACGTTATGCCATGCCAATATTACGAGTTGACATGGGGGTGGTAATGGTAAAAAACCATGGTAACCCAAAGCCAAGCCCCGAGAAGGAGACGAAAGACAACGCTTTAGGCGAAGAACAAGAAGAATAGAACAATAAATTTCCATCAAGTTGTCAGCTATTTGTATCTCATTTTCCACTCGAATAAATCATTTTGAATTCACTTGTCGTCATTACTGACAAAAGATGTAGTCAGAGAGCAAAAACGATACGCCGCTTCCATTGACGAAAGGACAAAAACAATTCCGTATTCTCTCTTCAAATCGGTCCCTAATATCCCTAACTGTAGCAAGGCCAGGAAGGGAGCTTGTCAATACTTGCGAATGATGAAGAATAGCATCCTTTCGTTTTTGTTCTGTAGCATGGTGGGATCCACCCCACACACCCGCATTTAGCCCACAGTTGAGTGTTCATTAAAGCCTATCTGTATCTGCCATTGTTTTCGAACAATTCTTTTAGTTGGAAAAGAGGTGAAAAATCACATGAATGCAAATAGTTCTTTTCGTGTTTCCTTCACTGTTCATGTTGCAATAGAGGAAAGTGATTTAGTCTGGACTGCCGTATGCGAACAGGTAAAATAGGGTCTGTGGCAAAATACCCTTGTTATGTCAATTAAGTAATCAAAGGCTCGTTCAAAAAAATGCCTCGTTAAAAGAGTATAGAGTAATTTCGACGCCTTTATTGAGATTGTGGCAATGCGGTATGGGGAATCATGCAATATGCAAAAGGAAATGAAAAAGTAGCCACGTTTTACATAGATGAATATCCTTGACTTACCGGCATTGATACATGACTGAAATCTACTTGCAATTAGAATGGTTGTTGGATTTTTTTCTTTTGTGCTTGGCTAGTGTAAAACCTAGTAATGTTTTAAGTGCTCTTTAGGATTTTCAAAATAAAAGTTAGTAAGCAGGCAATAAACGGGTAGGCCGACTTACTGAGTAAAATTTAAATTTTATTTATTCATTATTTATTACAATTCTAAAAACTATAATAAACATTAAAGCACTAGCTACAAAGGCTATCGGCTTAATAAATTTCAATTATTTTAACATATAAAATTTGGATAAAAAAATTTTGCGAAGTCCAATGCAAGGCTGGTCTTCGTCCAAATTAATTATTTTTCACATTATTTTTATATCCTCCACCATAGGATGGGGGTATATTAACTTTGTCATTCCGTTTGTAACACATCGAAATATTGCTCCAAGACCCCATAAAGTATATATATTCTGGGTCGTGATGAAATTCTGAGTCGATTTGAGCATGTCCGTCCGTCCGTCTGTTGAAATCACGCTAACTTCCGAACGAAACAAGGTATCGACTTGAAACTTGACACAAGTAGTTGTTATTGATGTAGATCGGATGGTATTACAAATGGGCCATATCGGCCCACTTTTACGTATAGCCCCCATATAAACGGACCCCCAAATTTGGCTTGCGAAACCTCTAAGAGAAGTAAATTTCATCCGATCCGGCTGAAATTTGGTACATGGTGTTAGTATATGGTCCTTAACAACCATGCAAAAATTGGTCCACATCGGTCCATAATTATATATAGCCCCCATATAAACCGATCCCCCGATTTGGCTTTCGGAGCCTCTAAGAGAAGCAAATTTCATCCGATCCGGCTGAAATTTGGTACATGGTGTTAGAATATGGTCTCCAACTACCATGCAAAAATTGGTCCACATCGGTCAATAATTATATATAGCCCCCATATAAACCGATCCCCCGATTTGGCTTGCGGAGCCTCTAAGAGAAGCAAATTTCATCCGATCCGGCTGAAATTTGGTACATGGTGTTAGTATATAGTCTCTAATATCCATGCAAAAATTGGTCCACATCGGTCCATCATTATATATAGCCCCCATATAAACCGATCACCAGATTTGACCCCCCGGAACCTCTTGGAAGACCAAAATTCATCTGATTCAGTTGATATTTGGTACGTGGTGTTAATATATGGCCTCAAACACCCATGCAAAAATTGTTCGAAATCGGTCCATAATTATATATAGCCCCCATATAAACCGATCCCCAGATTTGACCTCCGGAGCCCCTTGGAAGAGCAAAATTCATCCGATTCGGTTGAAATTTGGCACGTGATGTTAGTATATGGTATCCAACAACCATGCAGGAATTGGTTCATTTCAGTCCATAATTATATATAACCCCCATATAAACCGATCCCCAGAGTTGACCTCCGGTGCCTTTTGGAGAAGCAAAATTCATCCGATCTGGTTGAAATTTGGTACGTGGTGGTAGTATATGATATTTAACAACCATGCCAAAAGTGGTCCATATCAGTCCATAATCATATATAGTCCCCATATAAACCGATCCCGAGATTTGGTTTTGGAGTCTCTTGGTACGTTTAGAAGAAGTTTCCAAGCAATCAATGGTGGAGGGTACATAAGCTTCGGCCTGGCCGAACTTACGGCGGTATACACTTGTTAATTTTAATAAGAGCTTTTTGGACATGAAAGTTAAGGAATTGGTATTATAAAGTTATTAAGAAAAGAAAATGCCATATTCCAAACATCACAAGCCTATATACATGTTTCATCACTGGCTAAGTCGAATTTCCATATTCTTTAGTCAAGATCTGACGACGTGAGATGATTCTATTTGGGTCTTCTTTCATAAGAACCCCTCATTATCTATCTCGATTTAGTATTATCCCTGAATCAGTTTAGAATTGGCTGTTCAACGTACTTCTACCCAATATTTTTGTCAAAAGGACGTATACAGCTATTATATTTGAATTTTATAGCGGTCAGTGTTTCGGTATAGCACGCATACACGCACAGAAAAAACATGTTTGGACATGGTTGCCGCATCCATTTAATGCTTATTTAGAGTATTTAATTGTCGCGAAAACCATGTATTTTGTCTTTGTAAAAATAATTTTCGAGCGGAGAAAAATATATGTTGGCAATAAGCATTTAAATGGTTCTCAAATGCCGCAAACATGTTCTATTATTTAAATGATAGAATTTGAGACCATTATATGGTCAGGAAAATCATGTACCTGACCATTCAATTTTTTTACTTTTTTGCAAAGAAAAAAGTATTTTTATAGTTTACGTATAGATATGTCTACAAGCATTACATGGCCATAAAGATCATGTACATTGTTTTCGTGACCATTTAATTTTTTAATTTTTTTGCAGCGACAAGAATTTTATAAAAACATTGAGCAGGTACACACGATTTTCATTTTGCGCGTCAGTCGTGTGTTGATTGTTTCTTGGAATGGACGGAGAATACGGAATTATTGTGTTTTGTGTTAATTTATTTATTCAGAAATGGCACGTGGTTTTATGTGAATACAAAAAAGGAAAGTGTAATTGAAACAAATGTACCTGGTTTTTGTTCTGAATTTTGACATATGGTATAATTTATTTTTATTTGCAGTTATATGATGTCTGTGTTTGTACATTTGATGGGCACGAAGTAAATATGGAATGATTTCTTATTGTTGAAATTGAACCAAACTAGAGTGTGTAAAAATATGTGATGTTTGCTTGCACGACATTATAAATACAAATAAACAATGAATTAGTTTATAAATAAATAAAAACAAATAAATAAAGTTGATTTTGTGTTTTCTTTTCTCAAGTGGCGTCCTTTTTCCGACGACGAAAAAAGTTTTTTCATAAAAATCAAAACATTTTAGGTTGTGACCATGTTCTTTTAACTAGAAGAAAAACATTTTTGACGAATAACATAACATTTTAGATCGTGACCATTGTCTTTTAATGGAAACAAAAGTCTTTTTATCAATATAATAACATTTTAGATGAGGACAATTGTATTTTTCTTAGAACCATGTTCACTGAGCCAACATGGTTGCAGGTTAAAATGTTACATGGTCGCCGCAAAAATAGCTGCTATCATATTATTTTGCTCTTCGAATATGATTGTGGCAATCATGTTTCTTCTCTGCGTGTATGAGCGATATCCCGGGTTTACTTCTAGCGCATCTAGAAACCGCAATTTTTATCAGATTTTATAAGGAGATACACCCAATATCTACAATCTACAGTCTTCAATCTTCTCGTTAATCGGGCAGTAGTGCCCGATTATTTATTTAACTCGAAGACAGTGGAGTCCGAACAGCGTTTCATATTGCAGTGAAAGCACTTTAATAGGCTTTGAAATACTCAGAAATGTCACCAGCATTACTAAGAAGGGATTTTGAAAATTAATGATCCTCCATATGCAAGCGGGCTGCTAACCATTGCACCTCACTGGCCTCTGAAAGGCGTTATTTTATACTATTTTGTTGCACGCGTGGACGAGAACGTTTAGATTTATCTAGTACTGAAACCAAAATAGGTTTTATAAGTCCAAGTCAATCTGATGTTGTCTCCATAAGTGGAATTTTTAAAGTTAGCTTCGGGAACCCACACTCAAAAAGCAGTGAACTCACCAGGAAAGAAAAATTTGGTTAATTTTATAAAGTTTACGTTAATATTAGAAAATTTTAACTAAACTTTATTACAAGGAAA
Source organism: Haematobia irritans (assembly GCF_050003625.1). NCBI lineage: Eukaryota > Metazoa > Arthropoda > Insecta > Diptera > Muscidae > Haematobia > Haematobia irritans. The sequence continues at coordinate 1,208,941 of NC_134400.1, forward strand.
AAACGAAACGCAAGATGAGCATCACACAAATTTCTCTGTACTGCAATATACATCTTCGAATTTTGAAATATCTAGCAAATCTACTGGGGCAACTGCGCCCCCAGGACTACTTAGCTACTTCATATATAGAATACAGTTTTTTTGTTGTCATATTGTAATGTAATGTTCATTTTTATAAATTTGACTCCTAGCTCTGCAATAACTATCATTGAGTGGTCAGTTGGTTGGTTGGTTGGTTTGTTGTTTGCCAACTTCGTACTCTGTACATATCTCTGTGTGACTGCCCTTTTTTTCCCATATAGAAATTCCTTCAATATGGCCTGTGTTGTCTTGCAAGATATTTATGGTAAGTGTAAAATATGCTTCCTGTTGCCTTTTGTTGCATTTGAATATCTTCCAGCTGTTTTGCAAAGGAAGAACTTGCAACAATTTATTTATGTTGCAAATCATGTTTTGTACTCGTATTAACTCTTCCTGTGGTGTTTATAATGCATATGGGTAAGCATTTTATTGTTGCCGCAAATAAATCAAACATTAAACTTTGTTGCCGCTTCCTACTCCATTTGCCTGTATGGGTTGTTGTTGGATCCAAGTGGATCTGCTGGTGGTGGTGGTTGTTTTAAAGCAATATTTTTCCATTTCCTCGAGTAAATGCAAAATACCTGTTTACACAAGTAGCAGGCAGCGGTAGTAGTAGTATATCCTTATATATCCAGCGATTTACATAGTTCTTTGTGCTCCTGCAGTCCAAACGAGAAGAACTGGTAGTCCATGGAGCCAAAAGAATCGCTAAAGTTTAGCAATGAAAAAGTTTTGTGCATAGCGATACAGTTTGGAGGGAATCATGACATCAGCAGCTCTAGCAGCATCACCATCTCCACCACCGACCAACATTTTGTCCGCCTCGAGAAGTTCCAAGTTTTTGCTTAGTACTCCCCGTGCCAATAAAAATTTGCATCTTTATCATTACCACACCACCAACAACAACAAAGGCAATAGTGGTTCTAGCTATACCAGTGGCACCACAACGACTTTTTTCTCTGGACCACCGAAAAGCGATAAGCAGTAAAGAGTAAAGCAACACCATCACCACCACCAGCAAGTCGTTTGAGATTGTTAACGTTTTTATGCTGGGCTGACTGCCTTACACTGCAGTTGGCCGTATATAATGGAGCTAACGATGCAACGATGACAGCTACAGGATAAATCAAGAACGATAACGATAAACACCAAAGTATTTTGCTACCAGGACGAAGAGCTATAGCATCTACCAATGAAGGACAAGTTTGAGATGGTGGAGCAAAATGGGGGAAAAGAATAACAACAAAGTTTCATGGTTCTACTCTCCGCTTTTCGTGCACTTCTCGGACCCCCTGCCCATAGATGTTTTTTTTTATTCTTCGTATGCAATGCAACAACGGAAACGGAAGTGCTACAGCACCAGCACCAAACAAGTAAGGAACATTAGATTATGACAAAAAAGGAAAAAACGAAGAAACACCAACCATTGGTTCTAACAACTTGATTTAAAACTTTATCATTTTCTCCCCCGCTGAAAACATATCATATTTCATGGAGGCATGACTACGAATCAACCCCCCCCCCCCCCACCCCGTGGCAGTGGTGGTGGTGGGACGACAAGATCTTATCATAAATAAATGATAAATATGCACAAGAACTTATGAAAGAAGAAAAACGTTGTTGGAAATACAAGAAGACGAAGAAATAGAAAGAATGATAATATTTATAATGCAGAACGATGCACTAATCAAACACGGTTAATGGCATATTTCAGTATTCCGCCAGTTGGAAATGCAAGGAGTTTATTAATAAAAAGGAAAGCCTTCAAATCGTTTTAATGAAGAGGAAGTGCAGAGGTTGGTAATGCCCCATATTATCTTCATCCTTACCACTCCAGAGTGGCAACAATAGCATTTTTCCATTTAGCATTCATTAGGCGGCATTTAACTTTTAAAACAGTTTTCCAATCCAACTACAAAGCGGCCGGGACTCCGTGAGCCATCATTGTTAACAAGTATTGCCAACAAGTGCAAAAACTATAGCAGTGCCAATGCCTGGTACTACAGGCAGTCAGCAATAACAATAGAAAGCGTTGTGAACTGTAGATCAGCCTTTTGTGAGGTTGAGTAGAATTTTTATTTCTGGCATAAAGTCTTTGTCTCACTATCATCGCCAGTATCACTATCATCACCATTCATTCCATAATAATCATCATCATCGTCATCATTACGGATATTTCCATCACTATTGCCTCGTCTCATCAACATCATCGTTGATTCACTTCATTCACACTTTCTGCATGACCTCGGGGGGAATTTTGCAGTACATCCTGTTTTGTTTCTAAACACTTTCTGTACTGCGATTCTATGCCGTTAGGATTGATATACAGAGGAAAACTACAGTATTTCGAATATTAAAGCAAAGCAGACAAATAGGAGGTATTAATCTTTGGCGAGATCAATACAGTACAACTCTGAAAAAAAAAAAAATACGGCCAAGACGAATCTTATGTATCCTTCAACTTGGATGGAGTACAAAGTTCTAAAAACTGTTATCTACAATCGAATTACTTGGGTTGTGGTAACAGTTGCCCATGGCAAGGTATACTAAACCTTCTTAACATTGTCTTGTAAATTTTATGTTAGTCCATATGGTGTCTATGTTAGATATAATAAACGCCTATATAAACTTCTTTAGTTTTTGATAAACAATTATGAAGCGATATGAACCAGGACCAAATTTTAACCGGATTGGATGAGATTTGCTCTTGATTGAAAGCTAGGAAGGCAGAACACCAAGTAAAATCTTACAGACCAATTTTCTGTAATTTTATAGTGTGGTAGGTATTCATCGATAATTTATTTTCACTCGCTCTACGTCTTTGGTTTCTATCAGAATTTTAAAATAATCTAACATTTATTTAAAGCACTTAATATTCCATTTTCGAAACCGAATACTGTGCTCTCTATGACTTAGGCGTGGACTGCTGCAACACAAAGTGAATTGTTGCAGAATTCAACTGTAGAATACTGGATTGTGTATTTAAAGCATTTCTTTTGAATTTTGCATACTTTAGCATAGTGGCCCATTTTCTTCTGGGAACTTATTATTAGTCTTAAATATTGATTATAATCAAATTTATTTTTACTACTGTGTTTTTGCTTTCTTTCCAAGTACTTATATATTCATCCAATTTCGAGTTTAGCATCAACTGGGGCACGTAGTCTTTTGTCCTGGGCATGATGGAAGTGCCATGGACGTCAGTTATGGCCATATTGAAAAAGTGCTATCTGGTGTTTCTTACCTAATGCAAGCGTTGCTAAAAATTCAGCAGCACTCCTAAGACTCTAGTCCATTGCGGGGACACTGCAGTGAAATTAGGCCAAGAGCCATTTCATAATTCTGTGCCATAGTATGTACTTTTGGTTAGCTGAACTTTTCTGTGTAAGGGGAATGGAGGTGGGGCCAAAGCAACAGCTTATACAAGTCGGCCTTTTGGAGTTCCAACGTGGAGTACCATTATGCCATGAATACCAACAAAAAAGATTATCCATGTCCTTCTTTGTGAATTTCAAATAAAATCTCAGCATTCTGTTTTGGATGGATTAAAATCCATCATCTGGGCTATCTTTATGACTTTATATAGACTGCAGCAAATGTTGTACAAATGAATAGGTGTAGTAAACCAGGAACGTAGTATTGATTTTCATATTCTGTATCTAATACTGCGATCACAATATAGCTGAAATCTAATTAATTTCAGAAAATTTTCAATGGGGAAATATCAGCTGTTTCGTAGTGGATTTCTAAAAATACGGTCAATACGTCTCTACCGGCAGGAACAAAGCTTTGGGTTCTAAATTATCTGTGCGGTCGTCAGTCGTTTGTGGAATTTAGGGAGAAGAAGTAAATACCGCGTGGAGTGAAACGGGGAGTTCTCCAAGGTGGAGTGATATCTCCGTCACTGTTCAATCTCTATCTGTCCTCTATTCCACAACCTCCTGATGGCGTCGAGATTGTATAATATACAGGCGATTGTACAATCATGGCTCCCGGACTCACTGTTGATGACATATGCAATCGATTTAACGTCTACCTTGCTACCAGTTATTTTTGAGGATATCTCCCATTAAATCCTTAGCAGCAATATTCACTACATGGACAGCGGAAGTACATGTGCAGTCGATGGCGAAACAATTTACTATAAATTACCTCAAGATTCTCAGGGCCACATACGACATCGTTTTTAAGTCGTCTTCCCATACCACTGCAATTTGTGATAAGCTCCACATTAAAACTAGACGTGCTCATATGGGCACGTCTAGTTTTAACCGCTGAACCTTCTCGATTATTTTCTTCTGTTGAACCAACTAGATTGTTCCAAAAACATTAGCAGACTACTTAAGTTATCGATTTCCAGGTCCGCCAGTAATCTAACACCATATGCCCCTAAAATTCGCTTACGCCTTACACAAAATGTAGGACACTCACACAAGAGGTGTTTAATTGATTCCTTTTCCTCCGCATCATGACAGCTCATACAATAGTCATTATACTTCGCGCCAATAGTTTTTGCAAAATCGTCTATCAGTCAGCGACCCGTTATAGAAGATTTCAGGAGTGATATTTGACGTCTTTAGAACACTATCATATCTAGTGTGCGGTTTAAGTTTAAATGGGGCCATATTTGCTTGGTGTCGTTACAACCCTTGCAATTCTCCCATCGAACATTGGCCATCATAACAGCCTTTTCACACAGTAAGAGCTTGCAGGTAGCCAGAGGCATACCAACAGATTCTAGTTCTCCTGGAATTTGTAAGGTAGTCCCTAGTCTTGCCAACTCATCCGCTTCGCAGTTCCCGGTATGTTCCTATGGCCAGGCACCCATATTATGTGAATATTGTGCTGCTCCGCCGGCTCTTAGAACTGGGACAGAATGTCTCTACAGTACACCCCTAGATCACCTTTATGCGGAGACGAAGATCATCCCAGTTAGACGACACAATCCCATCGCGAGATCTATCGTTGCCAAAGGGAGCCTTAGACAGTTGGAACAGGATTCATGAGTATACTGTAGCTGAAGTGGTGAGATGCTACCATGGTAATCCTGTTCTCGGAGCTCGAGCACCGACCATAGCATCGGAAGAAAGAGACCTCCCACGGCAGACCAGGACACTTTTGGACCAACTAAGATGCAGCCGCCTCAATTCCCACCTATCAGTACTGTACTTGTTTCCTTCCGGGCGAATGGACTCTTCCATAGTTTTCCGTATAGATTTGGTCTGGGGGAGATGAAGCAATTAGGGACGTATGTGCTAAGTTCTAATGGAGAAAGCAGATAGGAAAAGTCCCCCTCATTAAAATTGCCAATGTTTACTGTTTGTAAACAAAAAACAGCTGTTAAAACCGGATAGTGCGAACATGGTATGGGATACCTTCAGTGTTCCAAGCTACGTCTCTGTTATGCTCACACACTCGCACACACGCGCGTTTACTCATGGTATTTGCGTATAGTCGTCTGTGTGTGTGCGTATATGTGTGAGTGCAATCTCAGCACAGAATGATGCTGGTATGGCCCCCTGTTATGACTGTTATTGAGTTGTCAAATTTGTTTTTAATTATGATTTTGTCATTGTCAGCAACAGTTCAGCGACTTGGTGACAAGCATGCCGTTAATAGCAAAGCCATGCCCATGCCAATGCAATCTACTGCTTACTCTCAACTACACAGTGTATATAAATTTATCTGTGAAGCAATCGCATCTCTTGCCTAATGGAGTTTTTGAATCTCGGAGTGTGTTTTTGTGTGTGTGTTGGGTGGGGATAGATGATGTGGATGATGGATAATAAACCTCCTCATACGGCTGTAGCTTAGTTGCACCACCAACACCAATACCGTCACCACCAACACGGGCATTAATAAGTAAATATTCTGTCACAGTTTCCTTTTCCATTTTGGCCAAATTTGAACGAGCACAAACACACTGACAGTTACCATTACTAACATGCATCGTTGTTGCTCCAACAAACAAAGCGGATGCACATTACGTTGCCACATCATTTCAGCTGCGTTTAAGTGACAACCAAATGAAAAGCTCCGGTGGTACCAGTTGGTATAGGGACTTCATATGTTTGTAGATGAGCCTTTCTCTTATGCATGGATGTGTGAGTGTGTGTTTGTGTATGTGGGTGCTTGCTTTGTTTTGTCAGGACATAATGTTGATGACGTTGAAAATCGTTTGTTTAATACTCCAAACTGGGTAAGCGAATCGAAAATGAATAGTGGTCTGTGTCATCTGGGCCCCCGCACCCCCCTTATTTCTAAAGGCCGTAAAATGTTTTGGATTTTTGTAAATCGCAAACAAAAACACGTGTATGCAGCAAAATAAAAAGTAAATCGAAAATTCCAAATGGTTGCATATATAACCGGGTGGAGTAATATATCCCAGCACACCATATGGCTTTTGGAATTGAAAATATTGGGTATTTAGAAAATCTATCACAGGACTGCTATTAGTGCTCCAGATTGTAGCAATTTTAAAATTTTTATAATGAAAATAAATCACTTGTTTGACTGGTTCACAAGGACCTGTCTGTGGCGTCATCCTGCTAATTTGCTCAAGAACGTTTACATTGGAATAAGCTAAAGACGTGTTCTAAAGTTTAAATTTACCCCGTAAATGACAAACTCATGGTAAAGTGACCGGTCCTCCCATAGGTTCTTACCAGAACTGCCAAGGACTAGACCTGTACCCACCAAGGACTAGACCTGTACCGGTCCTGTGGTTGATCCATTTCTCGTAGGGTAGTTACCCAATGTAAAATAATGTTTCTTTTCAATCACGGAATTAATTGCTCCAATTAATTTTAATAGAAAACTTTTCAATCACCAACGTATCAATTATATTAATTTTTGTAATGGATTTTGATTAAAAACTTCTCAATCTCAATCACCAACGTATCAATTATATTAATTTTTGTAATGGATTTTCATTAAAAACTTTGATTTTATTTGCAATTTTGATTTATATGATTTTTTTAAGATTCAATTGTAAAAATATTGGTGATATTTTTGTGTATTACTGTGTAGTCTGTGTTAATTTATGTTGGGTTGATGATATTATTTCATTTTAAAAAGATAGATAAGAACTTAGGAGATCATTGAACCTTTCTCTCGAAAAAAGAAAAAAGAAGAGGTTTCGCAGCTTACAAGGTTCATGTGTATTATTTGGCTTAATGCTAGTCAGGAAATATAATCCTCTGGACCATTCGCTGAATATATTGAAATACGCACAAGCAAAGATATGATATCCAATAGTGCACACCAGTGTTCTGGTCTAATGATGCAAGCCTACACAATGGGTCCAATGATAGACTATTTGGGCAAAAATATGTTTTTGGTTGGTATTTGCTCTGTCCTTTCCCATAAATATGGTACCACCCTTGGACAAATAATTAAATGTTCTCTTGATGTGAGATAAACTTACCCTAAAAAGTCTGAAACAAATCTTAAATCAAAAAATTATTATTGTAAAGACCAAATTTTTAAAATCGGGCAACTTTTTTTCAGTACATAGGTTAGGTTAGGTGGCAGCCCGATGTATCAGACACACTTAGACTATTCAGTCCATTGTGATACCACATTGGTGAACTTCTCACTCATCACTGAGTGCTGCCCGATTCCATGTTAAGCTCAATGACAAGGGACCTCCTTTTTATAGCCGAGTCCGAACGGCGTTCCACATTGCAGTGAAACCACTTAGAGAAGCTTTGAAACCCTCAGAAATGTCACCAGCATTACTGAGGTGGGATAATCCACCGCTGAAAAACTTTTTGGTGTTCGGTCGAAGCAGGAATCGAACCCACGACCTTGTGTATGCAAGGCGGGCATGCTAACCATTGCATGCATAAATTCAATCCATTTAGATTAGCGTGGAAATTTTCAACAATTTCACCACAATTACTGAGAGAGAGAGAGGGATCTAATACCCTTGGATGCACCATTGTGACTCCTATATTTAATCAAGCATTTTTCGTACACTGAAAAAGAATCATGCGCGGTTCTAAAGATTTTGTCTTTAACAATTTTGGTAGGATAGGAAGGATACTTTTAACCCTTTCTCTACCGAAATAAACCTTATGATAACCTTCTTTTGTTTTTACTTGTACTAACAGCATGTAGAACAAAAATTGTCATTTTGAAACCCTACCTCAATTACTTCAAGAGCTATATGAGTTTGTTCTGAAAACTTTATTCTTGAATTGTGACCAAATGGCCTTACGCAAAATAAATGCTATTTGGCCTATAATATCTTTCAAAGTGTGAGAAAAAATACAAAAAAAAAAAACCGTAAAAGTATCGGCTATAGGTTTTGTATAAATGTCCATTTACTAGAATCATACAGTACCAAAATTGTCTAAAATTTTCGTGTTTTTCATTTATTGTTAAAGAAGTTTATAAAAATGTATTTTAGACCTCACCAATATGGACAATATTTATAGCATATTTAGATTGAAGCCTCTACTTAAAAATAACATCGAGAAATAAATCGAAACTAAGTGGGAAAATAGAATTTGGTGACTTTTTCGAATGTCCTTCTAAGTGGACATCGGTAGTGAAAGGGTTAAGACATAATTCTCTTTGACATTTGGGTTTTGTGTATTTGCTTCTAGGAAGCAAATTTTAATTTTTCGTTTTTTTCAGCTTTTTTCTTTATCCTTTAAAAACGAGTTAACAAAAACTTTATTTTCCAAATTCCGACTCGACTTCAAGTAGAAATTATGCTATGTTTCAATTAAAAAACGTCTTCAAAATAAAGTATTGAAAAACATGTCCTATTCTTGAACGATTTGTTGCTTTGTAGTCAAGATGCAAAAAGACAATAAATTTAAAGACAATTTCATTAATTTTAAAGAATTTTTCTGAATTATTAAAATCAAGTTGGCCTTACCCCAATTAATTTTTCTTTCATGTTATGATACCCATTTTTAAGTCAACTCACTTAACTGTAAGGACAATACGACTTATTGAAAAGTTTGGATAAGGAAAAAACTTTATATTAGAGAAATGCGTCTTCTATGCTAATCAAAATTTACATTCGTATTTTAAGGTCATGAAATCTGTGGCCTCACGACAGTGTAGTTAACCACTAATTTGTTCCCATTGTGCATTGGATGATAGATCGCGTGACTAGTGTGGCGGCACCATTAATGATGTTGCAAACTTAAACACAGAATTGTGCATATTTGGCACACGAGAACCCCTCACTTTACGAACCGCCCTTCCACTTTGATAACTCAAAAGCCCTTGTGTGATGCGAATGCCGTGCCTTTCACTGTGAAAATTAAAAACAAACAAGTCTCGAATAAAGTGAGGAACCCCCGTAACTGACTGAGCCAAGTCCAAAATCCATTTTATGAAAATTGACATGAAGTACAACACAAAGGAGAAGAGACCTCTTTTATTGCCGTAAAACCGGGCATAATGACATTACGACTAATAACATTAACAAAAACAAAAGGACTTTTGAGGGGTGATATGGTGGCTAAGAGACAAGACCCAACTGACTGGGGGTGTTGACATTTTTCCAAAGGGTTTTGGTTGGGGTGTCATTGGCATTGTCACAAATAATGCGAAATATCTCTATGGCCCAGCAGGATGTTGGGTGGTTCGATCGAGTATTATTGAAATTTGTGTGAGTAATTGTAAGTGTACGTGTGTGTGCTCATAATGACACGACTTAGTTTATAACTGTAATATTGACATGTGTATTTACAGAATTATTTAACGGTTTAGGCAAATACTTAAACACTAAATAAATTCATTTACCTATCGCGCCTATTTTGCTGTTCAAACAAGAGCTCTCATCCCCGTACATACGAAAAACGATGTACTTGAGGGGGAGGGGGTTGGTGCATGAAATCAAGGACGAAGAATGAACATGAAATCGCTGTATGAGCAAATAATGAGTCGTTGTTGTCGACAAGTGCTGTGGCAACAATGCGACGAGTAAGCCTTCAAGCAGCAATGGTTTCATGGTTTCCATTCACTTAGGATAGTATCGAGGTGATTGTTGATATGGGGTGGGTGAACAATGCCGCAGAGATTTGTATCCCCATTGTCGGTGCATGATATTAAATTAATTGTTTGCGTAAATGTTGAACAGGTTCACAATGGTATTGAAAATTAAACACAGATGTTTATAATCTGAGATTTACTTTTAACTTTTCATTAAGCATTGTAAGCATTGTTGAAATTGTGGGGGAGGGGGTCGATAGAAATATGTTGCATTGACGTCTCAAAACAATATAAACACGGCACAGGGCATAGTAGATGGGTCTTACGGAAAATTTTACTAATCAGGACAAGAATTTTTCCTTTTGAAAAATTAAACAAAAATGTATGCATGCGATAGTGATATCACAATGGTGAACTTCTCTCTTATCACCGGGTGCTACCCGGTTCCGATTTGCTCAATGACAAGGGACCTCTTTTTTATATCATGGATGGATTTCTATATATGATAGAAACTGAATCTTGCTGAACTCTTGTTTATTTCCTTTCAAATTGATTGATTAGACAATTAAATATTTCAATCTTATTTTGTAAACTTTATGTGCTCGTTTAAAAAATTCAGCATCACTTGAACGTGTATTTACCAGGATGCAAAAGAAAATAAGCATTAAGTTTTGTGTTTATTTATCTTTTCACAAATAAAGTTAACAAAACTAAACTTGAGAATAAACCATAAACACACAAAGTGTCAAAAGTAAAACCAAATTTTCACAGGATATTTGTATTAGTAACAACAATTGACTTAACAGGAGATAAACTTGACATGGAATGCTAGTCGGAATTGGAAATGTCGTAGAAATTTCTGAGAACATGGAAATTATTTTAAGAAAATCGTATATTTTCAAATATGCATTCCAAAGCGAATAGAAGCGAATAGAATGACTATCCCCATAAACTCAAAATTTCGATAAAAATACTGAAGCGTTTGTTATAGTTTAAACGACAAATAGCTTTAAGCTGAAATTAAAACAATAATGTGGACATTGAAGAAATTCAAAAATAAAACAAAGGAAGAATCTTTCACTAATCTGGTGAATTCAGCAATGTTTCTAACAATAGATTTCTATTTTGTTCGCTATATTAGTGTAGTAATGAGTCGAAATCAAAAACTAATAGTAATGGATTGTGGGGTGATTGTATGAAAAATTAATGGTTCCATTCGGCAAGAATAATTCGCGTATGTAATTTCCATTAGAACTTGGTAGAAAAGACCCAAAATTAATCATCTCCCCCCTGCCAGATCTATAGTGATGGCTATGGAAATTCGCTTTAGCCACCGATGATGCATGTAGAGCCAGACTTGTGGAGATTGGTATCTGGCAATTTATTTGCAATGACTAATATATAAATTAAATCAAATTTTTTTTATATAAAAACTTATTTTGGACATATATATAGAGCGAAAAAGACCACCCAAAAAAAGTGAACCCACCATGAAAGAATATGTAGGTTCTCCTTTTTAAATTTCATCTAAAATATTTTACTAATTGCAACATGACACAAATAGGTTTATAATTTCTATCAAATTGAAGAAAACTGATTAAAAATAATCATTTTTTAGTGCTGTTTAAGAAATTTTCAGATTTTGAAGGTAAAAAAAGGAGTTAAAAATAGTCAAAACATCTTTAGCTCCATATGAAGTTAAGGAAAATTTACTCATTTCATAAACGTATGAATACGATTTAAGTAAACTTCACCCATTTAAAATAGCTTACTAGTTTAAAATTTATTAAAATTGTGTACTTCATTTCTATACAACTTTTTTTTCTCATTATTAGTTTACGCCATTAAAGCGCAATTTTCTAACATTTCTCAAAATTTAACTAAAATCAATTAACCTCTTTGAACTAAAAAAATTTAATTTAAATTTGAAAAAATTCTCAAAAAAGAAAAAAATAGAAATGTTTATAGAATTATATCAACTTCATACGACTTGATAACGCTCTTACAAAATTTAACCAAAATTGCAACAAAAGGCATCTTCAGGAAACGTCTCTTGTCTCTTTGTACTAATGCAATCCAAAGTGCAATGATATTGATACATTGTAGAAGAATGCTTTGGCAAGATGTTGGCTTTATTGATGTTTACTCAATTCGTTCTACCAGAATGTTATTTATTTTTCTGCTACTGCATCTTTGTTGATTTGCCTTGGTTGTTTGTCATTTAGCTAAAGTAAACAATACCTAAGCTTATTGAAAAGACTACTACAAAATACAATCCATTCTCTTGAGTGCTGTAAAATAGAAATACAACATATCTTAATTACAGAATATAGGCCTGAATAAAAGCAAAGTAGAATAATAGAGAATTTAATTAAATAAATTACAATGCATTCTATATAATATTCTATGATATGAATATAGTTTTTCGTATACTTCCTCTCTCTCTCTCTCTCTCTCTTCTATGATCATAGCACAAAGCAATTATGGTAGTTCATACACACATTATTGGATCACACACATCTTTCGATTAACGAATTTTTAAGAAAAAAAATATTGTTAGCAATGTTTGCAATTTATTTGAGTTTAGATATCTAATTGTCTGAGCCATCATCTTAACGTGTACTTTAACATTACTAGTTCCATACGTATTTATCGATGTACATATTTGTATATATGACATGCCATAATAATAAATAAAAACAATATCCATGTGAAATTTCAGATGCAAAAGCAGTAACAAAATTTAAATTCGACCCATGTATTATGTATGAAAGAAACAAAAAAAAAATAACTGAGACAGAGGACATAACGCATACTCATTTATACGACCAAATTGGGCTGAATAGGTATATTGTCATTGATACGTATGGAGACATATGTGGTATACATGGATAAATTTGTTAAAATTTCTATTTGATTCATTTGCAATATCTAATTTTGTCTACATAAAAGAATATTCTCTTTTGCTATTTAAGTACATATGTATTTGCCAATCTATGTTATAATGGTCAAGAGTTAGGTTCGAGCTAAAGAAAGATTACGAGTAGGCCTTTTATATCAGCGGTGGTTTATCCCCGCTCAGTAATGCCGTTGACATTTATGGGTGCTTCAAAAGCTCCCGTAATGGTTTCACCTCAATGTGGAACGCCGTTCGGACTCGGCTATAAAAAGAAAGTTCCATTGAGCTAAATATAGAGTCGAACAGCGCTCAGTGATAAGAAAGAAGTTCATCACTAAATAAGTGAGCTGTCACTATACCTAACCTAACCCACCCTTGTACAGTAGACAGATCACCACATTATTTTTCCAGTTTAGCACATGCGTGGCTGAAAAGCTTCTTTAAGAAATATAGAGCAAGTTTGTCCACCTCATTAAGCTACGTAAAACGCAATAGTTGAAATCCGTATGACGTTATCGACATACATATGGCCATGTGAATTTTCAATTTTGTTCACAAAAATATTATTTTCTTGATAACAACAGTTCCAAATGGAATTCTTGCTAAGTTTAGCTAATTGAATTCTCTCAAGTAACTTTTTTCTAAGTGAAAGTATTGGGGTAAATGTCAAGCCTAGGTAGGAATACTCGGAATCCTTCCTCTTCTGCGAAATATTATTATACCCTCCACCATAGAATGGTGAAGCAACTTTGCCCTTCCGTGTGTAACTCATCCAAATTTTGGTCATAAAGTAAAGACACCATAAAGTATATGTATTCCGGAGCGTGGTGGAATTCTGAGTCGATCTAGCGATGTCTTTCTGTCCGTCCGTCTCTGGAAATTATAATAACTTCCGAACGAAACAAGCTGTCGACTTGAAACTTTGCAAATGTCTCATATCGTCGGATGGTATTGCAAATGTCCCCATATAAACCGATCCTATTTACCTTCCGAATATTCCTGGAAGAGCGAACCACATCCGATCTGGTTTATATTTTGTACGTGATGTTAGTATATCACAATGGACTGAATAGTCTAAATGAGCTTGATAAATCCTAGTTTATACCCTCTAATTGCCACTAATGGTTCCATTGCAGGACTAGTACTAGTGCTCCAGTTTATCAACATTTTTATACCCTCCACCATAGGATGGGGGGTATATTAACTTTGTCATTCCGTTTGTAACACATCGAAATATTGCTCTAAGACCCCATAAAGTATATATATTCTGGGTCGTGGTGAAATTCTGAGTCGATCTGAGCATGTCCGTCCGTCCGTCCGTCCGTCTGTTGAAATCACGCTAACTTCTGAACGAAACAAGCTATCGACTTGAAACTTGGCACAAGTAGTTGTTATTGATGTAGGTCGGATGGTATTGCAAATGGGCCATATCGGTCCATTTTTACGTATAGCCCCCATATAAACGGACCCCCAAAATTGGCTTGCGAGGCCTCTAAGAGAAGCAAATTTCATCCGATCTGGCTGAAATTTGGTACATGGTGTTAGTATATGGTCCAAATCGGTCCATAATTATATATAGCCCCCATATAAACCGATCCCCCGATTTGGCTTGGGGAGCCTCTAAGAGAAGCAAATTTCGTCCGATCCGGCTGAAATTTGGTACATGGTGTTAGTATATTGTCTTTAACAACCATGCAAAAATTGGTCCATATCGGTCCATAATTATATATAGCCCCCATATAAACCGATCACCAGATTTGACCTCCGGAGCCTCTTGGAAGACCAAAATTCATCTGATTCAGTTGAAATTTGGTACGTGATGTTAATATATGGCCGCAAACACCCATGCAAAAATTGGTCGATATCGGTCCATAATTATATATAGGCCCCATATAATCCGATCCCCAGATTTGACCTCCGGAGCACCTTGGAAGAGCAAAATTCTTCCCATTCGGTTGAAATTTGGTACGTGATGTTAGTATAGGGTATCCAACAACCATGCAGGAATTGGTTCCTATCAGTCCATAATAATATATAGCTCCCATATAAACCGATCCCCAGATTTGACCTCCGATGCCTTTTGGAGAAGCAAAATTCATCCGATCTGGTTGAAATTTGGTACGTGATGGTAGTATATGATATTTAACAACCATGTGAGTTGAAATTTGTGGATGACAGTCTTTCGTAGAAGTTTCTACGCAATCCATGGTGGAGGGTACATAAGATTCGGCCTGGCCGAACTTACGGCCGTATATACTTGTTAATTGTCATCTTGTTGAATCCACACTTTTACTACAATACAACTATCAGAATTATTTATTGTTCAACATATTCCTTTCTGGTGCGATACGAATGGAAGGAGGGTCCTAAAAGCTTGTCCCAGACTGTTTCATGAGCAGTTGTCTATGGGATAGGCCTACTAAATTGTTCTTTGGGATGAGTCCAAGTCGTGTCCTAATGTGTCAATTTTCCCAGCCAATGAGAAACCCATGTTAAAGTGACCGTTCCATTCCATATGCTTGGACCAGAACTTTGACTGGTCCATACACACCAGGGACTAACCCTGTACCGGTCCTGGGGTTGATCCTTTTCCTGTAGGGAGATTCCCAGATTTGACCATCGGAGCCTCTTCAACAGCAAATTTCATCCGATCCGTTTTAAATTTTAGTACGTGATGTTAGTATAATCCCTCCAACAACCGTGCAAAAATTGGTTCATATGGGTTCATAATTACATATAGCCCCCATATAAACTGAATCTCAAATTTGACGTCTGGAAGAACAAATTTTATTATATTTGAGGACCACCCCAAATATAAATCATAGTGAATATTCTCCACAGACTTGAACCCATTAATGTTTCCATAAACTTCACCAAAGGCCCTTTAAACATGAGATTTTCTTGAGTTCATCGATACTGTGCTCCCAAAGTTTCATGCTGTTTTCGTTTGTATGGTCAGCCTTTTGCATACAAATAATTGTAGAAAGTAGAAAAAATGGCCTTTGTTTCATTGTAGAAACAAATACTTTGAAGGAGAAAATAAATTTACAAAAGAAATCACATGAATTCATGTGTAAAATAATATCTACCCACTTTAAGAGGAGGAGTTCGAAATCATCATCATCCTACTGCTCACACTCACGTCTTCAAACTTTGCTCAATATTTAAGTTGCTGGTACAGAGCTAGCTCGCCACACTTGAATTGAGTTTTTGTTTTGCTTCTTGTGGTATTTTAAACAACTGCTGAAATCTCCTTAAACTCCTTAAAACGACCAATTTGGAGGATACCAAGAATAAAAAATGCGAAATAAAATAAAGACCAACCAATCTAGAAAACAAGTTTGGTTAAGTCTACCACTCAACTGTGTTATGCCTTAGATGCCATGGAATGGATAAGCATCGGAGCAGGAAACATGGTACTTTCTCTACTCTGTGGTTTTTGGCCATAACCACTTAAATTTGTAGTCATGTGCAATAATTCAATTAAATTAAAAAATTCCATTTCTCGAAATGGTCATCCTTATCGCCTTTTTCTCATTCTCAAAGTTTTTGCGAGTGTCTCAAGTTGAAGGAACAACCTCCCTCACTTTTTCGGCCAACAGTAATAGTAAGTAGGCTGATGCTCCAGCATAGAAAGGACCAAGTGGGATTTAACTTTGTTTTATTTTTTATGGCAATTTTTGGCAAATAAAAATAAATTATTGTGTGTCCAGCATGAGTCGTCTGTTTATGATTATGGTGGCTGCCCCGGAGGAGGACGAGAAGGAGATTTTATTATTATTGTGTTGTTGGTGTTTTCGTTTATTTTTTCTTCATATTTTTTTATGATTTCTCATTCCCCGTTTAGAAGGCTTCAAGAGACAAGGAAATGAGAGAATATTTCTTTTTTATAGGTTTTCCATATTTTTCTACAATTTTCCAATTAAAACTAGATCCTCTGTAGGTTCAATTTCTTTATGCGGATTTTTTCATAGAATCTACAATAGATTCCCTAAAATTTCCTAGGTACAAATACGCTTATCAGTCATGCTCCAATCTTAATTTTATTTCTTCATTTAAAAAGAACCAAAGATACTTTATTTTCCGGAGCTTTTTAAATCCTATTTGCTTTGGTCAGTTTTAAAAGAACCAAACAACAACGTTAAGTTTGTCCATGCAATCGGTGAAAAATTATCATCTTTTTGGGGAAATCTAATTTAACATTAAACAGATTCCATTATACTTTGTTTCCTCCGTGTATGACCCATTCATCTAGCCGGCCGGTGTTTTAAACCTGCTGAAAGAGAACGAGATCCATGACCCTATATCTCGACACGAAATCCCATCAAAGCGGACAATTCAATAGAAGACTAAAGGATAGCACAGATACATAAAGGCCTGTTATTTAAAAAACGTAAAATAAAGAAAAGAATTGCAATCAAATCAATGAAACCCTGACCTTTTTCTATCCATCTTGTGCCGTCTGTCTTTTTGGCCTGATCCTAACAAATCGCCCACTCAATTGTTCTCATCAACAATACTACGAAGCTATAGGGAGACTGGGGCTGAGGTTGATGAAAATACAAAATGATGTTGTTTTCCATTCAATCTGACCAATCCTACCAATTCAATTCTTCGTAATACAATTATTCATTGACATGTTTATTCTTTATTCGTGTCCTGATGATGCCATCCATAGATACTCCATGGGACTATGGCTTTCACCTTGGATCACCTCTTCTGCACAGCCCCCAATCACTTTGATGTCGCTAATATGAATGTGGTTTATTGGGCTGTCACTAGCAATGAGGTGAAAGAAGAGGGGCAGCCGCATACGTCTAAGCTGCGGGAGCTATCTTTAAACCAGCATGAGCCCTTGAGTCAATACCAATTTATCCTTGGGATTGTTTATTAAATTAAAATTCATTACAAATATTATTCTTGGAGTGCTTTGCCATTCTATGCTGTGCCATCCCATCCGATTTATTCCATCCATCGGAAATGTTTATTTTCAACGTAAAAAAAATGCCAATGATTTTTATCCCAGATAGCGATGCTGATTTACACAAAATGGCAAATGTTTTGTTTTCTAATAAAATGTGAATTGTATTGCGCAAATGAAATGTTAGCGAAGAGTTTCGAAAAAAGCAACACAAACGAAAACACTAAAATTATAATGACAGCATAACCCAACAAACCAATATACGAATGCATGAATGCATAGAGATCTTCCTGAACCTTAAATTTATTGGAAAGTGTATCACTATTTAACAAAGAATGCTCTCAGTTGAAAATGTGTCATTCCTATATATCTATCGGCCGATCTTCATTGCTTGGGCGTCCGTCGATCTCATAAAAAAATTTTTCCTACACAACTTTTTCCAAAAAATAAAATTTCGACAAAATTTTCTATAGATACTTTAACAACATGAAATCTAAAATAAAAAAAATCTAAAATAAAATCTTGACAACATTTTCTGTGGAAATAAAATTTTGAAAAATTTTTCTATGGAAATACAATTTTGACAACATTTTCTTTAGAACTAAAATTTTGACAAATTTTTCTATAGAAAATAAAATTTTGACAAAATTTTCTATAGAAATAAAATTTTGACAAAATTTTCTATAGAAATAAAATTTTGACATAATTTTCTATAGAAATAAAATGTTGAAAAATGTTTCTATGCAAATACAATTTGGCAACATCTTCTTTAGAAATAAAAATTTAAGAAAAATTTTTCTATAGAAAATAAATTTTTGACAAAATTTTCTATAGAAATAAAATTTTGACAAAATTTTCTATAGAAATAAAATTTTGACAAAATTTTTTATAGAAATAAAATTTTAACAAAATTTTCTATGGAAATAAAATTTGGAGAAAATTTCCTATAGAAATAAAATTTTGACAAAATTTTCTATGGAAATAAATTTTTACCAAAATTTTCTATAGAAATAAAATTTTGACAAAATTTCTTATAGAAATAAAATTTTGATAAAATTTCCTATAGAAATAAAATTTTGACAAAATTTTCTATAGAAATAAAATTTTGACAAAATTTTCTATAGAAATAAAATTTTGACAAAATTTCCTATAGAAATAAAATTTTGACAAACTTTCCTATAGAAATAAAATTTTGACAAAATTTCCTATAGAAATAAAATTTTGACAAAATTTTCTATAGAAATAAAATTTTAACAACATTTTCAATAGAAATAAAATTTTGAGAAATTTTTCTACTGGAATAAAATATTGACTGACACCATTTTATATGGAAATAAAATTTTGCAAAATAAGATTTTTTTGTTCAATTCAATTTTCAATTCAATTTCTTTATTGTTTAATAATAGTTACAATATTCATTTATATAAATTTAGCTATATAATTTTAAAGAGCTTAAGGCTTAACCTTTTTCTACTTAAATAATGCAAACTGATAATATGAAAGATGTATGGATTAATTGGTGATTTAAATGGAGGAAAAAATTTAACAAAAACCTTTATGAAAGATTTTTTTGTTTGGTAGATTTTTGGTAGAGTTTTCTTTGGCTCGAGTGACAACCGTGAATAGTCCTAAAACTGTGGATATCCGATCACTAATAAAAATGTTTGCTGTGCTATTATTATGGCTTCCCAGCATCTTGTATAAATGAAATGTATCGATATCTTGATCATCACCTTTTCCAATTTGGCAACAGAGTAAGAGTGAAAAAAAATTAAAACCAGGCATTGAGTGACATGTTTTAGCATTTTCAAAAGACGCCCAATGAAAGGTTAATAATTTGTTAGGCTCTTCCCCGCCCATCATCAATTGCTGTCTCCGGAGTCCTTCGTTTAGATCACACTCACTACTGCCAATTTAGCGTAAAAAACATTTAACAAAGCCACCATGGAACAAGAAATTGAGGATAGGAAAACGACTGCAATGACAGCATCAGAAATCCAACAAAAAATGAAATCCTCATCAAACAAAGATCGAGAGAAAAACAATTTGTCAATCATGCGGGATTCCAAGTGACAATAAAAAGAATGAGGGAAAGACTCCATAGCTAAAGTGGGTGCGGGATTTGGGGAATATCGGCAAATCTTATCAATGCCTATTGAAAAATTTCTTTAAATTTTGTTTTGTCCTTTGAAAATTTTCAAAAGAAATCCGCTTTTGAGTGATTTGACATCAAAAAAATGGTTTCAAATATAATTTCATAAAGTTCTCTTGTCTTTTTTTTCAATTTTCTATATCCTTTGGGAGTTTCTGCCAGTCATGTCATGCTTAAGCATGAACGGCAGCATGTCTCTCATACACAAAACCAATATTGACTTTCTCTGAATTGCAAGAAATATCCTTTCTTCTTCATTCCATGGATTATTCAGCACTTCTGGCCTTTGCTGGATCTCCGCAGTTCTCAAGGCAAGCGAATAAAATGATTAGCTCCGTGGCCATAATTAATGATGCTGTCCAGGATGAGTATTTTCCAACCAATTTTGTATAGTGTTAATATTGTGTTGTTGTTCAGATCAAATTGTAAAGGCGAAATTGAATTGTAATCATGGGATTTTTATAGGTCATTGCTTATTGTTCGGTGGAACCACATTCATGTATTTCCTTTCATGTTCAACTTGAATTTGTTCGTATCGATATGATCCCTAGATTTGTAAAGGAATTTATCAAAAAAAAAGATATTTTCATTTTTGGTAAGCAATTCAGTTTCGAATGACAAATCGTTTTACATGTTTCACTGGATCAACAATAAATTGCAATGTTTTTTTGTTTGGTTTTTTATTTCGTAGAGAAATTATCTTTTACTATGTCATAGATATGGTACTTGGTGGTTTTGTTGTATGCACTTCGTTCCCATGTAGATTATGGTGTCATATGTTATTGCTTACATACGTATAGATGGTAGTTGGTGGAGCACAACTGTCCTAGAAATTGGCCAACATGCAAATCTAAAAATTCGTTATTGATATTGTTGGGAATAATTCTGTTTTTGTTTTTTTTTTAAGGAAAAATTTTCTGCCGCATCGTTCAAATCGACCATGAATCAAACGTGCAGTTCTTGCAAATTCTTTTCGAGCTTGTGTGAGTTTATTTTTTTTTTTTGTTTTGTAAATAACTTTTTCAATTGAATGTCATTTTTTCCAATCTGACATGCATTTCACATTGTGAAACCAATGGACAGAATTTTCATTTAAATTTGTTTTACAATCAGCTGTGTGCTATCAGAGAGGCACAACTCCCTCCCAGTGGGAGAAATCAAAAATGATAAAAAAATCCCTCTTGGGATTCGAAAAGTTGCAGAGTGGGGCCGATTTTTCGATGTCTTGTTATTAGCTATCGTGTTGATAAGTGGATGATCCTCCGACAAAGTTCTAATCGTAGGATGAAAACCTGACCAAAAGGGTTACAAAATTACGTCTTTAATTTGTAACTTACATTCAAATGGAGTGCTGTGCCAATCTTGTTTTATATGCACGGTGTCCACTCGAGCCAAAAATTATCTACCAAAATTGGGAAAAAAATTTATCAAAAAACTACCAATTAAAAAATCTTATCTTGCAAAATTTTATTTCTAACAAAATTTTTGTCAAAATTTTATTTCTATAGTAAATTTTTGTCAAAATTTTATTTCTATAGTAAATTTTGTCAATATTTTATTTCAATAGAAAATTTTGTCAAAATTTTATTTCTAATAGAAAATTGTGTCAAAATTTTATTTCTAATAGAAAATTGTGTCAAAAGTTTGCAAAATCTACCAAAACATAGAGAATTTTAGCAATCTACCAAACAGTAAAAATCTACCATTTTTGATAGAATTCTACCAACTGTGGCAACCGGGATTATATGCCCGCTCATTCGTTCATTATTGTTGCGATTCTGCATCATATAAGGGTCCATAAAATTTTCATGTCTAACAAAATTTTTGGGAAAATAAAATTTGCTTCAGTGCATGTGAGATTTAAATGTATTAACAACACTTAAATTTATTTTGGTTGTATTATTTTTTTTTTATTTTATCTTTTCAGATGATGCCAAAAGTTTGGTAAGTTATCAATTTATGCCATAAAAGTTGCATTGAAGCAAATGCTCACGTTTTATCGCATATTCTGGTCAACGAAGCTGAATAGGCGAAATGCTATTTTTATTTTTTTTTATTTATTTATTCTTTTGGTAAATTAAAAATAGTCACATTTTATGTTATCATTTCGAAACAAAAACCATATTGTTTTTTTTTGTTTGCATATTTTTCCAACGCTTTTTGGAAAGTGGCAACGAACGCAATGCCAGTTTAAATCTTTTAAAAACCGCTAAAGCAAAACTGTTCAAAGTACGATGCATAGTATGAATTGTTTATGACACATGTCAGTACTAAGTTAATATTTAAGTGTTTGTCAACATTTTTAGTCTACTGCGTATAATAGGGTGGTTTTGATGATGATAATATTTAAAAAAATATGTGATAACGTTTTCAAGAAATTTACATTCTTTTCTTGTATTAATTAAGAAAAAGCAAGGAAAATCTGTGAAAAAAATTCCGAAGCGGCTGAAGATTTGACACACCTTATATCGAATCGACCAACTTTCAAGAGGTCTTTTTCTTTTTTTTGCATCAGAAACATGCCCCATAAAATATTAATTTCACCAAAAATATGGACAAACTGTCAGGGCTAGATCGACTCAGGAAAGCATACTGGCTCGATCTGTACATTTATTTTGTTCTGACTGGGAATTAAATCTTGGCTATCACAATTTTGTTTCGATCTTGATGAAATCTGAAGTAGGGGATTTTTTTTGTACAAGGGTGAACCCTATTCAATTTCTGTCAAATTGGGATAAAATTTCGAATACAATCCATATAAACCATAGGTAGAATATAGGATAGGAAGGATCTATTTCTCGGCTGAGGTAAAAATTTAAAAAGTTTAATTTTTCAATTTATTTTCTCTTATTTTTTTAAATAAAATCCGAAATACTGAAATAGCTGCACATCTTTTAGCGAAATCAATCAGTGCCCGTTTCTTACCGATTTTTAGATTTATTAAAACCATGCAATTCAATATTTTCCAATCTCGAAAATATACCTGTTACAAACTTAAAGCCACTCACAAATCCCACTCCACCCTACACAAATAAAAAAAAAATAAAATAGTTCGTTGAAGAAATAGAACAAAATGCACTAAAACTTTTATTTATACGCGAATGTATTTCTTTTGGCAATAACGTTTGCCAAAGCAAAACCACAGTAAGACGAGTTACTGTGAAGCATTTTAAACACACGTCGTTTCCCCAAAAACACCCAAAAGACAGTCAGATATGCGAAAGTGAACAACTGATCCTTTATTCTTTTTCCTCTGTGCCCCTGTAAAATGTCTTGTGAAATGCCTCAGTGAAGTGGAGTGGTGTATACGATTTGGTAAAAGCCAAGTCTTCGTCCTTGGAAGACTTCGCTCCATTGTTTATCATTTTGAAGTGTACATCATAACATCATTGCAAGCATGTCTATTCTCTCCACTGGTTCCCTGATGTGATGTTCAAAAAATAGAATGCTGTATTGCAGTGTTTCTATTTTTCTGATATGATATAAACATGTTATTCAATTTTACTCCTTTCATATTAGGGTGTAATGAAAATGAGTTTTATTGTTTACATATAAGAGTTGTATTTTTAAAATGGTATACGAATTTGTGGGCTATATCTGGGTTACTCCGGAAAATATAGATGATCTATTCATAAGAGTGCAAAATGTACAAGTTCGGAGGGACATTGTCCCTATTGAATGGCTTCGTTGTACTAGGTTTTTATCTCGTTTCCTTGTTGACTTTCAACTTTTTGTAAATAAATATAAATATAAATAAATATATCCTCGTAGTGTGTAAGGGATAATGATATCGAAAACCTTCCAAATTTCCTTTCGAGATTAAATTTGTGTATAAATCATTTCTTCAATTTTCTTTCAGGACACCCTAAGATTTGTTTTGAACAGGACTTCCTAAAGTTTTTTGAAGTTCTTCAAATACTTTTCTTTCAGGACACCCTAAGCTTTGTTTTGTAGTTTCTTATATAGTTTATGTCATAAAGAATTCGAATGCTGGAATATATTCCCCCATTTAGAGATACTGGTGCAGCATGTTTTTCATTGTGGCAGTATCAGCATTCGCAGCTGACACATATCAAAGCAGAACTCAGCTGTTTTATGTTGTAACCCATGATGAATTTTCAATTGGCATTTTTTTTTTTTTTTGGTACTTATCCATCTAAGGTATTTACCATTGTCAAAATTGCAATGATGTAAAAGTTAATTTATGATTAAAAGATCAATTAAAAAAAATCTACGAAGTGTTTTGACTCTAAATTGGAGATTGTATCCACTTTCTCACTACAAAGTTGACATGCATTTAAGTCAAATACTGGGTAAATTTTGAACGATAGATTATCGTAAAGTTTTCGATTAATGACCACAGCTATCGAAAATTTTAAACTGATGACCCGTTAGAATTAGAATATCTACAACTGCATTCTAGGTCCCGCAGTAGGATAGGAGGATATGATAAACGTGCTATAGATTCCGCTAAATAGAAGAAGGAGATTCAGAACCCAGCATGAAAACAAGGATGCATATTTATGAATTCGATAAAGGAACGCAGCTCTTTGAAGCAGGGTATGATGGAAGGGATGAGTTGGAACGCATAACAAGAGGACCATTGGCTTAGGTTTATGAAAATCGTCAAGAGACAAAGAAACCTGGATCTAATCCTAACCTAACCATAGTAGTTACACTCAGAGAAGAGTGAACCCATTAGCGAGTTATTTTTAACTAACCAGTGTTAATATTGAACTTCGTATGTCGCTAAAGAAGCATGTACCCATAGTAAGTTCAACATTTTCCTATAGGTTAGTAATTTGTTTTAACTTTTTTCAAGTTCAAATTTAACTGTTCAGAAGTAAAAAATTGACTAAATAATAATTTTTTGAAAACGAAAAAAATAATGTTCCAGATTTCCTAGACCACCTGGTTACTTGGAGCAAGGAAACCTCAAGGGGGAGGATCCCAATTTCTACATGTCATATTATATTTAGTACAAATCACTTACTCTTCTGTAGTACAAATCCTTTAGAATCATTTATTAGATTTTATTTTTATCATTTTATAAAATTTTACCTTTTGTCCGGACGGAGGATTGAACCGCGTACCATCAGTTTTCTAACTAAACACACTATCCACTGGGCCACTTAGCTCTTACACTCATCAACAACCAAATATGAATTTGTTTATTCTTTTCTTGCTTGGTTGCATGTATTCATTAACACATACAGTCAAGGGTGTCTATTTTTAGAAACACCACACGAGCACATGTTTCGGAGACGAACTATTGTCTATAAGTAGATTCACTCAACGGTAGTTAGAATTGACATTCATCGTTAGTTTATTTATACTAAAAACGGAAATTTCGTGTCTAACTAGACTTCGTAGTATTGCACAGTAAAAGTTCAGTAACGCTGAGAAACTTCGTCGTACGTTCGAGAAAATACGTATTCCCTATTATTATATTTACTTTAGTCCATTTACGAACTCATTGGGAGTTCTTAACCATTTTGCTGGTAATGGCCGTAAATTCAATTTACTTCCACTGAGTTAATTTTGTTCATCAATAGTTAAATTTAACTAACTGTGAGTAAAATTTTGAACTACTCAATATTATGGGATTTACTTGTAGTTACGACGTTAAATTTTCTGAGTGTAGGTTAGGATAAGACACCTTTAAGCTCTTTCGCTTACTTAAATCGAAATGGTGTAATCAATATACCAAGAATAGATTCACTAGATTCCATATGCTATCTTCAAATGTATGCAGTTTAAGAACTTGAATACTACAATATGTGCCCATTCAATTGTTCCAGGTTTTCCGTTTACAGAATTCTGTCCCATTTACAATTTGAACAGATATCTTCATATGTCCTTCATTGATATCCTTCGAAGGCAATATTGCAAACTAAACACAAATGTCTACATGTGTGTTTATTGTTTTATCGAATACAAATACACGGAAATTCAAAGTGCAAATCTTTCACCTTAAACTCCGAGGTAGTTATTATTCAAGCCATCATAGCTCCCTTGACCATTAGAAACGACAGCCACGTTTGCTTTCTTGCCTATTATGCTGCGGTTATCATCTACAGTCAAGTTCTCAACCGCCAAAGTTGATGGTGTTGGAGCTACTGCTTTACGTTTGCCCGGCATTCACGATGACATCTCCCCAGAGGAAACATGTGTGCAATTTAGCACTACATGAAAAGTCAAACCGAATAAGCAATTCTGTTAACTTGTATCTGTATTGTATTCATTTTGTGGATTTCCTCAAAGTTCTTGGGTGTGTGTGTGTGTGTGAGAGAGAGAGAGTGTGTTTGGCAATGTCTGAGGTTACTGTTATGTTGTCATGATTATTTTATTTCATTTTTTTTTTACATTTAAGACAAGACAGTTGTAATAACCAGCAGGAACATAAAAGGGCCAAACAAAAAGCCAAACTAAGTTCAAGCGAGACATGCCTTCAGCTATTGTTACACGCTGAATAATACAAGAGATCAATTCAGAGATTTAGTTTAGCAGTAGAGGAGTTTCTTTGGGTTTTCGTAATTTGTTGTCTTTGTTGAATATAAAATGAGCAATATAGAAGAGTGAACCACTGTTCTATGAAGGCCTAGGCCTGATAGTCAGATATGATCGCCAGAATTACGGAGTATTTTAACCAGTTTTTGTTGTAATATTTCTAGGTTTGACACCTTGATGTGATACAATCAATTCGACCATCTTAATCAATGCATCTTTTAGGTAATTTTCTATAATCTTAAATAGTAAATAGTTTGAATCTATTTATTATAATTTTGTTTTCTAACTTCTGCCGCTTCTATTCCATTGTGAATTTTTTTTTTCATTTCCCCACCAACACAAAATTTTCTTTGAGTGTTTGAAATAGCTTTAAAAATCCAAATTCTGAGGGAGTTGTTGTGTTAAACGGATGTGGCGCTGTGATCATCAAAACACTTCTTGTTGTCCCCCTAGGTAATACCATGTTAAACCTCTTGGGTGTAGGTCTAGGCCTTTGCCTCTTTAGATGCCATAGATGGTTGACCAACCATTCACTTACTCACACACATACCATACACATGAATATGGTAGAATGCTGTTATTTTGTTTGCTTGGCATAAATTATGTATTAGTACTGCCAGCGCTCGTTCATAGAGCACGGGAAATAGTTTCAGTTTTTCTTAGACTGGACTTTGGAAAATTGTCCTTCTGTTACATTTGTATGCGACTCACAGAATTTGTAAATGGAGGCTGCCATTTTATTTTTTTTTTTTTATTTTCAAACACTTTTCAAGTGTTTCTAATGCTATCTTGACTGTGCTACTGTATCGCCAGTTGATGATTTTGGCTTCACATTTTTTATTTTACATACGCCTTGCCCCCATCTGAAGTTGGCTTTGAAAGTGGGTGCTAGCGCTGAATCAATTCGTTTAATAATTAATGGCTTCCAGAGACTTTAACAACATCCAGTGGTTGGCAGTAATGACTGCGATGTAGTTGTATTAAAGTACTCGCTGTAAATGCAGACTATTCTCTTCAACCCACAGTCAATTTCGCATAGACTGAAAATTCCAACACTTGGCTATACATAAAAAGTATTAGTCTATCTGCCATTAACGCTTTCTTTTGCTGTATTCGTTTCTAACTGTTAAATAGTTTTCTTTATGACTGACTCTATTTTAGATGTTATCATGCTATCTGTATTAATACGAGGTCAGTTTGGGTAGAGGACATGAAAATGATTAACCATAAAAAGGGGAAAAGGTGGTAGGTATAGCAAGCGTTTATTGTGTTAGGCTACAATAATATAAATGTCACCTAAATATACGTACGTTGGATCCTTTGATACAAGCAGAGAAGAAATATGATATCCTTCAAGAACAAATTGGTATAATGTGCGAAAAATAGAAGGATGCGCAAAAATAACATTTTGCTCTAGGAGGTGATCATACTCTTTCTCTGGATGTACAAAAAATTCTGATTTAATCACAAAATTAATTGATCCAATTAATTTTGTAATTGAAATATGTGATTAAAAACTTAATTGATTTTTATACCCTCCATCACAGGATGGGGGTATATTAACTTTGTCATTCCGTTTGTAACACATCGAAATATTGCTCTAAGATCCCATAAAGTATATATATTCTGGGTCGTGGTGAAATTCTGAGTCGATTTAAGCATGTCCGTCCGTCCGTCCGTCCGTCTGTTGAAATCACGCTAACTTCCGAACGAAACAAGCTGTCGACTTGACACTTGGCACAAGTAGTTGTTATCGATGTAGGTCGGACGGTATTGAAAATAGGCCATATCGGTCCACTTTTACGTATAGCCCCCATATAAAGGGACCCTCAGATTTGGCTTGTGGAACCTCTAACAGAAGCATATTTCATCCGATCCGGCTGAAATGCAAAAATTGGTCCACATCGGTCCATAATTATATATAGCCCCCATATAAACCGATCCCCAGATTTGGCTTGCGGAGCCTCAAAGAGAAGAAAATTGCATCCGATCCGGCTGAAATTTGATACATGATGTTGGTATACGGTCTCTAACAACCATGCAGAAATTGGTCCATATCGTTCCTTAATTATATATAGTTCCCATATAAACCGATCCCCAGATTTGGCTTGTGGAGCCTCTAAAAGAAGCATATTTCATCCGATCCGGCTGAAATTTGGTACATGGTGTTGGTAAATGGTCTCTAACAATCATGCACAAATAGGTCCACATCGGTCCATAAGTATATATAGCCCCCATATAAACCGATCCCCACATTTGACTTGCGGAGCCTCAAAGAAAAGCAAATTTCATCCTATCAGTCTGAAATTTGGTACATGATGTTGGTATATGGTCTCTAACAACCATGCAAAAATTGGTCCACATCGGTCCATAATTATATATAGACCCCATATAAACCGATCTCCAGATTTGGGTTGCGAAGCCTCAAAGAGAAGCAAATTGCATCCGATCCGGCTGAAATTTGGTACATGGTATTGGTATGTGGTCTCTAACAACCGTGCAAAAATTGGTCCACATCGGTCCATAATTATATATAGCGCCCATATAAACCGATCCCCAGATTTGGGTTGCGGAGCCTCAAAGAGAAGCAAATTTCATCCAATCCGGTTGTAATTTGGAACATGGTGTTAGTATATGATCTTTAACAACCGTGCCAGAATTGGTCCATATCGGTCCATAATTATATATAGCCCCCATATAAAACGTTCTCCAGATTTGACCTCCGGAGCCTCTTGGAGGAGCAAAATTCATTCGATCCGGTTCAAATTAGGAACGTGGTGTTAGTATATGGTCGCTAACAACCATACCAAAATTGGTCCAATCACACAAAAATTGGTCCATATCGGTTCGTAATCATGGTTGCCACTAGAGCCAAAAATAATCTACCAAAATTTTATTTCTATAGAAAATTTTGTCAAAATTTTATTTCTAGAGAAAATTTTTTGTTCAAATTTTATTCGGTTCATAATCATGGTTGCCACTCGAGCCAAAAATAGTGTACCAAGATTTTATTTCTATAGAAAATTTTGTCAAAAGTTTATTTCTATAGAAAATTTTGTTAAAATTTTCTTTCCATAGAAAATTTTGTCAAAATTTTCTTTCTATAGAAAATTTTGTCAAATTATTTATTATATATTATTTCTATAGAAAATTTTATTTCTATAGAAAATTTTGTTAAAATTTTATTTCTGTAGAAAAATGTTGTCAAAATTTTATGTCTACTTTGTCAAATTGAATTATATACGTATTGGATCGATCTTTTTTGATTTAATATACACCACGTATGGACTTACATACAAATTAGAAGATGGTGTTAGGAGGTTTTAAGATACATTGCCATCGGCAAGCGTTACCGCAACTTAAGTAATTCGATTGTGGATGGCAGTGTTTAGAAGAAGTTTCTACGCAATCCATGATGGAGGGTACATAAGCTTCGGCCTGGCCGAACTTACGGCCGTATATACTTGTTTTAATTAATATTTTAATTGATTCAATTAAATTTTTAATTTATGTTCATTGCAAATTTCAATTAATTTTTTAATTAAAAACGAAACTATTTTTAATTACTATACTATATTTCAAAAACTTTCTATAACTGTTTTTAATCCTTTTTAGTTTGATTCAAAAATTGATTTAAAAAGAAAGAAATATCAAAAATTTAAAAAATAATATCCATAATTTTTTAACTGACTTCCGAGTTTTATTGAAAAGTTAATTGTATCAATTAACTTTTTAAAGGAAAATTTAAAAATTTCTATCAATGGCTTAATTGATTTAATGTTTCTAGTTTGATTAAAATGTTAATAGTATGAATTAATTTTTTAATTGAAAAAGTGTTCAACTTTTTAATTGGGAATATTTGATGATATTTTTTTCTGTGTACGATCAGTTATGGATTTATCGCCATTAGAGTCCATGATACGATTGAAAATTAGTCAATTTACATGTAAATACTAGACTAGGTTAGGTTAGGTTTTATAGCCAGGTCCGAACGCCATTACACCACAGTGGCTCCGTGACTATGTCTCTACTGCTGAATGGTTTATTTTCAATAGAAAAAAATTACGAATTTGGAAGTTTGCTCTATCGTGTTATTTTTCAAAAAAAAAAAACGTAAATTTGGGAAATTTGATTTTACGAAAGTTTAGATAATTACGAATAAAACCTTTTCTCACATCCGTAAAAGGTATGTACTAGTCGAAAATCGAAGGGATGAAATCCTTTAATTGTAGCCTTAAAGTTGATCTCGCCAATTTTGATTGTAATTATAATAGATTATTGAATTCTTCGACTTTTGCATCTAGTGTAATACGCCTTTCGGACTCGGCTATAAGAAGCAGGTTCCTATCATTTGGCTACAAATTGAATCGGGCAGCTTTTATTGCCAGAAAACAGTCAGATAACCTGACCCATAAAGTAAAGTATTTTCCACAAGAGCCAATAAACCCGAATTTATGACAAACGATCCAATGATTGCCTGGAATATTTTTTATTTTATTTTAAGAATTTTTTTTAGTAGCGCATGAAAATTTTGTGTGCCTAAAATTTCGAAAAGAAACCTCATTTTCATTGTAAAAGCTTAAGGAAATAGAGAAAATATCTAGCTTTCCTTGAAAGAGAATGGACTCAAGTGAAGCCACTTAACACTGAGACACTTCTTAATCTCCACTTATTCCCATTGATCCCTAATCTCTAAATACATTCTGCCCTCGTACATTTTTCCTCCAACAATGCCAATGTTTTGGCCTTTTCCATATCTATTCTTGTCTTTCCATTGAGGTCTCTTCCTCTCATTTCATTTGATGTAGTTTGTTCCATATTTTATGCATGAGTCCCGCATAGTTTACCATCTACACTCAATGGGAGAATGAACATTAGTTGGAACCGGGTTAGAAGTATGTAAACAGAATTCAAGTAAATAATTTATATATTTTTATTCCACTCGGCACTATCGAAATAGTGGTCCTGACACGGGACAGACATTCAGACATAACAAAAATTCCCTGCCCCCGTTTGTAGCTTAAGAGGATCTCCCATGTGGTTTGTAGATACTACACAGAAAAAAATATCACCAAAATATTTCCAATTAAAAAGTTAATTGAATTTGAAATTTTTTTCAATTAATAAATTAATTGGTACAATTAACTTTTTAATCAAGATAGAAACATTAAGTTAATTAAGTCAATGATTGAAAATTTTGAAATTTTTAATTAAAAATTTAATTGATACAATTAACTTTTAATCAAATTCGGAAGACTAAGTCAGTTTATGATGTTGATGAACATTTTTTTTAAATTTTTAATTAATTTTTTTTCAAACAATCAATTGTTAATCCAAATAAAAATTCTAAGCCAATTCAGAATTTAATTGAAAATAGTTACCTTTTTTTAATTAATAAATTAATTGAGTTTTGCAATCAACATCAATTACATTTTTAATTGAATCAATTAAAAAATTAATTGAAATATGGCAATGAAATCAATTAATTTTTTAATCAAAAATTTTTTCTATGCCCAATTAAAACTGTGATTGATACTATCATTTTCGTGATTGAAGACATTTCAATTAAAAAATTAATTGGATCAATTAATTTCGTGATTGAATCAGAAAAATTTTTTTTTGTGTGTAAGGATATGCAATCTTATCAATTATGCTCGGCCCACAAGAAACCATATTTGTAGCAAATTACCCACCAGTGAAGAACTCAGTTAGCCATACTCTGGCCAATGCTGATTACCATTCAAATCTCATTCAAAACATTTCGCCAATTTTTTTCTGCTCAACGAATTCACGAGGCTATGGGCTAAGTCTTATTGCTTGACTTTGTTGTGTTGTGCTGGAATTTGTGATAAATTATTTTAATAAAATTTACGACCAATTATTCCTATCTCATGCACGTACACATATTTACACGCTTCATATGAGTAAGAGGGTGTTCGTGTGTGTGTGTGCGTGTGTAGGAGAGGAGTGCATAACAGATAAACAGTACCGTTTTCGTGGCCATAATGCCCCGAACACAGTGTGTATAAAATTTTATATCGGTTATATTTTATAATCCAATTACCGAGGGAAAATTAGCCACAAATAGCATCATCACATTCTATCTGCTCTAGCAAAGAGAAACGACGACAATCATTATGAGTGTACAACTGAGACAATATTTTGTTGGTTGTCTTGTACAGCAACCAAAATCCGCTCCCCGACAACCACTACCAACCTCCTGCCAACGATGGCCTGGTCCATACGTACGAATATGACAAGAGGATTCATAATTCCATACCTGTATATATTAGGAGAACCTCATCTCCAAACTTTCATTCCGTACCATATATCCTTGCTAATTGCCAGTTAAGGTTTAGATTATTCCACCGTCATTGGCCAGTGGAACAACATTGTGATGTAGTGGGAAGAGGGGAGAGGAAAGCCACAGTAAAGTTATGTGTGTTGCGTGTTGTTTTTTTTTTTGTGTTTGGAAGTTGCAAGAATACCCATAAAACCGTGCTACAAAATGTTTCCATTAAAAGTCTAATAAAATACCAATAAGCACTCATTTTGCGGCATATTCGCCCAGTTACGAGTATTGCTTTCCACGCACCTTACCATAGCCATATCATCATAGCCACCTTGGTTCTGCGTAGACTATGAAAACGTTCATCATTATAATGACAGATGGTGCCACAAGCCTCCTCTTAAAATGGCATTTATCGGCCCATTCTTTTTGGGCTCCCTCCCATACCGCACGCCTTACTGACATTATCATTAGTTGCTATACGAGACAGAGTCTCATGGAATTCACCATCATCCTTCATACTTCCAAACTTTGTAATCTGTTGCAATTGCTATTGAGCCAGTATAGTTGCCGTGGTCGTCGACAAATGAAAGGGGCAGTTGGTTGAAGTACTTGGCCATATTAAGACTTCTACTGACAGTTTTACGGTGCAATTAACTTTAGTTAAGTATGATTGGGTGTTGTCGGGTAGCTCACATAACAATGTGAATAGATATGGATATGTGTTCTTCTATGTGTGTGTGTGTGGGTGTGTATGTGAATTTAGCTAAGTACCACAAAGCTATTTCCGTGCATGGGCAAATATATTCGAATTGCTTAAAACGAAAAAAAAACTAGTGTTGATTCTAATGGAAATGGGGTTAATACTGAGAGGTGTCTTTAATTGCTATGCAAATGGTACTATCATTTATGACTGTGCCATACTCCAAGGATTAGTAATTGAGCTACGATAATCCATGTATAGCATTTGGGATTTAAATTGATAGGAGCTTTACTAAGTCTTGTGGATGATGGACATTATTTGACGTTCGTGACTTTTTGATGAATTATGTGGAGGAATCGCAATTCGCAATCGGCAATAAGGCTACACTAAAAAGAAACTTTCCTCATATAACAACGATTATGAGGTTCACTTAAAGATTTTGACAATGATTCCGAGCCAAATATACTCCTTCTTTCAAATATTTTGTTTGAAAGCAATATATCAGCTTTAAATCTAGATTCAAAGTTGAAAAATCTTCGAAATAAAAGAGATCCTCAAATATTATTTACACTCAAAAAATATTTCTACCTTCCCTTTAGGATTTTGGTATCGACTCCGAGCCAAAGATGTGGCGTCTTTAAAATAAATACATTTTTAGGGACCTATCTAGCTTTAAATCTAGGATCAATAAAATTAAAATCACGATACAGATCTTATTTATCGAATTTTAATTATCTTTTTACGATATATCATTAAAGTATTAATTAATTAAATTAGAGGTTGGCGCGTGACACGAAATTATCGTCACACACATGATTCACGCAAGAATTACGTGAGTCGTGAACAAAATCTGGAGCAACTTTCGTGAAAGGGACTAAAACAAATATGCCGTGCGTAAGAACTAAAATCGGTTTGTGAATGTGTGCGAATAAAATTTCTGCAAAATCATGTTCACGACAAAAAAAAAAGATTTAATTCTTACTCGTTTGTTAATTGAAATTAATTTATATTCTATTTATGAATTTTGTTACCTTTGCCCGGTTGGAAAATGTCGTGAATTTGTCGAGAGTCAAGTGAGTTGTCGTGAATCGTGCGTGAACGTGAGTCTTTAATTTAATAGTTCGTGTGTGATCGTGCGCGATTACTAGTTTTCATTTCGTGAATGTGTGTGAGTGGCTTCCACACGCATCGCACGTGAGCGTGCGTGAAAAAACATTTAGCTTTGTGAATGTGCGTTAGTGTGAACATGGACCGATAATCACAATTTTCGGCACATCTCTTTATTTTCCTAGAATACCTCTAGATTTCCAATTTCAGGCAAATTGGGTAAAAACTACGGATTCTAGAAGCCCAAGAAGTAAAATCGGGAGATCGGTCTATGTGGGGGCTATATCAAAACATGGTCCGATAATCACCATTTTCAGCACATCTCTTTATTTTCCTACACACAAAGAATTTTTTTCTGATTCAATCACGAAATTAATTGATCCAATTAATTTTTTATTTGAAATGTGTTCAATCACAGAAATGATAGTATCAATTAAAAACTTAATTGACAGTCAATTAAAAATTAATTGATCCAATTAAAAAATTAATTGATACTAATAATTTGTGTGATTGATTTTTATTTCCATTAAAAAAATTGTTGAATCAATTAAATTTTTAATTGAATATTTTTTAAAACTCAATTAAGATTTTAATTGGAAAAAATTTCGTGAACATTTTTTCTGTGTAGAATACCTCTAGATTTCCAATTTCAGGCAAATTGGGTAAAAACTACGGATTCTAGAAGCCCAAAAAGTAAAATCGGGAGATCGGTCTATATCAAAACATGGACCGGTACTCACCATTTTCGGTACACGTCTTTAGGGTCCTAGAGTACCTCTAGATTTCCAATTTCAGGTAAATTGGATTAAAACTACGGATTATAGAAGCCCAAGAAGTGAAATCGGGAGATCGCTCTATATGGGGGCTATATCAAAATATGGACCGATAATCACCATTTTCGGCACACCACGTTATGGTCCTAGAATACCTCCAATTTCAGGCAAAGCGGATAGAAAATACACTTTCTAGACGCCCAAGAAGTAAAATCGGGAGATCGGTCTATGTGGGGGCTATATCAAAACATGGACCGATAGGCACCTTTTTCGGTACACTTTTTGATCGTAATACCTCTAGATTTCCAATTGCAGGCAAATTGGATAAAAACTACAGTTTTATAAGCCCAAGGCCCCAAATCGGGAGGTCGGTTTATATGGAGACTATATCAAAACTTACACAAATGTAGCCCATCTTCGAACTTGACCTGCCTGCAAACAAAAGACGAATATGTGCCAAATTTCAGAACGATAGCGCCATTATTGAAGGCTGTAGCGCGATTATGTTACAACAGACATGCTTATATCGTCTTAGAATTTCTCCCTGATCAAGAATATATATGCTTTATATAGTGGGAAATCGATATTTCGATGTGTTACAAACGGAATGACAAACTTATACCCCGTCACCATTCTATGGTGGTGAGTATAAACAAAAAAAAAATTAAACCAAATATGCAGAATCCTGAAGATAAGTATTAACCTATATTTGAAGTTTAATTTAAAGATTATTTTTCTAAATCAAAAAGGGGTTTCTTTCATTCAACAGAAATTTGCTTTACTTTCAAAACATACGTCTTTAACGGAGATATGCAAATTTCAAAGATTCGTGTCCTAAATTTAATGCAACAAATTTTTTAAGTAAAAAGATTTTAAACTCTCTTTTAATTAAAATTTCTATATTTTAAAGAAATTTTTTATTAATATTAGGTATTTATTATTAATATTGCGTGTCCTACAGTTTAGGTTGCATAATCTTTCATACTAGACCAATATTGTTTTCAGTGCAGCTTTAAATCTAGATTCAAAGTCGAAAAATCCTTATAAAATATTTAAATATTTTTTTTTTATTATTTAATCCAGAGATTCAATAGCTCACATAAATAGTGGCTGTCCGATATTTCAGGTTCATTTGAGAATATTCAGTCCGTAGCGATACATCTCTTGCATATGTGACACAAGGGACCTTCTTCTTATAGCCTATTCCAAAGAGAGCAGCCCAGAAATGTAACCAGCTTTACTGTGAAGCGCTAAACCTGAGCTGCAAATCTTTTGGTGTTCCTTCAAACTTGAATTGAACGCATGGCTCTATGTATGAAAGGCGGCCATGCTAATCATTTCACTCCGGTGGCTCCCGCTGGCCGTTTTGCTAACATGTTCAATAGTTAAACCACGGTGGCTTCCTTAATTTACCTTAGTCTGTCTGCGTCATAGTCTATTTAATAAAGAATATTTCCCTATGTTTAGCCTAGATAATGAAAAATAAATAAATACGACTTTGCATATCACAGACACAAGAGTCAACACTAACTATTCCAAGGTATATCCTTCAACTTGTCTAATAAATAATTGATGATAATATATATTTTATGATTTTATTATGGAAGTTAATAGTCCAGAAGATAGAGCAACCAATTAAAAGCTTTGTAGTAAAAGATTTCATTTCAATTGTTCTAAGCATTTTAATACTAGCAGGCTTTGGCCCTAAATGCTTAGAATGCATGTCTCATAAAAATAACAGAATCATTTGTCTCCTTCCAATCTTAATTTGTTTATGCCCAATTTGTTGGAATATTTTGGTCATAACATTAGATGCCAGCATAGCTTCTGTTCCTAGGAGTAAGTCATTACTCGTATGTGAGAGAGATACACATTACCCACCATGTTTTTTTTGGGAGAAAAAGAATTTTCCTGAATTCCAATTAAAATCTGTATGAGGTCATTCATGTTGTGCAAAATATGAATGTATCCACGTTTCCATGTATGTGAGTATGTGTGTTCAGACGAAAGAATACTGTTATCGCTTACAAATACAAATATGCATGAAAATTTATAGTTATGACCCAACACAAAATGTCACAAATACAAGCAGAAATAAATAAATACATACATATGTGTATGTGTAATTCTCTGTGTAAGAATTTATGGTTACAATTTTATGACACTTCTTTTGCTGCTTATTTTACGTTTTTTTTTGTCTTTTGGTCGCATTTTCGATATCATTCGTCCTTTCTTACTTTCATGGGGTGAGGAGGGGGGGCTATAAGCAAGCCTAGTGAATAGGTAATGGTTCAGTAAGGGGATGGGGAAATGAAATAAGAACTCTTATGGAAAATTTACATTTATTGATATTTTGTAATATAAAATGACAACATCTTCAAGAAAACTTGAACTGGGGGTATGGTGGTCAGACCTTTGTTATAATATGAACTAACCCAGCTTTTAGTACACTTGGGATGGGGGAGAAACCAGAGCACATGTACATAGATAGATGATGTACACATCTCCCTGCGTTTACAACATGGCCCATAGGAAAGGTTATGACATTGTGACACATTCTCTCATATTCATCCAGGATTCTTTTATTTATATTAGCATCTGTATGTATTCATGTGCGTATGTTTTATTTTTATTATAGTTTGTCATAGACAATGAAATCTATGTGTGTACATACAAGGACAGAGATTTACTGTAAATTCCTCGTTTTGTGTGTCCATATGAAAAATGTCCATTTGTTTGGAAAATTATACAGCTCATTAAACTTCCAACTTCCAGTTAAATGAATTTCATCTCATCAACAATCTTGAGACCACCTTCTCTCTCAAAAGATTTTTATAAACAAGGATATCATCATTCTCTCAATCATCCACTCCCCATCTTCATAACCATCTTCATTGAAACTTTATTATCGACATGGATAAATGGCAACCTAAACAATAATAAATGTTGAAGACGAACCGACAGGGACAGAGAGAGAGAGAAAATGATTGCTGAAATATACTGAAATTGTCATTTGAAAAATTTCCATTTAACTAATTCCATCATATAAATAGTCTTCTACATCTAAATAATATACATTCGACATAAAACATAAATAAAAGATGTATGCACACAAAGAAAAAACAAAAATAAATTCGGTACATATGTGGTACTGAAATTAAAAAAAAAAAGCCTTTCCTTTCTCTGAACCATAAAAATTATAGGGTGTTGAATGCAAGAGAACTGTTTTAGTAAACAAGCTTTATAACGGACTTTAGAATCTAGAAGGCGATTTTCCATATTTGTACCCCGGCTCTTGCTTCACTTTCTGTCCATTTCTGTTTCTCTCTATCTTTCTTTCGGTTCAATAAATTTTAAGCGTACACAAAAAGAAAAAGGGTTTTGAAAAAGATTGATCTCAGTTAGTCTACTTTTGACTCGATAAACTTAGCCTAGCAATCCTTACACTTTTCAATCAGTTGGCAAAATACGTTTTCACGAGGCCTATAAAATACTATTCATTGGCCGTAGCGAGTTTCTAATTTGACTGCTTGCTTTTCTACCAGTTGTATGAAATAAAATAAAAATAAAGTTTCAAGGGTCCAAGTCGGAACTTTAGGGAGCCGCAGTGTTTATCCTACTTCGATCAATTAGATCTTGGTGATGCACTAATAGGAAAAAATGCGTTCCAAAATCGTGAACGGACCGTAACGTTAACGAAAAACGTTAACGAAAAACCAAAACGGAATGGTCACGATTTCGTCCACGTTCAAGATTTCATGAACAGCTTTCGTTTTTCTTTTGCCATGAAAAATTCTTAAAATATTCGTTAGACGTTCTTACGGCAGCTCCATCGGTGGTGCAATGTGCTAAGGCGACTATCCAGGACAATCAAGGTTCGAGTCACCGTAGCTGATTTTTTATAAATTTATAACCATTTGTTGTGACAACGCATGGTGTCATTTTATCGTTGTCAGCCTGACACCGTCTGTTCTTCGTTTGACACCAAAGTGTATGTTGATTCAGTTTCATGAACGAATCGTTTCGAAACGTAAACACCGTTCATGATTTTTTCTATG
Source organism: Haematobia irritans (assembly GCF_050003625.1). NCBI lineage: Eukaryota > Metazoa > Arthropoda > Insecta > Diptera > Muscidae > Haematobia > Haematobia irritans. The sequence continues at coordinate 1,248,391 of NC_134400.1, forward strand.
ACTGTATAAGAATTTGGACCATAATTTGAACATTAATATTTTTGTGGCTATAAGCATTTTACGCTATACAAGCTTGTACCTTAGACGATTTTTGGTAGAAGGAAGCATTACTCTCATAAATTGAAAATTCATAACTAATACAACCAAAATAAAATCTCTTCACATTATCATAAACCAGTCGAAGTAGTCAATCTCCTTAGGACCTTAAAATCCTTTTGCATATTTTAAGAAATCAATATGTTTCCCATTTGCCCAAAGACATTTCCTATCCTTACAGTTCTCATCATGTTTAAACAAATTCTTCTCCCATTGTGGGAGAATTAACCAATTTGTAGTTTCTTTAATAATTCCTTGACAATAACCGTATTCTTTATGCAATTGTATACTTCAATGCACCTGTCCCGAAGGCACCAAAGACTAAATGCACACATAGCCATACAGAAAGTTTTATGGTGAATGTGTTGAATGTGGTGCTCCTTCCCTTAGGTCCTTCCAGTCTTCGTGGCAAGACAACCACATGTATAAAAGTGCAAACCAAGAAGGCGTTGCAAAATTCCAAAGTGTCGTTGAGTGTTTTTTTACTAAGAAGAAAATATGCAAGCACATCGAAAGGAATTCCGTTACTTCGGTACTCTTACTCATCGATATATACACCTTTTGCCATTGTGTTGCATGTTCACTTCGGTAGGAAGGATATCAAGTCTAAGGATATGTACCAATTACTTCTGAGTGTGGACTGCATTTGTATGTTTCTATGCATGTTTTGAGTTCAATGTTTTTTTAGTTATTCTCTTCTCCAGGCTGGGAACTTTCTCTAACCCAATGAAAGCTGTGTATGTGTATCTTTTCTAGAAGGAAAACTAAGAACAGGTTGCCTTCATGATTGCGGTTAGTTGAGTTGAGAAAAAAATCCAAAGTCTGTTCGAATTGCTGAATTGAGTTGAGTATGTTAGAAGGCATGTAATCCTTTTGTATGAAGTATAATGGAGTTTATTGAGTTCTTCATGGTAGTCATAGTTGGGGTTTTCTTCTTGTTCTATACGAAAAGGACTCACAATTTTTCTAAACTTTGCTGCATTAAGTTAGCCAAAGTATTTAAATTGAATATACTTTTAGATAGACAATGCATCATATGGTATAAGAACCAAGTGGCAAAGCATAAAGTATTTCTTAGAACAGTATGAGGTCAAGAGGGCAAAGGAGGAGTGGAAACAAATCACCAATATGGTCATAAAGTGTGACAAAAACAACCCCAAGACGTGTAAGTTATCATTGTCTAGCATAATGATGTTGACAAATGCCTTCGTTATTGAACTGGTAAATGTTTTGCTATTAATGTGTCTATCATCTGCCATATAAAGAATATCTGTAATTTTTGCTTTAATGTTGGGTAAAGGCTGTGTATAGAGTAGGTGAACGTGTCTCGGTTTAATCAAGTAGAAAGGCCTGGTATTTTTATATGGAAACCTAAACTGAAATGTGTAGGGTAAGTTAGCCAAGCGTAAGATCAAGACCAAGAGACAGCGCTTTATTAACGTTTTATATGTTCAGTTTAAAGAGAGGCATTCTCGGCCCTATTCTTTTTAATCTCTTTATTAATGATTTATCTCTTGGTATTGATAACTCATTTATTTCTATGTATGCCGATGATGTAAAAGTTTTTCGTTCATACAGTGATCCTATTGATCAGATTTTACTTCAGATGGATCTTAATAATCTTTGTTCTTGCAACTAAATATCTTGAAATGTAAAGTTATGTCTTTTTATAGATCTCAGAAGATATCAGTATGTTACCATCTACATGATTCTGAACTTGTAACATAAATGTTGATTCATTCCTTGATCTTGGTATTCTCCTGGATCTTAAACTGAATTTTAGACCTTATATATCTATGATGGTCAATAAAGCTTTTAGTTCCCTTGGATTTATGAAAAGGTGGAGCAAAGAGTTTAATGATCCCGAAGTCACTAAACAATTATACATTTCACTTGTCCGTAGTACGTTGGAATATGGTTCAATTATTTGGAACCCGACATATGTAATTCATTGTAATAGAATTGAATCTGTGCAAAAACAATTTCTGTTGTTTTTCCTTCGCAATCGTGGATGGAATTACCAAACATTACCTACTTATGAATATAGACTAAATTTGATCAAGCTTCCAACACTTAAAAGCCGCAGGAGAATGTTGAACATTACATTTGTATCCAATATTTTTAATGGAAACATAAGTTCTGAATTCAGCTTAAGTCATCTTAACTTTAATGTACCTGCAAGGCCAATGAGACACTTTAATCTGCTAAATTTACAATTTTATCAAAGATACTATGCTAATAATGACCCACTGCGACGCATTTGCTTGGATTTTAATAATTTGTATCATCTGATAGATCTCTCTGAAAATAGGTATTCATTAAAACGTAAAATCATCCTTTATCTAAATCAAATTGATACACCGAATTTGCTGTAGAACAAAGTGTACATATGTAAATTAAAATAGTCTGTAAGGTTATTTGTAACCATAGAAATAAGAATTCAATAATAAACAAGTAAGGAAAGTCTAAAGTCGGGCGGGGCCGACTATATTATACCCTGCACCACTTTGTAGATCTAAATTTTCGATACCATATCACATCCGTCAAATGTGTTGGTGCTATATATAAAGGTTTGTCCCAAATACATACATTTAAATATCACTCGATTTGGACAGAATTTGATAGATTTTTGCACTACGGTGGAACACAATTTTAGTAAAAAACCAGTAAGGAAAGTCTAAAGTCGGGCGGGGCCGACTATATTATACCCTGCACCACTTTGTAGATCTAAATTTTCGATACCATATCACATCCGTCAAATGTGTTGGGGGCTATATATAAAGGTTTGTCCCAAATACATACATTTAAATATCACTCGATCTGGAAGAATTTGATAGACTTCTACAAAATCTAGGTTAGGTTAGGTTAGGTTAAAGTGGCAGCCCGATTAAATTTCAGGCTCACTTAGACTATTCAGTCCATTGTGATACCACATTTAACTAAAAGTACCTATTACATATGGGCACTTCTAGTCTTAACCACTGAACCTTCTCTATTATTTACTTTTGTGGAACCAACCAGATTGCTCCAAAAACATTAACAAACTGCTTAAGTTAACGTTTTCCAGGTCAGCCAGTAATCTAAAGCTATATGCTCCTAAAATTCGCTTACGCCTTACACAAAAAGCAGGACACTCACACAAGAGGTGTTTAATTGATTCCTTTTCCTCCACGTCATGACAGCTTATACAATAGTCATTATACTTCGCACCTATAGTTTTTGCAAATTCGCCTATCAGGCAGCGACCCGTTATAGCAGATATTAGGAGTGCTATCTGACGCCTTGAGAACACTAGCATATCTAGTGTGCGGTTTAAGTTTAAATGGGGCCATATTTGCTTGGTGTCGTTACAACCCTTGCAATTTTCCCATCGAATATACAAAATCTATAGACTCAAAATTTAAGTCGGCTAATGCACTAGGGTGGAACACAATGTTAGTAAAAAAATATGGGAAACGTTTAAATCTGAAGCAATTTTAAGGAAACTTCGAAAAAGTTTATTTATGATTTATCGCTCGATATATATGTATTAGAAGTTTAGGAAAATTAGAGTCATTTTTACAACTTTTCGACTAAGCAGTGGCGATTTTACAAGCAAAATGTTGGTATTTTGACCATTTTTGTCGAAATCCTAAAAACATATATATGGGAGCTATATCTAAATCTGAACCGATTTCAGCCAAATTTGGCACGCATAGCTACAATGCTAATTCTACTCCCTGTGCAAAATTTCAACTAAATCGGAGTTAAAAATTGGCCTCTGTTGTTATATGAGTGTAACTCGGGCGAAAGCTTTATATGGAAGGTATATCCAAATCTGAACCGATTTCAAGCAAATTTGGCACGCATAGTTACAACGCTAATTCTACTCCCTATGCAAAATTTCAACTAAATCGGAGCAAAAAATTGGCCTCTGTGGGCAAATGAGTGTAAATCGGGCGAAAGCTATATATGGGAGCTATATCTAAATCTGAACCGATTTTGCTGATATTTTGCAAGTTTTTCGAGACTCATAAAATATTCGGATGTACGGAATTTGAGGAAGATCGGTTGATATACACGCCAATTATGACCAGATCGGTGAAAAATATATATGGCAGCTATATCTAAATCTGAACCGATTTTTTCCAAAATCACTAGGGATCGTCTTTGAGCCGAAACAGGACCCTATACCGAATTTTAGGACAATCGGACTAAAACTGTGAGCTGTACTTTGCACACAAAAATACATCAACAGACAGACAGACGGACATCGCTAAATCGACTCACAATTTAATTCTAAGCCGATCCGTATACTAAAAGGTTGGTCTATGATTACTCCTTCTTGGCGTTACATACAAATGCACAAACTTATACCCTGTACCACAGTAGTGGTGAAGGGTATAAATATGGGAAACATTTAAATCTGAAGCAATTTTAAGGAAACTTCGCAAAAGTTTATTTATGATTTATCGCTCGATATATATATGTATTAGAAGCTTACGAAAATTAGAGTCATTTTTACAACTTTTCGACTAAGCAGTGGCGATTTAATAAGGAAAATCTTGGTATTTTGACCATTTTTGTCGAAATCAGAAAAATATATATATGGGAGCTATAGCTAAATCTAAACCGATTTCAATCAAATTTGGCACACATTTGACTATATTACTAATTGTGCTCTTAGTGCAAAATTTCAACCAAATTGGGCCAAAACTCTGGCTTCTGGGGCCATATAAGTCCATATCGGGCGAAAAATATATATGGAAGCTATATCTAAATCTGAACCGATTTCAATCGAATTTGGCACACATGACTATACCCCCAATTGTACTCCTAGTGCAAAATTTCAAGCTAATCGGGGTAAAACTCTGGCTTCTGGGTTCATATAAGTGCATATCGGGCGTAAGATAAATATGGGAGCTATATCTAAATCTGAACCGATTTCAACCAAATTTAGCACGCATAGCTACAATGCTAAATCTACTCCCTGTTCAAAATTTCAACCAAATTGGGCCAAAACTCTGGCTTTTAGGACCATATTAGTCCATATTGGGCGAAAGATATATATGGGAGCTATATCTAAATCTGAACCGATTTCAATCAAATTTTGCGCACTTGACTATACTACTAATTGTACTCCTAGTGCAAAATTTCAACTAAATTCGGCCAAAAATCTGGCTTCGGGGGCCATGTAAGTCCATATCGGGCGAAAGATATATATATGGGAGCTATATCTAAATCTGAACCGATTTCAATCAAATTTCACACTTAACCATACGACTAAGTGTTATGTTTGTACAAAATTACAAACAAATCGGTAAAAAACTCTGTCTGCTGGGTCCATATTAGTGCATATCGGGCGAAAGATATATATGGGAGCTATATCTAAATCTGAACCGATTTCTTCCAAAATCAATAGGGTTCTATTCTGACCCAAATTAGGAACATGTGCCAAATTTGAAGGCGATTGGACTTAAATTGCGGCCTAGACTTTGATCACAAAAATGTGTTCACAGACAGACGGACGGACGGACAGACGGACAGAATTATATCGACTCAGGGACCCACCCTGAGCATTATTGCCAAAGACACCATGTGTCTATCTCGTCTCCTTCTGGGTGTTACAAACATATGCACTAACTTATAATACCCTGTTCCACAGTGTGGCGCAGGGTATAAAAAAGATCTTTATTACGCTTGGCAACAGATACCCTCCATGTTACCACTGAACATGCGACGATTTAACGCTTAATCATCCCACTTGGCAAAGTTAAAAATTGCTCTTGCACCATGATAACGTACCGGCCCAAACCTATTGCCTCGTCACCAACATTGGTTCAGAATTGTAGTTATCGGCCCATTCACTCTGCGGTGGGTTCTTCGCATCTTCCCGGCTTCCACATCAGTGGAATCTCATCCATCTGCCCTATATTTAAAAAATGCACTTGCCGGGCGCAAAAATCAGTTTGATGAGAAGATCATCATCACCACATTTACTTAATTTTCAGACCTTGGGAAACTCACGAGTGTTAAAGAGGTGGACTGTTGCTGGTCAAGGTTTTTAGCGTTTCCAAAATACTCGTTTTTAGGCTAAACATATTTATATCAGACCACCTTCGTAGCTCCCGTTTACGATTTTCGCCCCTATGACCCTATTTTTTTGCAAGGTTGGTTTAGAGTGCAAGAATTGACTGATTTGGAATTCAACAATCGACTCCCTCAGATTTTAGCTCAACCTAACTTTTTCTGATATAACCTTTGAAACCAAGTCTAAATCGCTGCGAACCTGAGATTTATCCCTACTGCTGTATTTAAAGAACTCTTTGTTTTTTCCTAAATAATCGAAAAAGGCCTCGCTTCGTTTCAAACGTCACACCTTTTCCCATACTGTTGCTCAGTATGGGGAAAGAAAAAAAACTTCAACAATACTCACCGAATGGTTAACGATTGAACTGTAGTTAACATCAGTGACAATGGGAAATCGACGCAATGTTGTCATGTCCTGCTGATATGTTTACAAATGTTAACACAAAAACTTTGGTGAACATATCATGGCATTTGTTTGGTGCGGGTGCACAAAGCTTAGGGTAACACCTCATCATCCCCAGATCATCAAAATGCCAGTGCTTCTCTAGCCACCAGTATTTCTCTGACATCAAACAAAAGTATTCTCGGAACCTTTTTATTTGTTGTATTTGTCTTTTTTTTGTCGTCATTTCGTTTTCGGGTGAGTAGCAGCGGAAAAAAAGTCACTTGGATGTTTTCGACCCAAGGAAACAACACTTTTTTAAGGGTCCATAAAAGTCATCATAAATGTTGACAATACCCAAAGATTTGTCTTTTCTTCTTCATGAGCAGGGCAAAGACATTTTTCTAACGCTGCTTATTTTCCACCCCAAAATGAGAAAGAATAGGAAAACTTTTACAATATTTTATGAGCTTTTCTTCCACCACTAGCTGACTGGCTGAGTGGACTGGATGTTGTTGGCCATTTCCCGAGTATAATACACAATGACTTATTGTCGTTGTTCCTCCAGAAGTTTTCTATAGAGTTAGTTTAGAGGATTTTAAAGCACCAGCATATCAGGCCACACACACACGCATATACCTCACATATCAGTATTCGATGAATCGGATCCCATAGCCAGGACTTTTATGATTTCAATCTTGTTGGTCCCCTAAAAAAGCAAACGAAAGGAAACGAAACGAGAAATGACATGGGGGCCAAAATAAAAGAAAAACAAGCAAGTTGATGATTTTTTATAGTTCGGTTATAATAAAGCATGACAAAAACATTAATCAGGATTATTTACTAACCACTTTGTGTCACATTCGGTTGTTTATTAAAGCCAGAGGAGAACAGTGTGAAATCCCAAGCAATGATAAACCCTCAGAAACATAATGGAAACTCGTGCAATATCCTTAACTACCTTTTCAGTTGCTATGGCTCACAACGGTGATGTCTTCTACCCATAACAAAAGTAACAATACTACCTGTCACCAGCAGGCCGGCTAGCCAGCACCATCAAAGTACCTGTATATGCGGAGATTTCTATAGCCTATGCATGCTAAAGGAATATCCTACTGAAATGCTTCCGTAAAGTCTGATTTGATTTTTTGGTCAACTGTTTAAGCTGCTACAAAAGGTGCCAATGGGAACGTTTGTAAAATATGTGGTGGTCTGTTTTCCATTTTTCCCAAGATACCGGAAGCGCTTGGTAACCAACGGAAAAAGAGAGAGCAAAAAGAGTTCACAACTCGGGTGTCCATTGTATTGTACTGTATGAGAGGAATGCCCGTGTCCTTTGGTGATGTAAGCCACGATTTATGTAAAACGGAAACAAATACTGACACATATCAATGACACGCTCTTAACTGATTTCCAAAGTCGTATTAATGATGATAAAGATAATGATCTCGGCCAACCTTGGGTGGTCTGGCTCCTTGTTCTCTTGATTCATTGAAGACACTTTCACTGATCGCTTCCTGTTTTCATGGAAGATTTTTTCCTGCTTTCCTGCGTTTAATCTAATTTGAAAATTTTCCTCTTATTTTTCTACTTAGTGACTTCCTTTTTGCTACATGGGCCTCTTTGCTTCAAATCACCATTAATAATGGAAATTCTCAAATACACACACAGCCGAAACCAGTTACCAAGCACCAGTCAACCATATTAGATAAGACAGTTGTACTTTTTTGTGTAAATTGGAAAAATGGTTTGTTTGTTGCTTACTCATTGGACATGATTACACATGTTTCCCGATTGTTTAAGCCCCTCAGAGACTTTTTGTCGGATGCTTCGATTCATGCGATGCTAACCAACATTGTCTCCCATCCAGGAATGACTTGTAAACGCTTGGCTGATTTCGTACTGATTTTCTTCATCATCATCATCATCGCATCTCCTATGTTTTCGTAACAGTTTTTATCCAATTTTCTTGTTGTCTTGTCCTGGCTTCCGCCACGCTTTCGACAGTCATTGTTTCCCTATAACTTTTCCAAAATAGAGAAAAAAAATGAAACTTGAGACGTTTTCATGGGGTTTTTCCTCATATATGTCCTTGGCATTACTTACTAAAATTGAATATAATTGAATTGATTGTTGGAACTTTTCTCCATTTTTGTCCACCACCATCACCAGAGTGCCATGAAAGAATCCAGAACTGGTTGAGGTTTGTTTGTTTTCTTTAGGACATGACCAAATCTTCCAATGTCCCTCACTCCCTCTCTTTCTCTCTGGAGATTCGATAAGTTTCTTCTTAAGGCAAAGGGAAAACTAAATATCATCGAAAAAGAAAATCAAAGACTAAATGACATGATTATAAGCCATTCGCTGACATATAAGCGTGAAGGGTTGAAGTACTGTCGATTGTTACCAGATTTAGTCCTCAACTAATGTGCTGTTTTTGTTTTAAACGAGCTTTTGTCAATAGAGGAAATCTCCTCTCTACATTTGGTGGTCGGAAGGTTTTCTAATTCCGGGCTATTTGTAAAATTGGTTGTATCACAACGCAGAGTGTGAAGTGTGATTCTCTTTGAAAATATATAAGATATGTTATAATATTTTGGCCCTAGAAACACAAGAACATTAAGAAATTTAAACATAGGTTGGTATTTATTTAAAGGAGACTTGTATGAATTCACGGGTACTTCACATATCTAATGTGGGTCCAAAAACATTACTCTGTATTTACTTTTTGAAGAAGATGGATTAATAAAAAGGAGGTAGAAGCGAGCGAATGCTTACAACTAAATTGTGTAATATTAAGTATTTGGGCGAAAAAGAAGAAAAAATCTAACGCTTTTCGTTAATATTTTGTTAAATAACATATTTTCAATCTGATATATGGTAACCGAAACTATCCGGTGATGGTTGCTCATTATCGTCATGTATGCGGTATTGCTCAGGGTATGACACAAATATTCTCCGTAAACAGTTCTTCACCTCAACTAAATATCGAGGTTTTGCTGGAAAGCCATTAAATTGGTTATTTCAAGTTAACTTTTGTCTCCGATCAATTCCGCTAGCTATTATAAAATCTGTATAATACATTCTTTGCCTTTGTCGAAGATATGGAAAATATCGCTGCCTTCATTACTTTTCTATTCACTAATTCACAAAACTATTCTATTAATAATTTCTTAATATTCTGTACACATTTGCGTCAATGTAACGCAGATGGTAATTTATGTCTTCTCTAAAGAAAAAATATTTTGGTTTTAATCAATATGCAAGTGGGTTTGTCAAATGTGTATTGATTATTGGCCTTCGGTAAAAGAAAATCAAGCATTTATGCTATTTTCTATGAAGGAAAACTGTATACGAATATTAACTTGGAGTAGTTGGGTCCCATAGTCCTTATGAGTAGGTCCGTTGTGCCACTTTATTGCCAAATATGTCACTTTTTTAAACGTTTTTATACCCTTCACCATAGGATGGGGGTATATTAACTTTGTCATTCCGTTTGTAACACATTGAAATATTGCTCTAAGACCCCATAAAGTATATATATTCTGGATCGTGGTGAAATTCTGAGTCGATCTGATCATGTCCGTCCGTCCGTCTGTTGAAATCACGCTAACTTCCGAACGAAACAAGCTATCGACTTGAAGCTTGGCACAAGTAGTTGTTATTGATGTAGGTCGGATGGTATTGCAAATGGGCCATATCGGTCCACTTTTACGTATAGCCCCCATATAAACGGACCCCCAAATTTGGCTTGCGATTGCTCTAAGAGAAGCAAATTTCATCCGATCTGCCTGAAATTTGGTACATGGTGTTAGTATATGGTCTCTAACAACCATGCACAAATTGGACCATGTCGGTCCACTTTTACGTATAGCCCCCATATAAGCGGACCCCCAAATTTGGCTTGCGATTGCTCTAAGAGAAGCAAATTTCATCCGATCCGGCTGAAACTTGGTACATGGTGTTAGTATATGGTCTCTAACAACCATGCAGAAATTGGTTCATATCGGCCCATAATTACATATAGCCCCCATATAAACCGATCCCCCGATTTGGCCTGCGGAGCCTCTAAGACAACCAAATTTCATCCGATCCGTTTGAAATTTGGTACACGGTGTTAGTATATTGTCTCTAACAACCATGCAAGAATTGGTCCATATCGGTCCATAATTATATATAGCCAATCCACAATCACACAAAAATTGGTCCATATCGGTTCATAATCATGGTTGCCACTGGAGCCAAAAATATTCTACCAAAATTTTATTTTTATAGAAAACATTGTCGAAATGTTATTTCTATAGAAAATTTTGTCAAAATTTTATTTCTATAGAAATTTTTTTCCAAATTTTATTTCTATAGAAAATTTTGTCAAAATTTTATTTCTATAGAAAATTTTGTCAAAATTTTATTTCTATAGTCCACGTATGGACTATGTGGTATATATTACGGTGTTAGGAAGTTTTAAGATACCTTGCCATCGGCAAGTGTTACCGCAACGCAAGTTATTCGATTGTGGGTGACAGTCTTCAGTAGAAGTTTCTACGCAATCCATGGTGGAGGGTACATAAGCTTCGGCCTGGCCGAACTTACGGCCGTATATACTTGTTTTTTCTTGTGCCGCTAAAGGCCATACGCTTAATTAGTTCCTTTGTTAGTGCAATAGATTTCGGATCCAGTTAAAATTATGGATGTGATCATTATCTTAAAATAAAATCAAACTAATGCGTCCAATACTATAATTTTGAGCACATTTTTCCTTCCCAAACCATAGTCTTGAATCAGTTCAGAAGAAGTTTCTTATTTTTGCTTTGACTTGGTTGACTTATTCTAGTCGTCGTATGTTAATTGATCTTCCATCTCTAGATCGTAGGTTTATACAAGGTATTATATTTCTCACTAAACTCATTAATGGAGATACTGATTCACACTACTTAACATCGAGAAACTTTGTATTGTTAACCCTCTAATACCGCCTTTAGGCTGGCTTCATTAAATAAGTAAGCTTTTAGTAAAACACACCTTAAGACAACAAAAATTAATAAACTGAAAAGAAAACTTAATTGAACCTGTTTAAGAGCCTTTGGTGCATATACTGAATTTTACAATATACATTTTACTTGATTAGTTTTCTTGCTTTTGTGTCGTTAACATTGAATATTTAATCAGCTGACAAAAAAAAATTGGGGCATTAGAGGGTTAAAGACAGAATTTTGTAGACATAACTATAAATTATTTAATCCAGAGTTTTTGCCTTCTAAATTTCCAGCTGTATTGTTATAAATTTGATCCTGCTCTATTCATCCGATTGTTGTTTCTATGATGTTGTGTTCCGGGTCCTTAATGTCTTCAACTTGTCTGGTTCAATGGGATCCCTACTGACACATCTGTTTATATATGTTGAACCTTAAGTATCGCGGAGCCCTTACTGACTCACTGTGGTCTCTAAAGGATTATTTCTGGCTGTTTGGGTTTGTTTAGGTCTCATTTGAAAACCGCGATGAATTGATGAAAGAAACTTATAAAAATCATTTAATTCGTAAATTGTTCATTATAAAAAAAAGTTATGCCACTTTTTTAAAATAAGTGCGCCACCTTTCATGGCATGTGACACTTTTTATGCCACTTTTTGGGAAATTCTCAACGGTTACGCTGCCTTTAATATGTCTTGTGTTGTCATGGAGTTCATGGTTCTAATAATCTGTGGGGGAATAATAATAATAATCCATTTGGTAGGAAATTCATATAAAGAGAAAATATCATACAAATCAGTTAGAGCTTTACACTCGTTTTGGAGAAAGCCAAAAATAGCGTACCTATTTTGTTGGCATTAACTAGTAACATGGACGGCTTAGATGACCCATTGATGAAAATAGGACATACAGTAATTTTTTTATAATACAGAGACACTCCTTCCAATAATCCCACATATATTTATGTGTATAGCCGTTTGGAGTTAATTTAAAAGGGGATATTGCCTTAATATGGTGACATAGCTTTAATGCCATTAATACAACGCCATTTTATCATTTAGCGTCTCGTTAATTATGTGGCCACAATAACCGCTCAAGCATTAGGCGTTTTGCTTGAAATCAAATGAAACATATTGCCTACTGTCAGTGGAGAGCTCGAACTACAACAAGTCATCATCAGTTCACTCAATCAATCATTCGCAACCGCATAGATATATCATGTGAAATGGAGTGGTATGAAAAATCTGCGTTCATTTTTTGTAATTATATTTTTTCCCCAATTTCAAAAATATTCACTCTTGCCTAAGGAAGAAGTCATCAGCAAATTTTATGAAGTTCGTAAATATATTGGGACTGACAGTGCGGCCTAGGATCAGATCTAGTTCATGTACGATGGATATACAAAAATTGATAAATTGATAAACAGGACAGAAATGGGATATTTTCCTCTGGTTTCTTTGGAACTACAAACCAGAAGTTTAAGATTTTCTCTTTGGAACACCAAGAAAAAACCCATTAGCTGGGCTATGACATCAGAACAACAATTTGATAGTTTCCTATACCAACCTCCTTCTAATGGGCTGTGTTTCACATATGTGTAGGCAGTTCTCACCTAATGATGGGCTGGCGTTGCCTGCCAAAGAAACAGACAAGTTTCGGTCCCGCATTTTAACGCTTATTTGATTTCTCTTTCGAGAGAATTAACATTAAACGCAACAAAATGAATTAAGTTGTTAATTTTGGCAGTGATGTTGTTGATGCTCTTGTTGTTGGTGTTGCTACTGATTTCTAATTTCAACGACTGCTGACTTTATGCTGCCATCTAACCCAGACAGCAGTCGGTTGGTGAAAATGTATTTCTTTTTCTATGTTACATTGGGTTAATGCATATGTATGAGTGAGTGTGTGAATGTGTATTGTTTTTTTGTGTTTGTGTTCTCCTTTTCAGGCTGGGTTTCATATTAAAAGCAAATTAATTTCTAATTTTAATGGTTTGACAATGATGGATGTGATTTTTCAATTAAATACGAATTCAACACGCACACTCACACAAATGCCTTCATAGATTAACAGCGTTCAAATTCAATTTTCTCCGAAAGAAAATATTGAGTCAGTAACCCCAAAGAATTCACAGTGTTTGGCCATGAAGTGAAGAGCTTTTATTGCGTAGTCGAAAATAAAATCGAAATTATGGCAATCAGATATTCTAAATTGTCTGTAGTTGATTTTTGTCCTAAATAAAAAACAAATAAAATTCGGAAATCCCAGATAAACTGGGATGTGCAGGATACTGAAGAAGGCAAGTCAAGAGTTGTATGAGATGTATAAGTTTATATGAGGCACTTTTGTTGTATGAGATGTATTAAGTTTATATGAGGCACTTTTGTTAAAATTTGTGCAGGTTTCTTAATATTAATTTAGAGGGTTATGAATAGTTCAATTGGGTCTTAATTGTCCTAATAATCTGTTGAGTTTTTCACTAGACTACACGTCTATATGTGGTTGATAATAAAGGATAAGTTTTTATTTTCTGTGTATAATCAAAAATTTTTTTCTTATTTTCTATATTTAACCTGATAAGAAAAATCCCTTTTTGTTTCACAATTAAACAGATTTGATTTAATTGGAAGCAAAAATTCAAACAATTTTAGAAACTACATACTTCGTTCGAAAATTAAACTATATTGTAACCCAAATTTTGGAATCAATTAAAATTTTCTGACATTTTTGAATTTTTAGCTACCATTTACGAAATGCATCGGTCTCGAAAAATGAACTAAAAATAAAGAATTAGGCGCCAGATCATTACCATTTTAACCACTATGCAGTTCATTCTTATTATTTTTGAGAAGTGTACGAAAAACTACTTCTGCATTAGTTATGCTATGGTCACACTAGGCAAATATTTGACAGAAATCAAAAAAGAATCCGTCGCCACACACAAACCAGCAAACATTTTTAGCTCATATTCAATATATAACAACATGACAGGATTATTTTCCAAAACTCATATCCAAATATTTGGAAAATGTCCTGGAAAATTGTTTGACAGTCATTTTGGTAAAATATTTGCCTAGTGTGACCATAGCCTTAGTGTTGAATTTATTTCTATGTCAGTAGAATTTTTCTGGCATTTAGTTCACAGTTTTTGAGACATACTTAGAATTAAGGAAACTTCGTTGGGCTTGGGAAAATTTCTTACAGAATTTTAAAAATAAACTAAAGCAAAATCATTTAGCATCAGATTAATATCTGACGTTTTTACTATATGTGAATAATATGCGAAGAGGACCGTCACCATTTCATTACAAAAGTAAACCTACTGTCAAAAATTAATTTTTCTTTCTTAATTTTATTGAATAAATTAGTTGCCCAGCAAAAAAATTTGGAAGTTATTCCAAAGGCACAATTTTAAAAACACTTCCAGGAGATGCACTCCCAATGATGTTATTTATTTTAACTACCCAGGAAGTTCTTTTAATTAAATTTTTTATAACTTGGTTTTTTCATACTTTTAATGGGTAATTTTATTATTATTTTTTTTTTTTAAATAGGTTAAAAACAGTAAGAATTCATAAAATTGTACAAATCATTTAAATTTTGTCCAACAAAATGCTAAATCCAATCTGAAAAAATTGTAAATTTTTGAAAATATTTGAAGTTTCCGACAAGCGTTAGAACCCATTAAAAATTATAAAAATTATTTTTTTTTACAAAATATCACGGAATTTTTTAAAATACATCCAAAACATTGAATTCGGACCACACCTAAAAAAGTGATGCAAATTCAGTGCAACGGCTGCTGAAATGGAGGACTTCCATCCTATGACAAGCCCATGTTAAATTCATCGCTTCTGCGTCAATTTTGCACCACTTCCGGATCTAAAAAGAACATTTTCATTACTTTTTTGGCGACGCTTTTTTTTGCTGGGTGGCCTATCCTTAATCACAGAATTAAACTGTCACTCAAATTATTTCTGCCTAGGAAAAGCGGAGAAGCTACGCATTAATATGCCCTAATGCAGTTATCGCTAATGATCATTAATAATTCATATATCATTCATATATTTTCAAATTTTACGATGGTTTTTTAGTTAAAGATTACGCAACCTAAATTTAAGGATACGAAATTTAAAAAATATTAAGGACAAATTTCTTTAAAATAATGAATTTTTAATTCAAATAAAGTTTATAATCTTGCTTCAAAAATTTTTTTTCATTAAAGTTAGGACACAAATTTTGTACATTTGCGTCCCTCCGTTAAAGTCCTATGTCTTTGATCTAAGCAAATTTTCCTTTAAGTAAAGAAACACATTTTTGATTTAAAGAAATTGTCCTTGAAGTAACTGAAATATTGAAACTTTAGATTTAAGATAAAAACGCTTCAAATATAAGCTAAGACTTATTTTGAGAATGTAGCGTCTTTGGTTTGAAGTTTTTTTTTTGGAATTAGGAAAACATTTTTTATTTATAAAAAAGATCGACCTTATTGTATCTTCGTTTTTTATATGATTTCTAGAATTTCTAGTCAGGCTTTCAAGGTCATGAGTATATGCAAATAAAAAATTATTTATTTCATATTTTTATCCTACGTTTCGATGGGGATTTCCATCTTCCTCAGGGATTTACTTTATTGAAATCTGGCAACGACAATAAAATATACGAAAAAAGAACAATATTTTTACTTTTTGCTTATGATTGAACCATAATTTTCTATGAAAAACTTACATTTAATCTTTCGTCATATTGTATAAGTTATTATTCTAAGTGTAACGTCACTATTACAACACAACATTAAACACAAATTTTAAATAATTGTACAAATAATCCGAAAGTTAACTTAAGTTATCACAGTTGTTGTTTCTTATGGCTACGATCACAGTTTGAAGTAAACTATACTAATGCTATGGTGTAGACAGCATTGGTGTTGTCTTTGTCCTCTTTTCGATTTATTGCACAATGTTGTTTTTGTTGAATACGCAAGCTCTCGAGAGTGTATCGTCTATTTGCTCTTCGTTCTCTATCTAATATTCTCACATCTTCCCAGTTAGGTGTATGTTGTCGTTCAATGCAATGTTGGGCTAGTGCAGTTGTTTGTTTTCCCTTTTTTATGTCTGTTTGATGTTCGTTTATTCTTGTGCTTAAGCTTCGCTTGGTTGTTCCTACGTAGCATTGATTGCAGTTTTCGTTGTTGTTGCCTATGCATGTTATTTCATAAACAACATTACTCTGTTGTGTTTTTTCAATTTTCGTTTTTGTAGATGTGAAAAGAGAGGCTATTGTTCTATTGGGTCTGTATGCAAATGATATTTCCTTGTCCTCTATTATTTCTCTCAGCTTTTTACTCTCTGTTAGTTTAGGAATAAACGAGAAGCTGTAGAATTTTTTGGGATTGCCAGATGGGGTGGTTTTGTTTGTGTTGTCTGATTTGTTATTTGTTGAATTTTTTGTAATATTATCAATTATATTTTGAGGAAATGCGTTCTGTTGTAGGATTTCTTTAACTTTATTGATATTTTTATTTTTAAATTTATCGTCGCTTAATGTTATTGCTTTCATCAATAAGTTAGTTGCTGTATTAATTTTTTGGTTTATTGGTTGTGATGAATGAAAGTTTAAAATTCTCCCTGATGCGATTGATTTTGTATACCATTCTGTTACGATTGTTCTGTTGTTTCTATATACTTTAATGTCTAAGTAGGGTAGGCAATTGTTAGTTTCTTTTTCCATGGTAAATTGTAGTTTGTTGTGATATTGGTTGAATGTTTTAAGTATTATTTCTTCATCTTTTTTACTTATTATTGCAAATAGGTCATCTACATATTTAGTAATTAATTTAATTTTTATGTTTTTCTTCTCTAGATCATTTAGTACTTGTTCTAATAGTGTGTCAAGAACGATATCCGCTATTGTAGGAGAAAGTGGGTTTCCCATCGGCATACCATAAATTTGGTTGTATATTGTATTATTATAATTGAAATAGTTATTGTCATTTAAACAGAATTGGAGAATGTTTAGAAATTGTGTCTTTGGTATTTTTGTATGTTTTTCCAGAGTTTTCCACTGAGTCATTATGTTTTTAATTGCTAAGTATATAGGTATGTTGGTAAACAACGATACCACGTCCAGGGATATTAAGATGTCGTCTTCGTCCAGAGATACTTCCTCTAATCGGGTTTTTAGTTCCATTGAGTTTTTTATATTATATTTCTCCAATATAATGTTGCTCAAAATGTCACCAATATATTTTGATAGATTGTAGCATGGGACTTCTACTGAGGATGAGATTGGCCGTAAAGGCATGTTGGTTTTGTGGATTTTTGGGAGTCCATAGAGTCTTGGGGCTGTGGCAGAGTTGGACGTTAAGTGAAATTTTTCTTGTTTTGTGATGTATTCCGCTTTAAATAAATCCATTATAATTTTATTATTTTTCCTTTGTAATTTTAGCGTTGGGTCTTCTCTCATTGTCCTATACGTTGACTTGTCGTTTAGAAGTTCCTCCATACCAGTTTTGTAATCTTTCTTGTACATTATTACCGTTTTGTTGCCTTTATCTGATCGAGTTACAATTATATCCTTCTGTTTTCTTAAAAATCGTTTTGTCTCATCATATATGTTAAGGATGAATTTGTCTTTGGGATTGTTCTTCATATTCCTTTTGTATGTGAGAATCCTGTTAGTTATTTTTGTTCGAGTTATATCTTTCTCTCTGTCGTCTGATATTGTTTGTACCCATTGTTCTAGGTCGGCGATGAGTCCTATAGTTGAAACATTATTGTTGTTTACCGGAATGGCAAACTTAGATCCGAGGGAAAGGAGCCACATGCTTTCCTCTGTGAATGAAACCTTAGTTTTATTCACAAACCATGAGGGATTGAGTTGTAAATTGTATTCTCTAAGTTTTTCTGCTTTTAGATTCTGTATCTTTGTCGAGTGTGTCAGTTTTATAGAGGATATAATTTCATTATATCTTGTGGTTTGTTTTTTGGTGAAGTTTTTGTATTCTGTTTCGTTAAGTGTTGATCGTAATATCTTGTCCAGATTTTTTTACATTTTTTACTTAGAAGTATCCGTTATAATTTGGATTTTTAAACTGGCATTTGTTTGTACGTGAGTACTATTATTAATAAACCGCGAAAAGAGAATGAAAATTTGATAAATGAGATCTGTATCCTAATTTTAATTTTATTGGTCCTACATTTAAAGCCAGATATGCTGCTAAAAATTTTTTTTATTTTAAAGAAACCGCATCTTTGGCTCGGAATCAATACCAAAATCCTTAAGGGAAGGTCAAAATCTTTGGATCCAAGTATTTTTTTTTTTTTTGAGTGTAGGTTGATGAATATTGAAAGTTTTGTTGTCAACAACCCCCAAAGAAAAGCAAGTCTACTCTCATCTACTCATTGTTACTCGACTATAGTGAAATCCTAATATTTTCGCCATATACTGTACTCATGTACACTAAACCGTTTTTTGTTTTTTTTTTTTTTTTGCTTAGCCTTTACTGCTAGTGTCACACCATGCTGGTTGGCGCTTATGCTACTGCTCCCAATGAATGATGACTTCATTTATTAATGCTCAGCTATGGAAACAGTAGCTGGAACAGCAGCTATTTGTTGACACTAGCCTGGCTTGTTTTCTTGGTCGTATACCCAAAAGTGTTTATTGGAAAAATTAAAAACAATTTGTCGTTTAATGATTTCTCCCAAAATTGATGTGGGTGCATAATGAAATGGAAACAAAGATGAAACTTCAACTTCTGAAATAGAATGGACACACGCACACACACACCCCCCCACATGATGGTATGGTAATGATGGCGCCTGCGAAGTGACAAAATGTTTCACATTTGTCTTTGTGGATGACATTGAATGGGTGAGGTCTTTCTATGTCCCTTGCTATGAACTCGAAGAAATTCCATGGGCTGTGATCTGTCTTTAATTTTTTGTCTTTGGCTTTAATGAAATATCTTTGCTTTTTTCATGGATTCTTTTCGGCCGAAAGGAGATTCCAATGCAAAATTCAAAGGACTTGACTGCTGTATTTTTTGTTTTTTTTTTTTGTTTTGTGAGTTTTTCTTATTAAAAACTTAAAAACTGTGAAAGTTTGAGATGTCTTTTTTTATTATTGCCACTGTTGTCGTTGCAGTTGTCGTTTTTCTTGTTGGGCTGAAAAACTTTTTCCTTAGTTTTACACAATGCGGTTTCTCCTGATGCTGTAAAGCCGAAAAGTTTTTTTTTGTACCTTTCAAGCTCTTGTCTAGTTCTTCTGCTGCAACGATTGATTCCCTCCTCACTCACTCGCGCTGGCTCAGCGTCTCCAACTGCAACTGTTGCTACTGCTGATAGTTGCTTAAGTGGTGGTGGAGGTGTCAGTGTCGAAATGAAGGATACATTTAATGCATTGTAGCCTTCATTTTGTCTTTTAATTCTCTTGTTAAAGAATTTTCCACTTTCTTTCAGACTTTTGTATCCTCACTTTGGATTCTTTTTATTTGTTCTGTCTTTTTTGTTTGGCTTTTTTCAGGCATTTCTTCCTTTGACGTTTTCCTATTTTATTTATTATGACATTGAAGCACAGACAGGCAAGCAGTTTAGGTATAGGTGATGTCTTGGCTAGAGGAACTTTTTAGTGCTTTAGTTTTCTTGTCTTTGCTTGAGATTAAGAAGATGTTTAGTTTTTGCCTGACAATCAGCCAAGCGAAAAGAAACATTCAACAAATATGCAAGCAAAGTAGGCAAATACTAAAAACGAACTTCAATTCAATTCATTCCAAAGGTTGAAAAAAAGTGACGATTTTTGTTTTAATTTAAACTTTGTGAGGATGACTGTGTGTTATTGGAAGTTTCTTTAATGTTTGTAGCATGTTCTTCTTCTACAATTCTTCAAAAAAGATTAATAATTTTGCATAGAAAAGTGATCTACTAGAAAACTTCTACTTCAAGAATAGGACGAGAGAAACGCAAGAGTTTTGGCTCCGTATGAGAACAACCAAACTTGGAATGTGGGCAATCTAAGAGGGTTTTCTTTTCTGAAAAATAAATGCTTCGCTTTCGTTTTGGATAATCGCAAAAATACTATCTTCTAAAGGGACAGAAGATGCCGAGTAGATCAATTTCATATGCAATTTCATCATTGGAAATAAAATATGTATACGTTGGTCTCTACCAAACGACCAAGAGTCAATTTTTCAATAGACTACCTCAAATTGCACTCATTCTTCGGCTAAAATCCCATATTGCCAAAATTTAAAGCAATATCGCTTTCAGCTGCTTCCGAAAACTAAAAAGACCAATCCGGGAAACGAGTTTCGAGTCGATTTTGGAGATAAACGAACACTGAAAAAACAGTGAACCCTTTTCCATTGCAAAATGAACTAAACTGTAGTAATATTGACCATGATTTAGCCCTTAAGATTTTTTTCAACTTGTCTAGTTTATAATTCTCTTAAATTTTAGTTAATCCATAACATTGTATTTTAGTTCATTTTTACAACACCATAAGATTTATATACCCCTACCAAGTTAAAAAGTCAGTATTATTTTGGTTTACTTGCTTATTTTTTTGGCAAACCCGATAATAAAAATTGGTTAACAGTCTCTTTAAAATGTCAACGATTAAACTATTTTTAAACCATTCATTCCACAGTACAGAGAAATTAAATAATTAAAGGAACAACAAACCGTTTTACTATTATGAAAATTTTCATACAATAAAATTAAACTTTCTGTAAGCAAAAGTCTTTATTATAAAAATTTATGATGAAAGTTCTTAATACAATGTTTTTGTGAATAAAAATTATGACCACGTGGAACAAGAAAGTAGTTTATTTTAACTCGCTTTTAGGACATTTTGACTTTTCCTTCGTTTTTTTTTATTCATTGTAAGTATATTTTTCACAAAAAATTTTCACAAAAAATCCATTTGCTGAAAAAATGGAAGGAATAATGAAAATTGTTAAAAATTAACATGTAATAAAATATAATTTTTTAGCTCTTTAAATTAGCTTGTAACTTACCATATTTGGGGGCATTTTATTAAATGGTGTAAAGAATTCAACTTTTCTTAGATAAACGTACCTCATAAAGTTTGTACCTGAAGCAATTAGAGAAATAATGAATTAAGTAATATATTAACTCATAAAATTGTGTTGTTATCGATGTGAAGGACATAATACAATAAATATTCTTGTTAAAAAAAGCCAAAGTTTTAGTATAAAATTTACCAATTCTCTATTACAATGTACGCTGAGGTTAAAAAGTTATCGAAATTCATTTGGGGTTACTCTGAAATTAAATATTTATTTTTTACATTAAATAAAAAACATTAAATTGGTTTCCAAAAGATCTAATTAAAGAAATAATATACATAAAAAAGTAAATATTCTGGTTAAAAGAATATTAAAGAAAGCTTACCAATTCATAAAAATGTTTCCAAATTGTTATTCTGAAATTAAATATTTATTTTTTAACATTAAAAATGTTAAATTGGTTTCTAAAAATATTTGGTTAAAGTAATACTAAAATAAGGTATTAAAAACCTGTAATTTTGATAATAAAAAGGTCATAAAAACGTAAATATTCTAGTGAAAAGAAAGCCAATTTTTAAAAGAAAACTTACCACTTCTCTATTAAACTATACACTGAGGAGAAATATAAAAATTTGCCCGTATCCATCTGGGGTTGCTCTTAAATTAAATATTTTTTACAACAAAGAAAAACATGAAGCTGGTTAAAAAAAAATAATAATAATAATAATTAGCAAACAATAATATACATAAAGAATATTATTTTTTAAAAGAAAACTACATTGAAAAAAGAACACTTACCTATTTATGATTAAACTATACGCTGAGGTGTAACAAACAATTTTCCAAATTCATCTGGAGTTACTCTGAAATTGAATATTTATTTTTTACATTGAATAATAAAAATTAAATCAGATAAAACAATTTCAATATACTTTCCATTTCAGCATTTTTCCTAAATATTGAACAATCTTAATAACTTTTTTCTAAGCTACCGATCATCACTTCGCCATTGTACACCTCATCGCTAAAATATTAATAACTTTCATTTAAAATTTTTAATAAACAAACACCAATATATGTCTCAAAAAAACCAAAATATTACATACCTTTATATTCCCTTGTTACATACTTGCTAAAAAAGTGCAACAGCCCACGCCAACGCCAACTATACAACTGAAGCATGCCAAACAAAACCAAGCAAAACCAAAACATTTCTACAACAACAAAAACACATGTGCCTTCATTGAAAACAACACCTCATCCAGATCCAGACAAATAAACCAGTCGCGAATAATAAACACACACACACAAACCACTGAAACAACAAAAATAAAAACAACCCCACGCTCAGATATACACAACATTCCCATCACTCGCTACCATTTCTCATTATTGCATTGCATGCTCTCACTCTCAAAAAAAATTCAAGTAACATCATCTTTACATTAAACATATTCCACTTTGACGAGAAAGATCTCTGTACTATGCATTAGTTCATCGCATCTGTCCACAATTTACTCCAAAAACAATACTCTTAAATACATATCAGTATAAGAACGATGAAACGTTTAACTTAAATTTAGCAAAAACTTCATGAAATGATATCTACCCATTTTTGACGAAAATGTCTATAAATTTAATTACATGTGAACTAACAATATTTCATTGAGAAATGTTGTACCAACTATTATTAACTATAGGAATTGCCAGTAAGAAATTGCTATCCGCTTTCAAGTTAAATTTTCGTAAAAAAATATTTTCTCATACAAAAACTTTTTATAGTAAATTACACTTATTACATAGAAAGTACTTTACATTTCATAAGTAGTTTTATAGTATGACGAAAGAATTTTTAACTACCAGTTAAGAAAATTTTTAAGGAAATTTCCATCGTATTTTGTAGGCTATGAACTAAACGATTGCTACTTAAAATTTGTAAAATTTCCTTTCGAGTAGTTAATTTTCGTTAAAGATACGAAAAATGAACTAAAATTCTGGAAAATTTTTGTAATAAATTATTGTAAAAATCTTCTTAAATTTACGAGACACTTTTTTTTTCTGTGAACATAGATGAACGCGTTGGTGACTACACCGGAAGGGCCTGTTTGGTATGTTACGATGATTGTCATAAGTCTACTTTATCGAGAGAAGAGGATGAGTATTAAATATAATAATAAATAAAGATTTTTCATTTTACAATTACTTTTTGCCCACAATAGTGTATTATAACCTATACCTTAATAATTAAAAATTAAATTGTAGAAAGTCAGTTATTCACTAAACAAAACTAGTTACGTAATATTAAAGATAACGCAACCTAAATTTTAGGATGCTCAATTTACAAATTACTGAGGACAAATTTCTTTAAAATAATGAAATTTTAATTAACTGGTATATTGAATGTTTAAATTTAAGACAACATAGCTTCAAATATAGGCTAAGACTTATTTTGAGGACTTAGCATCTTTGGTTTAAAGTTTTTTGGAATTAAGAAAACATTTTGTAGGTGAAGTATCCGTTATAATTTAGATTTTTAAACTGGCATTTGTTTGTACGTGAGTACCTTTATTAATAAACCGCGAAAAGAGAATGAAAATTTGATAAATGTGATCTGTATCATGTTGATGTACCCGTTACAATTTGGATTTGTAAAGTGTCATTTGTTTGTCCGTGAATAGCTTTGTGAATATGCCGCGAAAAGAGAATGGAAATTCGATAAATGGAATCCGTATCTTAATTTTAATTTTATTGATCCTAGATTCAAAGCAACATAGGTCGCTACAAAATGTCTTTATTTTAAAGAAGCCGCATCTGTGACTCGAAATCAATACCAAAATCCTTAAGGGAAGGTCAAAATCTTTAGATCCAAGTAAACTTTTTTTTTTGAGTGTTCTTAAGTTTACAATTTCTGGCATTTCTAATTTTATAAGTTCTCAAAGATGACGCCTCATACATAAACCAGGAGATTCATACAAGAGATGCACGGTGAAAGATATGAGAGGGCCGTTCGGTGTCGGTTATAACAAGACGGTCCATTGGCATTGAGATAACATGGAATGGACCAGATCTTATTACTAAGAGAGAAGTTCACCACATTTGGAATCACAATGGACTGAGTCTACGTGAGCCTGAAATAAAGCGGGCTACCACTTTAACTAACGTAACCTAGGTAAGATTTTTTTTTTATTTTATACTCATGACCAAATTTTCTTGGCATCTTTGAAACTGTTGCATCGCAAAAGCCTTCTCCATAAGTATTAGCTAGCAGATAGGCGAGAGATAAAACAGAAGTTCCCAGTAGTGCCTATATGTAATACATATAATTTTTTTTTTCTGATTCAATCACGAAATTAATTGATGCAATTAATTTTTTAATTGAAATGTCTTCAATCAAAGAAATGATAGTCTCAATTAAAATGTTGATTGAATATTTTTTTAAAACTCAATTAAAATTTTAATTTAATCGTTAAATACTTAATATGGTATTACAATGGGCTCAATAGTCAAAGTGAGCCTGAAGTAAAGAGTGCTGCCACTTAAACATAAGCAGAATAATAATGAACGAAAATGAGTATCTTTTGAAAAATAAAATTCCTTTTTTCCATTTACTTTTTATATCCTCCACCATAGGAATGGGGGTATATTAACTTTGTCATTCCGTTTGCAACACATCGAAATATTGCTCTAAGATCTCAAATGCTGTTGAAATCACGCTAACTTCCGAAGGAAACAAGCTATCTACTTGAAAATTTGCAAAAGTAGTTGTTATTCATGTAGGTCGGTGGTATTGCAAATGGGACATATTAGTCCACTTTTACTTATAGCCTCCATATAAACGGACCACCAGATTTGGCTTGCGGAGCCTCTAAGAGTAGCATATTTCATCCGATCTGGCTGAAATTTGGTACACAGTGTAAGTATATTGTCTCTAGCAATCATGCAAAAATTGGTCCATATCGGTCCATAATTATATAAAGCCCTCATATAAACCGTTCCCCAGATTTTACCTCCGGAGCCTCTTAAAGGAGCAAATTTCATCCGATCTGATTGAAAGTTGGTAAGTAGTACGTGCTAGTATATGGCCGTTAACAACCATGTCAAACTAGATCCATTTCGGTCTATAGTTATATATAGCCCTCAGATAAATCGATGCCCAATCACACAAAAATTGGTCTATATCGGTTCATAATTGTGTATAGCCCCCATATATAGCATTTTCACTTCAAATGAAACCTTTTTCAAATCAAATGAAATCTTTTTCAAATCAAATGAAACCTTTTTCAAATCAAATGAAACCTTTTCCAAATCAAGTGAAACTTTTTTTCAAATCAAATGAAACTTTTCCCATTTCAAATGAAACTTTTTTCAAATCAAATGAATCTCTAAAACCAAAGGAATTCTTTTTAATGAATGAATTTATAATTAGCCCGCAAAATTATTTTCAAAGGAATTGTTATATCGCTAAAAGCAAAAATAAAATTGTTTGAAGAATTATTTCGTTGAAGAATTATGTGTTCCTTTCTTATTTGTACATTCAACTAATGCTAACATGATTGATTATCCAAGTCTTAATTTAGGATTGCTCGCCCCCTTAAATATAAGCTCGTTTTTAATTGAATATGGGTATGGTAAATGTTATTCAAAAATTTATTAGGATTTTTAATTAAATTAAAGTCACTATTACTAATCGATGTCTAATATTCTCATGGGAAATTTCATCTATAATGAGTAACTATTGTATTTTTTCATACGAAATTTAAAAAATAAAACAAATTTCTTTGAAGTCAGTTGTAAACTAAGGGTTTGGTGACATTATAAGTCAAAACGTTTGTTTTTTGTATACGGAACCTACATCCAAATCCGAACTTTTTTTTCAAATTTTTCATATCCCAGCAAAAAATTCGGAAGTTCTTCCTAAGTCATTACCCGTAATGTACATCGAAAAATGCTTTTCTAGTGATGGACCTAATTTTCACATTACGGTATATAAAAATTCTTTGTTTTTTTACCAGATAAAACCCACTAAGGACAAAAAAGAAATGTTTCCAAAAATATTTAAAAAGTGTACTGATCCATTTCTCGGCAGACGTGGAATTTGCGATCAACTATTTGTCAGCGTTATCTAAAATTCCTTTACGTAAAAATACAATTAGAAGACATTAATATTTTTTTATGATTTTCCTTATTTGTTTTTTTATACCCACCACCATAGAATGGTGACGGGGGTATAATAAGTTTGTCATTCCGTGTGTAACACATCGAAATATCGATTTCCGACTATATAAAGTATATATATTCTTGATCAGGGAGAAATTCTAAGACGATATAACGGTGTCCGTCCGTCTGTCTGTCTGTCTGTTGTAATCACGCTACAGTCTTCAATAGTGAAGCAATCGTGCTGAAATTTTGCACAAACTCGTCTTTTGTCTGCAGGCAGGTCAAGTTCGAAGATGGGCTATATCGGTCCAGGTTTTGATATAGTCCCCATATAGACCGTCCTCCCGATTTGGGGTCTTGGGCTTATAGAAATCGTAGTTTTTATCCAATTTGCCTGAAATTTGAAATCTAGAGGTATTTTATGACCATAAAGAGGTGTGGCAAAAATGGTGAGTATCGGTCCATGTTTTGGTATAGCCCCCATATAGACCGATCTCCCGATTTTACTTCTTGGGCTCATAGAAACCGCAGTTTTTATTCAATTTACCTGAAATTGGAAATCCAGAGGTATTGTAGGACCACAAATACGTGTGCCAAAAATCGTGAGTATCGGTCCATATTTTGGTATAGCCCCCATATAGACCGATCTCCCGATTTTACTTCTTGGGCTTATAGAAACCGCAGTTTTTATTCAATTTACCTGAAATTGGAAATCTAGAGGTACTGTAGGACCACTAATACGTGTGCCAAAAATTATGAGTATCGGTCCATGTTTTGGTATGGTCCCCATATAAAACGACCTCCCGATTTGGGGTCTTGGGCTTATAGAAACCGCAGTTTTTATCAAATTTGTCTGAAATTGGAAATCTAGAGGTATTTCCGGGTCATAAAGAGGTGTGCCGAAAACGGTGAGTATCGGTCCATATTTTAGTATAGCCCCCATAAGAACGATCTCCCGATTTAACTCCTTGGGTTTCTAGAAACCGTAGTTTTTATCTGATTTGCCTGAAATTGTAAATATTCTGGTATTTTAGGCTCACTAAAAAGGTGTATCGGATTAAGTTTTTATCGGTCCATTTGGTAATGCCTCCATATAGACCGACTTCACTTCTTGAGGGTGTAGAAGGCGCACTGATCATGAAAATTGCTTGAAACTCAATGTAAAATTTCCAGAGTTTACTTCTACAGATTTAAGATTTCAAATCAAGACGTTATTTTATAATTTTCTTGCACACTTACAAGAGATGTTAATGATTCCTCTAAAACTCAAACAAAAATGGTTCTTATAAATCCAGAATCTGATATAGTCCTCATAGGTGAAATCTTTAAATTTATCTTCGGGAAGTGTCCTCAAGTCCTCAAGCCCTCCTGAAATTTCAAAGGAAATCCTAATATTTGGTTCATGGTGGTGGGTATTTAAGATTCGGCCCGGCCGAACTTGTTTTTTTTTTAATGAAATCTAAAATACTGATATACGTCTTTATACCCTTCACCACAACTGTGGTACAGGATATAATAAGTTTGTGCATTTGTATGTAACGCCAAGAAGGAAAAGTCTGAGACCCATCGTTTAGTATACCGATCGTCTTAGAATTAAATTCTGAGTCGATTTAGCGATGTCCGTCTGTCTGTCTGTTTGTCCGTCTGTCTGTTGATGTAATTTTGTGTGCAAAGTACAGCTCGCAGTTTTAGTCCGATTGCCCTAAAATTTGGTATAGGGTCCTGTTTCGGCTCAAAGACGATCCCTATTGATTTTGGAAAAAATCGGTTCAGATTTAGATATAGCTGCCATATATATTTTTCACCGATCTGGTCATAATTGGCGTGTATATCAACCGATCCTCAAACTCCGTACATCCAAATATTTTATGAGTCTCGAAAAACTTGCAAAATATCAGCCAAATCGGTTCAGATTTAGATATAGCTCCCATATATAGCTTTCGCCCGATTTACACTCATTTGCCCACAGAGGCCAATTTTTTGTTCCGATTTAGTTGAAATTTTGCACAGGGAGTAGAATTAGCATTGTAGCTATGCGTGTCAAATTTGGTTGAAATCGGTTCAGATTTAGATATAACTCCTATATATAGCTTTCGCCCGATTTACACTCATATGACCACAGAGGCCAATTTTTAACTCCGATTTAGTTGAAATTTTGCACAGGGAGTAGAATTAGCATTGTAGCTATGCGTGCCAAATTTGGTTGACATCGGTTCAGATTTAGATTTAGCTCCCATATATATGTTTTTCTGATTTCGACCAACATTTTCCTTGTAAAATCGCCACTGCTTAGTCGAAAAGTTGTAAAATTGACTCAAATTTTCCTAAACTTCTAATACATATATATCGAGCGATAAATCATAAATAAACTTTTGCGAAGTTTCCTTAAAATTGCTTCAGATTTAAATGTTTCCCATATTTTTTTACTAAAATTGTGTTCCACCCTAGTGCATTAGCCAACTTAAATTTTGAGTCTATAGATTTTGTAGAAGTCTATCAAATTCTGTCCAAATCGAGTGATATTTAAATGTATGTATTTGGGACAAACCTTTATATATAGCCCCCAAGACATTTGAAGGATGTGATATGTTATCGAAAATTTAGATCTACAAAGTGGTGCAGGGTATAATATAGTCGGCCCCGCCCGACTTTAGACTTTCCTTACTTGTTTTTTTTTGCTGGTCTTCTTTTTTCAGTCTTACAGTATAAATTATTTAGCTATGTCATTTGTTTCCTTCATGTAATCAGTACTTATACCCCTACCATCAATGATCTATATATGAATTCGATTAAAAATTTGGATCAAAATTTCATTAAAAATTCAAAAGATTCATTTGATTTGAAAAAGTTTCATTTGAAATGAAAAAAGTTTCATTTGAAATGAAAAAGGTTTCATTTGATTTGTGAAATGTTTCATTTGATTTGAAAACGGTTTCATTTGATTTGAAAAAGCATTTATTTGGTTTGAAAAAGATTTCATTTGAAGTGAAAATGCTATAAAGCCAGCCCCATTTTTTCAATTCTGGCTCTCTAATTACCGCTCTAAAGTTCATATCGGTTCATATTTATTTGTAGACTTACTTACTTTTGTGTCCAATATATACTATGTATGGGCTAACTTACACTTTAGAAGACGGTGTTAAGAAGTTTTAAGATACCTTGTCATCGTCAAGTGTTGCCCCAACCCAAGTAATTCCATTTTGGAGGACAGTCTTTCATAGAAGTTTCTACACAATCCATGGTGGAGGGTACATAAGATTCGGCCTGGCCGAACTTACGGCGGTATAAATATACTTGTTTATGTTATGGCAAAACGAAGTTGCTCAATTTTCATTGATACTTTTCTAATCAAAATATTTTAAAACAACGAAAGGAATTTTTTTTAATATCTTCCTAAAACCGAATCTTTATAAAATATATTCCCAACTGAAGGAATCTCTAATGTCCCGATTTATGTAAAAAAACTCTTGTCTTATAAGCAATAAATCACTACAGGGAAAATGCATGTAAGACAAAAATACGGGGTCTTTTCTGACTTTCTTATATCCTTTGCGCACTGTATACACTAAAAAAACAAAAGGTTATTTGGATCCAAAGATTTTGACCTTCTCTTAAGGATTTTGGTATTGATTCCGAGCCAAGGATTTGACTTCTTAAAAAAAAACATTTTTTAGCTACCTATCTGGCCTTAAATTTGGGATCAATAAAACTAAAATTAGGATTCAGATCTCATTTAAACAAATGCCAAATTATAGCGGATAACTCAAAGTAAAAATGTTTTCTTTATTCCACAAAAACTTTAAACCAAAGATGTTAAATCCTAAAAATAAGTCTTAGCCTATATTTGAAATTTAAAGATTTAATGTTTCAGTTAATTTAAGGACGATTTCTTTAAATCAAAAAGGCGTTTCTTTATTTAAAGGAAAATTTTCCTTTGTTCAAAGACATGCGACTTTATAAGGAATAAATTACTACAAGAAAAAATTCGGGGTCTTTTCTGACTTTCTTATATTCTTGTGCACTGTATATACTCAAAAAACAGGTTATTTGGATCCAAAGATTTTGACCTCTCTTAAGGATTTTGGTATTGATTCCGAGCCAAGGATGCGGCTTCTTTAAAAAAGACATTTTTTAGCGACCTACCTGGCCTTAAATCTGGTTAGGTTAGGTTAGGTTAAAGTGGCAGCCCGATTAAATTTCAGGCTCACTTAGACTATTCAGTCCATTGTGATACACATTTAACTAAAAGTGGTATCACTTCTAGTCTTAACCACTGAACCTTCTCTATTATTTACTTTTGTGGAACCAACCAGATTGCTCCAAAAACATTAACAAACTGCTTAAGTTAACGTTTTCCAGGTCAGCCAGTAATCTAAAGCTATAGGCTCCTAAAATTCGCTTACGCCTTACACAAAAAGCAGGACACTCACACAAGAGGTGTTTAATTGATTCCTTTTCCTCCACATCATGACAGCTTATACAATAGTCATTATACTTCGCACCTATAGTGTTTGCAAATTCGCCTATAAGGCAGCGACCCGTTATAGCAGATATCAGGAGTGCTATCTGACGCCTTGAGAACACTAGCATATCTAGTGTGCGGTTTAAGTTTAAATGGGGCCATATTTGCTTGGTGTCGTTACAACCCTTGCAATTTTCCCATCGAATATTGGCCATCATAACAGCCTTCTCACGCAGTAAGAGCTTGCAGGTGGCCAGAGGCATACATCAATAAAATTAAAATTAGGATTCAGATCTCATTTATTGAATTTTCATTTTCTTTTCGCGGAGAGCTAAACAAATGCCAGTTTAAAAATCCAAATTATAGCGGATAGCTCAAAGTAAAAACGTTTTCTTAATTTCACAAAAACTTTAAACCAAAGATGTTAAATCCTAAAAATAAGTCTTAGCCTATATTTGAGGCTTTTTATCTTAAATTTAAAGTTTTAATGTTTCAGTTAATATAAGGACGATTTCTTTAAATCAAAAAGGCGTTTCTTTATTTTAAGGAAAATTTTCCTTAGTTAAAAGACATGCGTCTTTAACTGAGGGATGCAAATTTACAAAATTTGTGTCCTAAATTTAATGCAAAACAAATTTGAAGTAAAGATTATAAACTTTGTTTTTAATAAAATGTAATTATTTTAAAGAAATTTCTCCTTAATATTTTGTAAATTGCGCATCCTAAAATTTAGGTAGCATAATCTTTAATATCACGTAAATATTTTTTTCAGTGTACATAAACTTTGGAAATTTAGATCTTATATAGCAAATAAATATAAGAATTTCTGTCAGTCAGGTTAGAAACCTATAAACTGGCAATTAGCTAACTGGCAATTTTCTACAAAATATTGTGCAACATTTTCTTTTTATTTGCCGTTGAATTGGCTTGCGTACTTATTTTCTTTTCATAATGCAAAAGATAATTTGACAATCTAATGCCCTAAAGCATCCACGCTAATATCCGAACAAAAAGAGTTAACGTCCTCAAGTTAACTGAAAAGGGAACCCGCGTTCAGATAACTTTGTAATTATAAACAGAGTTAAATTTTCCATATACACTCAAATACTTTTTCATCTTAGTTACACTCTGCCTTAGGTACAGTAATACAAATCTTTCTGTCTTTGATCATTAATTTGCCAGCATTGTTGTTCAAATATTTGTTGAAATGTTTTCTATGATTTCTAGACGTTTGCCTAACATTGCCAAAGAAGTACGAAAAAAAGCTTCAATTCGTAGCATGTAAAATGTATACTCAAATAAAGAGTGAATAATGAATGAATCAAGACATGCAAAAAATAAAAGGACTAAAGCGTTAGGAAAATCGAAAGGATAGGAGAATGCTACCTCCTGCCTTTCCTAATGAAGATGGATGCATGAAAGGTGAATGGCAGCCAAAAATACTTGAGTATTTCTCGAAATCAGCAAAATCTATTCAAGTTCTAACCAAACAATCACAAAAGTATAGCGAACTAAGTACAACACTTGATTACGGGCGATTGTCTGATGGCAAAATGCGAGGTAAATGCTCCACCATAATAAACGAAGAAGGGCATGAATCACAAATCAAATCAGAACTCTATTCAATTCGAAACGATTTCGATTTTTAATGCAATTCAATGAAGGGCTTATCTGGCCCCTGTACCCCTTGGGCCACCACCACAAACACAAGGATAATTGTAATGATAAATTGATGAGGATGAGTAAATTCTCCATGTTTGGATGTAGGACCTAATAGCGTCTGTATTTGTTCGAGAAGAATTCAATTCTTCTTGCAGAAAGATAAATATTTATTGATTGCAGTTTTATTGATGGCAGATGATGAGTCGGCAATTAAAATTGATTGCCAAACGATTTAACAAACCGCCTTTGTCTAAGAATCCAAAATTATGTTCTTTCATTCTTTTCGTTTATTGTCTGTGGGATTTTGTTTGAGTAAATGTCTTAGGTGCACCAATGGTATTCATAGTACATAGAATGATAAAGAGGGATAAAAGAAAATCCTTTCCCAGGCCTTCTTGATATGATCCTAGTTTGCTAATCAATTAACTGAAGCGTAACTCATATCACACAAAAGGTAAATGAACCTTCCATTTGCCACATCAATCAGATACACAGATCGTGGTCTTGATCGTTTCTTTGTTCTCTCCCTTTTTTCATTGTTATTGAAAACAATGGGAAAAAGTAAAAGTTGAGTATGTAATAATTATTGGTTACAACAGGGACCAGTACCGGCAATCAGGTAGTTTATTTAAAATTCATGGCGAATAAAGGGATCGCTCCATTGAGTATTGTGTACACTTACCTCTTTTCAATTGGCCTCCCAAAGGGAATTGAATTAGTAAGGGTTAATCCCTGGCACAGAGCATTGTAGTGATTCATTCAAATGTACCTAGGCCGGGTCGGTTTAGGGCAGCTGGTCGCAATTACCAAAGAGAATTTTAAATTTCTTCTAACCCAATTTCTTTTCGAAGCACAAAAACCTCTTAACAGCGAATTAAAAAGCCAGATATTAATGATTGTGATAATGCATCCAGGCAAATCAAACAATAATAATTTCCTCATAATTAATCTCTATGGCTCTCCGTGCTGCTCAACAGCAACAACCCCAGTTTCCTCCTCTTCGCCTTAGGTTGCGGACTCATTTCTTTCGGAAGGATTAAGGGATGACTCTGAGTGGCTTAGAGATGTTTAAATTTTCCTCTACTTTGACATTTATCAATTCCTAACAATCTCCACAAATTCACTTGAGCTCTTTAATTTAAAACTTCCTCTCACATTTTATTGGCCGGAATTGCAAACGGAAAGGCTAAGTAAGTGGATTTAAGTCTCTGTAACTTGATACACTCACTGGGCTGGCTGCTTGCTATTCATTAAAAAATCCAGCCAGCTTTTTATGTCTCTGGCCAAATATGAGTAAATCTCTGTGAGTTTTTGAAAAGCTTTTGGGTGGGATGAACGAATGCGAATGCAAATCTTTGTATATTCGCAAAATATTACTTTCTCCATTCGTTATGCCAATGTCCGCAGGGCTGAATTCGAGGGAGATAGTAGCCCGTAAGTTGTTAGGCATTTAAAGTCTACTCATTACTTTGATTTTGATTGGTCCTTTGTGAATTTATGATACATAGAAGAAATATGGTGTTCCCTACTACCCGGTTTCTAATTGAATACAATGGAGAATTTGTCAACTATATAGAAAGTTTCGCCCACAGAGGTAAAGGACATGAGTGAAGCATTGACTAGATTCAGATGAACTATCAGAAGATATTGGCAGAAACAGTAAGCTATCATTTTTTGAATACTGCATGGTCGGCCAAATGATGGAGGAGATTATGTGGTTGGGACCTAGAAACCGGAAAGCCGTTCCCTCTATTAGACCATAGTATTATTCTATGACCCATTTCGACTACTAGGTTAGGTAAAGTGGCAGCCCGATATATCAGGCTCACTTAGACTATTCAGTCCATTGTGATACCACAGTGGTGAACTTCTCTCTCATCACTGAGTGCTGCCCGATTCCATGTTAAGCTCAATAACAAGGGACCTCCTTTTTATAGCCGAGTCCGAACGGCGTTCCACATTGCAGTAAAACCACTTAGAGAAGTTTTGAAACCTCAGAAATGTCACCAGCATTACTGAGGTGGGATAATCCACCGCTGAAAAACTTTTTGGTGTTCGGTCGAAGCAGGAATCGAACCCACGACCTTGTGTATGCAAGGCGGGCATGCTAACCACTGCACCACGGTGGCTCCGTTGAGGGTCAATACATATAGGTAGTGTTACCGTTCTGCCACTTTAGTGGGAATTTTACTACATTTTTCATGCGGTGATACTTTTGTTCCACCGTTTTGTTATAAATGTGACACTTTTTACTCTGTTGCGACACTTTTTTGTCATATTGTGCCACTTTTTACTCTCCACTCATTTACACTGTAATGTATTTTAAACATTTTGATCGCAAAAAGCGTTAATTTCACGAGTCCAATTTTATATTTGTAAGCAATTTTTCTTTTTTTACCAGAACATTTTTAGCGTATACTTTTCCGCCTAAAAGCATTAAAAAATTTCTGTAGTAATAATCGAGTTAATCTTCAGAATATTAAATTTTAAAAATTTTCTACTAACTGGAGATAACATTAATGTTAGGCTGGTAAAGATCAAAAAATTATTTCACTACACGGTATAATACACTGATATAAATGTGTTAGTTGTTGAATTTTCTGAATTTTTAATTTCTTTTTATTCAATCGAATAAATTCAATTGAATAAATAAAAATACAGGTCGAATATAATAAAAAGCAAGTAAGGAAAGTCTAAAGTCGGGCGGGGCCGACTATATTATACCCTGCACCACTTTGTAGATCTAAATTTTCGATACCATATCACATCCGTCAAATGTGTTGGGTGCTATATATAAAGGTTTGTCCCAAACACATTTAAATATCACTCGAGTTGGATAGAATTTGATAGACTTTTACAAAATCTATAGACTCAAAATTTAAGTTGGCTAATGCACTAGGGTGGAACACAATTTTAGTAAAAAAATATGGGAAACATTTAAATCTGAAGCAATTTCAAGGAAACTTCGCAAAAGTTTATTTATGATTTATCGCTCGCTATACATGGTTTAGAAGTTTAGGAAAATTAGAGTCATTTTTACAACTTTTCGACTAAGCAGTGGCGATTTTACTAGGAAAATGTTGGTATTTTGACCATTTTTGTCGAAATCAGAAAAACATATATATGGGAGCTATATCTAAATCTGAACCGATTTCAACCAAATTTGGCACGCATAGCTACAATGCTAAATCTACTCCCTGTGCAAAATTTAATTTAAATCGGAGTAAAAGATTGGCCACTGTGATCATATGAGTGTAAATCGGGCGAACGATATATATGGGAGCTATATCTAAATCTGAACCGATTTCAATCAAATTTGGCACACATGACTATATTACTAATTGTACTCCTAGTGCAAAATTTCAACCAAATTGGCCCAAAACTCTGGCTTCTGGGGCCATATAAGTCCATATCGGGCGAAAAATATATATGGAAGCTATATCTAAATCTGAACCGATTTCAATCAAATTTGGCACACATGACTATACTACCAATTTTACTCCTTGTGCAAAATTTCAAGCTAATCGGTATAAAACTCTGGCTTCTGGGTCCATATCAGTGCATATCGGGCGAAAGATATATATGGGAGCTATATCTAAATCTGAATCGATTTCAACCAAGTTTGGCACGCATAGCTACAATGCTAAATCTACTCCCTGTGCAAAATTTCAACCAAATTGGGCCAAAACTCTGGCTTTTACGACCATATTAGTCCATATCGGGCGAGAGATATATATTGGAGCTATATCTAAATATGAAGCGATTTCAATCAAATTTTGCACACTTGACTATACTACTAATTGTACTCCTAGTGCAAAATTTGAACCAAATTCGGCCAACAATCTGGCTTCTTGGGCCATATAAGTCCATATCGGACGAAAGATATATATGGGAGCTATATCTAAATCTGAACCGACATCAATCAAATTTTGCACACTTGACTATACGACTAAGTGTTATGTTTTTACAAAATTTCATGCAAATCGGTATAAATCTCTGGCTGCTGGGTCCATATTAGTGCATATTGGGCGAAAGATATATATGGGAGCTATATCTAAATCTGAACCGATTTCTTCCAAAATCAATAGGGTTCTATTCTGACCCAAATTAGGAACATGTGCCAAATTTGAAGGCGATTGGACTTAAATTGCGACCTAGACTTTGATCACAAAAATGTGTTCACAGACAGACGGACGGACGGACAGACAGACATGGCTATATCGACTCAGGGACCCACCCTGAGCATTATTGCCAAAGACACCATGTGTCTATCTCGTCTCCTTCTGGGTGTTACAAACATATGCACTAACTTATAATACCCTGTTCCACAGAGTGGCGCAGGGTATAAAAAACATTTGTAGTATAAGAAAAACGGAGATCACGCCATATGAAGTGTGAAAATGGTTGAGTTTTCATTATGAAAAAGTGTGCCACTTTTTGTGCCACCTTTTCAAACTGAGTGTGCCACGTTTTAGGGCTTGTGCCAATTTCTAGAACCATAAGGATTAGAAAGAGGGACTGCGTGGACATGAGATATCTGAAGGAGCATCGAGCAAATGTAATGCGTATGGCGAGGAGAAAAACTTGTTGAACCATTCATCCTAAAACTGTCTGTATTCACAAAATAATTATAGTGTAGTGTAGAGGTGTGCACGTGAGTAATGGTGTACTCACGACAGAAAAAACATAGTCACGCACACTCACGCACGATATTTTTTGGTAGGACTCACACTCACGAAAAGAAAATTTGTACTCACGCACGAAACGTCGTGACCCACGAAAAATACCGTGACTCGCGAAAAATATCGTGACTCACGAAAAATATCGTGACTCACGAATAATTTTATGTTTAATTTACCTTACCGAAGTGTCTGAAAACATGAGCATTATTAAAATCGAGAGTGTTATTAACATCCCAGGTGTCACTAAAATTGTAATTGAATTTAACTCTTAAGCGTTTTATGTTGGTGAGCAGGAATATTTTCGTGAGTGTAATTCGTTACTCACGAAGATAGTATTTTCGTGACTCACGCTCACGCACGACATTTTGGTTTGTTAATCAAGCTCACGCACACTCACGCTGTTGTCATGAGCGTGACTCACGACTAACGCACGAATCACGAACATTTTCGTGAGCCACGACAATTTCGTGTCACGTGGACACCTCTAGCCTAGTGCTATAACAAACAGGAATTGCTTTTTGGGATTGAAGCCTATTTTCGACCTTAAGCATATATCGTGAGATACAGGAGACAGTGGGCAAAAAGAAGGGTCAATCCTTAATGTTGTGCATTATTTTTGAAATGAAATCCGAGATACTGAAAAGTATCACATCTGAAGAATTAATGCGAAGTCAATACAGCGGATGCTTCCGCTCTATCACAAGCCGATTGCTTCTGAATTTGCACCACTTTAGAATCCAATCTTTCATTGGTTTTTTGGATATAGAAGGATATACTATGACATCATTATGCTTAGGACATAGCTTACGAAATTTTAAATCGGATAAGAAATATATTTTGTGGAAAGAAACTGCATCTAACTATATCAGTTATCTTCAGGATATATCATTGCCGGTCCAAATATCACAATTTACACAATCTGAATTAAAAATTGGGACTTTTTGTTGAATTGGTATTCATGCTGATTCATTGAAATACAGACCGAGTCGTCCCCTACATAATCTGAATTCTTAGCTTGAAATCCTAGATTTCTATTCTGGGGGCCCAATTAAAATTTCTTTTCCCCAAAAATCTTCTCTCAGTTTTGTTGCACACACATAGAAATTGCCTCAAATGGTAGAATTCGAATTTACTTTCAAATTTATACAGATGCATGTCTGTGATTGTGTGCTTTTGTGAATATTTTGATATCTATATACATGTGAATGTGAATTCATTCGAGCTAGTGTCTGCCTCCTTGTCTAGTGTCATTGTAAATATTTTATAAGTTTCAACCCTGATGTGACAAATCTCACGTGTCCGTTTGTTTTTCGTGTGTCTGCCACTCTCTCCTAGCGTCTGCCTGTTTATGCGAAATTGCCGTTTTCTTCGACAACATTTTCCCCATCTCTATTTTTATCTAAAATTAAATTTGTCTCAAATTTCAGTTACCAGCAGCAGCACCCAGTCTGTAACTGTAAAAAAAAAATGAAAAATGGACAGAAATCCTGGGCATCATAGAAAATGAGTAACACGGTTCCATAGCTGTCAGAAGTGCAAATGTCAGTGTCACTCATTCTATCAAACAAATCTCTCTTCCTCCTCGTTTGCGAAATGACAAAGGTGTTAGAGGAGGCAATGTCATTGGTACTGATAAGCCATCCAGTGGACCCAGTTCATAGCAGTCATGTGTTCCAGTCAACCAAACAACCACCAGTACACCTCGACTTCCTGTTACAGTTACTTTCCCTCTTCATTCAAGCTATGCTTTGGGAAAACTGAAATCCTATGAAAAATTTCAACTTTTTACAAAGGCTAAATATTTACTTTGCATGGACAATGGACCGACCAAACATTGGATCGAGTGGTAATTCAAAATATAAGAAAATCATGAGGGCGATACCATCGCAACCACCTTCATGTCAACATGAAGTTCGTCCAGTATGTCACATAGACTTCTCCCCAGGGGAGATTCATTTACAAGATTATGATATCGACTATGACATTACAGGGATTAAAAGTAATTGTACACCTTAAACAGGACTTAATATTTCAAGGGAATTATTTTCTTTGTTTTCCTTTTCTCTCTTGTGAGTCCTTTCACTTTCGTACACAAACGCTCCTCAAGAGGAATGGCAACAAAGAGAGGGATTTATTTTGAAGGAATCAATACCCACTTTTTTCTCATTCCATTCCACAGTTGAGATGTCAATACAAATGTTATTGCAAAATTTGTGGGTTCACTGTAGGTTCAACGAAATAATTGAGAAATGATTGTTCGGTAAAAATTAATGTGAAATATGAAACGGGAATTGAAATACAAACTACTACACCAAAGGTGTCAAAAAATGGTGTGAAATTCCTATAATTTTACGATATTAATCTTCTTCGTTGGAAAAGGCGTTCTTTGAAAACGTGAACGAAACTCAATATGTTTTCATTAGGTTAGTCCATATCTGTAAGTATAACCACAGCCATCAATGGCTAACCATAGGCTATAGACTTTGACCGTAAATATTAAACAAACATCTAAAACGGATGTTCGATACCTTTCCAAATACAAATACAAAACATATTTATAATTGAGCTATTGATTGAAAATTATGAAGAAATGGAAAGTTTTTGGTGTTATTAGGTTTGGTACTGAACAAGGTTAAGGAATGAAAATCTAAATCGCCTCTCAAAGGACTCCAATACAAAATTTCCATGAAATCGAGTAAACTCCAGTTCAGAAATATTTCCATCTATCACACCACCAATACAAAATTTGTCTATATAATCGAATCCTGGCATATCAAACACTTTATGATAGAGTTAATGATGCTTTATGGAGAAGATACATTCATATACAAATGCGGCTTATTGTCACTTGCCACAGATTTGTTTGTTTAATATGAAAATATTTTACGACGGTCTATATCAAAACCTGTCACACAACTCATGATGTGTCACAAACCATATAGGATCATACCTTTCACAATAAAGAGACAGAGCACACATAGTACATAGGCTGGTGTTATAGCGAGAGACTCATCGAAAAATATTTCCATTTTAAAACCATCATCCATAGACACATATCACAGTGATGGGATGTGTATGCAAGGCATCAGACGCCTAAGAAACAGTGATGGAAATCATATATGGGGTGCTACTGATTTTCTAACCCAGTTGGTGAATACACCTAGAAAAAATATAATGGCTGCTAAGGGAATGGAATGTTTTTTTTTTTTTTGGAAATTAACAAATCGGCTATGATATGCTGGGATACCGCAGTAAATTCGTCAAGCCTATGTGCCTATGTTGAACATTTTTTGACTTTTTAAATTTTTATACCCTGCGCCACACTGTGGAACAGGGTATTATAAGTTAGTGCATATGTTTGCAATACCCAGAAGGAGACGAGATAGACTCATGGTGTCTTTGGCAAAATGCTCAGGATGGGCTCCTGAGTAGATATAGCCATGTCCGTATGTTCTTGAACACATTTCGTAATCAAAGTCTAGGTCGCAGTTTTAGTCCAATCGACTTCAAATTTGGCATAAGTATGTGTTTTGGCTCAGAATACAACCCTATTGATTTTGGAAGAAATCGGTCCAGATTTAGATATAGCTCCCATAAATATATTTCGCCCGATATGGACTTATATGGCCCCAGAAACCAGAGTTTTACCCTAATTTGCTTAAAATTTTGCACAAGAAGAACAATTAGTACTATAGTCAAGTGTGCCAAATTTTATTGAAATCGGTTCAGATTTAGATATAGCTCCCATATATATCTTTCGCCCGATATGGACTAATACGGTCCCAGAAGCCAGAGTTTTACCCTAATTTGCTTAAAATTTTGCACAAGAAGAACAATTAGTACTATAGTCAAGTGTGTCAAATTTTATTGAAATCGGTTTAGATGTAGATATAGCTCCCGTATATATCTTTCGCCCGATTTACACTCATATGACCATAGTGGCCTATCTTTTACCGCGATTTAATTGAAATTTTGCACAGAGAGTAGAATTGGCATTGTAGCTATGCGTGCCAAATTTGGTTGAAATCGGTTCAGATTTAGATATAGCTCCCATATATATCTTTCGCCCGATTTACACTCATATGACCACAGAGGCCAATTTTTAACTCCGATTTAATTGAAATTTTGCACAGGGAGTAGAATTAGCATTGTAGCTATGCGTGCCAAATTTGGTTGAAATCGGTTCAGATATAGATATAGCTCCCATATATATGTTTTTCTGATTTCGACAAAAATGGTCAAAATACCAACATTTTCCTTGTAAAATCGCCACTGCTTACTCGAAAAGTTGTAAAAATGTCTCTAATTTTCCTAAACTTCTAATACATGTATATCGAGCGATAAATCATAAATAAACTTTTGCGAAGTTTCCTTAAAATTGCTTCAGATTTAAATGTTTCCCATATTTTTGTACTAACATTGTGTTCCACCTTAGTGCATTAGCCGACTTGAATTTTGAGTCTATAGATTTTGTAGAAGTCTATCAAATTCTGTCCAAATCGAGTGAAACATTTATATATAGCCGCCAACATATTTGATGGATGTGATATGGTATCGAAAATTTAGATCTACAAAGTGGTGCAGGGTATAATATAGTCGGCCCCGCCCGACTTTAGACTTTCCTTACTTGTTGAAACATTGCCATTATTGACAGATTATATATGACGTTGCTATTTTTCGATGTATTGTCGTCATCAAACAAGTATATGCGATGGTAAATTCGGCTGGGCCTTATCCTGAATACCCACCACCATGGATCAAATATAAAAGTTTCCTTTGAAACCCCATAAGTCATGCCAGTTACTTGATAATATATACAATTTCAGGTAGATTTGATGAAACGGCCTCATAAAGATCTATTCAAATTGTACTGTTCCCAAAGGTAAATTTAAAGTATCTGCATATGGTGACTACATACAATTCTGGATTTGTTAGAAACATTTTTGTTTGAGTTTTTGTGGAATCAACTTAAACTTCTTTCCTATACAATAACGTTTTTCGTATGATTGGAAATCTAAATCCGGTAAATTTTACCCCCCTTACTCAAACGAACACAAGAAGAAATTCGAAGAAATTTTACTTGTAGTTTCTTGTAGAATTATATCTTCTATCGCCCAAGAAGATAAATCTTTACCACATTTGACATCTTTTTGCGCACCTAAAATAACTCTAGAATTTATTTTTTATCCATGTCGGAAAAATCGGATAAAAATTGCGTTGGCTCAAAGCACAATAATTCAAATCGCAAGTTCGGTCTACATATACACCAAAATTTGGACCAATATAGCCCATCTTCGAACTTGATGTACTTGCAGGCAAAAATCTAATCAATGCACCGAAAAAAAGTAAACTTTGTTCTTCCTATAAAGAAGAATGAACTACCTCGCACGAAAATTGAAGTAAATTTTACTCCACATTTTGAGGTTTCCACAAAGCGTTGTTAAAACCAGGAAAATTTAATGCCCTTTTGTACTTTTTAACTGCAGTTCACGAAGTTACATCCTCTCATAGAAGAAAAAATTAACTAAAGGTAAAGAAGAAAATCATTGGCGCCAAATCATGACATTTTTAACCATACAGTAGTTCATTCTTACTATTTTCGGGTATCGTACGAAAATCTTCTTTTGCTTTAGTTCATATTGAACTTGTGTGTACGGTCATTGAACTTTATACATTTAGTTCATAAAATTTTTGAGGCATACTTAAAAAAAGTAAAATTTTATTAAGTTGTGGAAAATTTTAGAAAAAATAATAAAATTTAACTTCTAGCAAATAATTTTTTTCAATAAAAATAAGTTAAATTTAGCGTTAGTTTAACTACGGAATTTTTCTGTGTGGTCGGTGCTATATGGAGTTGGCGACCAAAAATACTTCCAGTATAGGTATCATCGTGAAACTTCGGCCACGGCTTTACAATTATGTCAGGACTATTTAATGATAAAATGGGATTGATTGATGACGTTTTGGTATAGCCCCCCATATAGACCGTTCTCCCGATTTTACTTCTGGGGCTTCTAGAAACTGTATTTTCTATCCGATTTGGCTGAAAATTGAAATTTAAAGGTATATTAGGACCAAAAGTAGGTGTGCTAAAAATGGTATGTATCGGTCCATGTTTTGGCATAGCCCCCATATAGACCGATCTCCCAATTTTACTTCTTGAGCTTCTAGGAACCATAGTTTCTATCCGATTTCCCTGAAATTGGAAATCTAGAGGTATTTTAGGACCGCAAATAAGAGTGCCAAAAATGGTGTCTATCGGTCCATGTATTTATATAGCCCCCATACAGACCGATATCCCGATTTTACTTCTTGGGTTTCTAGAAACCGTATTTTTTATGCGATTTGCCTTCAAATACAGAGGTATTTTAGAACCGCAAATAGGTGTGAAGAAAATGATGGTTATAGATTCATGTGTTGGTATAGCCCTTATATATACCGGGGCTTCTAGAAAACGTACTTTCTATCCGATTTGCCTAAATTAAAAATCTAGAATTATTTTAAGATCACAAATAGATGTAACGGAAATGAGGTGAATCAGCCCATGTGTTGGTATAGCCCACGTATAGACCGATCTCCCGATTTTACTCCAAGGGCAGTAGTTTTTATTCGATTTTCATTAAGTTGTAAAACAAGATTGTTTTGAAAATTCGCCCTATTTTCATCAATATATTTTGAATCACTTAACTTATCATAGGTCTTATTATACACGTTTGTTCGCCATCTCAATACCTTGCATTCAAGTACAAACAACGAAATACTCGAACATTTCTAGCTCGAGGTATAATTTGTTTAGTGGAAAAAGTCAGAAAAACTAAAAATAACGGTATCTCAAAAACGGTTTCATAAAAAAATTTTTGAACCTACATTTTCAAATTCAGCAGATCAAAATACATAAGAATTGATTACTTTTCTTATGTATTTTGATCTGCTGAATTTGAAAATGAAGGTTCAAAAATTTTTTTATGAAACCGTTTTTGAGATGTACATTTTCAGTGTAAACTAGTGTTAACAAACACCACACAAAAATTCATATTTGGATATAAAGAAACAAGATCACTTCGGTATTAGGGAGATAGCACAAAGGGGGGGGCAAAAGAAAGCAGCTGATTTTGGGATCTTGAAATATTAACTAATAAACCACAAAAAATTCCATTGGAGACTTCGGGGGGGAACACAACTTAAACTCTACATACAATTTACATATAACGAACGTACACGAAACAATGAGACTGACAAGAATTGATTTTATAACAAATTTAAAACAAGTTTTATAAATTTTTTTATTTTAAAATATAGTTAATACCATTTAGT
This sequence comes from Haematobia irritans, assembly GCF_050003625.1. Classification (NCBI taxonomy): domain Eukaryota; kingdom Metazoa; phylum Arthropoda; class Insecta; order Diptera; family Muscidae; genus Haematobia; species Haematobia irritans. The sequence goes on from NC_134400.1 coordinate 1,293,218, forward strand.
TCAATATTCATTTCGATTTATTTCGATATAATTTTTTTTCTTTTGTTTTATTTATTTAAAAGTGCACCTAATTTTATACTTTTTCACACTTCAAAAACCAACTGTCGATGTTATTCGATGTGGCGAATACATATTCTTGGGTTTGCAAACATCTGTAATTTTTTCTATGAGTGTAAAGCCTTTCAATCTATCTTGGTTTTTCTGTTGCTGATGTTTGTTAGAAGCATTTTGGTGCTAAGAACATCGCATTTCAGTCCCTTAACTATATCCCCTCCTCTCTCTGTCACTCGTTCCTGACACGCATACATTAACATACCTAACCCTCAATATCTATACATATATACAACGCACACACACACACATATAGATTTATTTATTTTATTTGACATTCTTGTGTTGGTGTTTTTATTTTTTTTTTTTGTTGGCGCAGAAAAATTATGATTAGCTCTCGTTAATAGCATTCCCAAATGTGTGATTACGCTTGATTTTTCAGCGTGATGGGACTGTCTGAACTGACTGGCTGCAAAAGCTATAGTAAGTGGATGTGTTTGTGTTAGTGGCTGAATGAATGCGCATATAGAGCAAACATTAAATTTAACAGCAGGATGTGCATGAATGTATAATCAGTAATAATTTTTCTTTTTCGGTCGTGCATTGGGAAGTCCTTTTGGGCTGACAAGTGGGTTGGGTAACAGACTCACCTTCGGCAAATGTCTTTTGCTCCTTTGTCGCTCAAGAGTGACACTTATTCCGGAGGTAACGAAACCTTGTTAGCTTTGTGATAATAAGGGTGATAAGTGTTTTTGCCTTTTTCGGTTGGTTCTTTGCTTTGTCTCATGCTGCCAATGGCATTGCCAGTGTCTCTGTTTTTTTTTTTTATTTGGGTTATTATGATTGTACCTTAAGCTAATTTAGCATAATTTTTCAAAGCGAACACCACACTCGGGTAGAGACGAAAAAGCCAGAGTACTTGACATTGGAGCGTCAACATAGGTATTTATATTCATATTTATGTGTTTGTCTATCTTCATTTTGGGTGAAATTGTTTTTTTGTTACCGGTTTTTATGGCATCGTTGGAGCCTTTTTGCCTTTGCCGGATCTCTGTCAATGTCGGAAGGACGTGTGATGCTACTGTCGCTCTTTTCGAAAATGCAATCAAGCTTTATCGTGCTTATCTCAATGAAGCCATCACTTTGTGAAAATATATTTTCCCTTCAAAATAGAAATGGATGATGTTGGCGATGTTTCCATCTTTGAAGAGAAGAAGGACATTCCGGAACGTTCATGCAGATTTCTGAGTACACAAAGGCAGTAAATATGCCTGAAACAAGATATCATTTAAAATGGGAAAAAATGTTTGCATTCGCTCGCTTGCAAAAATGCATTTCAGGATTGTATATGGGCTATTCAAAGGATTATTAGGTGACCTCATATAAGAATAGAATTTTAATCGATTAAAATCTAACTGATTCATATGGTGGCAAAAACAATTATTGATGTTAAGAAAAATCAAATTTCGGTGTAGAAATTCAGAATTTTTTCACCGAAATTAACTGTGAGATATAAAATAACTGTAATACTAGGGCCACATCGTCATTTCGAATATTCTCTTGATTTTTAATGGCGTACATAGGGTAGATTTTGAATTTGTGTTTTAGAGGATTATCTACACTATGATCGACATAAAAATATTTTCTTTTTAACCATTGGAGATCTCCGTGTTGACGGTAGCATTCAGTTCAAAGGAAATGCCTTAGCACATAAAATTTAATTAACATATTTCAGGGTATACACAATAATAATAATAATAATAGACAGATGGACGCGCAGACAGCGCTAGATCGACTCAAGATGTGACCCCCTACTCTACATCTAATATTGCAATATAGATGTTATATTTCAGGTAGACATATCGACTTGCAGATGAAAGCTATTAAACCCTAAGTACATAGTGTGATAATATTTAAAAACATCCACAAAGAAATCATAGAACTTGTAGTACAAAATTTGAAAAATACGCTCCTTTGCAATATCAGATGATCTATAAATAACCACATTTGTTAGTATGAAAAACATTCAAGAATCCCTAAACAAAATTTTAGGAAATATTGCTGATATGAAGATAATTAAAAAATATATATTTTTTTAATCATCAGTGGAGAATGCGACCAGATAAAATCCACTTTTAATTTATTATCCAAACAGAAATTTTCAAATTCACCAATGAAATAATAGTAGGCAATTTCAAGTGAATCTTTTCTATCTAAAATTGGTGTGTAATCCAACCTAATGTGGATAAGAATTTCCTTTATACTGTAGAGAAACGATAAATTGTACTGGTGCAAATCTCGATTCAATATCAATAAAAAAGTAACTATCCCATAGCATTCACTGGTATATTTGGAATGCTATTGAGTCAGTTAAGTTGTTGCTCCATTGTTTATTCCTGCCAAGACTATACTGCGGTTCTTATCGTGCTCCACCCTGTATATTTTGCCATTTAGATGAAGAGAAGTAAGCAGAAATAACCTAAAACGGATGTTGTATAAGCATGCGAATGGAGAAGCAAACATTGCTTATGCTAGTAATGGCAGAGATTTATGTTTAACACCGAAATATTTAAGCGTTTTTTAAGAAGCTTTCACAAAGCAAACAACCAAATTCATTCACACTCGTGCCCAAAATCCAAAAAGAAAAATGCTTCTCTCGCCTTTGGTCCTTGGATGTTTCTAACAGATTTCCTGTGTTCATCGGATTCTGCCGATTCACTTTGGCCAAACAAATATTGTTGGTTTGTTTGCCTTTGAATTGGAGGAAATTGTATATTCAATGCTTGAACTTTCATTTCGTACATGAACTCAGCAAAGAGGATAGGGAAAGACTCCCTCTTTCCTCATCCAAATGGAGAAATGAAAATGTTCTTAAGAAAAACAAATAAAATTCATCGAAGGCTGTCGAATGTCATCTCATGTTGTTGTCCATGAAGCTTCTTGCACTATGTGAGCAAAAGATTTGAAACTGAATGCGAGTATCGAGTGTCTGTTTGTTTGCTCAGGAATAGGAAATGTGTCAGTGAATAAGTGTCTTCTAGTGTTGGTGGTACAAAATCAAATTTCTTTTTCTCATATGCACTTTGTAAATAATTTGTCAAAAAGATTTTGTTTCCCTAAAACCAGTTATAAGAAGATTTTCGAAAATCTCTTAAATTTCTTTTTCGTACTAAAAACACCACGGCCTCTATAAAATCCACAAAGGACACAACTACTGGAAATGGCGATCAAGTAAAAATTTAACCGAAATAAAAATTAAACCGAAGAATATTCAGAAGGAAACATCGTCACTTAAATCTCTTTACTAAAGTTTCTACAGTGAATATTTTACTAGTAACTGCAACAAATCCCATTAAGTTTGAAAACTAAACTTGACTGGTGGTATTCGAAGTGGTTTAGTAGGAACTGGTCTAGAAAATGAAGTTGTTGCAGTTCCAAAAACAATAGGTGATTTTCACTGATTTGCCAGAGATTGATCATCTACAGTTCACCACTGTGGTATCACAATGGACTAAATAGCCCAAGTGAGCCCGAAAATATCGGGCTGCCACCATACCTAACCTAACTTATCATCTAAATTTACAAAATTTGGTTTATGCTGCTGGTTTAAGTTTCCTGAATTTCGTCTTTATGAACACGTTGTATTATTTTCGGGATTTATGTTATGTCTTCTAGAGTAGGTAGTTTATATTCATGTTTTGCTTTAAATCCAAAAATATCAATCATAAGTGGAATGTAATTCATTGTAGAATTTTGAATATTCTCATCAAATCCACGAATTAACTGATTGATGTGAGATCTGATAAGTTCGACCTTCGAAATTGAATACATTGTACTTAAATGCCCCGACACGTTCTACTACTGATTCCAAATTTATTTTCCATTTCTGTAAATTTGAGCATATGCGAGACGGTAACTGTTCTGCAAAATAACCTTGTCGTGCCTTTCTAAATATTGCGGCCGTTTATCACGCAATGCTCGCCGCAAACAAACAAAGCTCCTTTGATTGTTTCCCTCGGTTACAACTCCTCATAGTATAATCTTCTTTCCATGGTTTTTCGGCTTTTTGGTCACCTATCGCAGAACTGCTGGTCCTCCAGTTTGTCGCAATTTTTAAATAGCCGAACACCAAAAAGTTTTTCAGTGGTGGATTATCCCACCTCAGTAATGCTGGTGACATTTCTGAGGGTTTCAAAGCTTCACTAAGTGGTTTCACTGGAATGTGGAACGCCGTTCGGACTCGACTATAAAAAGGAAGTCCCTTGTCATTGAGCTTAACATGGAATCGGACAGCACTCGGTGATAAGAGAGAAGTTCTCCACTGTGGTGTCACAATGGACTGAATAGTCTAAGTGAGCCTGATACATCGGGCTGCCACATAATCTAACCTAACCTAAATAGCTGTAATTTATTGATTTCCATACTCGCTTTATATTAAAATTTTATTGGATCAACACATTTGGTGAAATATAATTATCAGAATAACCAAAGATCAAAATTTTTTGTAATTTCTGGTGTGATTCGAATGCCCAAAATGAAACATTCCTAAGAGTTTTTTTTCCGAAACTGGTTTTGTTACTCTCAGGACGCGTCCTTTGGAATGAACCCAAGAAGTGCCATAAAGTGTAAATTTACCCCGTCAATGACAAACCCGTGTTAAAGTGACAACTCTTGCGCTTTTATCCGATTTAGGGCCGGTCTACAAACACCATGGAGTAGTCCTGTACTGGTCCTTGGGTTGATGCATTTCACGTATGGCAGTAACGATACAATTCGAAACCCATTTCCCCTTGTTACCTGTGGAGCAGTTTTTTGCAAGCTCCTCGAAAATTCTGCTTTGTAAAAAAAAAATTAAAAAAAAAACATATTTATTTCACAAGGAAATATTTATTTCAGAGAAATGCGTATTCTATGTTGAGCAAAATTCCAATTCGTATTTTAAGGACATGAAATCTTTGGCCTCACGACAATATTTTTTTCAGTGTACAATCCATGGTAGAGGGTTCATAGAGTCCGAGCTACCTTCCTCTTACTTGCATTTGTCTGCCCGATTTGACAGAGGAATATGGGCCCCATTTTATAGCTTTCAGCTGTCCTTATATATAACCGATTTAAGAACTCTGAACTTACATTTACAATGAAATTGTGCTAAATTACAAACGTCAATCGAGGACTTGGTGTTTTACTGTGTTTCTGTTGGTGAAATACAACCATCTAAGTGTTGTGTAAATTTTGCTTCTTTCATATAAAATTTTTATTCATGCATCCGCATCTTCCTATTTCATATATGTGGTCTATTCAAAATCTTAGACTCATGGACACATTTAAGTTCATATGGGGTAGTCATGGTATCCGAATATGATACATGTCCATATGTATTCGTGTGCGTGTGTGTATGTGTGAAATGCTTCCGGTCTCTTTCGATATGCTTTGACAGTAGTTTCAAGGATATTTGTACTGGGCATGTTGGTGCGTTGGTGTGCTTGTGAGTACACAGAAAAAAATATCACCAAAATATTTCCAATTAAAAAGTTAATTGAATTTGAAATTTTTTTCAATTAATAAATTAATTGGTACAATTAACTTTTTAATCAAGATAGAAACATTAAGTTAATTAAGTCAATGATTGAAAATTTTGAAATTTTTAATTAAAAATTTAATTGATACAATTAACTTTTAATCAAATTCGGAAGACTAAGTCAGTTTATGATGTTGATGAACATTTTTTTTAAATTTTTAATTAATTTTTTTTCAAACAATCAATTGTTAATCCAAATAAAAATTCTAAGCCAATTCAGAATTTAATTGAAAATAGTTACCTTTTTTTAATTAATAAATTAATTGAGTTTTGCAATCAACATCAATTACATTTTTAATTGAATCAATTAAAAAATTAATTGAAATATGGCAATGAAATCAATTAATTTTTTAATCAAAAATTTTTTCTATGCCCAATTAAAACTGTGATTGATACTATCATTTTCGTGATTGAAGACATTTCAATTAAAAAATTAATTGGATCAATTAATTTCGTGATTGAATCAGAAAAATTTTTTTTTGTGTGTATGTACACACTCTCACTTTGCGACGCACTCAAAGCGTTCAGCTTTGTTTACCATGTTTATTCGTATGCTTCTTTTTGGTAAAATTTTGTCTTTTTGCTTTCGCCTGGGAAATAGATGACAAACATAGGGTTTCTGAGAATAGGAAATGCCCTCTGGATAAGCATGCAGAGCATTCAAAGTGATGAAGTGCATCACAAAGTAGACATTTTCGGATTTTAAAAGATTTGTAAACACACACACGCACACAGGAGTCCATTGGTATACCTACATTTGGGAAAACTTTGAAGGATGAAGACTGAAACTAAGGACCACGCTAAAGTGGCGAAGGAAGATAGTTTCGGTCTTAACAACATTGCCACTATAGAGACCGCATCTCTTACCCCCTCCCAAAAAAAATGAAGGGAATTGTCAAGAGCAGTAATGCCAACATAGCATGTCCATGTGTATAGAGGAAGTGAGCTTTACAGTTAAATAAATTTAATGAATTTATAAATTAAATACATTCTGGCGCAAAGCAAATAATATAAATGTTGAAATAGCTTTTTACTCACACACTACAGTGTCATAGCAGCACAAGCACTCTATGACCAGAAATAGTGAATGACTGCGCCTGGGTGGACGCATTTACATTCACTGAGATCCTTTGTCAAATATAAAAATCTAATTGAATTTACACTGCAACTCTTTGTGGCTGTGATGACATTGTCTCGCCGGTCTTCCCAGCCTTCAGATTCCGGATGTTGTTTACATTTTTTGGTTTTTATCAACAATCTTTGCAGTGAGTAGATTACTATTAAAAGTTTGCATATGCCGTACTGCCTTTTCAAAGTGATAGTAAAATGAGCATTACTAGCAACGACGAACTAAAACTAGCATGGTTGGCTAAATAAATGAAAAATCATACAGTATGTCCTGTTAATATATTGCCACAAAATTAGATATTTCGGAGTCATATCTAAATTTTATTTTTTTAATGGATTATGTGACTTTTCCCAATTTCGTTAGGGGTATTTGTTCACGTGCAGAAAACATCCATGTTAAGGTTAAGATTCTAAATTTGATGAAAATATAACCATATTTCTGAATATTTTAGCTTTTCGTATATTTATAGGAAGTTTTTTCACCATAACTGAAACATGGTAATGTACAATCCATCAACCGTGGTGCAATGGTTAGCATGCCCGCCTTGCATACACAAGGTCGTGGGTTCGATGCCTGCTACGACCGAACACCAAAAAGTTTTTCAGCGGTGGATTATCCCACCTCAGTAATGCTGGTGACATTTCTGAGGGTTCCAAAGCTTCTCTAAGTGGTTTCACTGGAGTGTGGAACGCCGTTCGGACTCGGCTATAAAACGGAAGACCCTAGTCATTGAGCTTAACATGGAATCGGGCAGCACTCAGTGATAAGAGAGAAGTTCACCAATGTGGTAACACAATGGGCTAAGTGAGCCTGATACATCGGGCTGCCACCTGACCTAAACGTAATCAATGTTTTAGGGTTATAATTTTGAATACACTATTTTTTTTTAATACTTTTTACACTAAAAAAAAAAGAAATGAACCCTATGAAAGCTAATTTAAATCTATTTTAGTTCATGAGATTATTGTTTTTAGAAAGTTTTCTTGTCTGCAATAATTTTTTGCGTACGTTAGTTAAATTAACTAAAAAGGGGAAAAATATACACAAACGAAGCATAAAGATTTATTTCATTCATGTATGTATTTTTTAAAATTTTTAAATTCTACCAATAATGCGCCCATCTTAAACTTCGTATAGCACTAAACACACAAAAAAAAATTCTGATTCAATCACGAAATTAATTGATCCAATTAATTTTTAAATTGAAATGTCGTCAATCACAGAAATGATAATATCAATTAAAACATTAATTCAAAGCCAATTAAGTAATACTATTAATTTCATTAATTAATACTATTGATTTCTATGATTGATTTTTGTTTCAATTAAAAAATTTGTTAAATCAATTAAATTTTTAATTTAATATTTTTTAAAGCTCAATTAAAATTTTAATTGGAAAATTTTTCGTGAAATTTTTTTCTGTAAAGAAAATTTTGCAATTTTGATCACCAATTTTTCCCCTCCACTACGAAATTTTCTTTTACAAGTGAAAAAAAGTTATTACGTCTAACGAATTTTCTTGAATTTGTCGAAAAATATTTACCTATTGTTTTTAAATCGGTGTGATATCTGCTCTGGTGATACACTTTAGTTAAAATTTTCCAAAATGGACCTAATTTTCCTCAAATTACACCAAAATTCCTGGTGGGGTTGTTTTTTGGGGGTGTAGCAGGCCATTGTATATAGAGGGAACCATATAATTGCTAGCATAACTCAGCAATTTTATTTCTTTTCTTATTTCAGCATCCCTTCAGCCCACTGTGGACGGATGAATGAACATCGCTTCTGTTGCTGGCATTTGGAAGCATCCATGTTGCACAAAAAGTTTTGAATTTGAGCTTGTATTGTCGCCGCTGTTGCTGCGAACATATCTGCTTTGATCTGAACAAGATGTTGATGGTCTCTTCTCGGCTAGACTAGATTGTGAAATAGTCATTTTCTCTTCCTAACCAAAAACGAGTGAAGAATACGTCATAACATCACTCAGTCCAAGTAACAAACAAAAACAAAACATGTTCTTTGCCTTTGACATTTACATCCTCCAACTAAAACCACCGTACTCAGAAAAATAAATATCACAAGATTGAGAAACAAATGCACAACATCACTAAAGAGCACTACGAAAAAAATATAAAATAACTCGCCACACAACAAAAAAGGACAAGAATCCCGACATGACACTTGAGTGCGTTTCGCCAACAGGCAAATGATTCTGTCACTCATCACATAGACTTAACAGACAGCCAGTTAGTGTGACACTTGTTTCTGCAGCGACCTTCTAACAGCCATTTAACTTTGGTGATGTTGTAGTGATTGAACATCCTCAGTGGCAGGAGCAGCTTCAGGTTTTTTCTCACAACATTCGCAAACCACAAGAAAAAGCACAGACATGCAACAAATAACAGAGCTGTAAACATTTTGCCACCCCTTCTTAATCGTGGTAAGTACTGCACATGAAGAAATGTTATTTATGAATATCATTGAATCTATCTTCGATTTTTTATTTACTCTCAAATCCTCTACTTTTATTTAGTAAATTTGACAAATTTGCCCATAAGTTTGCAAAATTCCCTATATGCTTACACTGTCATCCGAAAAAGTATGGAATGACATGTAGGGTGGACTATATCGTACACTACATGCCAAAAATTCCATTTTGAATATCGGGCAATACATTTATATAAGAGCTATTTGTATGTGTGAATAAGATCGGTTAACACATCTAAATATGAAATTTGAGAAATATCGGTTAATAAATAAGAGTATTATGGACAAATTTGTTAAAATCGGGCGATACGTGGATATGGGAGCTATATCTAAATCTGAACCGATTTGGATGATATTTTGCAGGTTTAGGTGATACTACAGAAGATTAATATGTGCCAGCTTCTTGCAAGATCGGTTAATAAGTGTGTGTATTATGGCCAAATTTGGGGTAAAGGGACCAAAAAAGCGTCATGTGGAAGCTATATTTAAATCTGAACCGTTTTCTATGATTGCAACGATAATTTGCACTTTGAAAGATAAAATTGTGCAAACTTTAGCAAAATCGGGCGATACATATATATGAGAGCTGTATCTAGATCTGAACCAATTTCGACGATTCTTCGTTAATGCCACAATTTCTATCTTCAGTTATTACCACAAAAGGTTACCAAATTTGACGCTGTTCGGTTAGTAAAGAAGCGCAATTTGACCCCATTTATAGAAATCGCGCAGTAGATATATATGGGAACTATATCTAAATTTGATCGGATATTTTCAATTTCAATAGCGTTCGTCCTTATGCCAAAAAAGCGTCATATATCAAATATCATCAAAATCGGTTAATAATTACGATCGGAATCCTGCGAACAACAAATACATGGATAGACGGACGGACGGACACCAAGGACTAGACTCAAGAGGTGATTCTGAGTCGATCGGTATATATTTTATGGGGTCCTCATAGTTATGTGGTTTAGGATATAAAAAGCTCGCCTCGATCAAAATTCACAAAATTGGATCAAATAGATGGACAAACAACGGCCAACTAACTAGAGACGATTGGCTCATGAAATAATTTTTTTTTGTCGATTAGTACACATAATGAAGTATTTAGAATTATACTCACTCCTGTATGCAAAAAAAAAAAAATACTCATCAAATGATATCTACTTCTGCTATAGAACAAAAAAACCAAAAATATTTTTGTTTTGCGTGTATACTTCTAAAAATTATGACAATGACAGAGTTTATTAAACAACACACAATGCATATTTCACCCACCATTCTCCATTGCCGTCCAAAACAAGACTTGTTAAGTGAACGCATAGTGTAAACTCAATTACGAGTTTTTGTGATTCTATTTGGACTTGGTCCATCTTTTCTGGCCACAATATTTGCAAACAAAAATAAAGGAGAAAAACATTTCCATCACGGCCAACATATCATTTCATATCAGCAACACTACCAACAATGCTGGAGCTGGAGTTGCCTTGACCGTCTATTACGGAATACACACCATCATCAACATCAACGACAAATTCTAACTTCCGTGTATTTAACGGCCACAGAGTGACAAAGTAATTTGTTCAAGACTGCAAAAGTTTTTGTTGTTTTTTTCTTCTCTTATTTGGACGTTTTCTTTATTTTTTTTTTCGTTAGGATGGAATATTTTTTCTTAGCGAATACACAATGGGAAACTTATTTAAAATTAAAATGTTCTTACTTTCGAATTCTTATAAATATATTTAATATCCCTAGGAACAAAAAGAAGAATGGGGATTTTCTCGTGGACATTTGGTCACAAAGACTAGAATTGTAAGCTACTTTGGTACAAGTATTGCAACATATAAATTCTTTTCGTGATGTCTTGTTACACGTAAGAAGACATCAATTTTGAAATACCATTAAAAGACAACAACTCATATTTGGTAGACATAAATAGTATGACTCCGAGTTGTGAGACTAGAAGTATTATGGTTTCATAAGTTTGCATCACTTCCAATCATATACAGCAAATAATCTCATGGCCTCAATATAAGTGTTACGAATATATGAAATACAGTCACTATCAAATTAGCTCTCTCAAAAAGATTGTCCAAAAGGATATTGAACTTTGTTTTCATCTTGGCTTTAACAGCACTTTTTTTTCCAAACTTGAGTAGAACCATGATCCGATGGTACCAGATTTGTTTGCAATCATAGTAGGTATATCGCCTATAATGTTTTAGAATAAATTGGGACTGCATTATCGACATACATATTTATATATCTGATGAAGCCCGTTATGAAGCTCTTGTGGTATGCAACTCTAATAAAGGGTGATTCTTTTGAGGTTAGGATTTTCATGCATTAGTATTTGACAGATCACGTGGGATTTCAGACATGGTGTCAAAGAGAAAGATGCTCAGTATGCTTTGACATTTCATCATGAATAGACTTACGATCTGCCACAACGTCGAATTTTCAGTGAATGGGCCCTAGAAAAGTTGGCAGAAAATCCGCTTTTTTATCGACAAATTTTGTTCAGCGATGAGGCTCATTTCTGGTTGAATGGCTACGTAAATAAGCAAAATTGCCGCATTTGGAGTGAAGAGCAACCAGAAGCCGTTCAAGAACTGCCCATGCATCCCGAAAAATGCACTGTTTGGTGTGGTTTGTACGCTGGTGGAATCATTGGACCGTATTTTTTCAAAGATGCTGTTGGACGCAACGTTACGGTGAATGGCGATCGCTATCGTTCGATGCTAACAAACTTTTTGTTGCCAAAAATGGAAGAACTGAACTTGGTTGACATGTGGTTTCAACAAGATGGCGCTACATGCCACACATCTCGCGATTCTATGGCCATTTTGAGGGAAAACTTCGGAGAACAATTCATCTCAAGAAATGGACCGGTAAGTTGGCCACCAAGATCATGCGATTTGACGCCTTTAGACTATTTTTTGTGGGGCTACGTCAAGTCTAAAGTCTACAGAAATAAGCCAGCAACTATTCCAGCTTTGGAAGACAACATTTCCGAAGAAATTCGGGCTATTCCGGCCGAAATGCTCGAAAAAGTTGCCCAAAATTGGACTTTCCGAATGGACCACCTAAGACGCAGCCGCGGTCAACATTTAAATGAAATTATCTTCAAAAAGTAAATGTCATGGACCAATCTAACGTTTCAAATAAAGAACCGATGAGATTTTGCAAATTTTATGCGTTTTTTTAAAAAAAAAGTTATCAAGCTCTTAACAAATCACCCTTTACTTTAGGGAAATTTCAGTAGTGATTATGATATCGATTGTTTAAATTTTCTTTCAAAGGAAATACTCGGTAAAACTGCCTTATTGACATGCAACATGTTATGGATCTCTTGCAAGTCTTGTACGTAGATTTAAAGCTTACAATTGTGGATAAATTTATTAGACATCTCACTACTTACATCAGTGGAGAGATATTTCTTGACAATTTTTGGGCCCACATAGAGGGATATAGAGATTTTGCTCACTAGCAGGATTATTTTATTAAAAAGAAAACCCTCTATATACAAAATCCTTTGTTGTTACAGGAAATCTTGAATGCGATCTGCATAATGAGAAGAATTTTTAGAAATATTTTATTCAATTCTACATTTCCTGTTACCTAGTGGGATTTCACACGTAGGGTGTTAATTTATTTCACAACAATTTGTAAACTTTTTATGATAACATTGAAATGAAAAGTAAAAGTAAAAATTGAAGATCTCTCTCACCACAAATTATGCTAATAAATGCGAAATATTTGGAAAATGTTATTTGAAATTCTTAAAGAAAAATAAAATGTTGACAAGTCTTGCTTTCGGCGGGCAAGCTTAAATTGTTTTTCAACAACCAAATATGGTGGTTAACAATTTTAGGCAAGGAAACTAAAGTGGGCTGTGCTTTCCATTTACACAGATACAAACACACACACACACACACCCATGATTCTTCCAAGTTGAGTTCATGCAGCAAATGATTCATAAATATTTATGAGACCAAGGAATACTTCACCAGAGGCAATATTCAAAACATACGCCGTGGCGCATAAAACACTCAATTAAACATCAAGAGTTGCAAATTATTAACTATCTTAGTTTAGATTTTGTTATTTGCTTCGTATGCTAGTGATGTGGTTATGGAAATAACTTAGCTATCGTTATAATCAGCATGTAGCGCAGCAATTTATGGATATTATAATTAAAATGATATTGAGGATGGGGTTGTGTTAATCACGAATTGGAAAATCAGTAATAGCATTTTGAAGTTTGGTTAAACAGTGGACTGTGCTGTAGATTATGCGCTCTGTCATTTCGTTCGTAACATATTCAAATGTTGGTAGCAGACCCAAAAAAAAAAAACTCAAGTAATAGCTAAAGACCATAGCAGTCAAAGCTTACAATTATATTTATAATTTTATTGTAAATGTAATTAATCGATAGATAAATAAATAAATCTGAAGTAATGAAATTGACGCTCAGGATATACTAAAGGAAAATGTAATGCCGAATATTAAAACATTTGCTTAGTTAAGCAAGTTGTTTGACGATATTTAGGACTCTTAATGTAGTGATGATGAATAGATTCGTATATGTGGAAAAATTGGTTCTAGGTTTGCAACATCAATTCTATTTATATTTGGGGTAAAACTTCACAATCAGAAGAAGAGACAACTCACTAAGATATTTTTTCTCGATCAGTATACATTTTCATAATTGGGATCGTACGTCTAATATGTCTTATTGGTTCATTTCAATGCAGATTAAAAATGCAATTTAAACAGATTGACTTTATTTTCATTTCACAACAAAATTCTTTTGAGGTGATATTTAAAAATCGTTTGTTTTACTCATGTTTCGCAATACATTTAAATTATCTGAATCCGATCTATACATTATACTTATCGAACATTTTTAATCGTTTCTTTCTTTTTATACGAGAAACTATACAACTCTTTGATAACTAACATATAACAAAGTAGAATCATTTGTATGTTAGATTATCTTTATAATATACAGTATGTCAAGAAAGTGTTTTGACAATAGGATAAAAATTATGTTTTGTTCCAAAATTAAATATAATGAAATTAAAAAAAAAATATTTATTTATTATTATATTATATTTTATTATTTATTATTTATTTTATTCTATTATTTCTGGAATTTGAAATATTTGGCTATGTCAAAAGACTTTCTTGACATACTGTACATGTGAGCTACGAGCAGAAATAATAAAAAAAGATACTATCTTCTCTACACGCTCACAAAAAATCGCTTCTGTAACATATACTCCCAAACACATTTTTGGGTATTGCCCAAACATTTATATGTTTGATCTCTACCAATATATAATATGTTTGAAAGCATATTGGTCTAAACAATATAAGTTTGGGTAGTCTAAGTTCCAAACATTTTGTATTTTTGGATCCAAATTCAATAATGTTGTCTTCCAAAAAACAATATGTTATTTTGTGAACATATAATATGTTTGGAAGCATTTTGCACCCAAAAATATTATATACTTAAAAAAATTCTCCCAAACAATATTGTGCTCAAAATTTTATTTATTTATTTATATATTTACAATCATAGTGAATTATGAAAATAAACAGGTAATATAGGTGCTAACAACATAGGTTTTCGACCTGAATGCTCAAAATTTTGTTTCTGCCTAATTGTATATTCCCCCACATCTTTCTCACTTCCAAGACATTTTTTAGTTCTTAGCACCTTTTTCTGTAATACAAACATTGTAGAAGAAATTATTCAATTTTTTTTATTTTAATTTTACCTTTTGCCGGACGGGGATTCGAACAGCGGACCACACAGTTTGTAAGGATCAAAGAAGTAGCTGATCAATTGCCCAAGGAAAAATAAAATGTAAATTTTGTAATAACAAGCAACAACCACCAACTTAATTCAATATCGCTCTCTGTTAAATAGCGCTCCAAACTACTAAACACATATATGTTTATAGACTATTTCTAAATTAATATATGTTTGCATCCAAGCATATTATATTTACAAACATTTTATGTCCCAAACATAATATGTTCTAACATATTAAAATATATGTCCCAAACATGTTATGCTAGTTTATGAAAATTATATGCTTGCACTCAAAAATATTGTGTTTAAAAATTTGTGTTCCAAACATATAATGTTTATAGCCAAACATATGAAAAACAGTCTTTTTCATCCGTGTATAAGCACTTGTCGTTGTGTGTGTATATCTACCTGAATTTCTGGATACATGGTTTTTCTTTTAGTTTCGGTTTTTTGACCATTTTTTTAACACATTTCAATTATTAATGAAGGTGTTAAATTGACGAAATCTGTTTCATATTCTTAATTTTACGCGGTGATTATACCATTATGCATTTCCCCCTGAACAAGGATAGCAGCAGCAAACGATGGCACAATCCATACAACTCTCTAGTTGTCAGAATAAAATTAGCTTGGTATTTAACCCTTATCCATTTTGCCATATCCATTTTTCTTTACATTGCTTCTTGTAGTCTTTCAGTTTTTTTTCTTTATTTTTCGCTTGTCCCTGTAAGTTTTAACATTTCATGCCATTATGAGTACACATTATAAAATTAATGAAAGAGCATGGAAAAGTACTTTAGTCATGATGGCAGTAGTTTCATTGGCAAAAGAAGAGCCTGGATTAGAGATGTAAATTATAAAACTGAAATCCGAGTTTATTACTAATGAAGGTAAGATGGGGAAAATTGTGATAATTGTATTATAACTTTTTCCTTATGATATTTTGTGGATCTGATTTTATATCTTCAATGGACAACATTTGTTAACCCACTTAAGGGTAAGAGTACATCAATCGAAAACGCAGCATTTTTATATTTAGTCCATAGATCCCACCATCTATGTTGGATAGGGAAATTATTTCTATAAAAGCATTTGATATTGTCTAATCAGTAAAATGTACTCCAAATATATTTATAGTGGAGTAAGTAAAAATCGGTCACGGTTTGATCTCAATGATAATATATGATTGACTCTGAATCAAAGCTGATATATGATGATCAACTCTTGAGCAGATCTAGCTTCGGCTACCGTGCTCTCTTTGCATACGAAGTATAATGGGTTCAATTCCTGTTTCGGCCAACCACCAAAAAGTTGATTTGTACCCTCTCATTAATTCTGGTGACATTTCTGAGAGATTCTACGATTATCTAAGTGATAAAAGAGTAGTTCCTCACCTAATAGACTGAATAGTCTAAGTGAGCTTGAAACAAAGAGGTGTCAATGTACGTACCATAACCTAACCTAAAGGGTGATACGGTTAAAATTTGGTCAAGGGAAAACGCGTGTAAATCGGTGAAATCGTTTATTTAAAAAATCAAATTAAATTTCTTTTTCAAGTTCAATTAGTATAAAATTCAGGAAAAATATTCAGTTAGGCTTTCGCTTTTCCAAATCCGAATTGCCGGGCCTCACGCTTGACACCTGCCATCAGATTTTGTACAGCCACCTTGTCCACCTTCTTCGCCGCAGAAAGCCAGTTTGCCTTGAACTGCTGCTCGTCCTTAGCAGTTTTTTTGGTCTTCTTTAGGTTCCGCCTGACAATAGCCCAGTATTTCTCAATTGGGCGGAGCTCTGGTGTGTTGGGAGGGTTCTTGTCCTTGGGAACCACCTGCACGTTGTTGGCGGCGTACCACTCCATGGCCATTTTACCGTAATGGCAAGATGCCAAATCCGGCCAAAACAGTACGGAACAACCGTGTTTCTTCAGGAAAGGCAGCAGACGTTTATTCAAACACTCTTTCACGTAAATTTCTTGGTTGACAGTCCCGGAAGCTATGAAAATGCTGCTTTTCAAGCCACAGGTACAGATGGCTTGCCAAACCAGATATTTCTTTGCGAACTTTGACAGTTTTATGTGCTTGAAAATATCTGCTACCTTTCCCCTTCCTTTTGCCGTATAAAACTCCTGTCCCAGAAGCTGCTTGTAGTTGGCTTTGACGTAGGTTTCGTCGTCCATTACCACGCAGTCAAACTTCGTCAGCATCGTCGTGTACAGCCTCTGGGATCGCGCTTTGGCCGTCGTATTTTGTTTATCATCGCGATTTGGAGTCACTACCTTCTTGTAAGTCGATAGTCCGGCTCGTTTTTGGCTCGATGCACGGTTGTAGACGATACACCCAGCTTATTTGCGGCATCTCGGAGAGAGAGGTTAGGATTTCGCTTGAAACTACCGGCAACTCTCTTTGTCGTCTCAGCGGCTTCCGCTTTTCGATTTCCCCCCGATCCAGACTTCCTGGCTGTCGACAAACGTTCCCCAAACACTTTAATTACATTTGTAACGGTTGATTTGGCAACTTTTAGCGATTTTGCCAGCTTTGCGTGCGAGTAGCTCGGATTTTTGCGATGCGCGAGCAAAATTTTGATACGCTGCTCTTCTTGCTTGGACGGCATTTTGACAACTGAAGATGAAGTGTGAGTGAAAATCAAAATAGGAGCAAAATAGGAGTGTGTAGAATACACACACACACCTTCAAAATGAGGGGTGTTCAGGTTTTTTTAAATGCAAAATTGAAAGAAATACGTCAAGTTTATATCACCCTTTAGCTTCGACTGTCTGTCCATATTTTTTTGCTGATATCTTATGTACCAAGGTCTCCCTAAGTCCTTATTTCAAAGTATATACGTATGAAAGTGTCGTCCAATATCACCATAATTTTTTGAAATCAAATAATCACTTCGTTTATCTGAAGTTGTTCCGTTCTTTGGACATAACGATATCGATTCCATATTAAACTTTACTTTAACCGCATCATTCTTCTCAAATTGTCACTAATACGCCATAGTGATAACATAGTGCAGGCCAAAGTCCTTGGGAGGCATGTAATGAGTTAAAGAAAATGATAGCTGAGTACCACTGACTATATTCAACTGTGTTTTTTTCATTTAAACAAACTTTAATTAATGCACACTTTTAAATAATTATAAGCTATTTGAATAGTTCAGTTTATGCAAAAGGAAAACTAACAAAACCTCTAACAGTCCACTGAGAGCAACCATTTTTCCCAGATAATGGTGGGGAAAGCAATGTGGAATTGCAACTAACTAAACAACCATGTTAGCAATAAAATGCTGGACATAGAAAATTCTTTAATACCTAATACCCTCAAACCACATTGAAAACTTTGCCTTAGAAAAGGATATACTCTGACGAAATAACAACGATCCTGTAAAAGGGGCTGTGAATAAATATCTTGTAGAAAACTTGTCCATTGACTAAAAAAGTTGATAACCAATTTTGCAAACAAGTACGAAAGGAAAAATGAAGGTATTTTAGAATAATCAGAGCTAAAGTGACCGAAGACATCTAAGGAAACAAGAAACTACTCCATCCGAAATTCCAGCTAAATTGGACCACAATTGTAGATTCTAGAATGGTTTGTAATCTGATATCTACAGATCTTAAAAATTCGCCCTGCTTACTGCTGATTAGAATTATTGCGAAGATCTTACTCCATTACATTTTTTTATATACAAAATCCAATATAAACAAAATCACGTTGCTATAACTAAGACTTTTTGAAATACATTCACTTAAGGGCCTTTTCTTAAATGGATGATAAATTCAGTTACACAGTTCACTTCATTCTATTTTCCCTTTAAGTGAATAGTAAATGCGTTGGAATTTTCCTCCCCCAAACAATGGAAAAATGAAAATAGACTTTACTTTCCATCCGATTGATGATTTCAAAGTTTCATGGCCTGTGAATATTTCACATATGTCGTAAATATTCCGAAAAATTTTGTTTACATTCCTGAAAGTACCACAAACAATGTAGCAACAAAAACAACAAAAAACGCCCGCATTTCCATTTTCAGCGCAAACAAGCACCATATTGCCGAAAAATTGCTATTTTCGCCGAAGGAATTTCACCATGGCCAAATTAAACGTCAAAGATTCTATGACAGTAAAGTAGAGCGGTTAGAGGGTCGACATAAGGCTGTTCCACACTAACTCAGGATATGTGTTTTGTGCTGTCCTTGTTAACAAGTACCAAAGTAAATGGTATAGAAACAAACCACTACCATCTAAAGCACACTAGAGAGTCACGCATACTAGGGGTAGAAGGAACATCTATACGCGAATTGACTCTCAGCATGGAAATAGGTAGCGAGAAACACAGCCATTCTGCTACCAAACAAATAAAACCGCACCAAAAATTTCCCTTTGATATAACGTTGTTGCTGTTGTTACTGATACTGCTACAGCTACAGCTACAGCTTCTTGAAGAGCCAACATTCCCAGTGAAAGGGAAAAAAGTAAACATGATTCGAAGAAGTAGCGGCAAAACTTTTGATGTTACAATTTGTAATTCAAGTAGAAAATGAAACCAGTTTCGTTGTACTAAAACTTCAATATACAAGCATCGAAAACACACACACACACACATATACTCACACATAATACAGACAAAAAAATTTGGTTGTTCGTAAATTTGATTGCAAAGAAAAATATGTTTGCGAAGAGATTTAGATCTACAGTTATAGGTGAGGTTAGGTATAGTAGTAGTCCGTTATTTTAGGCTTTCTTACACTATTCAGTTGATTGTGATACCACAAGTGATAGCCTTTACTTATATCAATGAGTGATGCCCGATTCTATGTTCAACTCAATTACAAGGGTCATCTTTACTGATAGGCTCATAACTGAGCTTATGGCGATCATGCAATTTAGACGAAACAAATCGAATTTTCATTCGATCTGCCTAAAGTTCAAGAGTTAAAATTGGAGGTTCTATTTATATGGTGGCCATATCATAACATAGACCGATGCGTAAATTATAACCTGTAACTTTATTGGTGATTCTAAATGAATAACTTGGAAAATTTGTTTATATCGGAGCCAAAACATAAAGGCATGATAGATAACTGAGAACCCCTATTTTTTTTTTTGGTGTAGCATTTTTGCCGATATATGACAGACTCATCAAATCAGGGCTTGTGAAAGGCCTTTTGAAATGTAATTTTTCAATACGAAAAGTAAGAGAAAAAAATTGATATCTTAGGATACCAAAAAATTTTCATTGGTTTTAAAATGGATTTATTCTTTGGCTTTTTTGAATTTATTAATCTTTAACAGCTAAACGTCAATTTTCGAAGGGTTGAAAAGACTGAACTTGATTTTTGTTTTTGTTAATTTGAACAAGACCCTAAGTCAAAAATTCAAATCCAAACAACTTTGAAAAAGTCAAAAATTATAAAGCTAGTTTTGTAATTTTTTAATCTGACGGATTAATTTTTGAGGCCAAATCGGCACAAGAGTTGAAAGTGAGGTGGTTGGTGTATGGCACTTGGTAGATTGCCTAGCTAATATATCTGCTTATCACTTGGGTATGTATGCATGTTTTCAGTTTTAAAACATATTGACGTATAGGTCATACCTATTCAATTTAAACCCGTTGTCACCATAAACTTGTCTGCATTTCTACTGCTGGGTAAATGCAGCTAAAATTATCATAGAGCTACATATATTTGGGGGATCGTATACATAAAATATTTGAAAGAAACTTCGACAATCATCATACTTTTATGTGATGTACATCACAAATTCACACACACACGCATTGACTAACGAACGAGTGTATTCTTTATCCCCACATAGAAGCATTTAACAATACTTGTATATGTGAGCATATTGTTAGGAACTTTCGGTAACAATTTCTTTCTGGGTTTTCTAAGTACTCAAAGTTTCATATTTGCTTAAAAGAATATTAAGTACATTTAAAAATAGGTTTTTAGTTACCAGCAAGGGTCTACGCTACCATATGCTCACACTATATTGGCAAGAAATAGTTTCAATAGTCACAAAAACCTGCAAACGTGAACTTTAAATTCAGAATTTTTAAATTTTGAATATTTCAAATGGATGTTATTGTGTTTCATGGACTGAATTCTTGCTTGATCCTTATCAAAAAAAAACATTAACCTTCTTACTGCCATTTTAATGTAGCTCCATTAGGCTTTAACTACCAGTTAAGAGAAAGTAAATTGCAAATGTCTTCTCTCCGGTTAACTTTAACTTAAAATTTTCAGTAGTTAAGTTCCTGACATATGGAATATAAAGGCAAGATGACAGATATTTCCATAGTACGGTTTAAAAGTTCGTTAGCTAACGTAGCACTAACGGAGCTACAAGAAAATGGCCGTTAGTCATGTTGACATTACAGTGAAAACTCTCAATTTAATATGTTAAATCAATTTATCTGAACTCATTGAGAGTATACCTGGTCTACCCCATGAATCATTTGTGGAATTTACATTATTTCTCTCTTATTTCAAAGTTAAACGACATCTAAATGTTTTCAGACAGAATCATCTTTTAACATAAAATATCATATAATGATATTTAATCCAGAGTAAAATCGAGAGATTGATAAATTCTTCCTAAAATGAGTCGAAATCCACCATCTTCAGTACATGTGATGTAGATGAAATGAAATATCAGATTCAACATTTTTAACTAATAATTGTCAAAATTAGATTTTTCCAAAGACCCAAGGCTTCTTTTCTTCTTCCAGTAGTGAATGTTGTAATCCATCCATGTGGGTTGCTGTATATAAAACCAGTTTACATGTAAATCGCCTGTATTACAATGTTAATTGCATATGACAACTATGGTTTCCCTTTTTAATTATTTAAATGACATGAAATTGAAATGTAGCTCAGTGAATTTCCTATCTGCCATCATGTTCAAATACAAGTTCTGTTATCGAAAATCTAAACAGTTATTAGTTAAGTCAACAGAAAAAATTACTTTTTTTTGCCCTATACGATTCGCTTACACACATTTACTGGTCATATTTGTAAATGTAGTTATACACACACACACACCCACACACGCACACACACATAGTCTCCGGAACATATTTGGAATTTATAGTTTTCAATTTCCATTTATTGATCTATGCGAAGAATGAACCAATATTTACAGTTTTCATTAAAGACAGTAAACGACATACAGTCATACATTTACACATATAAATCCATACGCAGCAGAAGTAATCGACAAGTTTATTGTATCGTTCATAGAAATGTTTTAATTTCCTAAACTGTCTAATGCTATGCTACAAAAAATCTATTCATTGCATATGGCCTAGCACTCGCATAGACATTTTCAGAAATGCATTTGATGTCTGCACTCGAGACTGTCCATAAATCTTAATAAAACAATAATTAAAACAATAAATTTACATAAACAAACTATGTCCCTACTTGGGTGTGAGATACATATACTACAACCATCGTTTGTTCATGTCAATGTGTATATGTTTGTTGTGTCTTTTCATGGACCAGCTGAAGTACCTCTATGCGTATGAATTATATTTGCGTATTGTAATGTTGATCATACGCTCCCCTGGGCATGGCATTATATGGTCGGCCATGAACTGCAAATATTACCTCGGGCAAAAATATTTATCAAATATTAAAATATTTGCAGTATATGCAGTATATGCGAACCGATACACTGGTTACGAGTTGGAATTAAATACAAATATCAACATGGCCTTAATCAAAAAACAAAAATTTAGGAATTTCATCTTCTTCTACATGTTTCGTTAAGGTATATGACAGTGACAGTATTTCAATTAGGGTTTTTTTCCCGGGAACGGGATCCCGGGAATTCCCGGGAAATTGCTACTTTTTCGCTTCCGCTTTCCCGGGAATGAAGTGCGGGAATTCCCGGAAAATTTTCTTTCCGAGATACCATGTATCATAGAGGGTTTTATATGGCAAATGGCAGTTGAATCTATTTAAAGTGGATTTTGGAAGTGTAATGTGAATAACTATGGTACCATGTCGTAGTAGTTGCCTTGTGGAACATACATAGTCGTGGGTTCTAATCCATAAACCAACGGGCTCCCAATTGTTAAAAAGAAGTTTGCACTTCCTAATTTATGATTGTCATATTTCTGTAAACCGACATTCCGACTGAGTAAACCTTTAAAAATAACGGAACATTTTACCTTATGTAACCCACGTTGACAATGGCATAATTTCAAAATTTCATAATTATTGCAAGGATGTTTTTTATGAAATAAGAAAATTCCAACCTTTTTTAAGATAGTTACTTTCAAATTTCAAATTTTTAACTTATGCACATTAGGCTTGAACTGTATTAAAATTGAGGTTTAAAACCCTTTTTATAGGACATACGACAACAATACAATCTAGTTAAAGTGGATTTTGGTAGTGTAATGTGAATCCAGAGAGCGCCTTATAATCACAGCTTTAGGCTATTTCTAATTTATTCAAATGTCTAAATGTATTCCACAACAAAGCAGGATTCCTTTTACCGGGATCCCGGGATCCCGGAAAATTCGAAAAAAATTCCCGCTTTCCCGGGAATGCAAAAAGCCCGGGAAAAAGAAATCCCTAATTGCATGCATTTGATCTTAAATATTTATGAAGGACCCCATAAAAGTGCATACCCTTAATAGTCGTAAAAGTGTTATTCGATTTAGTAATCTCCTCTACATTGTTGTATGAAATCAAGACACTTTACAAAAGAATTGAGATATAAGAAATTGGACATTTAACACATGATGTTCGTTCTTATTGACATAAACCTGAGATTATTGAAAAAGCAGAATACCACATCAATTTTAAGCAATATACTGTGCTTTATCTCGCCATTTTTCTTCACAAAGAAGATTTCCTATTTACAAAATACGATTTCGATCATAGTATGTTATCTATGGAATTTAAAGCGGATTTCCTGATTTTCCTCTTACGCATCCTGAAATGAATTACAACTTATCATATTAATTCCCCTTCCAAAAATGAACGAAATGATGTTAATATGGCCAACATTTTGAAAACAATAGAAGAACATTTATTAATGATTGCTTTCCCTACCGAAAATACCAGGGACTAGTCCTGTACCGGTCCTCATGAACCAGTCTGGGACAAACTTGATTTTCAACATTCAAATTGCACCGAAAAGGAAAAACTTTTAACACATGTTGAACAATAGATTGTCGTGATAGTTGCAATGTGTTGTGATAGTAAATGTGTAAATCTAATAAGATTTTGATACATAGAAAATTTTCTAAAATATACTTTTCCTCTGTTGGTTAATCTACACTTGTAGTTTAGTCAATGCATGGCTTTAAGCTGAGATCAAAAACAACAATAACGATTGAAGAGAAGCCAACAATAACAAACAAAACGAATGAAGGTAGAGGAAGCACGCCGAAAAACAAACCCAGTCAACTACATTCAAATTGATGATTTGAGTTTGGCAAAGGAAAAGAGATATGCTTGCAAATTTGTTTAGGCAGTAGCCGACTATCAAACCTTTTTTTCGGAAGGTTCAGGTGCAGTTCACTTTGGGTTGAGTGAATTACCCGAATTTATTCTGATAATTGGTTGATAGTTTTGCTGCAAGTAGAGGATGCTGATGAGGAATGTGGTAATTCCGAAACAGCTGTACATCCAACCATCTTGCAGTCTATAGGGCTTTGCCCAAATAAATTTGGCAAGCATACTTTTCCTCTATTGGTTAAGCTACACTTGTAGTTTAATCAATGCATGGCTTTAAGCTGAGATCCAAATCAACAATAACGATTGAAGAGAAGCCAACAATAACAAAACTAAAATGTTTTCTATAAAAAATATTGTAAATTTTTTTCTATAGAAAATTTTGTAATCATTTTTTTTTCTATAGAAAATTTTGACAATATTTTTTCTATAATATTATATTATTAATAATATTGTCATTTTTTATATTTTTTTTTAACATT
The DNA here is from genome assembly GCF_050003625.1 of Haematobia irritans. Lineage (NCBI taxonomy): Eukaryota > Metazoa > Arthropoda > Insecta > Diptera > Muscidae > Haematobia > Haematobia irritans. The sequence continues at coordinate 1,318,249 of NC_134400.1, forward strand.
TTTTCTATAGAAATTTTATTCCTAGAGAAAAGTTTGTCAACATTTTATTCCTAAAAAATATGTCGTCAAAATTGTATTCCTGTAGAAAATTTTGTCAACATTTTATTTCTACAGAAAATGTATGAAGTACATCTTAGGTGGAGAAGAATATATTGCAAAATCTACCAAAAAATCAAGAAGTCTACTAATCAACCAAACAGTAAAAAATCTTACGAGTATATTTTTGATAGAATTTTAACAACTGTGGCAACCGTGCTCCCGATTCCAAAAGACACGCCGTAAGACACTTTAGTAGGACAACGTCATAGCAGGTTTTCATGAAATTGTTTTATTTTGAGCATCCGAATCACACCAGACAGAAAAAAACTTTTGGAATATGTTAAACAATAGACTGTATTTCAGTAAATGTATGTGGAAATGGGTAAAAATTGCGATAAACTGGAACATCGGTACAGTCAGTGGACCTATCTCAGAACTGGGTGCTTATAAATTAGACGGCACATATACAGTGAAACCTCTCCAACTTGGACAATTTAAAAAGCGTATTTCTCTCCAACATGGACAACTGAGATGTTGTCGTATATGAACATATTAGAATTAACCTCTCATAAGTGAATAACTTCCAAATATGGACAAAATGTATAGGATCATGGGCATCCATGTTCGAGAGGTTTCACGGTATATGGAAGCTGTGTCCAAATTTGATCCCAAATTTCTCAAATTGGTTTTTTACGACAAAGCGCATGTTCTTGTGCAAGAAAATATACTGTACCTACAAATTGCGATATCTATCTTGCGAACAACCAATAGTTGGGCAATCGGATATATGGACGGCTAGACACCAAAAGCTATATCAACACAGTGATTTTGACTTAATCAGTACATTCATTATGTATAGGGACTAGGACCAATATTTCCAATATAAAACCAATTTCAGGCAAACAATGTTTGGACAAGGCAAATCATGATGGTGGCACAAAATATTAGACTAGGAATAAAAAATACACTATGGAATATAAAAGATCACTGTAGACAAGGCAAGCGAAAATACCCATACTCCTCAAAGTGCTATGGAAAATGCATAGAAATTGTACACAGTAAGAAATAATATTATTAACTGAAACCCATATTAACCCATTATCCACTATTTCATATTTTTTATATTGCCAATTTAAGAAAAAAAACAACATGGTATGTTATTACGTTTTGAGTAGCTTCTCTCGGAAATCTTTTGTATTCCATATGCATTGTTGCATATCCTGTATTCTGATGCTTACATCTCTCATCTCATTTCAACTTTGACGGTTGTTCTATTATTTTTTACGTTTATGGTAAATTGCGTACTTATGTGCATATTAAACTAAATTTTATTGTGGCCTTTTCTAAAGTTTTTTTTCCCCTTTCTCGGTTGAATTTTGTTCAACTGCAGTTTTCGGTATATCTGTGTGGTTGCCATTTGGTTATCCGTGTGGAGGTTGTGAGTACGAGAAGAAATATCCACGTCCATAGAAACCAAAAAGTGGTTAGAACAAACGTTCCAAGAAACGTTTATTTTTACAACATACCACATGTGTATGCACGTGTGCAACATGTAGCAAAGATAAACACAAAATTGCAAAAATTCTGTGGAAACATTTTTATATGCGAACGAATATGGACACAAACTTAATGCCATAGAGACCATACACCTACATCCATATGTATAACAAATTTGCCACCGCCTAACCCACTTACAGAAAGGTTTGTAGGTGTGCCCCGCTTTCTCTAGGATTGGTAACATTTGCAATGGTCCATAAAAGTATTTGGCTCCACATGTTGAACATGGTCACACACAGGGAGCACCTGTTGTAGCTTGAAATTATGATTTCAGGGTGTTTCTTTACAAATATGTGGGGAACAAAAATAAAATTGGAACTGTAAATATTTCGAAACCTATTAAATGTCATATGCAATGTAAAGTGGAACAATGATGTGCACGAAGATAAAATAACATTCCAATAAAAATATATTGATGGTCATAAAATGTTTGGACGACAGACATCACTACTTTAGTTCTTTGTTCAAGTTGTTCAAGTTTTAGAGCTTTCGATAAATGTGATATGTAAGTAGCTAGAAACATGTATATATGAAACAAATGGGGATTTTGAATGTCATGTGAAAGGAATGGGAGCTATCGTATGTTTTTCTTTGACAATTTTTAAGGAGTGGTCTATAAAAATGGCACCTAGGAATAGGAGAGAGCTTGACTGGGCAAAATCGTATATCCCTCTCATCATAAGTTAGTTTGGCACCGAGTGTAATGTTAGGATATAATATAGTGAGTTTCTTTCTACTTAAGTTTTTTATTGGTTTTCTTTATAGAATTTGACATGTTTATAGACAAATAAATGAATTGTATATATACTATGAAACCTCTCAAACTTGGACACTCTGAAAACCGGAGACCTCCCAAAAGTGAACAGTTGTCTGGAGACATAAGCAACGCACATTAAAATTAACCAGTTATGAGAGACTTCCCAAATATGGACAAAATTTGGGCGACTGTGGATGTTCATTTTTCAGAGTTTTCACTGTATATCAAATTATTAAGGATCCAATTATTCTTATGGACGCTACTATGTTCAGCTTTCGGGTTGAAAATCACTTTAGTTTCGCTGTTACTTTTTTAAATTAATTAAAAATATGAATGGAAACTAATATATTTCTGTTAAATCGTGACAAAATTTGAATGACAAAGGCCGTAAGCATCAATAGAATAAAAGCAAATCGATTTCAATATTAATTATTTTAAAAAAGTAACCGCGAAAATAAAGTAATTTTCAACTCAGAAGCCGAACATACCATACTCCAAAATAATGATCCCTATATGGAACTAAAGCCAATTTAATTGTATTTTAGTTCATGGAATTAATACGTTTTGAAAAGGTTTTCTTGACTACCGATATATCTAGATGCACTTGAACAGTGAAAAAAGGTCGAAATTTTCCTTAATGAATAAAGGCCTGGGAGAAAAGGCGAAAATGAGACCGGTGGTAATAAGAATATACAACATAGGTTCAGCCAAGATAAAATACGATGATCCTACATTGAAAAACAGGCTTGTCCGGTTCGAAAGATTTCGTCATTACACTTATGATTTTGGTATTGATTCCGAACCAATGAAGTTTGATACTCGGAAAGAAATGTGCATTTATTTTTTTTTGTTTTTCTTCTTCATATAGTAAGTCCTAAATCAAAAGCATTTAAGCCCAAGTTAAATTTCAAAATTTCAAGTATAAATGTCATGTCATGTTTCTTGTTATATTTAAAGATATCTCCTATTTTTGAATACGTGTTGACTGTACAAAAAAAATCCTCGAATTTCAAGACGACTTCAATAATACTGTAGATGTATTTCCATTTTTTAGAAAAATTGACGTGAATGCAACATAATTTTCTTTTATGGGCAAAAAGTCTTGACTTTTGATTAAGAAAAAAAATGTATCAGAGTAATGTGAATTCCTAGTGGAAAGAAATGTGCATTTATTTTTTTTTGTTTTTCTTCTTCATATAGTAAGTCCTAAATCAAAAGCATTTAATCCTAAGTTAAATTTCAAAATTTCAAGTATAAATGTCATGTCATGTTTCTTGTTATATTTAAAGATATCTCCTATTTTTGAATACGTGTTGACTGTACAAAAAAAAATCGTCGAATTTCAAGACGACTTCAATAATACTGTAGATGTATTTCCATTTTTTAGAAAAATTGACGTGAATGCAACATAATTTTCTTTTATGGGCAAAAAGTCGTGACTTTTGATTAAGAAAAAAAATGTATCAGAGTAATGTGAATTCCTAGTGGTTCTTATAATTTTTTGTCGGTTTAAGATTGCATACAAGAAATATTTCTGAAGATCCCAGGTTGGCTCATGGCAATATATATATAATTATATGCCTATCGATAATTAAACAAATTCATTACTTGATATAGGAATTTTTAACGTTCGCTATGGATGATGAAAAAATTGGTTCAAATGCTACAGTGGCGGAGGCTTTCACATTTTTAAAATTTTCTTTAACAAATGAAAACCAAACAAGTATATACGGCCGTAAGTTCGGCCAGACCGAATCTTAAATACCCACCACCATGAATTAAATATTAGGGTTTCTTTTGAAATTTCAGGGGGTTTTGAGGACAAATAAAGCAGAGCAGTTCAACCAATACACTTCCCGGAGATAAATTTAACGATTTTACCTATGAAGACTATATCAGATTCTGGATTTGTAAGAACCATTTTTGTTTTAGAGGAATCATTAACATCGGTGCGCCTTCTATACCCTCAACAAATCGGATAAAAACTACGGTTTCTAGAAACCCAAGGAGTTAAATCGGGAAATCGTTCTTAAGGGGGCTATACTAAAACACTGACCGATATTCACCATTTTCGGCGTATCTCTTTATGATCCAAATATAATTCTAGATTTCGAATTTCATACAAATTGGATAAAAACTACGGTTTTTATAATCCCATGAAATAAAATCGGGAGATTGGTCTATATGGGGGATATACCAAAACATGGACCGATACTCACCAATTTCGGCACACCTCTTTATGGTCCAAAAATACCTCCAGATTTCCAATTTCAGGCAAATTGGATAAAAACTTCGGATTCTAGAAGCCCAAGAAGTAAAATCGGGAAATCGGTCTATATGGGGGCTATACCAAAACATGGACCGATACTCACCATTTTCGGCACGCCTGTTTATGGTCCTAAAATACCTCTAGATTTCCAATTTCAGGCAAATTGGATAAAAACTTCGGATTCTAGAAGCCCAAGAAATAAAATCGGGAAATCGGTCTATATGGGGGCTATATCAACACATGGACCGATACTCACCATTTTGGCACGCTTATTTATGGTCCTAAAATACCTCTAGATTTCCAATTTCAGGCAAATTGGATAAAAACTACGATTTCTAGAAGCCCAAGACCCCAAATCGGGAGGTCGGTTTATATGGGGACTATATTAAAACCGGGACCGAACTTGACCTGCCTGCAGACAAAAGACGAGCTTGTACAAAATTTCAGCATGATTGCTTCATTATTGAAGACTGTAGCGTGATTACAACAGACAGACAGACGGACATGGTTATATTGTCTTAGAATTTCTCCCTGGTCAAGACTATATATACTTTATATAGTCGGAAATCGATATTTCGATGTGTTACAAACGGAATGACACACTTATTGTACCCCCGTCACCATTCTATGGGTATAAAAATTGTTGTATCTAATAAATTTTCTTAATTTTGTCGAAAAATATTTACTAATATTTTGTGAAATCGGCGTGAAATAACCAACATTTTTCTTCCTGATGGGTTGACTTTTTTTGAGTGTATCGACCTTTACTTGCTAAGTTGCTCATCATTTTTATAGGACATGGCAAATTCGTTACTTTTGGAATATTTGTCCTGCCTCTTATCATAACACCGATACATTCTTCACCTGGATAGCTTTATGAAAGCAAAGGAAAAAAAACTATGCTCCATCCAAAGTCTCCGCTTGAACATTTCAAACCAAGATCAATGCGTTACTAAAATAACCTTACGCAGAATCTCAACACATGGAGTTGCTTTTCACCAATTACCTTATAGTCAATTACCTTATGTCAGATTTGCTTAACTTCTCTTTGAGTAGTTGCTCTAAAAAGGGGAAAAAACTTTTCAATTGCTTTTGTTTTCAAGTTGATTTGTGTATTTCCCGGTTTGTTCATTTTGACCCCATGAATAACAGTCCAAGTTCTTTGTTCACTTTTAGCTTACTCACAAGTCTTTTTGGTAACAATCCAAATACCCTTTGAAGGGTTTCTCCTGGTCTTTGTTAAGTAAAGAACATTAATTTCGACTAATTCAAGTTTATTGAAGTTTATTTGATGCCGAAAAGAGAAGTAGTGAAGATGAAGGAGGGAAACAATATCAACAGCGGCAAAAAGACCATCGAACCGTCCCCTATTGCATTGCGTTATTGATGACTGGTCAGTAATTTAGTTTTGAGTTTAATTTGTCGGAAATACGATTAGTAACTTTATATTGTTCCGTTGAATGGAATGGAAATTAAATCAAACTTTTAACTTTTTGCTTTTTGAACATACAAAGCACCCCCATCCCCCATTCAGGGACTATTGAAAGTAAACACCATGGCAGTGGCATGTGGCACAAATGTTTTGCCCCAAAATCATCAACCAACAAACAAGGTAGAATCCCTTCAACATCAAACAAAAAGTTTACTTTTGGAAAATATCAGAATTTTTCTATGGCTGAACCTTGCTCAAGATTCAAATGGACCAAGCAAAGGGACTCATAAAGGAGAACAAACAACAAATTGTATAGAGAAGAGCACAAATTAATGCACGCACACCAGAGAATGAAAGTTACACAAACAAATGAAACGGGAATGGAATTAAACTTTTTCTATTCAATGTCTTTTTACAACGGCAAGGACAAACAGCAACACAATACTAAAGCTCGTTTGATTGCAGTTATTTGTTAAAAAAGCAACAGTAAAATACTTTTTCACAATTAAATTCGCACTTAAAATTTACAACCCACCAAATATTCCGCATGATTCTCAGCCGGGAATAATTCTAGCAACAGTAAATTATGATGACAACAAAGTGCCGTGACCATTGTCATTGGTGCCAATGTTGATGGGGTATTGAAATTTTTTTGGAGGAACCCAATAAAGCCCAACATAATTTCACGATATGCCGACCATTACTCCATAAATATAATAACCTTCGTGGCTGCTACAAATTATTGCCCAATTTGTACTTTTCAATTTTTATGGCAAATAAATGAGCTTCCACTCCCTGTGATAGGCGAGCTTTGCTGTGGCCATTTACTTAGGGAAACTTTTAGCTAATTGTTTGGAAAAATTGTTAAGATGCCAATATTATAATTATCGATAGTAAAATTAAACATGGCCTGCGAAGGCCGTAAAGGATCCGCCACCACCTTCCACCATTTGTTGACTGTAGCAAGATAGTTAACACAATTTACTCTGGCAAGCCATTGCCAATCGCTAATTTTGGCCGTTTTAAGAGAATTTTATGCCGGAGCACAGACTTGGATGTTATAAAATAAAAGATTGCCTTTGAATATTTGCTAGCAGGGGAATTGAAACTTTTCATTTTAATAATGTGGCAGCAGATTGTACCGCAATAACTTTCATCATTCACCACCTCCAGCGATATCCTCTTCACTGCACACTTCATCATTTTGCGAATAACGAATAACGATGAAACTTCCCACCTAAATTTAAAACATTTTCGTTTTTCTTCATCCGCCACCTTCATCCTCCTAATGATCACCAAAAGTGTGCGGAAGTATTTATAATTGCTGAAAATAAATGCCAAATAGTTTAAAACTCAATTAAAACACAACACTTTTGGCGTGTTAAGTAGAAAAAAGGGGCACTGTGCAATTGTATTCGTAAACTTTTCCAAAGAATTAAAACCAATTTGACCGGTAAACGTAAGTTGGGGTCTTAGTGTGCATAAAATTTCGAGGAAAATTTGATTTTGACATTCGTTTCAAGATTTTCGTTATGGTTTTGTGTTAAAGAAGCATTTTTTACAAAACGCATATTCTATAGAAACCACTCGCCTGTGAGTCGAAGTTCTATATATCTTTGAAATATGGATTAAAATTTTGATTGAAAAATTATTATTTTTTAGCATTAAATGGGTAAAACTATGAGTCACACTATTTCTTGTTCATAAATGCCAGATGTATTTTATTTGGTTTGAATCTTTTCAATTTCAAAGCAACTACTTCCATGCAACTACTAGTGAGTTGCATGGAAATGAAGAATAAATACTACGACTTCTATCGGATTGACCACCAAATAGATGAAGGGAAGAAAGGCCAGGTCTACATTAATTGGCGATGGGATTGTAGCATCTTATTCCATTAAATCATGGAATAAAATTGAAATGTTCTTATAGATTTAAAGTCAAACCTGGCAGCCATCTATGCCAATTTCATATTCGTTCTCCGGAACCATACCATTTAGACTAAAGGGTGATACGGTCAAAGCGCGATCCCGGAGGCTGTACACGACGATGCTGACGAAGTTTGACTGCGTGGTAATGGACGACGAAACCTACGTCAAAACCGACTACAAGCAGCTTCCGGGACAGGAGTTTTATACGGCAAAAGGAAGGGGAAAGGTAGCAGATATTTTCAAGCACATAAAACTGTCAAAGTTCGCAAAGAAATATCTGGTTTGGCAAGCCATCTGTACCTGTGGCTTGAAAAGCAGCATTTTCATAGCTTCCGGGACTGTCAACCAAGAAATTTACGTGAAAGAGTGTTTGAATAAACGTCTGCTGCCTTTCCTGAAGAAACACTGTTTTGGCCGGATTTGGCATCTTGCCATTACGGTAAAAAGGCCATGGAGTGGTACGCCGCCAACAACGTGCAGGTGGTTCCCAAGGACAAGAACCCTCCCAACATGCTAGAGCTCCGCCCAATTGAGAAATACTGGGCTATTGTCAAGCGGAACCTAAAGAAGACCAAAAAAACTGCTAAGGACGAGCAGCAGTTCAAGGCAAACTGGCTTTCTGCGGCGAAGAAGGTGGACAAGGTGGCTGTACAAAATCTGATGGCAGGTGTCAAGCGTGAGGCCCGGCAATTCGGATTTGGAAAAGCGAAAGCCTAACTGAATATTTTTCCTGAATTTTATACTAATTGAACTTGAAAACGAAATTTAATTTGATTTTTTAAATAAACTATTTCACCGATTTACACGCGTTTTCCTTGACCAAATTTTGACCGTATCACCCTTTAATGTTATTCACCATCCCTTGCAAATATTAAAAAAAATCCTATAACAAGTAATGAATTCCTAGCATTATCATTTGGTTCATATTAGCGTGAGCTAACCAGGGGTCTTCAGAAATATTTCTTGTATGCTGTGATACACAGAAAGTAAATATTGTAAGAAGCGCTAGGATTTCTTGTCCTCGATATAGAAATTCGATACAAGGCACATTACTCTGAAACGTTTTTTCTTCATCAAAAGTCGATAAACTTTGCCATGAAAGCTTTTTGTACCTGGAGTTAGGAGATTCGAAATGCGTACCTTTACATAAAAAAAAATTCCATTAAACTCACGTAAATTTTTCCTAAAAACTCGGAAACACATCTTCAGTATTATGGAGGTCGTCTTGAAATTTTACGATTTTTTAGTACAGCCAAAACGTATTCAAAATTAGGAGATATCTTTAAATCTAACAAGAAATATGACACAATTTATACATGAAATTGAGTCTGCATTTTCAAATTTAAGTTGGGCTAAACACGTTTTTATGCTATATGAAAAAAAAAATAGAAGAAATGTGTACATATCTTTTCAGAGTATCAAGTATAAAAACCTTCTTTGTCTCGGAATCAATACCATAATCATTAGTTTAAAGATGAAATCTTTGGAACAAGGCAAGCCTGCTTTTCAATGTAGGATCATGGTATTTTATATTGGCAGAACCTTTGTTGTATATTTTACCACTGGTCTTATCTTCGCCTTTTCTCCCAGGCCTTTATTCATTAAGGAGCAGTTTTAGACCCTTTTCATTATTCATGTGCATCTAAATATACCAGAATATGCCTCCCTCCAAAGACATCTTATTCAATATTTGATTATTCCAAAATCCCCATATTTGCTTCAATGAATTTTGATTGGAAACTCATAAATAATTTTGTCAATATGACAAGGATAGATTATAACTTTCAAAGTTGCAAGAATTCCTTATCTAATGAAACTCTCTCTCTCGCTCTCCATTTGCCTGTACTCAAGACAAAGCCAACCAAGTTGATATAGGATCCTTCCACCTCAATGGCAACCACAATAAATTTTCATGTTGTTCTGTACAAAATTGTTTCGTTTTTGGAAAGAGAAAATATTTACATGATTCATTCGCTTTGAGTAGATAAAGGATCTCTTGTTGCTATTGCTGCTGAAGATGTCCTTGCATGATGTATGCCTTCCGGTTTCTAGGAAATTGGTTTACCACAAAAGTTTGTCATTACTTGAGTAAATTATTCGACTACCTCTGTTGGTGTTTCTCCAGCACCTTCATTGCCATATTTCATTTTCTTTTTTTATTTGTGGTCTTACCTCTCTTTAGCCCTGAAACACAAAGTTGCATTTCAATCCGGGCATAGACAGACAGACCAACATTGGGAGTACATAAAGAAATTCAAAATAGAAAACATCACCAAAGTCGTTTTCGAAAAAAAACGATGAAGATTTTCAAAATATTTTCCCAGTAAAAAATTGATTGAGATCCTGATAATGCATTGACACATACTTACATATGGCCAAAGTATCTACATACACTGCTTTGGAGAGGAAAGGGCGACAAGAGTAACAACATATGTGAAATGAGGTTTATTTGCCAAGATTGAGAGAAGCTATCAACAGTCTGGTTAACCTACAAAGTACGCACATATGCAAGATTATGTTACATATGAGACATTTATCACGCAGGTAATTCGCATAAAATGGGTCTGATAAATTGTAAAACTCATTATTGGTGAAAATTTGAATTTTTATATGGAGCAAATCGGATCCTCAGGAAAATAGGCCTATCGGACATATTGGTCTTTAGTTAGCGAATCCCTTCCCAGCTCAATCTAGCTCTGTTTATCGATATATGGATGGAGCTACGTTTCAAGTTAAAGTTGAGGTTGAACTGTTTAGAATTTACCCTGTGATCGTATTAGTGATCCCCCATAGCGGGAATATTTCAGGAGAACTAAGTTCTTCTGGTAAGCTTCTATCCACTTTAAAGAAGCAGCTTGGCTCGATGCCTTTATGTCATTTAATTAACTTTTAATTTATGTTTATGTTTAAGTGTTTTAAGGTTATATCGTTGGTGTTGAACCAAAGCACCAGCCTTCGAATTCCAAGCTTGAATAATAATTTGATATGACTAACAGACTTGCTATAGTTTTATCTGGAATATCTCATACAACATTTGATTGGTTAGTTCTGGTTGGCATTTAAGGTTGAGGGTGTAGTACGGAACTCTATTGACCTCTTAAATGAGTTTAATATTCTTACAAATTTGATGAAATTTCCTTTTTATTTCCTTGGGCCAAATACTGGGGCAGAATAACACTTTCCTCTATCTGTAGTAGTTTTAGATTGTAGCAGACGTGTAGTATATTCGGACATTGTGACTTCTTCACAATTTAATAGCATTCACATTTCTGTGCGAGATGTCCTTCACTTTTTTTTGTTATCTGTTTGGCATAGCATTTTCATTTAGCACTCTTTAGAAAAGCTGTTTGCATCCAATACCAACGAAATTGTTTTGCAATTTTGACATACAAATAGGAATTGTTTTCGTTTTGTCTTCTACTTCTGAAAAACTATTTTATAGTTCTGTTCAACTACTTTCAAGTTTGGAATATTTTCCAATTTCACGTTGATGGTTCGATAAAATTTCGTTTTGTTTTTTTTTTATCATAGAACCTAAGAGTGTATGAGAACTTTGTTGCAACGAATGCTGTTTTGTTTTGGAGATAATATGGCATTTTTGCATACTTCTCCTGTTATTGATGGTACTTTGTCTCCAAAGTTTCTAACTGTTTACCACCAAACTAGAGTGGAAATATGAGAAGCAAGTAGAGGACAGTGGTAGTGTTCCTTGCAATATGAAGAAGTTCAAGGATGAACAAACGAATATGTATTTCAAAAGTGAATGAAAATATTCACCCAATCAAATTGATAAAATTTGCAAGTCAATTGGAAATAAGATAAAAAAACACACACACACAATGTCTTTAAAATTTCCTTTTTTTCTCTAGAATGCGAGAACTGTTAACATATCGTTAATATAGAATTCAAATCAGCATTTTTGTATAAGAAACGGCTAAACCTAAATCGGACGAATTTTAAATACACGTACTTGATGAAAATTTTCTAATAAAAGGTGAGTATTAAGTTCGAGTTTAGCCCCTAAAATCGCTAAAGTGAAAACTAAATCAGTAAGAAAAATCCATGAAATTATACAAATTTGTTGCAAATTTTATTATAACTTGATGGGGAAAAGCCCAAAGCAAATTTTCACAAAGGTTGTATTCCTTAAAATGGATTATTAAAGATTAATCGTGAAAAAATGACGTTTTTAGCGGCTAAACTCGAACTTAATACCCACCTAAAGGCATTATTTTGAACCCACAAAGACAAAATACTTTCCTCACTTGATCCATATGAATCTTCTTCGTAGTTTAAAAATAAAAAAAATCTTTAAGAGCAAGTAAACTAGAATCTTTGCCAAGTGATGCAAAGAAAACACCTCTTTCAGTATGGGATTAATGGAAATCGAATAACTAATAAGGATGTTAGATATATATTTTCCCGAAACACAATTGAGAGATATTTTTAATGCCTTCCTCATAGTATAGGGAATAAAAATGTATGTTCATGCTGATTGCAATGAAATTCTTTAGTTTTGTGGTCAACTCGTATCAGTTCGATACTCAAATAAGCAACTTCAATATATTTTCCAAGCCAACTAAAACCTTTAGATATTCCTCTAACTACCTAAACATCCTGGGAACACATTTCTAATCCGATACCCTTGAAATTCAGTAGGTGATATAAGTCTGGGCTTTATCTTCTCAATCTATCTACACGCAGAAAAGGAATATGATCACCCCAAACATGGTTCAAGAGCAAAATTTTATTTTTGGACGGTGAACACACGCACAGAAAAACCATGTTTGGACATGGTTGCCGCATCCATTTAATGCTTATCTAGAGCATGTAATTGCCGCGAAAACCATGTATTTTGTCTTTGTAAAAATAGTTTTCGAGCGGAGAAAAATTTATGGTGGCAATAAGCATTTGAATGGTTCTCAAATACCGCAAACATGTCCTATCATTTAAACGATAGAATTTGAGACCATTAAATGGTCGGGAAAATCATGTACCTGACCATTCAATTTTGTTTACTTTTTTACAGGGAAAAAAGTATTTTTATAGGTTAAGTATAGACATGTCTAGAACCATTACATGGCCATAAAGACCATTTACATTTTTTCGTGACCATTTAATTTTTTAACTTGTTTGCAGCGAAAAGAATTTTATAAAAACATTGAGCAGGTACACACGATTTTCATTTTGCGCGTCAGTCGTGTGTTGATTGTTTCTTGGAATGGACGGAGAATACGGATTTACTGTGTTTTGTGTTAATTTATTTACATATTCAGGAGTGGCACGTGGTTTTATGTGAACACAAAAAAGGAAAGTGTAATTGAAAAAATGTACCTGTTTTTTTGTTCTGCATTTTGCTATATGGTATTTATTTTTATTTGCAGTTACATGATGTCTGCGTTTGTACATTTGATGGGCACGATGTAAATATGGAATAATTAATTATTGTTGAAATTGAAATAAAATAGAGTGTGTAAAAATATATGATGTTTGCTTGAACGGCATTATAAATGCAAATAAACAATGAATTAGTTTATAAATAAATAAAAACAAACAAATAAAGTTGATTTTGTGTTTTCTTTTCTCAAGTGGCGTCCTTTTTTCGACGATGATAAAATTTTTTTCATAAAGATCAAAACATTTTAGGTTGTGACCATGTTCTTTTAACTAGGAGAAAAACATTTTTAATGAATACCATAACATTTTAAATCGTGACCATTGTCTTTTCATTCAAACAAAATTCTTTTTATCAATATAATAACATTTTAGATGAGGACAATTACATTTTTCTTAGAACCATGTTCACTGAGCCAACATGGTTGCAGGTTAAAATGTTACATGGTCGCCGCAAAAATAGCTCCTATCATATTATTTTGCTCTTCGAATATGATTGTGACAATCATGTTTCTTCTTTGCGTGCAGAGAAGATTTTGGTTGAAATAACATTTTGCGATAAACATGTTCCCCGTCAAAAAATAACATTTTGAAACATGTTTGAGGTGATCATATTCCTTCTCTGGGTAACATATATAATAACCCAAAAAATAGAGTCTCCAAGAAGCAGAGTCTCCAAGAGGTAGTGATGAAAATTCGGATCTGAAGCAATGGGGTTTAATAAGCTTGTCATAGGGCGGAAGCCAGACTACAAAGTACATTATATATTTCCGGGAACCGGAATTTGGGACTATAGATGTGCACGTTAGTAATAGTTTACTCACACGCATTCACGCACGATATTGTTTAGTAGGACTCACGCACACTCACGAAACGCAAATTTGTACTCGCGCACTCTCACGCACGAAAATGTCGTACTCACGAAAAATGTCGTGACTCACGAACAATTTTTTTAATAATTTGCCTTAGCGACGTGTTTGAAAACATGAGTATTAATAAAATCGAGAGCGTTATTAAACTCTTCACATCCAAGGTGTCACTAAAATTGTAAATGAATTTAACTTTTAAGCGTTTTATGTTGGTGAGCGGAATTTTTTTTCGTGAGCGTAAATCTTTACTCAGGCACACTCACGAAGATAATATTTTCGTGACTCACGCTCACGCATGACATTTGGGTTTGTTAATCACGCTCACGCACACTCACGCCGTTGCCATGAGCGTGACTCAAGACTCACGCGTGAGTCACGACAATTTCGTGTCACGTGCACACTTCTACTTGGGACTCTTGTCTAGGTGAGCCAAATGCATCACTATAACCCATTCTTTCCTAAACAAGACCGCTTCCATATAAAGACCTATCTCTGACCCATTTGTCCTTAATTTTATCGGCTTGAGGCTCACATTTTCAATTGCATTTCTTTAATTATAGACAGTAATGAAGTTAAGAAAATTAATTAAAGCTTTTTCGTGATTGCCCGTGAAATCACGAAACATTTTTGCCAATGATTAATACCTTCATTATTTTAGGTTTGGTCTCAAATTTTCCACTTTTTCTGTATCCCGCATCATCGAGAATTTTCATACACGTAAAATTTATAGCTGCAGACTAGGTAGGTGTCTTGTCGCTGCAACGAATTTCACCACTTCATCTGACATTATTTAGCCTCATAACCGCGGTAATAATTTACATGTTCAGCCAATTTAAAATTGTTAAAATTACCATTATACAGTCCTAAATAAAAATTAATTACAGCAATTTATTGTTAGGCCAAAACTCATCCACTTTTCAAAAAACGCTCGATCCTCCTCCCGTTATCCCCATTACCAATTTAAGCCTCATCTCTTACCACATATTCGTGTATGTGTGTGGGTGGTGGTCCAGGGTAAGCCTGTAACAAAATTACATGAATTACGAGATGTGTAATTAGATTGGGGTATGACGCTGAGGGTTGCAGCATGGCAAGGCGATGAAAATTTACCCCCTATAGGTTCTACTGATTTTACAAAACTTTTTCTGTATATCTATTTTTGCCGCTGTGCAAAGGGTGACATAAAATAATTTGCCTGTCCCTTTTTCCAATTTACTAAGTCAACATGGGTTGATAGTTGACCATACTGTTGTAGTTGTGTATACAGTGGGAAAACGCAACTAATGTGTCATAATTATACCGAAAATGAAACTAGAGCAAATACAAATTTTAGACCACAATTAACAGAACTAAACAGCCAGTATGAGTGAACAGCTAGCCATCCTGCTCCAAAATGCCAGCTATGTGAGTTGGAACCTTTCATTAGGCATTTGGGGCAATCCTTCAAACCACCCATCTGGTATTCGGTCACTAGCTTGCTAACTAACTGGAACACAATAGTGCCATCAGCAGTAGCTCTTTAGGCTAGGACGGTTTTTGTTTTGCCGCTCTCTTTATTGCTGGGATAGAAGCAACTAACAGCAAAATTACCAGGCAACCTGGACTTTGTGTTTGCGGCTAATTTAACCGTTTGGGAATTGAAAAAAGTGCTTTGTCATAATCAGCTCAAGGCAAGGAGGTGGTTAACGACAGCAATGGCGACAGCAGTAACTACTGGCCAGTTCTAGCCACCGCATCAGTATGAAGTACTAAGGCAAAAACTTCTTCTTTTGTACATTTGTTGACTTGATAATAGGCTGTCACATAATTAGGTTGTAAATTTTCGTCAGGATAGTCCAGTGCTGTATGGAGGGGTGGTGGTTCATCCACTCCTGCAAGTTGAAGCTATGTCAGCGGTTGGTGGTTTTTCAGTTTGTACTGGTTTTTCCTAATTTCTCCTGTTGTTTTTTTTTTTTGCTTCAGACTATGGCCCATAGCTGCTATCACAATGGAAATTGAAAAAAATCATTGTAATTTAGCAAACAATAGATATAAGCGCCATTAAACTTAACAAAGATAATCCTGGTAAAACGGACAAAAGTATGTTGTTCCGAGTTCATTTAGAGAAACCAAATGATAAAAAGTTTTGTCCAACTCTCCGAACAAAAACAAAAGCCAAGCAACTGAATTTATTACAATCCACCAACTGGTGAAAGAAAAAAACGGCAAAAAATAATTGGAAGACATTATCGGATGCGTTATCTTTGAGGCCATTTTATTTTAGGACATAATTAACGCAAAAAAAAAACGAAAGAAGAAACAAACAAGGACAAAGTGCCTTGATGTCGTGGACGAGAGCTTCAAAGAATGATAGGAACCCACAAAAATGCTTCATAAAATAACACAAGTAATTCTTGATTAACATTTACCACATTCTTGGCAGACTTGATGGTGCCTTCCATCAACCTAGTAAAGAAGGACGACAACAAGAAGAGTATTAGAGGTTCCAGGCCAAGTACTTTCTGGTAAACACACACTTCAATGAAGACAACAGTACGGATACGAGTGTATCACAAAAGTGCTGACAGTTTACCAGAAGATAAAACATTGGTGGGTACTTAGATTGTTCTCAGTTGTCCCAGCTATCGACACGATTTACCACTATTTCTTCGTTTGTGTTTGGTATCTTCGTCTAAACCAATCAAAGCTACAGGAAAGCTAGAAAATTATTAGAATTTTTGATCCATGGTGAGAATTTTGTACATTGAGAGAATATTTGTTGAGATTTTTGTTACGCCAGAAGGATTTTGTAATAAAATAGGACGAGTAGAGATTTGATTATTGAAAAAATTTGTATCCAAAGAACAAAAATACTTTATTCGCGAACAAAATATTACACAAAAAATGACACTAAAGCCAATTAAATTTAATTTTATTTTAGTTCATGGAATTGTTATATTTTGAGAAGGTTTCCTTGACTTTAATAATTTATGAACTAAAAACAAATGAAAAACTGTACACAAATGAAGCATAGAGATTTACTAATTTCAAGTCTCCCACAAAATAACATAGTTTAGACTTAATATTTGTAAATTTTACCACATATGCAATTTTGAACTCCATGTTTTCCTTCAAACTTAGAAAATTTCGTTAACTAGTAAAAAAAAAATAATTATATCTAATAAATTTTCTTGAATAATTAAATAATTACATATTTTTGTAAAATCAGCGTGACATCTGCGTTTGTAATAAAGTTTAGTTAAAGTTTTCCAAATTTAACCTAATTTTTTTTAATTAACCACAATTTCCTGGTGGGCAAGCGAAATTCGCCTTTGTTATAAATATTTTTTTTTTAGAGAATATAAAGCCGAATATATTTATTTATTTATTTTTTTTGTATTTAAAAATATTTTAATATTAAAGGACCGCTTCTATCATTAATTACTTTTGGTGACATCGTGGAATTGGTCCCATTTATATTTTCATCTCAATCACACACACAAAATAATTCTTTCTTCCGAAACGAAAGAAATTTGGATCAGTGATATTTTCTTGTTAAAGCTGTTTCCGTTGCCACGTTTCTTCCCAAAAAAAGAAAGACTTAGTTTGACCTCAAAGAAATAATAACTTTAATAACAAAAACAAAAATTTCTGAGAAAAGATGTGGGGTTTGCAGATGTAGGATTTCCTTCAAATTCCATAGGTGTTGGTTTAGGCACCGTTAAAAATATTGTTTCGATGTTTCGATTGTTTCGAGAAAGTAAAAATATTAAAAATAATTTATGTTTACAAAACCAAATTTTAATCTTTTGCTGCTTCTGTAGGGCATTAGCGTAGCTAGACAATTTTCCTAGGGGGGGCTATAGCCCCCCTAGCTAAAACTTTATAGACTGAACTTAAGACATCAAAATAGCTCAACAATAAATTTATAATAAATCAACTAAAATTACCCTACGGGAAATTGGTGCAAATTGCCACTGACGGACCTATCACAGAACTGGTACCTGTGCTCCAGTTAGTTACAATTGTCACATTTAGTGAAATAAAATTATCAGAATAAACTTTTTTCGACATATTTCAAGTTTTTGTTTTCATTTCGGGTTCGATTAGGAGCCCAAATTGAAAGAGATTTCTAAGAATTTGTCCGAGACTGGTTCCTGTTTATGAGTTGCTCCTGCTAAATTGCCCCAGGACGTGTCGTTTGGGATGAGTCCAAGACGCGTTCTAAAATGTAAGTTTACTCCGTCAATGACAAACCCATGTTAAAGTGGACGGTCCCTTCCATACGTTTTGATCAGAACTGGGACTGGTCCATACACACCAGGGACTAGTCCTGTACCAGTTCTGTGGTTGATCCATTTCCCGTAGGGTAGTTCCACACTTTTCCCAGCAAAAAATTGGGAGTTGTTCTAAAGGCACAACTTTAAAAGCACTTCCAAAAATGTCTTCACAAAGAAGTTAACTATTTTAACTACACAGGAAGTTTTTTACTTCATTTTTTATATTTTAATGCGTAATTTTTTGTTTTCTTTTTTTAAATATTTAAAAAAAGAGTAAGAATAAATAAAATGTTACAAATTATTCAAATTTTGCTACAAAAATGCTAAATCCATTATAGAAAAATCGATAATATTTGAAAACACGTTTCAAACAAGCGTTAGAATGCATTAAAAATCATAATAAAGTATAAAAATTATTTATTTGGGAGAATATCACAAAATTTTTAATTCAAATTCAAAACACTGAATTCGGATCACACCTTAAGAAGTGATGCAAATTCATTGCAACGGTTGTTGAAACGGTGGACATTCGTTCTATGACAAGTTCATACTACATTCATCGCTTCTCCGCCAATTTTGTACCACTTCCAGACCCAAAAAGAACATTTTCACTTCTTAATAATGCTGCAAGCATTATTAAGATATTAATTTATGAAAGAATAGTTTTAATATCAATTACTATTTTATATTCAACTAAATCATAAGTTCAACCACAGCTTTATTTCATAAATATCAGACTTCTACCACAACCCAAGTAATTCGATTGTACATGAAAGTCTTTAGTGGAACTTTGTGCGTTGTACGAGTATATACTTGTTTAATTTTTATAAAAATGTAAAATCGTAAATAGGTTTTCAAATTCTGGGGGGGGCTAAAATTTTTCTGGGGGGGTCTAAGCCCCCTCCCCAGAGGCCTTCCTACGCTTATGCTGTAGGGGGCAAAAAAAACTCGATGGGAGCAAACGTGGCAACGTTTGCAAGAAATAGAGATTTACTTAATATTATTACTTTTTGTAGGTACCGATAAAAGAGGTCAAGTATATAACATTTGAGGACAAAGTACCTGCACTGAAAGAAGAGTTTTCTTTTCTGAGAAACAAAATTTTAGACAAGCAAAGATTTCTTTTGATGCTAAAAAATATTCTTCATAATCAAACAAAACGGTTTAGAGACATTCGTTAGGTTAGGTGGCAGACCGATATATCAGGCTCACTTAGACTATTCAGGTCATTGTGATACCACATTGGTGAACTTCTGTCTTATCACTGATTCCATGTTAAGCTCAATGGCAAGGGACCTTCTTTTTAAAGCCGAGTCCGAACGGCGTTCCACATTGCAATGAAACCACTTAGAGAAACTTTGAAACACTCGGAAATGTCACCAGCATTACTGAGGTGGGACAATCCACCGTTGAAAAAATTTTTGGTGTTCGGTCGAAGCAGGAATCGAACCCACGACCTTGTGTATGCAAGGCGGGCATGCTAACCATTGCATGACTCTCATCGACAATCGTTAAATCGCTTATTATAAAATCGGGTCTGTTTGATGTAAAAGAAAATACTTTATAAGGAAGAAGAATTTCTTTTGTCTACAATTTCGTTCCAGAAGAAAGTTGATTTTCTTTTGGTGTGCACAGGGACACTTCATGGAATTTCTGTCCAACAATTAGCAGATAATTGCCATTCTCTTGATCATAAACTCATTTTAAGCTGAACCTTTTATTGTGGGTCTTGGGAATATTTAAGTCAATTTCAGATAATATTTTTACGAAATATTTCTGCATGGGATCTAAATCACTTTAGATTGATTAACGGATTTCTCTGAGTGTTTTTGCAAGTCCACCATCTACTTGTGTTGGTGAGGGGATGGGATAGGAAGATTGACAAGTAACTACTCGCACCATAGCATCCATCCCCTGTGTCTAATTTTACTGAGACTTCTGGCTAATGTAAAGGTTCGTTGTACACACAACACCACTCGCCCATAAGATTCTGTGTTGAAGACACTATCATTGCCACTGGCTAAGACATTACTCCGTTGCTTCGCTTTCAAGTCGATTTGCGAGTAAATAAAGAGATTAGCATAGTGGTGGTGATAGTGGTGGAGGCATTTGGGTGACAGATGACAATTTGTAAAGTGGCCATAAATGAAAAGAGAACCTACACCTAAATTGTCCTTTAATCTGTATGAGAGAATGGGAATGTGTGATGGTGCAATGGATGTGTACATATTCATGAGTCATGTGTCTGTGTAGTGGTAAGGCCAACATTTGACCAAGTTAAATGCTACGCTAGACTTAATGAAGAGTGATATGGGTTTTAGATTTGAAAAAGATTTAATACTAATGATGATTAATTCAATACGGTTCAGAGACTCACACCGACGTACATACAAACACATACACATGTATACATGTGTATGTAGATCCTTTTCTTGTACACTTAATTTACCTTCAGAATACCTGAAGGAGAATTTAATTTTCATTCCGTTTCATACCATTTACCCTAGCAACATCCATTTGCCATTATGTGCGTAGTAGATGGATGGAGCTCGAACGAAAGCAATTCTCTTTGGAGGTCTAAACTTCAGCAATACACAAATTTCGGACAAACTTTCCATTCTTTTCGGCATTTTGATTGCGTTACCAGGACTGGCGTAGCCTGGCTGCATGAGTCGTCATAGTCGTTGTCCTTTTTGTCTGGAACATAATCGCTGCAAACATGTTGACAACTGTGATTTATGCTCATCGTCGGCATTTAAATTGTTATGCTGCCCGAAATAAATGTTCACACTCTAAACTCGAGGCACGCGTTTATTTAATGTTGCCTGCCGGTGCGATGCTAGACGGACAATTTTAGCTGTTGAATGCGTTCTCACCGAAACAACTCCTAGAGCAATGTCCACATACAACTTCCACAGTTGCGAAGTGGTGGGTGGTAGAGGGAAAAAACAAAGCACATCTACTTTCAAACTCACCTGCTGCAGCACTCAGAATAAGGTGCGAGTTGACAATGACAATGTATTCCAGTTGACTTCAAAGGCAGCGTTTATTTTAATAGCATTGCGTGCGTTGGTTGGCCCAGCTATGAGTTTGAGGTGTGCACATTGGTCTCTGATCTGATTGGAGCAACAAATTCATCAAAATCGTGGATCTTATCGAAAAAATGGGGAAACGGATTTAATGCACGCAATTTTCAGCCACTCAGTTATATTTACTGTAGTGAATGAAAATAGTATAGAATAATCTTAATGAGATCACTGAATAACATTACAGCGTAAAGACCAGTATCACAATGGACTGAATAGTTTAAATGAGTCTCTAATACATGATCTACAGGCCAGTATTGACTACGCTATAGTAGCCTTTTGTCTGGGTTGGACTTAAATTTAATCAATTTCACAAAAAAAAAAATAAAATTTGTTTCACAGATTTATTTTCGAATGAGAAATATGAATCTCCTGGTTAACAAATCTTATTGTTTAATCACGGGTAGTGTTTAATGTTAATGCCCAGCAGCGAAGGAAAATGTTCACTCAAACACTTTGCAGTTCACTTTAATAGCAATATCATCGGAGATCCCAGGCAATCTTCGATTTTATTTTGATATAAGCTTCATAAGCCTATATAGGGAGTCCTGGCGAGGAAAAAATGTTAGCCAAACAAACTGTCGTTGAAATTTCTAGAAATTGAAAATATTCTCAATTCTGTAAAAATATTCCACACTTGAACACTGTGCACACATCTGAGAATGACAATACTGTCCACGCTAAGAAAAATTGTTCATGTTTCTACTGTTGTGTTGCCGTTGTTTTGCACCTAATTTGGTAGCGGAAAAACAGGAAAAAGTTCTATGTGAAAAACACATGTTAAGTGTCACAGATTGCCTCGCTGGTGACAGTGTATTGCTGCTGCACTATGTTCACCCATTTCAACTGCGTGGGCCGGCGATTTCAAAGAAACCCAACGAACGTAGAAATCAACAATTATAATGGCGGAACTTTTTGTTTTTGCTGTTTTGTGATGTCCTAAGCCCAAAGATAAACTTTGTTCTGCTCAAATAATACAAAAGCACGAAAAACAACTTTGTCCTAAAGGTAATTTTTCATGGCAAATCATAAACTTTACCACCGGATATTTTCATTATTTTATGAGTACTCAAGGCTCTGACATCATCCTTGTGTAAATTTGGCTTTGATTCAAAAACAAACAGCTCAAACGGCAGCATCAACCGCCATCAGCCAGCTAATACAGTCTCGATACACCACGCTCTAGTAACAATGTTAGCCAACTTAAGGCAAGACGACAAAGTTTGTCTTTCTCGTTTGCCATCATCGATGCTGCGATGGCTGGCAATTGGTTTGATGTTAATGCGTTTAAAAGTAATGCGTCAATTGTGTTTAGATTTAGAGGACTTGCAGTTTTGTCATAGCCCATAAATTCCCATTAAAGAAAACCAATAAAGTGTTCATCGATAATAGAATCGAATAGGAATAATTTTGAAAACTATGACCTTTCTAATAGGATTATTATTTCGTATTAAAAAATCTGTTTATGGGTATTAAATTTGAGCTGAGAAATCCAACAAAATCATTGTGTTGAATATAATGAATTTATTTTTTTTTTTTTTTGGGAACGGGGGAAGTACAAGTAAAGACATCTAAGTGTGTCTGAGAGTACTTTCAAACAGCTTTACCGTTTAGAATTAAAAAAAAAAGTGGCACAGAAGTGTCATAATTAAAGGCGGTACACCACCATTTTGAAAAGAGGCACATATTTTCTAAAAAAAAATTGGAATTAATTGGATTATATTCTTTATTGCTTGTCTGATTTCTAACGATATTAAGATATATGATGAATATGGTTTCCTTCCTATATTTGATACTAAAATTTGTAGAAGCAATATGAAATTTTCTTGTAATATATCTCATATAAGGAAATAAACCAAACGCAGTTAAAATTGGATTTTTTATTATATCCCCCATATTCCATATACCAGGTATACCAAATACCATAGGTACATTTCTCATGGGTTTTGTTGGATGTCTCTAATACTCAACATCAACGGAACAAATTCGATTACACTTGATGAAAATCAACTTTTCTTATGTATTTTGAGCTGCTGAATTCGAAAAAATTCTTAAAAAACATTTTTTTTCGAATTCAGCAGCTCAAAATACATAAGAAAAGTTGATTTTCATCAAGTGTACATGAAAGTTGTTTTTTTATACCCTCCACCATAGGATGGGGGTATATTAACTTTGTCATTCCGTTTGTAACACATCGAAATATTGCTCTAAGACCCCATAAAGTATATATATTCTGGGTCGTGGTGAAATTCTGAGTCGATCTGAGCATGTCCGTCCGTCCACGAAACAAGCTATCGACTTGAAACTTGGCACAAGTAGTTGTTATTGATGTAGGTCGGATGGTATTGCAAATGGGCCATATCGGTCCACCTTTACGTATAGCCCCCATATAAACGGACCCCCAAATTTGGCTTGTGATTGCTCTAAGACAAGCAAATTTCATCCGATCCGGCTGAAATTCGATACATGGTGTTATAATATGGTCTCCAACAACCATGCAAAAATTGGTCCATATAGGTCCACTTTTACGTATAGCCCCCATATAAACGGACACCCAAATTTGTCTTGCGATTGCTCTAAGAGAGGCAAATTTTATCTGATCTGGCTGAAATTTGGTACATGATGTTAGTATATGGTCTCTAACAATCATGCACAAATTGGTCCAAGTCGGTCCATAATTATATATAGCCCCCATATAAACCGATCCCCCGATTTGGCTTTCAGAGCCGCTAAGAGAAGCAAATTTCATCCGATCCGGCTGAAATTTGGTACATTGTGTTAGTATATGGTCTTTAACAACCATGAAAAAATTGGTCCACATCGGTCCATAATTATAAATAGGCCCCATATAAACGGATCCCCAGATTTGGCTTGCGGAGCCTCTAAGAGAAGCAAATTTCATCCGATCCGGCTGAAATTTGGTACATGGTGTTAGTATATGGTCTCTAATAACCATGAAAAAAATGGTCCACATCGGTCCATAATTATATATAGCCCCCATATAAACGGATCCCCAGATTTGGCTTGCCGAGCCTCTAAGAGAAGCAAATTTCATCCGATCCGGCTGAAATTTGGTACATGGTGTTAGTATATGGTCTCTAATAACCATGAAAAAATTGGTCCACATCGGTCCATAATTATATATAGCCCCCATATAAACCGATCCCCCGATTTGGCTTGCGGAGCCTCTAAGAGAAGCAAATTTCATCCGATATGGCTGAAATTTGGTACATGGTGTTGGTATATGTTCTCTAATGACCATGCAAAAATTGTTCCACATCGACCCATAATTACATATAGCCCCCATATAAGCCGATCCCCAGATTTGACCTCCGGAGCCTCTTAGAGGAGCAAAATTCATCCGATCCGGTTGAAATTTGGTACGTGGTGTTAGTATATGGTCTATAACAAACATGCAAGAATTGGTCCATATCGGTCCATAATTATATATAGCCCCCATATAAATCGATCCCCAGATTTGTCCTCCGGAGCCTCTTGGATGAGTAAAATTCATCCGATCCGGTTGAATTTTGGAACATGGTATTAGAATGTGGTCTCTAACAAACACGCAAGAATTGGTCCATATCGGTCCATAATTATATATAGCCCCCATATAAACCGCTCCCCAGATTTGATCTCCGGAGCCTCTTGGAGGAGCAAAATTCATCCGATCCGGTTGAAATTTGCAACGTGTCGTTAGTATAAAGCCGCTAATAACCATGCCAAAATTGGTCCATATCGGTCTATAGTTATATATAGCCGATCCCCAATCACACAAAAATTGGTCCATATCGGATCATAATCATGGTTGCCACTCGAGCCAAAAATAATCTTCCAAAATTTTATTTTTATAGAAAACATTGTCAAAATGTTATTTCTATAGAAAATTTTGTCAAAATTTTATTTTTATTGAAAATTTTGTCAAAATTTTATTTCTATAGAAAATTTTGACTAAATTTTATTTCTATAGAAAATTTTGTCAAAATTTTACTTCTATAGAAAATGTTGTCAAAATTTTATTTTTATAGAAACTTTAAACTTAATTATATACGTATTTAATCGGCCCTTTTGTAGTTTAATATATACCACGTATGGACTATGTGGTATATATTACGTTCTTAAGAAGTTTTATGATACCTTGCCATCGGCTTCAGTAGACGTTTCTACGCAATCCATGGTGGAGAGTACATAAGCTTCGGCCTGGCCGAACTTACGGCCGAATATACTTGTTTTTTTTTTTTTTTTGTAAACTAGTGTAATTTTTAATCTAATAAAATTCTAAATTTTTATCCCACTTACCCGCACCAAAGGAAAACGTCTGCTACAAGCAGCAGTTGGTGTCTGCTGTTATATTTTTGTCTACAGAGTAATAATTTTTAAAATTTTTGGTTTCAAAAGGTTGTCCAAAGAATTAGAGCAAAAAACTTGAAGACAAATATGTCTCTTAAAGCGCATTTTGGTATCCTCAACTCATTTTTTTAGAAAATTACCTTTTAGGTATTGATCTGCGTCTATCATTTGATCCAGGTCTATCGGGTATACGACGTCCGTTCGGCACCTTTAAGGCTTCATATATTAATTTGTTCACTCTCGAAACTGGATTGTATGTAATGAGGAGGAGACTTTTTAACATAAATTTAATGTACAGTATTGTATCTTCGACTCCAGCTGATTCTTGGATTTTTGTCACTCGCTTGACTGAAGATATTTAGTAAACTCGCTGTTCACAGCTTTTTCCCTGGGAGTATGAGATACATAGGAATCGTAAACAGTTTGGTGACTGGGAAATGCAATATAACCTAGGGAATAAATTCCCAACTACATCAATGCTTGTAATCAAAATATGGTAAAGATGAGTATCGAAAATTATAAGTCATTTCCTGCTCGCTCCTCCTCACCGTTCAGCAATTTTAGTCCGTTTGGTCCACAATCATTTTGTAATAAAAGTTCAGTTATCACTTTTATGCTAGCGCACTCAGTCCTTAAATATAATCATAAAAAACACAAAATTTCCAAAGTTTTGCGGAAACCGAAGATAACAGAGCTAAAATACCCCAGGAAGGAAACAACAAAACAAAATGGCTACTTTAAATGTACTACCCATGGTTTCGTCTGGGTTGTCATTGCTCTGCAATCCAAATAAGAAGATATCATTGTAGAGCATTGCAGCAAAGAAACTAAAGCCATTTAAAGTAATTTTTATTTTCTTTTGCGATATTAATTTGAATTTAGATTTCCCGCGTGTAAGTTCTTCCTTGTCACTGTTCAAAGCTGCGTACTGTGGCAAGAAGAACACAAACTTCTAGCACCATGAAGCAAAAGCGGAATTGTCTATGCCGCTAACTTCTGTTTACTGCAGAGGAACGTGTAATCAAAATGTAAACGACATAGATGGAAATACATGCTGTGCGGAGAAGGCAGACACGGACTTCCGACAGAGGCGAAATGTTAAAAGTACAACGACTCCATAGGGACAATTTTAGTCAGCGCCAGCCATTCTGCCAAAGTTTTCAGCAATAAAGCCACAATTTCTTATTAATCTAAGGTGAGATGAGGCAAGGTGGGACGGCTATAGTTACGATACCACCCAAAGTGGGGTGAATCACGAGCATACCTTTGAATTGTTGACTTTTCATATTCCTACCAGCTGTAAAGTTCACTTTATCCTCTACACTGTTAGAAAAATATGTTTTTCATATGTTCCGATATAAACAAAATGTGTTTCGGGCACGATTTTAAACCACAATATATTTAAGTGCGAACATGTAATGTTCCTAAACTAACACTAAATGTTTGGGACATCTATGTTAATATGTTAGAATATATTATGTTTGGGGCATGAATGTTTCATAAAAATCATATGTGTGAATACAAACATATATAAATTTACAAATTTCGACTAAACATACATATGGTTTTGATGTGATATTTTATTCAAAGCGACAGAGAGAGTATAGAGAGAAATAGAGATGGAAACCGGGAGAGTTGACGAAAGATATCAATATAACACAGCAAAAGAGTCAAAAGAGAACAATTTCTGTGAAACCGCTTGTATGTTGTTTCGGAAAACTGTTTTATGATAAGGCCAAAAATTTGATATGCTTAAGTCTAAATATTATTTAATTTGAATAAAGAGAATAGACATTCGGAACCAAGAGAATAGACATTTGAAAAACAAACAGCATATGTTTTCGCCTTGAGAGCATCATTTTATGTATGTGTGGACATGTGTTTTGTTTATCATTTTGGCATTATGGGCACAATTTTTTTCTTGGTTCGTTAAAAGAAATCAGGGGTCTTCATAAAAATAGCGAAAGGGCATTATACACTTTTTAGAGTTGGGACAGTAAAATGAAATAAGGAGGAAATAGTGAAAAATTACACAGTAAAATGTAAAAAAACAAACTTTAGTTCCTCTTTAGTAGTCCACGAGGAGTTGACGGACACCATCAAATATAAAAGCGGGCATTAAGTTCGAGTTTTACAGCTAAAACAATTTAAAAAGTTTATTTTCTTTAAAATGAATTATTAAAGAAAAATAAAAGGAATTTTAGAGCGATGGTGTTAAATGCTAGTAAAAAACTGTTCACTCCTAAATAAATGTATGTTTATATTATAAAATTATGTATGTATGTTTATACTCGACGCCACGTTCTTCTTTTGTTAGTTTTTGAATTCCTTCCAAATTTTAAAGTTTTGTCCAAAAACAGTTTTTTATTACAATATTGTTATTTTTGCAATAAAAAATAATATTTTATCCAAAAATCAGTCAATTTCGTTTATATCAAGCACTGTTACTGACTATAAATCTTTAATAACACACATTTCGAAGTTTCATTTAAAAAAAATTAATATAGTATAAATATAAATGTGTAAATTAAAAAAAAAAAAAACAAAAAAAAATGTTCGGTCGGAGCAGGGATTGAACCCACGACCCTTTGCATGCAAGGCAGACATGCTAACCACTGCTCCACGTGGCAAACAAATGTATGTTTCTGTTAAATAATGTTATGTTTGCATGGGCTCGTGGGCGCTGCAAACTATGCTATATAAATGTAACTTATAACGATAATTATCTGCTGGTGACTATAACAGCTACGTAGCCCAGTGGATAGTGTGTTGGCTTACAAACTGTATGGTCCTCGGTTCGATTCTCCGTGCAGGCGAAAGGTAAAATTTAAAAAATTTATAAAAGTGAATAATTTCTTCAACATTATTTGTATTACAGAAAAAGGTGCCAATAACTAAAAAATTTGAAAATTACGAGTATGTTAGGGAATGAGCACAATCGTGTTTGGGAAAAATTCTTCCAAGCATATAATATTTTTGGCTCAAAATGCTTCCAAACATATAATATGTTCACATAAAACAAACATATTAATGTTTCGGCAGTATGCAATAATATATGTGCTTCCTGCAAAATATGTTTGGAACATATGTTAAAGAAGCGATTTTTTTTGAGGGTGTAGCAAGGATTTCTCCAATAAGATGATTGCATTTGCATGTGTATTTGGCGGATTCCTATGATATCATCTTGTGGTGTTCTAATATACTGCATTCTCCGCATATTCCATTGTCGAATTTGCAGGTCATGAGGTGGCCGCTCGTTGTCATTCTCATTGTTGTTAATGGTGTCCTGTGTATTCCTTCGACCCCCCCTGTCTTCCCCGCTCAATGCGTTTTCATTCACTGATGTTATTACCAGTTTCGAAATATTTTCATAACTTCCACAATTTAGCAGTGAATCTCAATTTTTTTTGTTTCTGTCCTGTTTTTCCTTCATTTTTGTGTTGAATGCATGCAGCATAATAAGAAAGTTTTTTATATCTATGCCTCAAGGGTTAAATTGGTCGTATTATATAATCTGGGGATAGTGTGCCATTTAGCATTTGTGTTAAGCCCCAGTTAGTTGGCAGAGTTTTGCAATAATGGCTTATAAAATCCCTCCTCAGTTAACTGGCGAAAAGTTTATGTTGCTACTTTTTTATGCTCTTCTGGCCTGATTGTTGTTTCCGTAGTTATGTCTTGTTTATTTTTAATTGGAACAGGAAACGTTTTGCATATTTTTATGAAAAAATTTAAGGATAAATGGTTAAATTTTTATGCTGAAATTTGTGATCACTAGCAATTTTATCGAAGCTTCAAAAATGTTAAACAGAATAAAATAAGTGTTCCGAATTAATAATTTGTAATTTATGAATTTCCATAATGAAAATATTAATCCCATCTTGAATTTGATTCTTTTATACCAATAATAGTAATGAAAATATAAATAAAATTTTTTAAGCTTAAAATATTTAGTTTAAAATCTCAACCTTAAATAATATAAGGAGAATTATTTAGAAGGAAAAAAATGGAATAAAAAACAAATGAGAAAATATGAAATCAAAAAAACAACAACAATGATTAAAGAAAAAACCAACAATAACAAAACGAATGAAAAAAGAGGAAGCACGCTCAACATAAACCCAGCCAACTGCACTCAAATCGATGATTTGACGGTGGCAAAGGAAAAGAGATATGTTTGTACGAATTTATTTCGGCATATTGTAAAACTTTTTTTCGGGAGGTTCAAGTGTGGTTTACTTTTGGGTTTAGTGAACTGCCTGAATTTATTCTGGTTGATAGTTTTGCTGCAAGTAGAGGATGCTGATGAGGAATGTGGTAATTCCGAAACGTGCGTCCATCCAACCATCTTGCAGTCTATAGGGCTTTACCCAAATAAATTTGACAAACATTCTTTTCCTCTGTTGGTTAAGATACACTTGTAGTTTAGTCAATGCATGGTTTTAAGCTGAAATAAACAAAACAACAAATATGTATAAATATTTTTTATTTCAATATAGTTGGCATTTAAGGCAAAAAAATAAAATATCACATATGTATTTGTTTCATGAAATCAATGCATACAATTACCATCCTTTTCCAACATAGCATGTAATTAAAACTTAAAATCATATAATTGACAAAATATAGTGTCCAATACACTCTTTTTAGTTAAACTTGTCAAATCCCCAACCATAAGATGGGCAGTATAATGGGCAATGTCATTCTGTTTGTAACACACGACGAAAAAATATTTCACTTTAACATAACATAATAATACCAATCGATTTTGGTATTTATTTCAAACCAAAGATGTTTTTAGGGAGTTATCTGTTTTTAAATCGAGGCTCCATAAAATTAAAACTATGCACTGAAAAAAAATATTGTCGTGAAGTCAAAGATTTCATGTCTTTAAAATACGAATGCAAAATTTGCTTAGCATAGAAGACACATTTCTATAATATAAAGTTTTTTTCCTTGTCCAAAAGTCGATAAACTTTTTAATGAAGTCGTATTGTCCTTATAATTAAGCGATTTCACTTAAAAATGGGTATCATAACATGAAAGAAAAAATGTTTGGGCCAAGGTCAACTTGACTTTAATAAATCAGAAAAATTCTTTAAATTTAATGAAATTGTGTCTAAATTTGTTGTCTTTTTGCATCTTGACTACAAAGCAAAAAATCATTCAAATATAGGACATGTTTTTAAATGTTTTATTTTAAAGACGTTTTTTTACTTGAAACATAGCAACATTTCTACTGGAAGTCGAGTCTGAATTTGGAAAATAAAGTTGTCGTTAACTCGTTTTTAAAGGACTTTGATAGCATACGAAGGAACAAAGCTGAAAACGCGAAAAATTGAACTTTGCTTCCTAGAAGCAAGTACAAAAAACCCAAATTTAAAAGAGAATTGTATCCTAAAAGTATCCTTACTTGTATTCTCCGCTTCTTTGGCTCGGAATCAATACCAAAATTTTTAAAGTAAAAACAAAATCTTTGGAACCGGGCATACTTTTTTTCAGTGTCGTACAAATCCGACTTCTAGAATTTTTATTTTCTTTTTGCGATATATCAACAAGTACAAATAAATGTTAGTTTAAAAATCCAAATAATAACAGGTATTTTTATGTGATAAATGTTTTCATAATTTAAAAAAACTGCAAACCAATGCTTAAAATCCTTAAAATAAGTCTTAGCCTATATTTGAAGGTTTTTTGTTTTTAATGCAAAGTTTCAATATCTCAGTTACTTGAAAGATTTTTTTGTAATGAAAAATGTAGATTCGTGTCCTAAATTTAATGAAGATCAAAGTTTATAAACTTTCTTTTATTTAGAATTTCTTTATTTTAATGGAATTTGTCCTTAATATTGTGCAAATTGCGTGATTTAAAATTTAGGTTGGATAATATTTCATATTAGGTCAATATTTTTTCAGTGTGGTCATCTCCGAATCATTTGTTCATCTAATTGTAGTTTCCAGGATATAGGTACGCACTGTTATAACATAACTGCCCATATTGAAGGGTATTAGAACTTCAACATGGCCAAACTTTACATAGTGCCCAATTGTGGTCATTCTGTTTACATCTCCACATGACAAAAATTTTATGCTTGGACATTTCGCGGATGACTGCATCGATGAATATTTAACCATTCTATGTGAACGTGGATTTAATTAAAACCCAAAAAGAAATCCAGTTGTGATTCGTTTTACTTATGGATCGGGATCAGTATCAATATATTCACGTCCATCATAATTGTGATTGCCCTTTACAGCCTTATTATGGGAAGTTCTCAAAACACTTCCGTTTCCCGGGACAACCAGCAAATATAAAACAAAAAATTTCTTTGCATATAAAAGATTGTGAAAATTGTGATTATCGCTTGAATAATTTTGCCAATTTGGATTTTAATAACAACTGCGACCATTCGTTCGATTGGTCATGAGAGAATCATTGAAGCGGTCACAACACCCGTACCACCAACACCAATGCACCCCACATATGGACATGATTGTGGATATGCACAAACAAAAAACACACGAAGTAAATAATTTCATGTCCTGGCAAAGACTTTATGACAGCCCTACCCCTACCCTACCCCGTATCTCATTTTACCATAGAGAGGACAGTGGTCAAAGACGGCTTGCTGCCCAACTCACCATGGAAATCCAACTGGGGTATTTTGGTTAGTTGGACTTTGTACTGAGCTTGGTTGGCTAGAGTTAACATCGAATAAAATTGCATAGAGTCCGATGACCACTGGCTGTTGCATGATTGACTGGTACTGAGCTAACATGTTTTAAATTGGCAATAACTCCGCTCCACTTGTGCCACTGCTACACTTGCAAATTGTACAAATTACCTTTCTGTTGGGGTGTACCTGTGTGTGTGTGTGTGCGAGTCAATGAGTTTATGTTTGGCCATGTGTGCGTTGTCATCAATCACCAAAGCATTACGATGAAAAAGTGTTAATTGCCAATTATGTACGAATTTATTCAGGCAAAAATATAATCAATCCAATCAAATGCATAACTTCATTTAAGGGTTTCCCCATGAACTTTGCATGCATGTGGCCTGACCATTACCTATTTTATTGCTATGGCGATTATATGAACTATAGTCTATGGGTGAGGGAATTTTTCATTTGCCAATTTAATTTACTTAACAACATCCACAATTGCGGCTCGAACAGAAACTGCTGAGCATTGGGAAATCTCCACCGTAAATAAATGCGAATTTGCTAAGCGAGTTGTGAAAATTTGAAGAAACTCCATCTTAATGTCACAATGTGAAATATTTTTCACTGTATCTCAATTACTTCCAAACATATGTTTACCTAAATCTACTTTTACTATTGGACAAAAATATCACTTTATAAAATATCACTTTAGGTAATATTGTCGCAACATTTTTTCGACAAAAATGTTCCATGTTGTCCGTCAAAAAAAAAAAAAAATAATAACATTTTACCCTTGAAGCATTTGTCGAAAAAAAAATAGACTTGCATCTAAATATATGAAATAGAATTCAATTTTCCTCTATAAGAGTCTGCTATCACATCCCTAATGCGCTATGAATAAAATAGCAGACATATTATTCCTATGCATTTGACGCTCAGTGTCCTTAATGGCAAAAATAAAACATTTGATCAACTCTTTAAATGAACATTTGATTGCGTTGCAATTAAACTATATGTAATCAAAGAAACGCTGGCCCTTACTAACAAAATTATTGGAATTTATGTTATTTAGATTTTTTTTTTTTTTAAAAAAAAGCTCAAAAAATCCTAAATAGTTCACCTGATTCAATTTAGTAAATATTGTAAACATGTACATGTAAATAAATTCACAAAAATGCTGTAACAATTTTATTGAATATGACCACAAAAATTTCACATGACAAATATCGGGGGAGCCAAATAAAAAAAACTTCACGGTAATGGTCTTGTGAATGTGGTCCAGACTTTTGGTTTTCCGCGTTCTTTTTTTGTCGATTCGTATGTTTATTATATTTTTTTAATTATAAATGCTGATATTATTGCAGCATCACAGTCGGTCAGGCCAACGAACTTCCCCATAATGGATTAATGTAAAAATCAACCACGCTTTGCGGTCCTGAAAGCCATTCAGACATATTTGTGCACCAAAATATGGATTGGCGGCGCCATTGTCAACGGTGCGACTTCATTTTGCTTTTGTCTCGAACTTAATTGACATAATGGCAAAGGAATTTGGGAAATCATTTCCGGTCCAAGCACACGCATACATCCACTACATATGCCACGGGGGAGGGTGTGTGTGTTATTGTGGGTTTGAAAATTCCCTAGAAACAAAAAAAAAACGTAATTCATTTTGATAGCATTATTTTGATTTTAAGTTTGCTTTTTGTCCCTCTCTTATGTTGTCATTGGCCTGGTCTGATAGATTTCTCATGGGGCTTTCATCATTGTATAAGGATATGAATATGGGCAAAGAAATACACAAACACATACGTTTTGAGAGGGAAAGTGACTCAAGACGTCATAAAATGATCCTGCAATGGTCATCTTTTTCTGAATCCTTTGTTGTGATGGAAAAGCATTAAATACTGGGGATATAGGCCTGATATGAGCATTTGATTTCAAGATAGGCTGTATCGGTTTTACCTTCTCAATTTTAGCTTTTGAGGAAACTGTAACGTGATGTTGTCGTCGGCTGAGGTAGACCAGTGGTCGTCCAGGATCAACTTTAAGGACCCACGAACCTTAAATTAAGAACACACGATTTGGTGGTATTTATATAATAATACGAGCTTTATTTATTTGACCTTATATACGTATAATGCTTATGTTTGCTATGTATGCTGGGGAGTCGGTGATTTATTTATGTATCCTCTTAGTAAAGATGTCGGTGGATCGGTTGTTGACGATTTGATTCGGCTAAGGCGAAACTATTCAGGAGAATAAGGCTTCGATTTTATTGAGTCGAGTCGTTGGTACAGTGTCGGCGATTGTTCGGTTCGGATCCCGATAATGGGTTCTTCGGCATTGATGGTTCGGGGTTGTCGTTGACGATTCGGCATCGTTGACTATTCGTTTGATGATTCGGTTGGTGATTCCGTTGATGATTCGGTAGTGGTGATGGTGGTTTGCTGGTCAGCCGTCGGTGGCTGTCCGGTGTTGATGATTCGGTTGTGTTGGTTTGGCCGGCTGTCGGTGGTTGACCAATGTTGATAATTCGGGTGATGCAGCGATTCGGTGTTAATAGTGACTGTTGTATGTTGATAATTCGGGTGATACAGCGCTTCGGTGTTGATAGTTGATTCGTTGTTAGGTTAGTAACAAAATCTACAAACTATGTGCCGAAACTACTAGTGGTAGCAAGCCGACGCTATTAGTGCGAAAGGAAGCTAATAGCCGAAGCTATTAGTGCTGAAGAAAGCTAATCGCCGAAGAACGATTAGTGCGGAAGAAAGCTAACTGCCGAAGCAATTAGTGCGGAAGCAAGCTAATTGCCGAAACAATAATTGCGGAAGCAAGCTAATCGTCGGGAAACGATTAGTGCGGAAGCAAGCTAATTGACGAAACAAATAGTGCGGAAGCAAGCTAATAGCCGAAGCTACTAATGCGGAAGCAAGCTAATCGCCGAAGAACGATTAGTGCGGAAGCAAGCTAACTGCCGAAACAATTAGTGCGGAAGCAAGCTAATAACCGAAGCTATTAGTGCGGAAACAAGCTAAATTCCGAAACACTTAGTGTGGTGGTAGAGTTCCTGTCGCTTAGTGTCAACTGACTGAGGTCGTGCCACTCGTCGTGTTCAATACCCTTCGGCTGTCGGGACTCATACTCGTATTCCCAAAACCCCGAGTTTATACTATCCTACAGCCACGATGTAGATGAGAATTATACTCATAGCACTCAAAAATAAATGTCGTTGAAAGTCAGAATACCCTATGAATCATTGTTCTCATACCCACCCAGACTGAATTGAACGACAGTGGGTATGTGGAGAGTAGAGCAGTGGGTATATGTGTAGTGGCCACACAAAGTACATACACGCTAAACAATATGAGGCACAATTAAATGAATTTATGTAAGGACGAATACATTTTGTTTTACACTATTGATAATTCAACAATGTATTTTGTTCCGTTAAAATCAGTTCTATGGTATATCACAAAAACTTTAATTTGGAAATCTATTGAAACCATAACTAGGTGGAAAGTAGTTTGTATCGATCGATTTATTATGTGGCCCACATAGAAAATTTTATTTACAAAACAATAAATTTTGTTCCTTTAAAAACCGGCCTTGGATGTTTAATTCACAACTTTGACTCGTTTTTACTGAAATTTTTGGTTTCCTCCCAGACTCGTAAGTTCATATGCTGAGACAGCCCTAAGCCCATTTGCAAAATTTTATGCGAAGTTCAACGGAAATTTAGAACCTAATGCTGACCTTAGGCATCTAAATTTTGAATGTTCTATTCATTTGTTATTTGAATCCCACTTCAGACCCTTAAATTCAAACTCAGCAAGTTGTCGACTATATTTCTAAATGACAAACGCTTTTCTGCAAAATACCTTAAATACTGAAATTGTAGGTAGTGGTTATGTAGGTCTCAGCCGGGTGACTCTTTGCTAATTATTTTGTTAAGATTTCGGCATGTAACATTTTTGCTATTAACGAATTCTTTTATTTTATTCATCACATCATGAGTTCGTCTGCTTGAGTGAACGTCTGGAGTCATGCTGGTTGGTATGGTTGTGTCGCATGGTTGCTTGGTAATTTCCATAAAAACAATAAGAAAACTCTGCGACGCGTTAAATAACTATAATAAGTGAACACAACGTACCGGAAGGAAATTCTGTACACATATGCATGTATATGAGAGTAAATGAACACATACAAACATACACATGCAGATGCTGTATGTATTTGAATAAATAGTAACACTTGTCTGTCATAAAAATATTCAAAAACTTCACTTCTGTGGAATTTTCACTTCAGAACCACCGATTTGCAATGGAACAATGAGACAATTCTGAGTATTTTAGAAGATTATATGCGAAAATTTGTTACCCAGGTGGACATACTATTAATAAATTTGGCAAAGATTCCAGGAAAGAAGTGAAAATTTCTCGCAATTCTCAATTTCTTTCATCGTTTGCTAAACAAATTTTAATTCCATTCCATTTTTAATTGAATTTTCCAATATATAGGCAATAATTTATTTCAATCCCCAACATCTGTTGTGCGTAGATGTGATAACTTCCCTACATGCAGGAAATAAATTTACACTTCGCACTTCCATTTTCGGTCTCATTATATTTTGCATTTCATCGGATTCTACGAATATGATTCTCATATTTCCATTAGTATCACATGACTTTCTATACGATTCTAGGTTTTGACAAATGGCCTCTCTCGCAAATCATATGAGAACGAAGTATATATGTGGGCTTAAGGCCTCCTCATCTCTGGTAACATAGATGGCCAGGCATAGATGGTGTTTAAATTTATTTAGTTGACTTTACAGGATGCTAAGGATTTCATATGTGTGAGTACATAAGTGACCTTCACCAGAGCCTCGCTATAGGGTAAAGCAAATGGAGCCTACTCTCTAAACTATAAATATAAGTGTCGTTTGGGTTTCGGTAGCATGTATTGTACTTTAAGACCATTTGGCTGCAACAATTTATGGCTTGCCACATAAATCGACTTAATGAGCTTTCGAGTGTATAGCATTTCCATATTTTCATATCCTCATCCTCTGAGACTCTCCACCCTTACTATCTAACAACAATGATATATGTGATTGTAGTCGTTCATTTTTCCGAGTAGTTGTTTTGCCTCTTGGACTATTCCAGTCATATGGACAAATGTCAATGTAGAGTATGGAGTATAAGAATAAACGAGAATGCTTTTATGGTTGCCGAAAAATGTTGCGAAAATTTAATACCAACTGTTTTTCTTTTTTTTCTCCAAAAAAGGCCAATGATATTAACTGTAATTTATTTGACTTCCATATGAAATTCTATTTAAGATACATCATAGACCCAGCCACAAGCCAATAAAAGATGACAGGCGAAAAAGAGTGGAATTTTAAGAATGTTCATTTATGAGAATTGGAATGGGTTTCTTTTCTTTTTAAGAATTTCATATATCTATGCATCTGCGAAGGAAAAGATAAATGTGTTTTAATAAAATTTTGTTTTATTTATAACTAGGAAATAAGATAATTTTCCATATAGGGGAGCAAAAATGTAATTGGAAGTCATATGTTTTTATTATAGCATGGAATTTAAGGAGCATAGTGATGCGTTGTAAACTCCTTTCCTCATTCCATTTGATATCAGTTGCACGCATATATATAAATCTAATTTTTTTTGTACCTAAGCCTTTTTATATGGTATAGACTCAAATTCTTATGAACATGTATGAACTAACTTGTTTTTCTTTAGCATTTAGAAAAAGTATATTTTTATACGAAATTTTAAAATAAACCGATACCCTAGTCTATTGAGCTGTAGCGAGGGGAAATATTTCAAAATGTACAAATATGCAGTTAAGTTGTATCTCTATTATTGAAAATTTTAACCATCCTTGGATTCATCCTTCGGTAAACGAGATAAATCTTGGTGACTGCTTATCGAACAAAATGAATTCTAGATTTAAAAAAGACCTGGCTTAGAGATTCCTAAAAGACAAAACAACTATAATAATAGGTATGGATAGCTTAGAACACTTACACTTGCCTCGAAAGTCATTGAAAGAGTCAATAAGATTTTAAATGAGGAGACCTCACGTATTCTTCCCTCTTTACGAGCACTTGCTATTGTTGAAGTTAGGGTTGCCAGATTCAAAGGGCCTATTGTCTAGATTTTTGGAAAAAAATTCGATGGATTTAAAAAAAAAATCAGGATTTCGTAAATCCCCAAATATGACGTTATTCCTTATATTTTTTAAAATATTTAAATAAATATTAAAAACACAACAAAACATTTATAATTCAGTATTTTCATAAATATAAATAAATTAAAGTAAAATTAATTAAATTAAAAAAAAAATTAGAACATATTTTAGGTTTAATGCAGATAATAAATATCGCGCCTAATAAACAAAACTCAAATTTTTTATTTTTCAGTAGAGACAAAAAACTGTAGTAAAAAAGTATTAACCCTGAAGACAAGAAAAGAGACATAACGGCATTTTTTTAATGAAAGAATAGTAAAAAATGGGAGTATTTTACAGTGTGTATCGTTTCTTCATGAAAAGTGAAAATTTCAAAATTTTGAGTTACTACGCTTTCTCTCTCTGGGTGTAATTGAGTGCTGGTTTGAAGTATTTAACATTAAAAAATCACCTTATTGAGAATGAAAAAGATAAATAAGTAAACGTATAGTATTTTCTATTAAAATATTATTTAAAAAGTATTTTTAGCTGGAAATATTATTGAATATCTTGTAACTGGACATGACACAGAAAATCTGGAAATTCCCGCCCATTCCGGTCCATCTGGCAACCCTAGTTGAAATCCATACAAAAGTTCCAACTGAGAAAAAACAACTTCGACTAAGCAACCTCGACCAGTTGATCGCAAGTGGGTAAGCGTTTCCTTACACGTGGTGATATACTCCTCAACACCAAATTTAGACTCAAACATATATTGTGGCCACCAGAGCTTTATTAAAAAAATGAGCATCAAATTTAAACTGATGCTACAGAATTTCCTAATAATTTCGAAGGTTCCAGATGAAAGGAGTTGGAGAATAATTCGTCCACAGTCAATTATTCTCCGTGTCAAAATGATATTGTTAACGTCACAAGCAATTAAAAAAATGCTGCTATTGGTCCAAACTTACGACAATATCAACTATATTGTTAAAAACAAATATATTGTCCATTTGATCGCCGAGAGCATAGCCCATATCATCATCGGATTCCTCTTCCTTCTTGGCCTCAGCAGCGGGAACCCCTTCAATAATGGTACCTATATTTTCTGTATTTGAACCTTGTAAAACTTCTCTATGGTACTAAACACTATGTGGCACACTGGATGGACTGTAATATGGAGATGAACATTGAATATGGCTGATCTCAGATGATATTGTTTACCCTTCATATATAAGGGTTTCATCTTGATCATGATTAATTCATAAGACAAGCCTCTGTTGGTCTGTCGCACTACACCTTCAATGTAATAAAATTTACGGCACTTTTCTGAAATTTATTTAGCAGACATTATGTTTTGTCTCGAGAATAAAAAACAACATCCGCTCCCTGCTCCAATACTCACTTCTTTTGGTCATCATTTAGAGAGAATCTATATGTAAAATTTAGTGATAAATACACCACATGATCCAGAAGATGTACAGGATTACAACTTATTCCGCCCTTGCTATTGTTTGTTTCATATTACCTGAGTAAAAGCTTTGGAAAACAGCCTAAACCGGTGCACTGTGCAATTTCCTCAATTTACAGCTTCTTTAATTCTTCTTTTCACACTTGACAATTTCTCAACAAATAATAATAATTTTCAAGCACTTGAACCAATCTTCTACAATTTCCAGGCCTATTATGGTAAATAGAATAGAGCAAACAAACAGACAAGTGGAAGTTCTAGAAAAAATGAATTGGCCACAACTTTAAATTTAATATACAAAGTGTTGATGCGGCAAACTCTACGAACTTGAAGAAGTTAACTATGGTACTATTGTTGTTGATGTTGCTGTTGTTGTTGATGTTTGTAATTATTTAAATTGCATCAGGTTGTATTGTGCCATGTTGACTTCCGCATATTGTGAAGACAAGCAAACCGCATAACCTTAGCACACTCACACTGACTCACGGACTTCAGAGACAACACACAGGTGTAACATTATGCGGCTTTCTCTCTTCAAGACATCTGCATGTCCATACACCCTTCCACCTGTCGGTTTAGACTCCTGACTGTTTGTTTCAATCCTTCCTCTATCCGGTCAGGATGTTTGTCTGGAGCACAACATATATGTGTGCAAGTATGCAAAACCAAAAAAAAAACAACAGAAGTTGGAACGAAGGTATTTTGTTATATTGCCGTTGAGAAAGCCACAACAAAAATTAATTTGGTTTTTCTTTGCCAAGCATAGACGCATTACCAACAAATCTTATGCGATTGTCTGTCGGGTAAGAAGAAAATACATAAGAGAACCTGAAGTAGAATTTACTGTACCTCACAAACGACCACGTGCCTGGGCCACAAATATGTTGAGTACTGAGACGAGTATATGGTGAGACCAGAACAAAAGGAGTAGCAAAGATTTCAAATCCAACATACGCATGCAACCGCAGCACTCAAAGCCACTCACTCCTTTATATCCTGGAATCCTAGGCTATTATTTCTTAACAGAAGTTTCAAATAGCATTGTTGGAACTAAGTCTTAAAAAAAATTGTGTCTGAGTAATTACACGGTTACAAATAATTATAGCAATTTTTAGTGAAAAGTGAACTCCTTTCGGAGAAATGGATTTCTTCCAATTCATTCGATATTCTTCCCACAAACTTAGAATCAAGAAATCATGTCCTACGTAATGGAAGTGGTGGAAGTCTTGTGGTTTTTCATACATAACAAGGATTTATTTGCATTTCCTTTTTAAGAATATCCTTAAGATATGCCATATATAAGTTAATATGTTTGTGGTGACGTATACATGTATATGTGTATGTGTTTGTAATCTGTATAGAAATTACTCTTGCCTAAAGTTAATTGACAAATACCACAATCGATGAGAGTGAGTAATTGAGATTTTGTATTAACGGAATATGTAATGGATCAAATAAAGACAATACAACGAGACACATATTGCTAACGTCATATAATTTAGTGTTCCAAGTCGAAAATCATAGTTTTCAGGGAGGGCCAATTTTATATGGCAAATTTATATTCTCATGTGAATGAAATATTAAACGTTGAATTGAAAATGTTTAGTTTAATAGCATTGACAGCAATTGTAAACAAAAGCCCAAAGCGAATTTTGTACTTCGGAAAATTTTGATTTTTGGAGTTTTGATTAAAAGAGAAGGCCGAATCTCTATCATGAATTTAAATCATTGGACCCTGCTGTCGAAAATGGTTAACAGTACAAATATTGTACTAAAGGCAAAACTGCTTATGAAGTATATCGGGATATCGAGTGGGCCATCTTTTTGGGGACCTTAGACATGGCTAGGTACCCAAACAGATATAAGTCATTTCATGTATGTCCTCAAGGGAGAGAGAGAGGAGTTTAAATTAGTTTTGATGGTTTGAATGATCGAAAGTTGATATTTTGAGATTTTATTATGTTGGAAGTCATGAGTAGCCTAAAACTAGAAACGAGTAAAAAACAAGAGTTTGTAGACCATCGCTTTCACAGCAAAAATATTAATAAAGAGGCCACCGAATTCTAATTTTCCGATTTACTTAATATTTCTCATTTTACCTAAATTGGATCAGATTTATAAATATTGCATTGCAACTGTCGCAATGTAGTAAATGTCGTAAACGGCATGTGCGCGTCGCAAATGTAGAAAACATAATACACGTCGCAAGCTCAAAATACATCAGTCGCATCAGAAAGACAGCGAATTCAATGATAACCAACATGATGATATATGTGAAGAAGTCTCAATTCTCTGGAATATACTTAAAATTCTTAACGAGGATGCTGGAGAGGAATGTGATAGTTCCGAAACGGCCACCCATTCAACCATCTTGCAGTCTAAAGGGCTTTACCGAAATACATTTGAGAAGCTACTCTTGTAGTTGCCACCGTGGTGCAATGGTTAGCATGCTCGCTTTGCAGACAAAGGGTCGTGGGTTCGACTCCGGCTTCGACCGAACACCGAAAAGTTTTCCGCGGTGGATTATCCTACCTCAGTAATGCTGGTGACATTTCTGGGGATTTTAAAGCTTCTCTATGCGGTTTCTCTGCAATGTGTAACGCCGTTCGGACTCCGCTATAAAAAGAAGGTCCCTTGTCATTGAGCTTAACATGGAATCGGGCAGCACTCAGTGATAAGAGAGAAGTTCACTACTGTGGTATCACAATGGACTGAATAGTCTAAGTGAGCCTGATACATCGGGCTGCCACCTAACCTAACCTACTCTTGTAGTTTTGTCATCGCATGGTTTTAAGCTCAATTCAAAACGTGACGGTCTGCACTCCCTCATACTTAACCTTTCACAAATGAAACACATTTCTTCAGAAACTAAAAGCAAAGGAAAACAACTACTAATGTATTGCATGAGTGAATAACTGTTTTTATTTTTTTCTTTTTTATAATTTATTTTATTAAAAATTGTATTTTCTACATTTTCGACTTTTGCGACATATTTGTTGTACCGTCGTAAATGTATGTCGCAAAATGTACCATGCTTCTGAGTCAATCTTGTCATGGATGTCACATTTTTACATAAATAATAAGAAATATGAAATATCAAACAATGTGTGGACTCGCTTTTCTTCAACAAAAGTCAATTAGACGAATCTGCCCAAACAAATCGATCTGAGCATGTCCGTCCGTCCGTCCGTCTGTTGAAGTCACGCTAACTTCCGAACGAAACAAGCTATCGACTTGAAACTTGGCACAAATAGTTTTTATTGATGTAGGTCGGATAGTATTGCAAATGGGCCATATCGGTCCACTTTTACGTATAGCCCCCATATAAACGGACCCCCAAATTTGGCTTGCGAGGCGAGAAGCAAATTTCCGATCCGGCTGAAATTTGGTACATGGTGTTAGTATATGGTCTCTAACAACCATGCAAAAATTGGTCCACATCGGTCCATAATAATATATAATCCCCATATAAACCGATCCGCAAATTGGGCTTGTGGAGCCTTTAAGAGAAGCAAATTTCATCCGATCCGGCTGAAATTTGGTGCATGGTGTTAGTATATGGTCTCTAACAACCATGCAAAAATTGGTCCACATTGGTCCATAATTATATATAGCCCCCATATAAACCGATCCCCCGATTTGGCTTGC
Source organism: Haematobia irritans (assembly GCF_050003625.1). Taxonomy (NCBI): domain Eukaryota; kingdom Metazoa; phylum Arthropoda; class Insecta; order Diptera; family Muscidae; genus Haematobia; species Haematobia irritans. Next base: position 1,362,161 of record NC_134400.1, read on the forward strand.
GAGGCCTCTAAGAGAAGCAAATTTCATCCGATCCGGGTGAAATTTGGTACATGGTGTTAGTATATGGTCTCTAACAACCATGCAAAAATTGGTCCACATCGGTCCATAATTATATATAGCCCCCATATAAACCGATCACCAGATTTGACCTCCGGAGCCTCTTGGAAGACCAAAATTCATCTGACTCAGTTGAAATTTGGTACGTGGTGTTAATATATGGCCTCAAACTCCCATGCAAAAATTGATCGGTATCGGTCCATAATTATATATAGGCCCCATATAAACCGATCCCCAGATTTGACGTCCAGAGCCCCTTGGAAGAGCAAAATTCTTCCCATTCGGTTGAAATTTGGTACGTGACGTTAGTATATGGTATCCAACAACCATGCAGGAATTGGTTCCTATCAGCCCATAATTATATATAGCTCCCATATAAACCGATCCCCAGATTTGACCTCCGCTGCCTTTTGGAGAAGCAAAATTCATCCGATCTGCTTGAAATTTGGTACGTGGTGATCGTATATGATATTTAACAACCATGCCAAAAGTGGTCCATATCAGTCCATAACCATATATAGCCCCATATAAACCGATCCCGAGATTTGGTTTTGGAGCCTCTTGGAGGAGCAAATTTCATCCGAAAGAGTTGAAATTTAGTACGTTGTGCTAGTATATGGTCGCTAACAACCATGCATAACTAGGTTCATATCGGTCTATAGTTATATATATCCCTCAGATAAATCGATTTCCAATCACACAAAAATTGGTCCATATCAAATGCATTATTGTATATAGCCCACATATTATAAGCGGCCCCCATATTTCAATTCTGGCTCTCTACGTACCGTGCAAAAAACTATACATAACTTTTTTGTCTAATATATACCACGTATGGACTAACTCACAATTTAGAAAACGATGTTAAGAAGTTTTAAGATACCACAACCCAAATAATTCGATTGTGGATGACAGTCTTTCGTAGAAGTTTCTACGCAATCCATGGTGGAGGGTACATAAGATTCGGCCTGGCCGAACTTACGGCCGTATATACTTGTTTTCATATGATTTTCCATACACAACTCTCGTTCGGTTTAACTTTCTATAAAAGATTACTTAGTCTTTTGCATATTTTCTCCAAATATGTTAATTTGCTTGGTAAATAATTTCGAAACATTTGTGTTTAGTAGGGAAAGCAAGAAATCACGAACCCAAGTGCATTACTGGAGTCCTTATTGTTAAACTTTAGCCTATTAATTACAATGTTGTCATTAGTTTCCATTTGATTAAATTCACAAATCAATGACGTACTTAATTTCATTTTAACCCATCGCTCAGTTGAACATTAGACGACAAATATCTTTTGTACTAAAACGTCAGAGCAATTTCATTTCATTTCGTTTTCTCCTTGTTCTTGGTCATTTTGTAGACCCTGGTAATTGTTCATTGCACGATACTTAAGTGACAACTGGAAAAGTTTTATTACTTTGCCAATCCAGGATGGCAGGAGTTGACATCGTTTGGTATTGTAACTTTTTAACGGTTTCTTATGCAAATTAATATTGACACAATTGTCGAAGAAGCTGTAGAAAAAAAAAACACAACAAAAAATATACAATACATTTCTGTAAATTTTTTTGCAAGAAGGCTTTGGGTCTTCCTTATTCTTTTTTTTTTTTCAACAACTAAAGTAAAATAGACGAAGGCAATCGTGTCAATATCCATTACGAGTGGAATTATTTTTTCTCATTCCGGATATTGCTTTTCTCCTCATTCAATTCGACATTAGCCGCAAAGGTCTAACTTTGAAGTGAATAATTAAAACATGCTGAGGAAATTGAAATGAAATCATTTGAATACAGTTGGTTCACGGATTGTTACAGTGATTTCTTCGGATTTGTCCGTATGGTAATTTCATTATTTACTTGTGGAAATTGATAAATTTAAAACTCGTGTTGAAGTTGAAGATAGAACATAAACAAAAGAGTATCACATAGGGAAAGCTTAAGTATCATGAAGCGAATAAAAATAGAGAGTCCAAAACTCCTTTATACGCTTTAAGATATTTATGAATCATAAATTTATTCCCAGTACTAATCATATGACACTTAATAACCCTCTGCCAATTTGCATAAACTCACACTCTGGCGTGATCATTCATTTAACATAAGCCAACTCACCTACGCACACCCACACACACACACATTAACTAATGGAATTTCACATCATTAGCTGTCATACACAGAGATACTCTCATATGCACATATATAAAACAATACCCCTATGAGTGGTACTATCATACTATAACACACTTTACTACTAGATTCAGTGGATGTGTGTGTGTAGGTGTTAGTCATAGCGAATGTGTGAAACATTAGAACCCTTTTATTTGCATTTGTAATTAATACATGTAAGACAACACTAAACTACCAAAGTGTAACCACCCAATAGTCATCGTATACAGCCTCTAGGTTACAACGCTAACGTCAACAACTACAAACATCACAACATTCCTCCATTGCCAGCACATTAAAATAACAATGTGATTGTAAAATATTATGACAACAATACATACAGCAAGTGACAAAACATTGGTGTAGATACGTAAATAAGTAACAAAGCAAACAATATAACAAGGATATAGTGATCATAGGGTATATTTTGATTGAACTCATTTTTCAATGTAATCAAGTCGACTTATCTATTAAGGTACTTCTTTCTCAAAAAAAAAAAAAAAATAATAATAATAATAATAAATAAATAACAAGTATATACGGCCGTAAGTTCGGCCAGGCCGAAGCTTATGTACCCTCCATCATGGATTGCGTAGAAACTTCATCTAAACACTGCCATCCACAATCGAATTACTTAAGTTGCGGTAACGCTTGCCGATGGTATCTTAAAACCTCCTAACACCATCTTCTAAATTGTATGTAAGTCATTGGCGTAGCTAGGGGGGTGCTGGGGGGGGGGCTATGCCCCCCCCAGAATAGTTCTTGCCCCCCCCAGAATAATCAAAGCTACAGTTGATTTATATTTTAATTCAAGCTTTGCGATGTGTTTAATCCAATTAAGATTGTGGCAGAGAGAGTATGTTAAGCATATTTTTTAGTATTGATATTTACATTACAACTAAAAACACGTAATAAAAACACTAAAAGGAAACTTGAGACGCACATTTTCAAAAATAGTCAATTTATAACTACGTTGATTAAAATCATAAATCGTCACATGCCCAATTTACCATCTAAAATCGTCAAAATCACGAAAAATCAACAGAGTTGGCACCGCTGCTCTCGACAGTTGCTTCGTTGTATTCTGTTCTCAGAGAATTTTTAAAAACTAATCGAAGATAGACGTTTTATAATATTCAATTTATTTTTTGCCTTTTATTTAATTTTTTATTCTTAGTATTTTTTATACACGATGAATATATTAAGTTTATGTTTTGCTTTATGATTTCTAGTCCTGTTTTAAAACACACATTTTAAATAAAATTTAAAAATCATATGTTTGTTGTCTTGAATTAAAAATAAATTACAAACAATATTTTTCAAACACATACTTAAAGCAATGCTTTTATTTTTTGTTATATTAAATAATGGTAAGTTGCTATTTGATTATTTATAGCGGTGTCGTGGAACCGGCTCCCACACACAATAAAATATTTTTTGTCTTCAACCATGAAATTAATTGATCTAATTAATTATACCCTTCACCACTACTGTGGTACAGGGTATAATAAGTTTGTGCATTTGTATATAACGCCAAGAAATAGTGGTCATAGACCCATCTTTTAGTATACCGATCGGGTAAGAATTAAAATCTGAGTCGATTTAGCGATGTCCGTCTGTCTGTCTGTCTGTCCGTCCGTCTGTCTGTATATGTAATTTTGTGCACAAAGTACAGCTCGCAATTTAAGTCCGATCGTCCTCAAATTTGGCATAGGGCCGTTTCTTGAGACAGAGACAATTGCTATTGGTTTTGGAAAAAATCGATTTAGATTTAGATATAGCTGCCATATATAATTATCTACGATGTGGTCATAGTTAGCGTGTTTATCAACCAATTTTCTTGAAATACCGTACATCCAAATATTTAATGAATCTCGCAAATCTTGCAAAATATCAGCCAAATCGGTTCAGATTTAGATATAGCTCCCATATATATCTTTCGTCCGATTTAGACTCATATGACCACAGAGCCCAAAATTTACTACCGATCTTCATGAAATTTTGCACAGAGGGTAGAATTGGCATTCTACCAATGCTTGGTACACTTGATTGAAATCGGTTCAAATTTAGATATAGCTCCCATATATATCTTTCGTCCGATTTGAACTTATATGGCCACAAAAGCCAGAGATTTGCCGTGATTTGCTTCAAATTTTGCACAAGGGGTACGTTTAATAGTATCGTTAAGTGTGTCAAATTTTGTTAAAATCGGTTCAGATTTAGATATAGCTCCCATATATATCTTTCGTCCGATTGAACTTATATGGCCTCAAAATCCAGGGTTTTGCCGTGATTTGCTTCAAATTTCGCACAAGGAGTACGTTTAGTAGTATAGGTAATTGTGCCAAATTTGGTTGAAATCGATTCAGATTTAGATATGGCTCCCATATATATCTCCCGTCCGATTTGCACTCATATGACCAGGGGGGCCAAAGTTATACTCCCATTTACGTGAAATTTCGCATAGATAGCAGAATTATTATTCTAACTATACATGTCAAATTTATTCAAAATCGGTTCAGATTGTATATAGCTCCCATATATACGTACACCAGAGTTGGGGAGATATGGTCGACTGTTTCATATTTTAGACCCATTTTCAATGGGATTTTCCTCCAATTGACTGGATAGTTTCCACAGAGAATACAAATATGGCCAAAATTCTCACAGTTTACACAAAATTCTGTGATGATTTCCCCATATCCTACACACTGCAATGCCAAAATTTCCACTGAACGGATGAGTTTTAAATAAGGCTCCAAGTCGCCCTACACATATCTTGGCGAGATCTAACCAATATCCTTGTAAAATCGCCACTGCTGAGTAGCAAAAATTGTAAATATTACTCTAATTGTCCTATATCTCGAATACATATGTATCGCCTGAAAAATTAAAAATCTCTTTTGTACAATTGCATTAAAATTTCTCTCGCTTCATATTTCCCATATTTTTTACTAACATTGTGTATCATCCCAGGGCGTTAGCCGATTTAAATTTTAATTCTAGAGTTTTTGTAGAAGTACAAAAAATTGTTTCCATTAAAAGTATTTGTATCTGGAAATGCAAACCTTTATATAGCTCCCAGCAAATTTTAAGTAGTTGAGATGGTAACACAAATGTTTGTCTACATAGTGGTGAAGGGTATAATATAGTCGGCTCCGCCCGACTTTAGATTTTACTTACTTGTTTTTAATTGAAATGTATTCAATCAAAAAAAATGATAGTATCAATCATCAAAGCCAATTAAAAAATTAATTGATACAACTAATTTTTGTGATTGAGTTTTTTTGTTTTTGATTGATTTTGCTGCATGTTGCCTTTAACACCGCAATAAAATTGAGGATGTATAGTTTTATCAATAGGGGTAATTTATCGCTTCGGAAATTTCGACAAAATTTTGAAGGATGTCTGGGGGGGGCACAGCCCCCCCCCAGAGAAAATTTCTAGCTCCGCCAATGATGTAAGTCCATACGTGGTATATATTAAATCAAAAAATATCGATCCAATACGTATATAAGTCAGTTTGACAAAGTAGAAATAAAATTTTGACTAAATTTTCTACAGAAATAAAATTTTAACAAAATTTTCTATAGAAATAAAATTTTCACAAAATTTTCTATAGAAATACAAATTTTGACAAAATTTTCTATAGAAATAAAAATTTTGACAAAATTTTCTATAGAAATAAAATTTTGACAAAATTTTCTATAGAAATAAAATTTTGACAATGATGAAAATTTTATTATGAACCGAATAAAATTTTAACAAAATTTTCTCTAGAAATGAAATTTTGACCAAATTTTTTATAGAAATAAAATTTTGACAAAATTTTCTATAGAAATAAAATTTTGGTAGATTATTTTTGGCTCTAGTGGCAACCATGATTATGAACCGATATGGACCAATTTTGGTATGGTTGTTAGCGACCATATACTAACACCACGTGCCTAATTTGAACCGGATCGGATGAATTTTGCTCCTCTTAGAGGCCTCGCAAGCCAAATCGGGGGATCGGTTTATATGGGGGCTATATATAATTATGGACCGATGTGGACCAATTTGTGCATGGTTATTAAAGACCATATACTAACACCATGTACCAAATTTCAGCCAGATCAGATGAAATTTGCTTCTCTTAGAGCCCTCGCAATCCAAATCTGGGGATCGGTTTATATGGGGGCTATATATAATTATGGACCGATGTGAACCAATTTTTGCATGGTTGTTAGAGACCATATACTAACACCATGTACCAAATTTCAGGCCTCGCAAGCCAAATCGGGGGATCGGTATATATGGGGGCTATATATAATTATGGACCGATGTGGACCAATTTTTGCATGGTTGTTAGAGACCATATACCAACACCATATACCAAATTTCAGCCGGATCGAATGAAATATGCTTCTGTTAGAGGCTCCACAAGCCAAATCTGAGGGTCCCTTTATATGGGGGCTATACGTAAAAGTGGACCGATATGGCCCATTTTCAATACCATCCGACCTACATCGATAACAACTACTTGTGCCAAGTTTCAAGTCGAAAGCTTGTTTCGTTCGGAAGTTAGCGTGATTTCAACAGACGGACGGACGCACATGCTTAGATCGACTCAGAATTTCACCACGACCCAGAATATATACACTTTATGGGGTCTTAGAGCAATATTTCGATGTGTTACAAACGGAATGACAAAGTTAATATACCCCCATCCTAGGATGGAGGGTATAAAAACAATGCAAATCGATTTTTAACGTTTTGGTTACACTGGGTTATGATCACACTTGGCAAATATTTGACAGAAATCATAAAAGAATTCGTCATATAGGATACATTACATCACGATAAGAGTATTATCCAGATATTTCGAAAGAGTTCCTAGTGTTAAGAAAATATTTGCTCAGAGTGACCATACCCTTGGAGTACTTATGTTATGTGCACATTACATAGAGTGCTACTGCACACGGAGCCACCTTGGTTCAATGTTTAGCATGCCCGCCTTGCATACACACACGCAAAGAAAAAAAACGTTTGGAAAACGTGTACCGAAAACGTTTTTCTTTTGTTAGAGTTTTTTGAATTGCTTCGAAAATTTTAAACTTTTATCACCAAACAAATTCGTTTGTTACAAAGTTTTTATTTTTTCAATAAAAAAAGTTATTTTTGAAACAACAACAGAGTCCATTTCGTTTATATCAAACACTCTTCTTTTCTGACTTTTGGTCTTTAATAAAACACATTTTACAGTTCAAAATTTAATATAGTACAATGTAATGTTGAACATTTTTTTCGGAATCTTCGGAACATATGTAGAATGTATGTAAAAAAAAAAAAAAACTTTGGTCGAAGCAGGGATCGAACCCACGACCCTTGGCATGAGAGTCAGACGTAGCAACCACTGCTCCACGGTGCCAAACTAAATGTTTGTTTCTGTTAAATAAACTTTGTTTAGTCGGTTCGTGGGCGCCGCAAGCTACGCTATATAAATATAACTTATATGGATATTTATCTCTTGATGACCATAACAGGTACATAGCTCAGTGGTTAGTGTGTTGGCTTACAAAGTGCATGGTCCGCGGTTCGATTCTCCGTCCAGGCGAAAGGTAAAAAAAATTTTAAAAATTTATAAAATCGTATAATTTCTTCTACATTGTTTGTATTACAGAAAAAGGTGCTAAGAACTAAAAATCTTCGTGGAAGTGAGAAAGATGTGAGGGAAAAGAAAGATGTGAGGGAAAAAATAGCCAGAAAAAAAATTTTATTTGAGTTAGTCTTTATGAAATTGTTTTTACATCCTGGAAAAGAATAAACGTTTATCACAAAAAGTATATACTTTTCTTCCAAATACACTTCCTTACAGCGAAAAGCAAATGAGAAACGAACTTTGTTTGTCTAAAATTTCGTTTGGGAGGAAAGAATTATTTTTTTGCGTGCAGAGTCGTAGGTTCAAACCCAGTTTCGACCAAAACATCTAAATGTTTTTCAGCGGTGGATTCTCCCTTCTCAGTAATGCTGGTTACATTTTTGAATTTTTCAAGTTTCTCGAAATGGTTTCACTGCAATATGGAAAGCTGTTTGGACTCAGCGATAAGAAAGAAGTTCACCACAAAGGTATCACAATGGACTGAATAGTCTAAGTGAGCCCGAAATATCGAGCCTAACCTAACCGAACATATTTGCAAAATCTGGTCCCTCTTGACCTATTAATTTTGAGTTTATTTTCGAGAAGATGTAATATTGAGTTAAACTTGTTATACATATAGTTAATAAAGCTTATGGCTATCCCATTTTCATAATAAAAATCCTAACCAACTTTGTGTGTTACTGGCAATCAAATAACAAAAAAATTAATCAGCTGATTCCTGAAGGATACATCCTTAAATATTCTGTGGTTATAACTATATGGAATATGTATTATTATTTGTCACTCACTGTACAAATAACCACAAATTAGTTTTAGCTGGATTATATCCCAGTCACCATTTCGGAAAGATAGAGTATCATACTGTGATAACTTAAGAATTTTGTCTAGATTTCCATGATATTTGCTCACTATTCATCAATGCCTGCTTATTCTAGTAGAAAAACATCATAATTACAAATAAGTTTTCATCGCTTAATACGCTTGACAATATCTTAACTGGGTTATCATAATAACACAATGTCGTATGTCGTGCTTTGGTTTATTTAACAACAAAATTTGTATTTCCATATTAATAATTTCACAGAAACCACAAAGGACCACCACATTTAAAAGCTTTCCCTTTATAGGAATTTTAGGTCTGTTCTGTCGATGTATGTGTATTTCATATATAAATATTAGCACACTAAACACACACACACACATACATGTAAAATATGTTTTATTAACAGCCTCGTAAAATATAGTTTTAATAAAATTTCACAAAGTAATCAAAATTATATGTTTTTCTTCTCACACATCCTACACACATGCACAAACATATTCTTCCAAATATATGTGTAACCTAAAATTCTATTGGTATTAGGGAGTTCAGTTCATAAATAAAAATAATTTTTTTCTCGAGAAAAGTTTATAAAGAATGGGTAAATTCAAAATGGGCATTCAATTTAAAGAGTCCCACTGGAAATAAAAGGTCATATTATGAACATTGTCATAAGAAGCCAATAGACTTGCAATCATGGATTTTAATATTCCGATTATTGGAAAAAACCGAGCCAATCGGCTATTTTATTTTTAATATTGCCAGTGCATAATTCTAAAATTCCATAACTATGTAATTGCCAAAGCAAAAAAATGTACGCATAAGAAACCCTGTCTGCCAGAAACATAAGCATATCCTCTTTAACCCTTAAGGAACCAACAAACTTACACCAATTTGCATATGTTTGAGAAGGAAAAACATACACACACATAAATATTTCATATACCAGAATAAAATATTCTCTTATATGTGAGCAGGAAAAGAAATAAAACTGAAGCTCTTAAAATCGAAAACGATATTGAGTTTCTTGGCTTGGGGCAAACTAACAACACATTGTCCAAATGTGTTAAACCTCAAGTGTATGTAAAAGATGTATAAAATAAATTGGGCCAGTCAACGATCTAAATTTTTTCGAATGAAACACACACACACATATGACCAATGAAAAATATAGAACTCAGCATACATCATCATCTATAATAAAATTAGCATATATTAGCATATTAATTGCCAAGTGTTATGTTGTCAAAAATTTAGTCGACAAATTCTACTGCAACTACTTGACACGGCAAGAAACCTTTACATCAAACATAATTCAGTCGAGAGTATAATGATTTAAATATACATTTGCCAAAAGAGCTTTTATTACCCAAAGTCCATGTTAATCGCAATACAACTTCAAATTAATTTTCATTTGAAGTATTAGTTAACAAAAACTTTTGTATATTTTAAATTATTCAAAAGACATTATTTTACTATAATAGAATATAATATTATTTAATTTATAAATTATTGCCTTTGTATGAAAGCCTTGTCCATTAGCTGATTATATTGTTATAACATCACCCAAACATGTTTCAGGAGGAAAATGTTGTTTTTGGATGGGCGAACATGTAACACGTTTGTCGCAACCAGCTCATCTGTATTCACATTGGCTGTATCTATCAAAGGCTTACCAATTCCAATTTATTTCTCTTATTTTTGAAACGACGGTAGATTGGAAACTTTATTCAAAATGCTGACGTTTGGCATTGCTGATTTCTTTATTTACTTGTTTCATAAGTAAACGGAATTCTTCATGCATGCATAATATCGGTCTGCATCTAAAACTATTCAATAATTTTGTTATGAGTTAATGCTAATTTATCGATGTGAAAAGGCACCAAATTTTACAAAAAATGAATTTGAAAAAATTTTGAATTCCTAGCTGGGCAATTTTAGTAAGATAAATATCTATACTACTACATACGAAAACTTTATCACCAATTAATCCAAATGTCAAGTAATACGTCGTGTTAAAGAAATAGTTTTCTATAAGTCTCCTAATAAAAAAATAATTTATTTAAAATTTATTTATAATTTCTCTCTTTACGAACAAAATATGATACGAAACCTTTTTTTAATATACAGATTAAATTGATTTGAAATTGCTAGAGCAATTTTTTTTACCAAATGTTGTCCTTCTGTCCACTTTGATCTTCACATAGGAACACAAAATAACATAAAGAACACAATTCTTGCTGTATGGACATATGCAAGTGTTTGCCAGACTCATCGATATGTTGTTCAATTAAAAATTGTCCACATAGTTTTATCGGTTGTCAGTTGGTAGAGGTAGTTGAAGAGCAGCATACAGGATACCATGAAGTGTGTTCTATATATGCTGGGACATTTGTTTACAATTTTGTTAACAAAACTGAAAAATGTTGAAAACAACAGCAAATTTTCATAAAAACTATTGCTAGCAGTAGCAAGGCTTAATATATTCGACTTCTCTGAACGTATTTGTAGGTGGTGATTTCAATGTGGCCTATGAGGTCTCTAGAATTTCAACACATCCTTTCAGTTTGGCCAAAAACGGGAGGATGTGTGTTATTTTACTGATGATGCTAAATTGCTTTACATGTTTTTGCTTTCGTTTCCCTTTGTTGCACTTTTAGTTGCATGGACTCAGCGTTTGGCATCGATGTTGCACGAAACACTTAGTACTTTCAACAAGAATAACATTAGTTTTTGTATGTTCACATACAGTACCTTTGGGCCATCTTTCAAAGACTCATTTGCATTTTTTGTTATTGCAATGGTGTAGGTTTTGTTCCTTTGAAAAAGTGGCTATTCAAGCCAGCCCCCCTACAAAACTTTGAGTATTTGCTATGTGCATGTGTGCTATGGCGTGTATGGAGTGCAGAGCCAGGAGCAAAAATCATCAGCAAGTCTTCAACGAAAATGATATCTTTCGTTAACTGCGACCTACACCTCTAGGCCATATATTGCCCTACATGACCGTAACCTCAAATGGGTGCATTGAGATGATGAATAAAAGTACACTAGTGGTGGAAACTAATGGAACGTATTCGTGAATATATAAATATCTAGTTGCATTGTAACTTGTAGGGTTGTTCCTTCTTTTCAAAGTGCTTGGCTAAATCGGGCATTGATAGCAAATAAAGGCTAACAGTATTATCAAAAAAAATCCATAGTCCTATGGAGGTGGAACTCAAAATCAGCACAAGAAAAATCGTTTGGCTTGAAAGAACCTAAAATAATTGAAGATATCTTTACGAGAGAAGAACAAATTTTGTAATGAACTTAACCACTATAATTTACTATCGCATGTCGAATCAACTTTAACGATCAATTTTATTTCTAGAATCTCACAAAAGTTTGGGTCTTAATAGATCCAGATTACAAAAAGTCCACTACGACTTTTTGTTTTTTTGATAAAACGTCTTCTAGTTGTTTATTAATATGAAGTTCAAGCAGATGATGCATTCATGTAACTAATTTTTGTGAAGCTATTTCTTGCTTATATATTGTCCAGCAAAATAATTGGAAGGAACAACTTTAACATCACTTCCAAAAATATCCTCCCAAAGATGTTCTTTATTTTAACTACTCGGGAAGTTCTTTTAATTCAATTTTTTATAACTCGTTTTTTTTTAATTTCAATTTTTTGCATAATACTAAACCATTCATTTTTTAGTGGGTACATTTAACTTTTTTCTTTGAAATAGGTTAAAAGCAGAATATGTTCGTTTTTTAACTTCACAGGAAGTTCTTTTAATTAAATTTTTTATAACTCGCTTTTATATTTTTTTTAATGGGTGATTTTAACTTTTTATACCCTCCACCATAGGATGGGGGGTATATTAACTTTGTCATTTCGTTTGTAACACATCGAAATATTGCTCTAAGACCCTATAAAGTATTTATATTCTGGGTCGTGGTGAAATTCCGAGTCGATCTAAGCATGTCCATCCGTCCGTCTGTTGAAATCACACTAACTTCCGAACGAAACAAGCTATCGACTTGAAACTTGACACAAGTAGTTGTTATTGATGTAGGTCGGATGGTATTGAAAATGGGCCATATCGGCCCCAGATTTGGCTTGCGGATCCTCTAAGAGAAGCAAATATGATCCGATCAGGATGAAATTTGGTACATGGTGTAAGTATATGGTCCCTAATAACTATGCAAAAATTGGTCCATATCGGTCCATAATTATATATAGCCCCTATATAAATCGATACCCAGATTTGACCTCCGGAGCCTCTTGAAGGAGCAAAATTCATCCGATCCGGTTGAAATTTGGTACGTGGTGTTAGTATAACATATGGCCTCTAATGACCATGCAAAAATTGGTCCATATCGGTCTATAATTATATATAGCCGCCATATAAACCGATACCCAGATTTGATCTCTGGAGCTTCTTGGAGGAGCAAATTTCATCCGATCCGGTTGAAATTTGGTACATTGCGCTAGTATAGGGCCGCTAACAGCCATGCAAAAATTGGTCCATATCGGTCTGGCCGATGGCCAATCACACAAAAATTGGTCCAAAGATAATCCCCCAAAATTTTATTTCTATAGAAAAATTTGTCAAAATTTTATTACTGTAGAAATTTGTGTCAAAATTTTATTTCTATAGAAAATTTTGTCAAACTGAATATATATACGTATTTAATCGGCCTTTTTTTGTTCAATATATATACCCCGCATGGACTAACTTACAATTTAGAAGACGATGTTAAGAAGTTTTAAGATACGTTTTCATCGGCAAGTGTTACCGCAACCCAAGTAATTCGATTGTGGATGACAGTCATTAGTAGAAGTTTCTACGCAATCCATGGTGAAGGGTACATAAGATTCGGCCTGGCCGAACTTACGGCCGTATATACTTGTTTTGTTTTCAAATAGGTTAAAACCAGAATACGAATTAATGGTACAAAATTATTTACATGTTGTCGAAAAAAATATACACCCAGAGAAGGAATATGATCACCTCAAACATGTTTCAAGAGCACCATGTTACTTTTTTACGGCGACTATGTAACATTTTTGTCGCAAAAATATTCTTTTCTCATCAAAGATAACATGCTTTCCGAAATTAGATATATGATTTCCGAGAAAATAACATGGTTTCGACAAACATGTTACATTTTCCCGTGAAAAAGTAGCATTATGCTCTTGAAACATGGTTGATGTGATCATATTCCTTCTCTGGGTGTATTTGAGGTCTAACGTTTCAGACAATCAATAGAATGCTTTAAAAGTCATAAAAAAATTATAAATTTATTTATTTGGCAAAATATAAATTTTTTAATTCCCATGCAAAACACTGAATCCGGATCACGCCTTAAGAAGTGATGCAAATGCAGTACAACGGATGATGAGATGGTGGACATCCGTCCTATGACAAGCCCATGTTTCATCGCTTCTGCGCCAATTTTACACAACTTCCGGATCCAAAAAGAATATTGTCACAACTTTTTTTCTGGGTGTCAATTCCAAAATTCGCATTTATATACACAGCATTTTCCACTAATATTTCAATTGTTTTAGGTCATTAGAATTAATTTTGAACACAAGTGTATTGCATTTTCCATAGATCGACCAATCTGAACTCATCATCACTGACAACGTTAGATGATGACGAACCATGGAATATGGTCATATCCATTTATATTCTTACCTCTTCCTGCTACTCTTAGTCATGTTTCGGTTTAGTCAAAACGTTGCTATGTTGTGGTATCGTATGTTCGGCGGTTGATGCCTGCGGCAAGGCCGCCACATGCATCCTATGTCCTGGTATGGGTCATTTGTCCATCGCTATTGTTATTGGCGTTGTTGTTGGTAGTTCCCAAAAAAATGAATCGAGCTTAATTTTACATCTCTATACATGCGAACGACCGACCTACTGAGCTCACAGTGTGTGTTTGGTTAACCTTTGTCAAATGAAAATTTGCATGAAATTTAACAAAGTCCTGCTATGTCATACTTGAACATGATGCATGGCTCATGGTTTGTCCACCAAGCTAATGTTAGTAATATTAGGGAGTTAGAAAAATATTCTTTGAAAAACCCCCCAAAAAAATATGGGGCGAATATGCGAATTTTCGATAAATGAAGGTTGTGTGTGCGATTTATTACCACACCTGACTAATTAGATTTTATGAATACATTCATCAAAAAATATTGCACTTAGACGACCGCTGTGTAAGATAAAAGAGAAGTGGCCAATGGATCTAAACCCTATTTGATCAAAATTGCAAATTAGATTTTTTTCTCACCAAGCTGGTGACAATAACAATCAAACTTTTCAAAGGGAATATGCAGCTTTAGCTTCCATTATACTTTGCAGCTATGACTAAAAAAGAAATACCTAGTTTCTCTTTTTTGTATGGTATTGCAGGGATTTGTCAGAATACATTTGTTTAGATTTTAATTTAAAGTCAAAAAGGCACATTTGAAAAAAGAGAAATCACCAATAAGAGTGAATTCATTTTACCCTAGTACACTTAACTTTTTTCCCCATTTTCGTATTTTCCGTTCGTTTTCATGAGCTGATTTTGTGTGTGTGTGTTTGCCGTCCATGTGTAGTCGAATGGAAGTAAACATAGTGCCTGGATTGCATGTGTGTATGTTCTCAGGTCTCTTGTTCTTCAAATGTGTTTTGACTGATCGACTCGTATTTTAAGCCAAATATTTCGACAGAGAAGTTCTCTTTGCCTTGGCATACCCATTACCATGCATGCAGTCAACCACACATGGCCCTCTGCATCAGAGACTATGGCCAAAAGGGGTGTTTAGATAAATAGAGTGACAGGCGTATGGTAATTTAATGCAAGTATTGTAAGCCCCAATTCCTATGGTTGGCCAGTTAGAAGACGCGTATTACTTTGAAGGGCGGTGGCAAACAGGATATGGATTGTTTGTGTTATGTTTACAATGCTGTTTTTGAAAATGTTTACAAAAGTTGTGGCAACATTTTGTTTTGGGTGTTGCAACATCCTATGCAGAGCATAACATTAAATAGGAAAATATGATGGCACAACACCGAACACTCGAGGAAAAAGGAATGAGGAAATATGGTAAACAGAACCTCAATAATAAATTGCAAACTATACGCTTAGGCACTACTGCAGAGGAGAAGTCTTATTCGGTCCACCCCCCATTAGATTGGGAACTTTCTCAGTCATTGATTAACAAATTTCGGTATGGTCAAGTGCAACATCAACAGCAACAGATTGCTTAGTGTGGTCTACTTGCTTTGGCATTCACTTAAAATGTTTTTCGAAAATTGTTTATATTGGCATAAAACCGAAAAACTCCATCCATTTTATTCCACTACAAATTCGTTGGTCCGCTCCCCTCCCATCTCATCCCAATTCAATCGTCCTTTGTTGAACGCAAGAGGATTGCAAAAATAGTTTGTGTGCTAGGTTTTGTGGCATGTTGTTGACATAAAACAACAAACCAACCCAAAGCTAACATAGCAACAACAGTGACTACTAAACATCGTTAGAATGAAATGCCCGATGTATAATAATAGTCGTGTTTTTCTTTCTTTAGGATGTAATAGTGCATCAGTATCGGCTTTTCCGAACACCGTTTTACTGAGACACTAAAGATAAAAATGGCAAAAAAAGTTGAAAAGTCGACTTTGCATGAAGTACAAAATTGAGTTTTCGCGATCTCACTCGAGAGAGATGAATTTTGGATTTGGATTCTTTTATTGGATTTTTGGGCGATATTTATACCCTGCAAAACTGTGCATATGTTTGTAATACCCAAAGGAGATGAGATAAATAGATACGTGGCAAATAGGTCCAGGACCACTTCCTAAGTCGATTTATCGATGTTCATTTGTGCATCCGTCTATGATAACATATTTGTAATCAAAATTTAGGTCGTATTTCGTTTTTGGTCACAAGCGATCCCTATGGATTAAAAAAAATTGGTTCAGATTTAGATACAGTAAAATCTCTCAAAAGTTGACCCCCACAGTTGCCGAAATTTTGTTCACATTTAGGAGGTGTCCTGGAAAATAATCGGCTTCGGCCAAAAACACCTGCTCTAGTGTCCACTTAGAGGATAATTTTATATGTGTGATACTATATCAAAAGAAAATTGTCCACTTTTAGATACCACAGATTTGCTACCATTAGCTAAATCAAAAATATAGAATGTGGCACAAATAAGTCTTAATAATATCCCATAAATATTGTGGATTATTTACACTGTTAGCTTCGTCCCAACTACATAAGTTTCATTAGTTGTTGGTTAATTTTTATCATGTTAAAACGCAACTACTGAAATGAACAAGAGTGGAATTTACGAGGCCTTCGATTTTTACAAAAATATAACAAAATGTTTTTTGATTACTTCATTCTACTACATAAAATTTTGAAAGTTTTGATACAATGCCGATTTTATGTTTCAAGCGCTGAAAGAATTTGCACACTTTTTTAAATGAAGAAACCATTAGTTGTTACAAATGTTATTCTTATACCCTCCACCATAGGATGGGGGTATATTAACTTTGTCATTCCGTTTGTAACACATCGAAATATTGCTCTAAGACCCCATAAAGTATATATATTCTGGGTCGTGGTGAAATTCTGAGTCGATCTGAGCATGTCCGTCCGTCCGTCCGTCTGTTGAAATCACGCTAATTTCCGAACGAAACAACCTATCGACTTGAAACTTGGCACAAGTAGTTGTTATTGATGTAGGTCGGATGGTATTGCAAATGGGCCATATCGGTCCACTTTTACGTATAGCCCCCATATAAACGGACCCCAAATTTGGCTTGCGATTGCTCAAAGAGAAGCAAATTTCATCCCATCCGGCTGAAATTTGGTACATGGTGTTAGTGTATGGTCTCCAACAACCATGCAGAAATTGTTCCATATCGGTCCATAATTACATATAGCCCCCATATAAACCGATCCCCCGATTTGGCTTGCGGAGCCTCAAAGAGAAGCAAATTTCATCCGATCTTGCTGAAATTTGGTACATGGTGTTGGTATATGGTCTCTAACAACCATGAAAAAATTGGTCCACATCGGTCCATAATTATATATAGCCCTAATATAAACCAATCCCCAGATTTGGCTGGCGGAGCCTCAAAGAGAAGCAAATTCCATCCGATCCGTCTGAAATTTGGTACATGATATTAGTATACAGTCTCTAAGAACCATTCAAAAATTGGTGCATATCAGTCCATGATTATATATAGCCCCTATGTAAACCGATCCCCAGATTTGAACTCCGGAGCCACTTGGACGAGCAAAATTCATCCGATCCGGTGGAAATTTGCAACGTGGTGTAATATATGGCCGAATATTTTTTCAAAATTTTATTTCTATGGAAAATTTGGTCAAAATTTTATTTCTATAGAAAATTTTGTCAAAATTTTATTTCTATAGAAAATTTTGTCAAAATGTTATTTCTATAGAAAATTTTGTCAAAATTTTATTGATATAGAAAATGTTGTTAAAATTTTATTTCATAGAAAAAATTGTCAAAATTTTATTTCAACAGAAAATTTTGTCAAACTGAATTATATACGTACTTATTCGGCCTTTTTTTTTGAGAAAATGGTGGTACGAAGTTTTTTTTTTACCTTGCCATCGGCAAGTGTTACCGCAACCCAATTAATTCGATTGTGGATGACAGTCTGTAGTAGAAGCTTCTACGCAATCCATGGTGGAGGGTACATAAGATTCGGCCTGGCCGAACTTACGGCCGTATTTACTTGTTAGTTTTAGAATTGTTGATAAAAATAATCTTAGAAATTGTTTTGCATATTCCCCACATTCTTCTACACTCACAAAAATTTATACATATTGACTTTATACATTTGTTTGAGAAATTTTGCCCTAAAAAAAACTCCTGACTTAATTAAGGCCTAGGTTATTTCTATCTCGGCTAGATCATACCAATTATTGAATACATGTATACGTAAACTGATATGGACATATGCATGTGTATTTTTGAACGTTACGTTACATTTGTTTTTGACCAAACATAAGTGAGATAACAATGCATTTCCTGTTCTATAGTAATAGTGAGTTGAAGTAAAGAGTCATCAACACAACACCAACTCATCCCTCGTCCTACGGCATGGCTTCTACCACAGTCGCTTTTTTTTAATAACTACTCGTCTGGTAGTTTCTTCATATACTGGCTTGATGACGATGTTACGCTCCTGCCATTCTGCCCTCCCATTCTCTGTAGTTGATGCCAACAATTGATTTTATCACACATACCACACTTTTAACGCAGTGGCATTTTAATTGAACGGACATAACGGCTGAAGAGTCACTTTTGCTTAATTGAAAGCAATTAAGTGTAAAATTGCAAACTTTGATTGCAGCTGTTGCAAGTTTCAGATCAAAATTGGTCTGTTCGATTTCTCATGTCCTTTCATTTGGCGCAATGTATGTTTTTTTCCTTGGTGGAAACTATAAAACTTGAAATATATTAGCATAGGATAGTGTTGAAGGATACGTGGAGAATCCTGTGGGATACTAAAATCTACTACTATACCGCTTTTCTAGAAACCCGAAACCTTATGATTCGTTATATTTTCCAGATAAAGATATGGCATTTGTTTTATTTCAGCCAACATATGATAGGTTAGGTTAGGTTAGGTGGCAGCCCGATGTATCAGGCACACTTAGACTATTCAGTCCATTGTGATACCACATGCCAACATATGATGTTTTGGCCCTAAAAATGTATGCGTCTTGTATTCTTAAAATCGATTAATCGAATTTTGTGGCTAACAAAAGTCGATTATTTCATTTTGTGGAATTTTAAAAATCGATTGCTGATTTCATACAAAAAAAAAATAAATAATGCTACGAGTGTAATTCGCTTACAATTTTAGTGACATCTACACTGTTAGAAAAACATCGTTCTATTAACAAAAAGTCGTTGAAATTAAGCCACTAAAACAAATTGCTACTATAACGAATTTTTTTTAATTGTAAATAAATGTTATCGAAACTTTTCGTACTATTAACGAATATTTTCATTGTCTTAATAAAAATGTTATGTTATATAAACATTTTCGTTGGCTTAATTTTAATGATATTTTCTTTGTACATATGTTGTTAGGTATTTAAAAACGGTCTCGATTTCCAAATAACGAAAACTACATTATTCTCGTCGACGAAGGTTTTTCAACTCTTAGGGCCTGTTCGAAACCGAAACTTTTTACTAGCATTGGTAAAAAAATTACGACGTAAATCGAGGTGAGTATAATTTCACTTGCCCAGGGGGCTAGTCAGAAATTGTACATTTGTTGAGAATTCTTGATATTTATGACATCACTAGGCTTGGCATATTTTGATTATATTAAACCAAACAAAAATTAGTTTTATTTTTTAAAGAAATGAGTACACCAAATTAGCAATTGTAACAGGTTGGCTGATAAGTCTAACAAAGAAAAACAAATTTTTTTTATCAAAATTCGTTTTTATGATTCATCATAGTTCCCTTCAAGAGCGATACAACGATTATAACGACCTTCCAATTTTTTGATACCATTTTGGTAGTATTCCTTCGGTTTTGCCTCAGTTTCGGCGATCACCTCTTCATTGCAGCCAAATTTTTCCCTGTACCCATTTTGCACAGAGCTTCCGCATATCCAAATATTGATGAATGATATGACCAACACGTTCCTTTGATATCTTTTTTTGATGTTTTCGTCGGTAACCACCTATTTCGGGCGTCCACTGCGTTTACCGTCTTCCGTACTCATTTCACCACGCTTGAATTTTGCATACAAATTATTGTTGATTTCCCTGGGGCAGAGTCCGGAAACTCATTATCAAGCCAAGTGTTTGCTTCCACCCTATTTTTTCCCTTCAGAAAACAGTATTTTATCAAAACACGAAAGTCCTTCTTTTCAATTTTTTCACAATAACAAAAGTTGTTTCACAAAAGACGCTCTATCTCACAAACTAATTGACTTACAGACGTCAAATTTTGACACGAATCATTTGAAGGTTGGTACTATATAAAAATAATATGCATTTAATACTAGCGACGCCATCTATGTGTCAGACCGGGGACTTATCAGCCAACCTGTTAAATAGTAAATTGATATCTCACCATAGTAACAAGTTTCGTCCCTTATTTGCTCAAAAGTGAATTTCAACCTGACATAGAACTCAATTGTGAAAAACTGAAATTTTCTTGGATGTGCCGATTTTTCGTGAGTCACGACTCATACAAAAAATAAGAAGAAAAAAAAATTTTAAAGCCATATACCATGCTCCATTTCAAGTGGTTTGTATAAATGATGTGCTTTAGAAATACCAATGGCTTCAATCCCAGACATCAGCACCAATTTCCAATATAGAATAAACATATTAAGGGTTGACCAGGTTGTTGGAGAGAATATATAGATATGCTATATCTAATTTGAAACAGATGCAGATATCAAATTAGAGTTTAATACGCCATGCAGTAAGAAGAAAAGTTTCCGAAAATTATTAAAATGACTTGATATCGGGATGTCCGTCCTCTTTTAATAACGATAGCTTTCGCGTAGCACTGCTGCGGCTAGCCAAATATCCTTAAAGCTTTATGCAAACAACATTAAACAATATTAATAGAATTTATTTTTATTGTTGAAGCCGAACAAAGGAAACGCAATAAACGCTGAGAGTTATTGAAAAATATGAAAATAGACCAAAACTCATAGTGGCATTTACATATCACCAACGAAGATACAAAAAGTACTAAAAGCATTTATTTCACAACAGTAGAAAGAGTTTTTAATAGTACAACAAATGATATTGGGTTCAAGTACTGCTGCTGTCGGATACAAAACAAAAAATATCAGAGGTTTTCCTCGGAAGTTCTTCTCGTACAAATAGGACAAAATAACTAGGACTTCTGCAATGATCTGTAGATAATGTGGGTCTGACATGTACACTATTACGCACATCAAAATATATTATACTTTGGTCACAAAGGTACTAATGGATAGAAAAAGTATCCTATAAAATTCTCTAGCATCCTATTTTTGCAAATATCATAATTTGTGTGTTAGCTCCTTAAGTATTTGATAGAATGATATAACACAATTCCATATCCTTTTGTGTTTTATTGTTTGGGGTGTATGACTGAAATTAAGTAAACATTGGTAGACAGAGAACAGACTGTCGCACACAAATCGACTTCATATACATACTCCGGGGCCCATTTCACTATACAAAAGTAAATAACTTTGTATTTCGCATTCGCTTAATGGGGTTTAATAGACGCATAAATTATCCACTGAATTTAAATTCAAAAATGCTTTCAACATTCCATTCCACACATTCCAATAAAATTGCCAAAGAGGATTCATTACATGTACATACATGGGTTTGTCGATGAGAGAGAGAGAGACTGTGGAGGAATTCACTGTTTATTCATTCTTATAACACCATAGAGCATACACCATAATTAACAATAAAACGAATCAGGCACATTTCCCAATTCTGATTTGAACAGCATACCCAGTAGAGACTATCGCTGTACAGGACCAACTAAAATTTGTTTTAAAATTCCGTTTATGGATAGTTGGAAAAATTGTTTAAAAAATGCATGACGGAATACCGTCCCATAAGATATACCCACAATCAGTGTACGCCTACCGCCTACCGCTTATCGCTATGGTTGTGCTTTAAAACAAAGTGTGTTTTGTATCAAAAAATATCAACCCTTCTTATTGGGGTTCGCGCCATAGCTAAGTAACAAGATTTCCATTATATTTGTATTGCATATATAGTTATCGATAAATCGATATGGAGAAATAAACTAAATAAAGATATCGATTTTACAACATATATTGGTTTGTGTACTGACTAAATCTATAGTTTGAGATAGTAAATGCCACCGTTATTATTGACATACTTTAAGGCGGACATTTTATTGTTTAAGATGGTCTTCACATATTAGCTCTGTTCGAGTACCCGATATTTGTTTTTGATAATTATCACAAATTTTTACTGGAAGTCACACGTTTACCCGAAAAATCTAGCAAATGACAGCCAGAGAGAGATAAAATTTGACATTTGAGAACTAGGGGAGTTTAATGTTTTTGGGGGAAAATTTTTTTTCCAGTAAAAACTGGCAAGAGTTTGTTTAAGGGAAGTCGTTGGTTTACCCGAAAAAAGCCAGCAAATGACTGCCAAGGACAGATCAAGTTTGACATTTGAGAACTAGAGAAGTTGAATGTTTATGGTGGAGTAAAAGCTTGCAAGAGTTTACATATAATTACAACAAACAAATCATACGCTCAGTATATTTGACATTGTTCAATTAGAAGTGTAGTAAAAAATTAGAACATATTTATTATTGGCTCAAAAATTGTAAATTGGTACTGGGTGGTGTTCGTGTAATTTTCTACTAATTTTAGCAAAGAGACTGAAATCCATT
The DNA here is from genome assembly GCF_050003625.1 of Haematobia irritans. Taxonomy (NCBI): domain Eukaryota; kingdom Metazoa; phylum Arthropoda; class Insecta; order Diptera; family Muscidae; genus Haematobia; species Haematobia irritans. The sequence continues at coordinate 1,385,299 of NC_134400.1, forward strand.
TTTACTCTCTTGCAAGTTTTTACTGGAAAAGGACGCAAACAAAGCTATTGTCGCGTAATCGAAGCGATTTGAAATTGTGGGCATTAAATTTATCAATTCGCACATTTGCAAGATTTAAAATGAAATTTATGTCCACTGTATAGCCTAATACTAAGATCGCGTTTTCGCACCTAAAACTGGTATACTCCACATAAAAAACGTTAGAGCGGAATAACTGCGAAATCTTTTTTTTAAGCTTTTTCGATCCCCATTCACTGTGATAAATGCTGATATTCGTTTTGCGCGAAAACGAACTTAGTACTAAGCATATGAGAAAGAAAACCAGGTTATGGATTTATTTTGCTCACGGAGTAGTTTGCAGGTTAGGGCCAAACGTTTCATTACTTTCGTGAGTAGAATAACTCTTGACTAGCAGATAATTTAAAATGATTAAGTTTACCAAAAATAAATTTCGGATAGGGTATGTTTGATACAAATCAACTCTCAAGCATATTGTCTATTATATCACTTTTGGTTTAGGACCATTTTTGTGCGTATTTGTGTGGCCGGAACATATAAAAAAAGCCAATTCGCAAAATTTTTGTGAATGTGTTTGTCAGAACAGACCTGTTAGTAACGAATAAATGATCATAATATCGTTACAGCATACAGAAATCACGAATGCTATTTCCTACAAGAATTTTACTGGATACACTGATCGATTTAGAATCACCTTCTCAGCCTGTCTATCTATTTGTTTTTCGCAAATATATGTAGATTTATTTTATGTAAATTCCACAAATATTTGGAAAATCCAACTAACTAAACTATATTATAAATTTTAGGTAAATCGAAAAAAATTGCGGTTTCTTATTACTCAAGAATACAAATAGGCGAATCCCTTTATATTGGGTCTAGATCAAAACAAGAACCTGCCTATAAACAAGAAATCGATGCTGTATCAATTTTCAAGGTGAGTTTTTATATAATTTATTCTCTTCGTAAAAGCGTATTCTCAATCTGGTTTTTCAGTTTTATTATTTATGTACATTGTGAAACACATTGATGTAATTTTTTATTTAAGAAATATTGTCTGAAGCATACAACAAAACACAAATATCCATATTATAGCCATAGATGGTCTGTTGTAAACCGAAAGGTATATGATATACTTTTGCGACGTATTTTACCACACGTCAAAAACGTCGTAATCATCCGTAAACAAGTTAGATTTTGACAATGTCAGAATTTGTACGTTGTAGCTAAGTCCGAATTTGCCATAACATTTTGGGCAGTTTCAAAAATTTGAAAACGCGTTGTTTTTGAGTAAAAATTTAAAAATAATCTATTTCACTAAAGCCAATTTAACTTTATTTTAGTTCATGGGATTATTACGTTTGGAGAAAGTTTCCTTACTCTAATAATTTTTTTGTGTACGTTAGTTAAATAAACTAAAACCGAGGAAAAAATATACTCAAATGAAGCATAAAGATTAACTAAATTCGTGTCTTCAACAAAATAGTTCAGAATTTCTTTAAATTTGTAAATTTTACGAAAAATGTGTCCATCATGAACTTCGTATGTCACTAAAGACATTCTTGCAATTTTGAACTCCAAGTTTTTCCTTCAAACTACAAAATTTTCTTTAACAAGTGAAACAAGTATATACGGCCGTAAGTTCGGCCAGGCCGAATCTTATGTACCCTTCACCATGGATTGTGTAGAAACTGTCATATACAAATTTCAACTCACTCGGATGAAATTTGCTCTTCCAAGAGGCTCCAGAACCAAATCTTGGGATCGGTTTATATGGGGCTATAAATGATTATGGACTGATATGGACCACTTTTGGCATGGTTGTGAAATATCATATACTACCACCACGTACCAAATTTCAACCAGATCGGATGAATTTTGCTTCTCCAAAAGGCACCGGAGGTCAAATCTGGGGATCGGTTTATATGGGGCCTATATATAATTATGGACTGATAAGAACCAATTCCTGCATGGTTGTTGGATACCATATACTAACATCACGTACCAAATTTCAACCGAATGGGAAGAATTTTGCTCTTCCAAGGTGCTCCGGAGGTCAAATCTGGGGATCGGTTTATATGGGGGCTATATATAATTATGGACCGATATGGGCCAATTTTTGGCATGGTCATTAGAGACCATATACTAACATCATGTACCGAATTTCAGCCGGATCGGATGAAATTTGTTTCTCTTAGATGCTCTGCAAGCCAAATCGGTGGATCGGTGTATATGGGGGCTATATATAATTATGGACCGATGTAGACCAATTTTTGCATAGTTGTTTGAGACCATATACTAACACAATATACCAAATTTCAGAGGGATCGGATGAAATTTGCTTCTCTTAGAGGCCTCGCAAGCCAAATTTGGGGGTCCGTTTATATGTGGGCTATACGTAAAAGTGGACCGATATGGCCCATTTGCAATACCATCCGACCTACATCAATAACAACTACTTGTGCCAAGTTTCAAGTCGATAGCTTGTTTCGTTCGGAAATTAGCGTGATTTCAACAGACGGACGGACATGCTCAGATCGACTCAGAATTTCACCACGATCCAGAATATATACACTTTATGGAGTCTTCGATCAATATTTCGATGTGTTACAAACGGAATAACAAAGTTAATATACCCCCCATCCTATGGTGGAGGGTATAAGAACTTAGTTATGTTTACTAAAATTTCTGAATTTGCCAGAAAAATATTTACTTATTTTTATGACCATCGGCGTGATGCCAACGTTTGTAATGCTGTTTAGTTTAAAATCTCTACAAATATTCAAAATTTTCTAAAATAATTTATTATAATATTATAAATTTTATTGCTATGGAAAATTTTGTCAAATTTTTTTTTAGATCATTTTGTCAAAATTTTATTTCTATGTAAAAATTTTTTTCAAAATTTTATTTCTATAGAACATTTTGTTAAAATTTTATTTCTATGTAAAAAATTTTGTCGAAATTTTATTTCTATAGGAAATTTTATTTCTACAGAAAAATTTCTCAAAATTGAATTTCTATATAGAAAGTTTTGTCAGAAGTTTATTTATATGTAGAAAATTTTGTCAAAAGTGTATTTCTATAAAAATTTATGATGTACCTCCTTGCAAAATCTACCAAAACAGAAAAAAAAAATTACAATCTACCAAACAATAAAAATTTACCATTTCTGGTAGAATTCTACCAACATTGGCATGGCGTTACCATCCAATTTTACTACTTGAATATTTCGAAGTAAATTTTCGTTCTTAAATACAAGGTACCGAACTCCCATTGTCATATCTCCAGCATTTGGAAGACGATCATCAGTCTCTTGGTATTGTGGTTCGAAATATTGATCTTATTGCAGCTTGCTGGATTTGACAAAATTTTAATTTTTAAAGTATTACTGATAATCTACAGCAGAACCTTTTGTTTTATTATTATATATTATTATTTTTTTGTTTTTGTTTTCAAAAAAAAAAAAACTTGTCCAAAATGTATTGGGGATTTTTGTGAGGAATTTAAGTTCAAATTGGGGATTTTTATATTTGATAATTTGGGGACAAGAGCCCGAAAAATACTGGCAACACTGCATGGGCTATCTCTGATTATTGCAAAGCCATCAACCCAATAGCAATATCATTAACGTTGCATGCTGCGCCATCTTTAGGTACTACAGTAACATTAGTATTACAACACATTTTCTATTTAGCCTAAATGTATGCTTTATGATCATAAATATATTTGTAATAGTTCAATTTTTCACCAGTTGAGGGCACTTGTAAATAAATAGATGCATTTTATACTATACGCTGAATATTATGTTAATAGTAAAAATATTAGATTAAAATGTATTTAATTTGCTCCAAAATTGACCGGGGGTTACAGCATATATTAGTTTTTCATTATCATGGTTTTTCACCCTCGTTGAACCTAACACAATCCTTGTTTGCTTTATATGTGATTGCAAGCCATTGATGTTTGCTTAGTGGGACATCATAATTTTATAATTTTATGATGTTGATTTAAGAGCTATCAATTGATATTCCTAAATTTAAATTAAATTAAAAATCAATGAATAAATATAAAGCATTTGGTTAATGGTCAACATTAAACCATAGAGGTGATGGGGAAAGCACCCACCACTATTATCAGCAAATATCAAAGAGTGTTACACATTAAACAATTCACGCATAGTTTGGATGAGCAAAAATTTATGCGGACATTTTTATACATCAATAAATGAATGTATGCAATTGTATGTCTGTTTATCTGTCGGTCTGTCTGTCTGTCCTCTACATATATTGAACTATGCACCCGTATCTATAAAATAAATATTATCACTGTGTCTATGAATTTTGTTCAATTGGACAATTTAAACTCATTACCTAAATAGATAATGACATTTATGCCGATGATGACGTTGATATTGAGTGACGGGCGATGGGAAACAAAATCAATCGGAAACCTGAGTATGAGTTCAGTGGATAATCTGGTTGGGAACGTGTCCATTATTACGCTGGCTATTTGCGCTATTTTTTCCCCTATTTTACTTTTTATTATTATTATTTTTTTTTTTTTTTGCTTCGTTTGCCTGGATTCAGACATAATTTATGGCAATTTTTCAATTTCCCAGCATATAATTTAAAATCTATGGAGAGAAGGAACAAACATAAATATATAAATTGCCAATCAATGACACCCACCATTTCTATGCTAAATCTGCACAACTTCCTGCCAGAAATAGCAAGCAGCAGGAGCACTATCGGGGCGAGTGAGTGCAAACGATTGAATAAATGAACGACAACGAATGAGCAACGAGCGAACGTTCGAACAAGAATGTCCTTTTCAAACGGAAATTGGTGATTCAATCACAGGAAGTGTCAACGGTTATGGCGGTTGTAAATGATGTTCATTCGAGTTCAATACAAATACGAGAATGGGAGGTGTACAAGAGTGGGTGTGTATGTGAGTGTGTGGGATTGTATGCGTGTATCTTTCATCACCCTAACTGCTTGCACCATGATGTCCTTTCCGATTGTGGGGAAGAGATGTGAATGTTTGTGTGATAAACAGATTTAACGGAGACACTTTTTAACGATAAATTATGCATAGAGATGGTGATGACGATGGCGATAGCCATGACATGGTCGTAGTCGTCCTTGTCCCTGCTTATGACACTACATACAATCGCCTGGCCTGGCTATGTGCTGCTTATGTCCATGGTGATGATATTGATGCCGAGATGATGTTGATTCTGATGCTGATGATTAAATGATACACTTTCGTTTGAAAAAATATCCCTATAATTTAAATTGGAAAATTAAATGAATTTTTAACGAACTGTATTGCTGCTCTTACTCTGTCCCATTCCCATTTCCATTCGTTGTGAACTTAAGAACCTAAAATTTTAAATTAAATGTTATAGACTATCAATTAATTATCATTTTTAAGGGTATACTCCAGATAACACACGTAATGGGAGTTCTACTTATCAAGAGGCCCTTTGCGTTTCAGTTTTTGATTACACTGGACATACCGAACGATAATGATGACATTGGCGCTCGACGATGATTACAATTGCTCCCATTTGAAGAGTAAAATAATGCACGAAATGCGTGAATCTTATCACTCAATAAGTTTAATTTAATGTAACATCAACAACACCACTTGAAGACATACTCCAATTTTAAATGGGCCACTCTTTACAATTCATTGCAATATTTATGGCCATATAATGAAGATTCGATGGAAATTTTTCTGTAGCAAAAAAAAAAAAAAAACAAAAGAGCCAAGGAATTCCAAAAATGACTCGCATTATTTGATTATATTTACGATTACACTTTAAACCCCCCAGGAGAACAGATTAGAGACAATAATTTCTTTATAAATAAGAATTTGTGGAGAATTTATTAAGGAAAATACTTTATATAATAAATTACACAAAAAATTCTAGCAAATTTCTATGGGTGTAGTACATTGGAAGAACGGATTTATTTTCTCAGACACGAAGTTTTAGACAAAGTAAATAATGAAATAGATTAGGAACTGTCGTTAAATCACTTGTCATAAAGTATGACAAAATTGCTCTTATAGAAAATACTTTGTAAGAAAGGGAATTTCGTTTGCCTAAAATTCCGTCCCAGACTAAAGTATTTTTTCTTTGTGTGTACAGCTTGATAAAAACATTTGGAAAACGTGTACCGAAAACGTTTTTCTTTTGTTAGATTTTTTTCTTCGAAAATTTTAAACTTATTTCACAAAAAGAAAATCGTTTGTTACAAAATTTTTATTTTTTCAACTAAAAAAAAATATTTTTGAACCAACAACATAGCCCATTTCGTTTATATCAAGCACTGTTCTTTTTTGACTTTAACCCCCATATACAAAAACAAAATTAAAGAATACTTCAAGCCTACTGTGACCATATAAATATCTTCTATAAACTTTCATTAAATTGTTTTGCATATAAGCATAAGTCTTTAATAAGACACATTTTACAGTTTCATAGTAAAAATTTTATATAGTAGTATGTAATGTTGAACATATTTTCGGAATCTTCCCAACATATCTGGAATATATGTAAAAAAAAAACGAAAAACACTTTTTGATGTTCGGTCGAAGCAGGGATCGGATCCAGGATCCTTGGTATGCAAGACGGACGTAGCAAACACTGCTTCATGGTCCGCGGTTCGATTCTCCGTCCAGTCGAAAGGTAAAATTTGAAAAATTTATAAAATCGAATAAGTTCTTTTACATTGTTTGTATTACAGAAAAAGGTGCTAAGAACTAAAAAACCTCGTGGAATTGAGTAAGATGTGAGGGAAAATGAAATTAGCCAGAAGAGATTGTTTTTTTTTTTTTGAGTTAGTCTTTATCTAATTGTTTTTACATCCTGGAAAAGAATAAACGTTTATAAAAAAAGTAAATACTTTTCTTCCAAATAAACTTCCTTAAAGCAAATGAGTGAGAAACGATCTTTGTTTATCTAAAATTTCGTTTATGAGGAAAGAATTATTTTTTTGCGTGTAGGATGTTTTTCTTCTTTGGATACACGCAAAGAAAAAAAAACGTTCGGAAAACGTGTACCGAAAACGTTTTTCTTTTGTTAGAGTTTTTTGAATTGCTTCGGAAATTTTAAACTTTTATCACCAAAAAATTCGTTTGTTACAAAATTTTTATTTTTTCAATAAAAAAAGTTATTTTTGAAACAACAACACTGTCCATTTCGTTTATATCAAACACTGTTCTTTTCTAACAAAATTTAATATACTACAATGTAATGTTGAACATTTTTTCGGAATCTTCCGGACATATCTGGAATATATGTAAAAAAAAAAAACAAAAAAACTTTGGTCGAAGCAGGGATCCAACCCACGACCCTTGGCATGCAAGTCGGACGTACCAACCACTGCTCCACGGTGCCAAAATAAATGTTTGTTTCTGTTAAATAAACTTTGTTTATTCGGTTCGTGGGCGCCGCAAGCTATGCTATATAAATATAACGTATATGGATAATTATCTATTGATGACCATAACAGGTACATAGGTCAGTGGTTATTGTGTTGGCTTACAAAGTGCATGGTCCGCGGTTCGATTCTCCGTCCAGGCGAAAGGTAAAAAAATTTTAAAAATTTATAAAATCGTATAATTTCTTCTACATTGTTGGTATTACAGGAAAAGGTGTTAAGAACTAAATAACTTCGTGGATGTGAGGGAAATGCAATTAGCAAGAAAACAATGTTTTTTTTGGGTTTGTCTTTATGAAATTGTTTTTACATCCTGGAAAAGAATAAACGTTTAAGACAAAAAGTATATACTTTTCTTCCAAATACACTTCCTTACAGCAAAAAGCAAATGAGAAACGAACTTTGTTTGTCTAAAATTTCGTTTGGGAGGAAAGAATTATTTTTTTGCGTGTACATGCGTTTGCCAAATGTTTAAAGTTGTGAATTAAAAATAATTCATAAAAAAGCTTATCTCCCACTATATCTTCCAAAGGACCTTACACATTGATAACGCAATGATTTTGTGTAAAGTTTAACATACTCTGCCTAATACGAACTATGGCAAACAATTCATTTTTGCCTTCCTAAATGAGCATTCTTTGCCATAATTTCAACATAAAATTGTACGAGTTTCGATTGATATGCGTATAAAATTGATTATTTTATGAGAGTTTTATGCGAATACACAAACACAAAGCAGCACACAACACTGAATGGTAAACAGGCATGCTATCAGCCAGTCAGCCAGCCTGAGGAACTTCATTGATTCGTTTATCCAACCATTGATCCACACTCCATTGCAAAATAATATCATAATAATAAAGCCAATGAAGCGTGCTGCACAACCATAAAAATCTGAAATTTTCATTGAAATGCAAAATATTGGGTAAAGAGATTGAGGGGAGCCCAGACAAAACAAATGTTTTCAAATTTATTTGTTGAATTTATTTAAAGTTTCAGCAGCCATGGCCTGCTAAGACCAGCTTTGCAGAGTCATGAATTACGCCATTGATTTTTCAAAAAATTTGTAAATTAGGGGTTAAGTTGCTAATGCCCGGTGATAATGGACTACAATTTATTGTCTTATTGTGGATTATTTCTAATATCGGTCTGAAATTGAGATAGTTTTCAGAGGGACAACTGAAGTTTTAAAGAAGTCCTCAATTTTATGTCATAAATGTGCCAAATATGCTTAACGCATAATCTGTCTGACTTTTTTTTGTAAACTTAAAGCCCAAATTTAAAAAGCAAATCAAAATTTTATTTCAGGGAAAAGAAGCACGCTAGAGTTTCATTTCATTATTTCCCTATACATATTGGAGTATACATTTTTTTTATTTTTTATTTTTTTTTGTTCAAATATTAGCCTTTTTTCTTTGGCTTTCAATTGGCAAGATTTACAAATATTTATTTTCCCAGAGTGTCGGTTACCGTTGCAAACTGTCGATCAACGAAATTTCCTTTTTCATCTTTGAAAGGCCCAGAGCATTTGACACACTCCACCATAATAATGTGGAGATGATGATGGTGAAGTAAGTAAGTGGACACTGACATGAAGTGTGCGAATCGTTTGAAACTCACGCTCATGTTTGTTGGTTTGTTTGTCTAGCTGTCTACTTTCTGTCTGCACATCATGGTTAATGAATAACAAATAAACTCTCGAACAAGTACGGCAAAAAAGTGCTCAGCCGTTAATTAAATTAATTTTAAATGAGTATCTTTTGCACTTCACACAAATACAAACACCAGCAACCGCACACTCATACACCACACACACAGACACACATGATCAAGTTGGCAAACTCAAATATACACACGGCCACATGGATGGACATGTCCAATATAATTGGTTGTTTCCAGTATCCACCAATTCGTAATATCCTATATAGTGAGTGGTAAGCATTTGGGGATGACTATAGGCCTAGAACGAAGAGATTTTCGGGGAGGCTGTATGTATGGAGCTGTATAGTGAAACAATAAAAATAATAATCGTACAATCAATTGAATTGATTTCATCACTGTATCAGGGCATTGAGAGAAGCATACAAAGTGGAAAGCTTAGCAGCAATGAAAACATCGATAAAATGGTGGCAACAGTGCGTGAGATGTTTGCATTCGATATATTTTTAATAAATGCTTAAACGATTGCTTATCTGCCACTTACGCACATCATGGTGATGCCGGCTTCATCTGCTGGTAGGTAGTGCGTGAATGCTGTGGCATGAATTTGTGATAGAGTGAGGAAAAACAAAGAGATGAGAACGTGATGCTGGGTTGTATTCACACCCAAAAACATTAACGATATGGGAAAACTTCACTAAACCAAATTTTGATGAATATCGTGGGGAAACAAATGGATCGACAGAAGGTCGAACATCCGGGTTTACAGGCAATCAGACACAAAATAAAAATCGGATTCAATCACGAAATTAATTGATCCAATTAATTTTTAACTGAAATGTCTTCCATCACGAAAATGATAGTATCAATCACAGTTTTAATTGGGTATAAAAAATACTTGATTAAAAAATTAATTAATTTCATTAGCATATTTCAATTAGTTTTTTAATTGATACAATTAAAATTTTAATTGATGTTGATTGCATTGGCTTAGTTTTTTTGTTGGATTTACAATTGTTTGAAATAACTTTTTTGTAAGTAAACATTTAAAAAAAATGTCCATCACTTAACTTACTTAGTCTTCCGAGTTTGATTAAAAAGTTAATTGAATCAATTAATTTTTTAATTAAAAATTTTAAAATTATCAATCATTGACTTAATTAACTTATAATTTATATCTTGATTAAAAAGTTAATTGTATCCATTAATTTATTAATTGGAACATTTTTCAACTTCAATCAACATTTTAATTGGAAATATTTTGGTGATATTTTTTTCTGTGGAAGATAGTTCTGAAACGATCGTTGTAGGTTAGGTTAAAGTGGCAGCCCGATTAAGATTCAGGCTCACTTAGACTATTAATTCCATTGTGATACCACATTAACTAAAAGTACCTATTACATATGGGCACTTCTAGTTTTAACCGCCGAACCTTCTCGATTATTTTCTTCTGTTGAACCAACCAGATTGTTCCAAAAACATTAGCAGACTGCTTAAGTTAACGTTTTCCAGATCCGCCAGTAATCTGAAGCTATATGCCCCTAAAATTCACTTACGCCTTACACAAAATGCAGGACACTCACACAAGAGGTGTTTTATTGATTCCTTTTCCTCCGCATCATGACAGCTCATACAATAGTCATTATACTTCGTATCAATAGTTTGTGCAAAATCGCCTATCAGGCAGCGACCCGTTATAGCAGATATCAGGAGTGATATCTGGTGTCTCGAGAACACTAGCATATCTAGTGTGCGGTTTAAGTTTAAATGGGGCCATATTTGCTTAGTGTCGTTACAACCCTTGCAATTCTCCCATCGAACATTTGCCATCATGACAGCCTTCTCACGCAGTAAGAGCTTACAGGTAGCCAGAGGTATACCACCAGATTCTAGTTCCCCTGGAATATGTAAGGTAGTTCCTAGCCTTGCTAGCTCATCTGCTTCGCAGTTCCCCGGTATGTTCCTATGGCCAGGCACCCATATTAGGTGAATATTGTGCTGCTCAGCCATCTCATTGAGAGATTTGCGGCAGTCGATGGCCGTTTTCGAGTTGAGGAACACAGAGTCCACGGATTTTATTGCAGGTTGACTGTCTGAGTATATATTAATGCCAATATTGCCTGGAGCATTACTTCTAAGCCAATCCACCACTTCTCTTATTGCTAATATTTCAGCCTGAAAAACACTACAGTGATCAGGTAATCTTTTCGCTATTCGAAGTTCCAGATCTTTAGAATATACTCCGAAACCCACTTGTCCATCCAATTTGGAGCCATCAGTGTAGAAATCTATATATCTTTTATTCCCCGGGGTCCGTGTACACCACGGCTCACTGTTGGGAATTAGAGTTTCAAACTTTTTGTCGAAAAGTGGTCTCGCCAAAGTGTAATCCACTACGTTAGGCACATCTGGCATTATTTTGAGGACCGAACTGTGACCATGACGTGTGACGATCGTTGTATACACTGAAAAAAAGCTTGCCCTGTCCTACTCTACAATCAAAAATTAATTCACCATTCCGTGTACAAATTGGTGGATCTAATTAGATCTCAAAATTGGCCCCTTTAGATCTAAACAGATATGATGATATATAATTAGACATAAGTACTATATATAGGGTTATATCTAATTATAACTATAAGATCTGATCCTATCTGATTCCAAAGCAATTAGATATAATCATATCTTAGCAATTTTCGGATCTGCTCAGATCTAATTATATCAAATTAGATCTCTCAAATTGTATTCGGGATAAATAAAAATGTAGATTTATTAAAAAAATTAAATGTTTTCCTAATTGCAACTTGATACAAATAAGCTCATATCAACTGAGTTATAAAAAATATTTCAGTTCTTTTTTCTGTTGTTTATAAAACTTTCATATTTTGAAGGAAAAAATTGCTAAAATGTCTTTGGCGCTATACAAAGTTCAAGAAAGTTGGCTAAAAGTTACTTGTTTTAATTCTTCTTTAATGAAATACCTCAAAGATTTGAAATTAGTTTGTAGGACAAAATGACATCAGTTCAATTGAATTCTATTTTAAAATCGATTCTCCAAGCTTTAATAACAAAACGCCTTTAGTGAAAGGCTTATCGATAAATCAAGGATAACAAATTTGTATCACAGAAATGCTTTACAAAAAATCTATTTGCTCACGACAATATTCTTTTCAGTGTACAAGGCAAGGTATAGGAGTATTTCATAAATTTTCCTATTTCCAATGTGATTACACAGATCACTTGTGTGACAACGATTTCCCATCACCGATATTCCCCACATACCCAATGCGAGTGCCTGTGATGGGTGATAAGCATAGCCATTCATTTTATTTGTACTTCTACGCTTGTCATCCATCGATACTGCTGCTGTCACATTAGGAGGATTGGCAATGAAAGAAATCGGGCTATCATGCGTACTCGGGTCGCGTCAATTGATTCGATACAGATGGCTCTTGGCAATCAATACACTTTAAATTAAATTGTATTAATGGCATTTTAATATTTTGTTTCTTTCAAATATTAAGCGCCAATCAATCGTGAGAGTGTGCGCGAGCGTATGTGTGCTTAATTAGCACTTAAGTGAGCTTTCAGTGTGATGCAATCACAACGTTTGAATGCTTAACAAAGGGCTAAATGAGTCGAAAATACTACACTTCAATTGGAAAACAAACCTATAGAGAATGGACATAAATACATGGAGCATGGGGTATGTGTCTATGTTTGTTCTTTTGGGCTCTTTAAATGATTGTGAAATTCTTTTGATCTTGATGCGGGCCCAACAAAATCTGAATGTGCGAATGTGGATGATGTGAACTCGTTCAGGAATCCCATGAGGAGGTAGGCAATCAACATCAACCAATCTATCCATACATCGCCTTGTTTGCTTTTCGATAGTCGAGTCAACCCTTTAATTGTGCTTATAATTGCATCTCATGGCCCTCAATTGGCTCCAGGAATCATCATTGCATACTTGAGGCAGACACATACCATACAAACACCCTTGTAGTAAGTAGATGCTGTAATGTTTGTGATATCTCATGATCCATGAAGCATCAGTAAAATGTCATATAAAACATACGCCCAGTGCACACAACTGGAAGCCAACGAAGCAACAACATCCCCGTATATCTTTGACGTATTAGACTTGCAACTGAAATAGCAGATGCGGGTATCTTAGGTTTGCGAGAGAAATATTAGGAATCGTTTTTAATTTTTCTAAATAAATTCAAATTCGTGATTGAAGACGAGAGGGTTTGTGGTCCTACTCCGTGATTGCTTACATCGATTCGCATAAAAACCAAAGAAGTTTCTGATTCGCTCCTATCTAAAGTTTCCGATTCGCTCCAACCTATGACACGAATTATACAAAGTCAGATGTGAGATGGAAAAAGAAATACAAACTGTGTTGCGTTATTGTTGTAACTTTTGCATTGTTGCTTGTGCGTACGGTATGTCTGAGGCGCAAATTCAAAGGATTCCTTGTCGAATTTGTCAAGCATGAAATAAGAATGAGCAAAGAAGCTGTTGGAACGTTTATGTTTATTTCACTTGACTTTCAGTGCTTGTTTAATTTAAAACCCAGCACATAATTGTGAAATAGTAAATTGCATGCGTTTCAAAACCATGATTACAATTTATTAGGTACGAAAAATTTGAATGCAAATTGCCATAGAGGGCGAAATTGTTTGTGGTGAATAACTCGATGATGAAGCTATTGAAAATAAAATTATAATCTTTTCAATTCAAAATTATGAATTTAATAACCATATGAGTCAGTGCTAAAATCGGACAGGGATTGTTACATGGTATTCAATACTCACCTGAATGAGATAGTAGTGTTCGGAATATATGAGTAGACCCCATTAAAAATATATATTCTGAGTCGCGGTGTAATTCTGAGTCGAATCACGCCAACTTCCGAACGAAACAAGCTATCGACTTGAAACTTTTAGGTATAGCCCTTTACAAACCTACCCCAGATTTGATGTATGTGCTCTCTAAAACTCGTGTAAAACTTGGTTCATATTGCTCCATAAGTGCTGAAGCCCAAAATTTCATATGGTCCGATTGAAACTTGGCCCTCTAATTACCATGTTTCACATCTGTTGCTGAGCATTAGTTTCTTCGTCTTCACCACCGTTGTCAGAGTTGTGTTCAAACAATAAAAAAGCGAAAAGACAGTGCATTCATTACCGATTTCTTGGAATTTCAGTACAAGGTCTTAGAAGACCTATTCAGACGTTCCCATACAAATCTCAATAGAAACTGAACTATTGGTTGGATTGCTTTGAACTTTGTTTTTCTTTTTTTTTTAATGATTCTAGATAAAATTTCCATGGTCCCCATTTTTTCCTAGGTTAGGTTAGGTTATGTGGCAGCCCGATGTATCAGGCTCACTTAGACTATTCAGTCCATTGTGATACCACAGTGGTGAACTTCTCTCTTATCACTGAGTGCTGCCCGATGCCATGTTAAGCTCAATGACAAGGGACCTCCTTTTTATGGCCGAGTCCGAACGGCGTTCCACATTCCAGTGAAACCACTTAGAGAAGCTTTGAAATCCTCAGAAATGTCACCAGCATTACTGAGGTGGGATAATCCACCGCTGAAAAACTTTTTTTTGTGTTCGGTCGTAGTAGGAAACGAACCCACGACCTTGTGTATGCAAGGCGGGCAAGGTAACCATTGCACCACGGTGGCTCCCCCATTTTTTTTCCTAATGATCCTCAGAGATCTTCTCAACCGTCGACTTTATCATTCCATTGGTATTACATCAAAATATTGGTCTCAGACCCATGTATTCTTAGTCATGGTGAAATTCTGAGTCGATCTAACGGGCGGACGTGGCCCGTTCTTCTGTTGAAGTGACGATAACTTCCGAACGAAACACGACCTCTACTTTTATTGATTAAGTCGGATGGCATTGTTCGAAAGAAAACAAAAAACGTTTCGAGCAAATTTAAAATTCCGCTTGTCTACAATTTCGTTCTTCAGAACTTATTTAGTTAATTTTAATTTAGAGATTCTTTTGAAAACTTCGTTCCAAAGACATGACATTTTGTTGTTACTTCAAGTCGTGTATGTTTGCTGGGTATATCACCCTAATTCCAAGGCACTCATTTGTCGTTTCTGTAATGCGTTTATTATTAAAAATGTGATGGATGCGGTTCATGTGTTCATCGGTGTATAAACACAACCATAATAGAGATGGAAGCGATTGAGGAAGATCAACTAAGAAAGCGGGAAAGTGTTCAACGAAAATAGTTCTTTTACGCGTTGTTGATTGCTCGGTAAGTTGTGCCTTTCGAAAGAATGTGTTAATGTGAAGCCGCCTTTATTTCAATGAAATTTGCTCGATTTGCCTGCCATTACCCCAAAACGTTTGCACCATGCAATTGCTGCTCCACCAAATCAACCCGACCATATGAATAAGCCATGTGATTTATATGTTGACTGTGTATATGAAACTGTCATCATGCACCCATTAATGTATCTATGTTCAAGGAAAACTATGTGTACGTATGTGAGATATTTACATAGATGGCGGCCCAAGGAGGCAAACGAACTCAGGAACTCGTAAGTAATTGGAAACAAATGACAAAAACTAAAATGGAATAAATTCCTCAGAGCCCATCATGCATACATAGGAAATTTAGTGAAGATTCATCAACAATATGCGGGTTTAGAAGACACAATAGTGGAGGCATCGATTTTATTTGGAACAGTGTGGCGAAACAAAGATATGTGACTGCTCTAATATATTTGAATAATAAATATCATCAATAATAAAATCAATAATAAGTACATTTGCAATCTACTTCGTTTTAGTGTCCCGGACACCAAAATTAAAGCTAACTTTGGAAGGTTAACAAATAAACCTCTCATTATCTCCTTTCCTAAAAAGTCAGGACATCCACTTCCTTAACCCTTTCACTACCGAAATAAACCTAATGTAAAAAACTTTTATTTGTCTTCTGTTTTTACTTGTACTAACAGAATGTAGAACAAAAATTGTAGTTTTGAAAACCTACCTCAATTACTTCAAGAGCTATATGATCTTGTTCTGAAAACTTGATTCTTGAATTGTGACCAAATGGTCTTACGAATGTAAGCGCTATTTGGCCTATAATATATTTCAAGGTGTGAGAAAAAATCCAAAAAAGTATCAGCTATAGTTTTTGTATAAATGTCAATTTACTAGAAACATACAGTACAAATATTGTCTCCAATTTTCGTATTTTTCGTTTATTGTTAAAGAAGTTTATAAAAATGTATTTTAGACCTCACCAATATGGACAATATTTATAGCTTATTTAGATTAAAGCCTCTACTTTAAAATAGCATCGAGAAATAAATCGAAACTAAGTGGGAAAATAGAATTTGGTGTCTTTTTCGAATGTCCTTCTGAGTGGACATCGGTAGTGAAAGGGTTAAGGGTTATACGAATATGTTGCATGGTGTGTTGTGAATTATTTTGACAAATGAATTTTCGGATCGACATAATATATCAGCATAGCCATATCCAGAACCGATACCGATCAACCCCCAGTATTTTACATGGAAAAATGTCTGAGCAATTCACATCATGTTAGGGGTCTAAAAGAACAAAAGACTTCAAGAAATCAAATTGGGAAAAGGGCTATATGGAGTGTATGCAACATTTCAGGACAAAAGACCCATTGATATATGCGTTTGTTCGTTTTCACAAGGGAGACAGACAACCATTTGATTTTAGCATTGACGTTTTTATTTCACTTGGAAGACAGAATGAGAATCCTTTGACTTTAGCATTAAGGGATTTCTTCTTTTGGTAGGAGAGTAAAATATGATCCTGCTACGGACATCCTTAGACAATGACGAAGTCGCGTCAAAGTTCTATATTTGTCTAACCAATTTCGAAGACATCGTAATTGTATTATTACCCGAGTCATAGTAAAACTATTTTTTTTGTAAACATTCTCTTGTGCAATATGCTGTACTGTATCCTCTTCGTTATAATTGGCCTTATAAAAGCAATTCTCAAAAGTAATAACTTTGCTCATTACCGCTGGAGATTTATAAGGCGAAAAGTTCTTTGTATGATTTCTATTTGTGTGGGTTCTCTTTTTATCTTGAGAATGCGAAGTGTTGACAACATGAGTTGAAAAAGAAAATATTCAAAAATACACGCAAAAAAAAAATACTTCGAAGTGAAATTTTTTCATGTATATATTTTTTGGAATGTTCACTCATACACAAATAGACTAACATGGGCAGAAATGCATTGACATATGACAAGCATCTTTTGACATATTGATCATGAGTTGGTGTTGATGGCCGCCTTAGACGTGGTTCTTTGATTAATTTGTACCAATCACAACCACTTTCTCGGGGCATGCACACCCAGAGAAGAAATATGATCACCTCAAACATGTTTTAAGAGCAAAATGTTATTTTTGGGTGGTGACCATGTAACATGGTTTTCGCAACCATGTTATTTTCTCGAAAATCATGTATCTGATTTCGGCAAGCAGGTTATATTTGACGAGAAAATAACATTTTAGTGACAAACATGTTACATGGTCACCATACAAAAATAACATTTTGCTCTTGAAACATGTTTGAGGTGATCATATTCCTTCTCTGCGTGCAACTATCACCAAAGACCATTAGAAGTTCCATCAAAAATGGCACTTGTCCTACTTCAGAAATACAAGTGTATTCTAAACACTAATGATATGGCATTTGACATAAATATAACAGTTGTACTAATCAAAATTACGACTAATGGATTTCTGAATTTAATAAAAAAGTCATACTGTTTTTTACACTTAGTAGAACCTTGTATGTTCGGGTATCCATATGTTTTGCGAAAGGGAAGATCTGTAGATACTATGAAATGGATGCGGGTATCGTTTCCTATAGGAGAAGGTATAAAAATATGTAATCCTTACTGATTAACATAATTTCTATGTAAAACGTATATTCTGTAAGTGTATGATGATTGTGTCAAAAGTTCCATAGTAAGTGTCTGACGCAAGAATGCTTAAAGCAATGCGCCATCGTTGCTGGAAATTTATGATGAACATTTCAATGACAATTCCGATTCAGTTAGACTGAAGTAATAGGAGCAAGTTTGTTACCACTAACACAAACTTCATTGTATTCTGCATCCCCAAAATCAGTACAGCGTATGTCTGGAGTCTTGTAAAGGCTCAATTTTGTGGCAGCAACACTTGTATGCAACAAAAAATACACTGTACGCCTCCCCCGCCAACTCCCTGCTTGACATCAATTGCCTTTGATGATTCCAATAAGTTTTCTCTTGACTCAGCCTCAGGCAGGCCCACCTAATATAACCAGAGCAGAAATCTATAAAAAGGGGATAATTCGAGAAAGTGAAGTAGAGAATTTGTAATGCAGAACAGCATTTTCCCGCCACATTATATTAGGGCAAACACTTTGTCTCTCTTTCACTCCTCCCACCCCACAAAAAAAAATTATAGATGAATCGAAAACTCCCATATCCCAGACCACAAACCCTCTAAAATTCCTATGCCATTTCTTCTCCCTTGGATCTTGTCCCAGACACATCAACGACAAATGCAGGCAGTTGGCATCGCTTGCCAAGGCAGAAGATTATTTATTTCTCCAGTTGTGACATTGGAAATGGTAAAAATAGGAAAATTTATGCCGGATGTTTTCGGTTTGAAATTGGAGCTCATTAGTGGATGTTAAGTACATTTTCTCGGAGAATGTCACAAGACATTCAGACATTCTGTTTGTGTTCATAACCAAATCGGGGAAAAAATAAATGGTAAACAAATTGTTAAGCATGGTTGGCATTGAATTGGATTTCACATAATTCTCCCGATTTTTTTTTATCCCCCCACTTTGAAGATGTTCCAGTGCCAGTGTTTGTTTTTTTTGTTTATTATTGAGAGATGGGTAGGATTAGGGACACTATTTCGAAAACAAATTTGGTAAAATCCTCTACGGTAATAAACCAGAAAACAAGGCAGGGAAAACGCCAAAACAAATGAGACAGAGACACATAAATTAATCAATTGCCAAATTAAACCAAATTGGAATGATTTAGAGAAAATGAAATCACACGCTCCCGCAATAAGTAGGCTGATTTCTTTGAAAAGATGCAGGTGTGGGATTTACACAGAGGGTGTATTCCCTCATATGTATGTATTTGGTTAACAATAATAACTACATACACACATACATATATATATGTGTATGTACATACAAATATTAGGGGAGTTGAAAAAGTTTATTTTTTACAAATTTAGAAGGGTCATTGATCCTATTTGTTATATCCTCCATCAGCATTTATCGGCTTGGAATGTTCGAAGATTCTTCGTTTCTTAGAGTGGTATGATGGATATGGGGAAACTTTTATGAATAGGCCCTACATAACCTGGCAACCACTTTTATACCTTGAACGTTCCCTCTTCCCCTCTATCAGATACACAAAACGTCCTGGTATTGGTTCGTAATTCATTATAGCCCCCATATAAGACCATCTCCAGATTTGATCTCCACTTGAAGCACCATACACGAAGTAAATTTATGTTCCTTACTTCCTTCCTTATGTCCTCAGAGGCCCACCGATGTTGCAGCTAATCATACAGCGGAGTAAGAAGGTGCTAATACATACCGACATGAGCACTATAGCGGATTTTTAAAACAGATACAAAAATAAGAGCAGGAGTTCGCTACATACTCCTTCACCTTTTCTTATAGTCCTACTTCACGAACCTCTGGTAGACAACATTTTCAGAGCTTACATTCAGGTGTTTCTGATACCTCAATAATGAATGAATACCCATTTCAGTTTACATGTGGTATGAAGGATGTCTGATCTGTGATTGAAATTAGCATTGATATCAAATGCTTTGATAGGCATTCTGTATTTTTAACTAAGGGCAATATTGTCAAATACTTAAGGATTTCGATAAAATACGAATATGAGTTTGGTCAGCATAGAAGATGGATACAAAGGATTTTTCTGCACCAAATGTCGATGAAGAAATTTTTAGAATTAGAAAATAGGGACTGAATAGCCTGAAACTTAATAGGGTTGCCACTTTGACCTAGAGTTAGAAAATGGCTATCTTTGCATGACGGGAAACTTTCTTGGAATTGAGATAATTTTTGGAAAAAACGAGCCAGGTTGAAAACTCCTTAAATTCGAAGATTTTTATACCCTAAACTACATAGTACACTGTAAAAACAGTGAACCCACCATTAAGAAAAAATTTGGTTAGTTTTAGAAAATTTTGAATATTTTGTGAAAATTTTTACTAAACAGTATTACAAACGCTGACACCACTCCGATATCACAAAAATAAATAAATATTTTTCGACAAATTCAAGAAAATTTATTAGACATAATTAATTTTTTTGACTTCTTAAAGAAAATTTTGTAGTTGGAAGGAAAAAATTAGTGTTCAAAATTGCAAGAATATCTTTAATGCCATACGAAGTTTATGATGGGCGCATTATTGGTAAAATTTACAAATTTTAAGAAATTCTGAACTATTTTGTGCGAGACACGAATTTAGTTAATCTTTATGCTTCCTTTGTGTATAATGTTTTTCTCTGCTTTAGTAAATTTAACTAAAGCAAGCAAAAAATTATTAAAGTCATGAAACTTTCTTAAATTAAATCAGCTTTAGTGAAATATAGGGTTCACTTTTTTTGAGTGTAGTCAGGGTATAATAACTTTGATCTGCGAAACATGTTCCTACCAGAAATATTGATTTTAAATCTCATTGAAAATATATATCGATCGCCTCAGAATCACCTCCTGAGTCGATCTAGCCATTGGTGTTCGTCAGTCCGTCTGTTATCAGGATCCCGGTTCCGGCAAATACTAACCGATTTTGATGAAATTTAGTACATGGTGTTTTTCTGGCACAATGAATTGGAAAAATCGCTATTGAATTTGGAAAAAAATCGGATCAATTTTACACTGAAAAAAATATGATTTGCTTAGCATAGAAGACACATTTCTCTAATATAAAGTCCAAAAGTCGATAAACCTTTCAATGAAGTCGTGTTGTCCTTATAATTAAGTAATTTGACTTAAAAATGGGTATCATAATATGAAAGAAAAAAATTTTTATGGTAAGGTCAACTTCACTTTAATAATTCAAAAAAATTCTTTAAAATGAATAAAATTGTCTTTAAATTTATTGTCTTTTTGCATTTTGACTACAAAGCAAAAAATCGTTAAAAAATAGGACATGTTTTTCAACACTTTATTTTAAAGCCGTTTGTACTTGAAACATAGCATAATTTCTACTGAAAGTCGAGTCCGCATTTGGAAAATATAGTTGTCGTTATCTCGTTTTTAAAGGACTTTGATAGCATATGAAGTAAAAAAGCCGAAAAATTAATATTTGCTTCCTAGAAGCAAGTACACAAAACCCAAATTTAAAAGTGAATTGTATCTTAAAAGTATCCTTACTTGTAATCTCCGCTTCTTTGGCTCGGAATCAATACCAAAATTGTTAAAGTAAAGACAAAATCTTTGGAACCGGACATGCTTTTTTTCAATGTAGATATATCCCCCATATATATGTATCGCTCGATTTCAACAAACGGGATCATATTACGCTTATTTACTAAACGATCATCTTCCACTTACCACAAGATAAATTTTTATAGTATCCTTTAAGTGTACAAAATTTCATCGAAATCGGTTTAGATCTAGTTTTAGCTCCCATATAAAGGGTGATTTGTTAAGAGCTTGATAACTTTTTTTTTTTAAAAAACGCATAAAATTTGCAAAATCTCATCGGTTCTTTATTTGAAACGTTAGATTGGTCCATGACATTTACTTTTTGAAGATAATTTCATTTAAATGTTGACCGCGGCTGCGTCTTAGGTGGTCCATTCGGAAAGTCCAATTTTGGGCAACTTTTTCGAGCATTTCGGCCGGAATAGCCCGAATTTCTTCGGAAATGTTGTCTTCCAAAGCTGGAATAGTTGCTGGCTTATTTCTGTAGACTTTAGACTTGACGTAGCCCCACAAAAAATAGTCTAAAGGCGTCAAATCGCATGATCTTGGTCGCCAACTTACCGGTCCATTTCTTGAGATGAATTGTTCTCCGAAGTTTTCCCTCAAAATGGCCATAGAATCGCGAGCTGTGTGGCATGTAGCGCCATCTTGTTGAAACCACATGTCAACCAAGTTCAGTTCTTCCATTTTTGGCAACAAAAAGTTTGTTAGCATCGAACGATAGCGATCGCCATTCACCGTAACGTTGCGTCCAACAGCATCTTTGAAAAAATACGGTCCAATGATTCCACCAGCGTACAAACCACACCAAACAGTGCATTTTTCGGGATGCATGGGCAGTTCTTGAACGGCTTCTGGTTGCTCTTCACTCCAAATGCGGCAATTTTGCTTATTTACGTAGCCATTCAACCAGAAATGAGCCTCATCGCTGAACAAAATTTGTCGATAAAAAAGCGGATTTTCTGCCAACTTTTCTAGGGCCCATTCACTGAAAATTCGACGTTGTGGCTCGTTAGTAAGTCTATTCATGATGAAATGTCAAAGCATACTGAGCATCTTTCTCTTTGACACCATGTCTGAAATCCCACGTGATCTGTCAAATACTAATGCATGAAAATCCTAACCTCAAAAGAATCACCCTTTATATGTATCGCCTGACTTTCCCAAGTTTGGTCATAAAATCCTTATTTATTAACCGATCAAATTTGGCACATTGTAATCTTTTGTGATACTAACAATACCTGCCAAAAATCATAGAAATCGATTCCGATTCAAATATAGCTCCCACACTGAAAAAAGGCATGTCCAGTTCCAAAGATTTTGTCTTTACTTTAAAACATTTGGTATTGAGAATACAAGTAAGGATACTTTTAAGACACAATTCAAGTAAGGATACTTTTAAGACACAATTCTCTTTTAAATTTGGGTTTGGTGTACTTGCTTCTAGGAAGCAAATTTAAATTTTTCGCTTTCTCAGCTTTTTTTCTTCAAATGCTATCAAAGTCCTTTAAAAACGAATTAACGACATCTTTATTTTCCAAATTCAGACTCGACTTCCAGTAGAAAATATGCTATGTGTCAAGTAAAAAACGTCTTTAAAATAAAGTATTGAAAAACATGTCCTATATTTGAACGATTTTTTGCTTTGTAGTCACGATGCAAAAAGACAACAAATTTAAAGACAATTTCATTAAATTTAAAGAATTTTTCTGAATTATTAAAGTCAAGTTGACCTTAGCCCCAATATTTTTTCTTTCATGTTATGATACCCATTTTTCAATGAAATCACTTAATCATAAAGACAATACGACTTCTTTGAAAAGTTTATCGACTTTTGGACAAGGAAAAAAAAACTTTATATTAGAGAAATGTGTCTTCTATGCTAAGCAAATTTTGCATTCGTATTTTAAAGACATGAAATCTTTGACCTCACGACAATATTTTTTCAGTGCATGTATGTGCAACGCCCGATTTGGCGTTACATATATCCGAATCGGTTCAGAGTTAGATATAGCTCTCATATGTATATATGTATGTATCTTCAGATTCGGCTATAAATCCTTCTTTATTAACCGATCTTACTAAAAATTTCAAATTCGGATTTGTTAACCGATCTTATTCACAGTTAGAAATAGATGTGTATTGCGCAATTTTCACAAATTCGGCTTATTGACCGTTTTCTTTTTTTTTTAATAATGAACTCTGTACATAAATTGTTTAAAATTAAATCAATAGCATCCGATTTTTAAAATTAGAAAATTCTTGTTATAAAATTAAAATTTGATGTCCATGTGCGAACATATCTGAACTCTAAATAAAATTAAACTAAGCCAGATACATGGGCAATGCCGTTGCGCCCGCGCAGAAACCTAAAAAAAAATGTCAAAAGAAGGAACTACCTTCTGTGCAGCTATCTTAATCTTAGGCTTATGATCGTCCAAACAAATTCATGGTGAATTGTCCTCAGTAATTTATGGGTAGAAATTCTCATTAGGAAGTGGAAAGGAGAGATATGTGTAAAGCAACAAGCAACGTTGCTCAAAAAGTTTTTTTTTCTCGGCAAATAATCCCATATTTGTATGGGCCCATGGAATTACCATGGTAGTCAGGAAGCTTGGCTTATATCCAACACTTTTCATTTCTTAGTATGAGAAGGTCCACACCGTGCTTCTAGCCCTCTCCCCTGGACCCAAGATTTGCTTTGTTATGGTTGGATATGGATGTTTGGCTTGTGAACTGTCACATGTGCTAAATATGCAGCAGGCCGCATAAGCAAAAGGTTGTGTAAATTTTATTAATCGCAATTTATGGTCTCATAAATATTCAGGCTGGAGCAAAAAAAAATCGCTTTTGATAGTAACGACAATAACGCTGGCAGAGAGACTATTGCAGATTGTTGTTGTTTTTTTATAGAGGAACAGTTGTTGTGATCTTTCCATTGGGAAGACTGGCATACGACCCCCTATTGTGTCAAATTAACACAAATCACTAAATGAGCCCCCGAGATGGCGTGCCGTAAAATGCCAGAATCCATATAAAAATTTTCGTATAGATGTAAATTTGATTTCGTCTTGCATTTATACGCATACCATAATACGAATATTGGGATTGTACGCATGCGTATACGAGAATATTATCCTTATTTAACGGTGTTGCTATCATTTATTATCACTGAATGAAAATGCTTATATTCAGGTCGTTGCTAAAGTTTCACTAGAAATTATCCCAAAAGATTGCTGGCAATAAAAATTTCATTTTGTATTGATATTGAGCTGTGTCCAAACAAAATGCCAGCATATGGCATTGATTCAATCAATTTATCAAAATTCAACTAAAAATGGAAAAGTCAATTCAAAGGTTAACACCACCAAAGGTAATATCGATTATCCAGGTTATGTTGTTTTTTTTTTCTTTCACAGTCAAATGGATATTCAAATGAATTTCGTTATTGATTTGGGAAAAGCTCAGCCGATTTATTTTGGCGCTAAAAATTTGTTTTAAAAATTGGTTGACATGCAAACCCATAAATCATTATGGAAATTGTTTGGTCTAAGATTGCTTTGGAATTGTTTCTCCATGATTGGGAGAGGAGAAACTTTTGGCGGATTATACATCCTCCACAATTTCATAAAATTAAACAAAATAACGAAAACGTGTTGATTACATTCACTGGCTATTGTGTATGAGAAAAATTAACTAACCGGCCACATTACACTCAGAGAAGAAATGGAAGCAAATGATACGAGTACGCTGCTATTAAGTACATGTTATAATATGAAAAGCGCATAGTAGATGCAACATTGAAGCTTTTCGTAACTTTTAGTTGAAAATCTGGCGATTGGTATACTCAAGATATGAAATTATATTTATCAATTTGACATGAAATATTTCTTTCAAGTATCATATTTTCGTTGAGTGTACAAGTCCAACTTTGATATCGTCAACTTTGATATCATCTACAGCTTGAATAAGGAAGACAGTCAGTTAGAGACCAATAAGACATTTGTGCGCATGTTTGCATACCCACCAACCAAACTAATTCGATATTTGATAATACTGCCACATACCTACGGTTTGGCGAAAAGTGAGCAAATTCTTCTCTCACAATGAAATGATTTTGTATGATAGAGGGATGTATGCTACATGTCCATTATATACAATTGAAATTGCTGCATTGACTTTAAGCCTGACGCCTTCTGTTGGCGAGGGCGTTAATGGTAGTTGAGTGTTCCGTTTAATAAACAAAAATAAATTGGAAGAAACTATGATGTTATGCTTTTGGAGTTAGACAAATGGAAAACAGTGGGTTGCCAGCCTGACAAGTGATATTGGGAAAATGGTTTTGCTGATGGAGGTGACAAAGCTCCTTAGGCAAAATTTTCGTCAATATACACGCAGAGAAGAAACATGATTGCCACAATCATATTCGAAGAGCAAAATAATATGATAGCAGCTATTTTTGCGGCGACCATGTAACATTTTAACCTGCAACCATGTTGGCTCAGTGAACATGGTTCTAAGAAAAATACAATTGTCCTCATCTAAAATGTTATTATATTGATAAAAAGAATTTTGTTTCCATTAAAAGACAATGGTCACGATCTAAAATGTTATGTTATTCGTCAAAAATGTTTTTCTTCTAGTTAAAAGAACATGGTCACAACCTAAAATGTTTTGATTTTTATGAAAAAACTTTTTTCGTCGTCGAAAAAAGGACGCCACTTGAGAAAAGAAAACACAAAATCAACTTTATTTATTTGTTTTTATTTATTTATAAACTAATTCATTGTTTATTTGTATTTATAATGTCGTGCAAGCAAACTTCACATATTTTTACACACTCTAGTTTGGTTCAATTTCAACAATAAGTAATCATTCCATATTTACTTCGTGCCCATCAAATGTACAAACGCAGACATCATGTAACTGCAAATAAAAATAAATTATACCATATATCAAAATGCAGAACAAAAACCAGGTATATTTTTTTCAATTACACTTTCCTTTTTTGTATTCACATAAAACCACGTGCCATTTCTGAATAAATAAATTAACACAAAACACAATAATTCCGTATTCTCCGTCCATTCCAAGAAACAATCAACACACGACTGACGCGCAAAATGAAAATCGTGTGTACCTGCTCAATGTTTTTATAAAATTCTTGTCGCTGCAAAAAAATTAAAAAATTAAATGGTCACGAAAACAATGTACATGGTCTTTATGGCCATGTAATGGTTGTAGACATGTCTATACGTAAACTATAAAAATATTTTTTTCTCTGCAAAAAAGTCAAAAAATTGAATGGTCAGATACATGATTTTCCTGACCATATAATGGTCTCAAATTCTATCATTTAAATAATAGAACATGTTTGCGGCATTTGAGAACCATTTAAATGCTTATTACCAACATATATTTTTCTCCGCTCGAAAATTATTTTTACAAAGACAAAATACATGGTTTTCGCGACAATTACATACTCTAAATAAGCATTAAATGGATGCGGCAACCATGTCCAAACATGTTTTTTCTGTGCGTGTAATTTCGCGTGGTTTTTCAAAAACAAACGAAAAGTGCAAAAATGTCACCTGAAACGAAATCATAATTTCCTTAATCTAATTTGTCCATAAAGCTCGAATAATAATTAATTGTAAATTAAGATATAATAGATTTGGACGTTAATCTCCTGTTTCAGTATCAGGCTAACATGAAAAAAAAACATAATTAATTCCTTTGGAACGAAATTTTAAACAAACCCATTTAATTTAGAGCAAATAAATCAGAAATTATGGCAAGCGATGCAACGATTGTCCAACCAACATTTGCCGCGAAAGAAGATTTTTATCGCCAAAAGAAAACTTTATTTGTCTAAAAAATCGTTCCATAGAACAGAAAACTTTCTTCCAGTGTACTGCTATAGAGTCCAAAAAGATAACGATTTTCCTTTCCACAACCACACTGCAAAACAATTTACGTGGTATTAAAGATTATTCAATCGTAATTTTAGGATGCGCAATTTGCCTAATATAAAGGCAATTTTTTTTTTGAAATGATGAAATTTTAATTGAAAGAAAACTTTATTTGTCCAAAAAAATCGTTCCAGAGAAAAGAAAACTTTCTTCCAGTGTACTGCTATACATAAGCGTAGGAAGGCCTCTGGGGAGGGGGCTTAGACCCCCCAGAAAAAAATTTAGCACCCCCCCCCCAGAATTTGAAAATCTATTTACGATTTTACATTTTTATAAAAATTAAACAAGTGTATACAACCGCACAAAGTTCCGCTAAAGACTTTCATGCACAAGCGAATTACTTGTGGTACTTGGTTGTGGTAGCAGTTGCCGATGGCAATGTTTGAAGTCTGATATTTATGAAATAGAGCTGTGATTGAACTTATGGTTTAGTTGAATAACTAACAGCCTGTTTCTGTATGTGGAACGAGTTCAATCGATCGACTGAAATGCATAGAAACAGTTGTTTTTTGGTTATAAATTCAGCTGTTTGTTTCCATTTTAGTCGGTCCACAGAGCTCATTCGACATACATAAACAGGCTGTAAAGCTCCTTTATTATATTGTTTAGTCTGGTTTAGTCATCTTACTTAAAAAATAGTAATTGGTATTGAAACTATTCTTTCATAAATTAATATCTTAATAATGCTGCAAAAAAGCGTCGCCAAAAAATAAGTGAAAATGTTCTTTTTTGGTCCGGAAGTGGTGCAAAATTGGCGGAGAAGCGATGAATGTAATAGGAACTCGTCATAGAACGAATGTCCACCATTTCAACAGCCGTTGCAATAAATTTGCATCACTTCTTACCGTATGATCCATATCGTTGTGTGATATTTTCCCAAACAAATAATTTTTATTTATTCG
Source organism: Haematobia irritans (assembly GCF_050003625.1). NCBI lineage: Eukaryota > Metazoa > Arthropoda > Insecta > Diptera > Muscidae > Haematobia > Haematobia irritans. Next base: position 1,413,818 of record NC_134400.1, read on the forward strand.
TTTTTTATCTGATTTTTGATCGAACTTTTGTTAGAATTATATAAATATTTATAAAGACCTCGAGCTTCAAGAAACATTAATTTATAATAATTTTTATATTTTTTTATGATTTTTAATGCATTCTAATGCTTGTTTGAATATTTTCAAAAATTATCGATTTTTCTATAATTGATTTACCATTTTATTTATTCTTACTTTTTTTTAACTATTTGAAAAAAGAAAACAAACATTACGCATTAAAATATGAAAAAACTGAAGTAAAAAACTTCCTGTGTAGTTAATATAATTAACTTCTTTGTGAGGACATTTTTGGAAGTGCTTTTAAAGTTGTGCCTTTAAAACAAATCCCAATTTTTTGCTGGGAAAAGTGTGGAACTACTTTTAGTTGCTTTATTATATATTATTTTGAAGTCTATTTTGGAATTAATAAAACATTTTTTACTTTGAAGTATATGCTATAATATATCGCAAACAAAAAAAAATGAAAAATCCATACATGTATCCTACACTGAAAAAACAATGAACCCACCAGGAAGAAAACTTTCGGTTAATTTTAGAAATGTTTGAATATTTGTAGAAATTTTTAACTAAACAGTATTACAAACGTTGGCATCACGCCGATGTCATAAAAATAAGTAAATATTTTTCGACAAATTCAAGAAAATTTATTAGACATAACTAAGTTTTTTCACTTGTTAAAGAAAATTTTGTAGTTTGAAGGAAAAACTTGGTGTTCAAAATTGCAAGAATGTCTTTAGTGACATATGAAGTTCATGATGGACGCATTTTTGGTAAAATTTACAAATTTAAAGAAATTCTAATCTATTTTGTCGAAGACACGAATTTAGTTAATCTTTATGCTTCATTTGAGTATATTTTTTTACTCGGTTTTAGTTAATTTAACTCACGTACACAAAAAATTATTAGAGTAAAGGAAACTTTCTCCAAACATAATAATTCCATGAACTAAAACAAAGTTAAATTGGCTTTAGTGAAATAGAGAGCTCACTTTTTTTTAGTGTAAATTTAGTTTTATTGATCATAGATTCAAAGCTAGATATAGTCCCTAAAAATGTCTTTTTTTAAGAAATCTCATCTTTGGCTCGGAAACAATACAAAAATTCTGAAGGCGAGGTCAAAATGTTTGGATTCAAGTAAACTTTTTTTTTAGAACAAATAGAAGATTTGAGCTTCGCCCATTTTAATTACCCATCCTTGAAATTGGTTACTGAAGCTTTAATATTAAATTAAATTGTTGATATCACCATATCGGATAATGGTTTAAAGAAACAGTCCAAGCGATTACACTTTGTAATCGTAAAATGCGACAGAAACAGGACTTTCACTATTGATGATATATTGCTAATAAAAACTGTTTGTCTCTGAGTATATAAAAATCCTAATGATGGCCTGCAGCTTGGTGTTCCATCTTCTGCGTTTAACTAAATACCCCGAATTTTAATTACTCACGCATTACACTCCCATCCCCCAAAGAGAAATAGTAACAGAGCTTCGAGATAAACACAGCATCATAATGACCGTTGAGCTTTAATTATCTTGCACGAAATCAGCTGAAATGAAAACAAAATATCCGTCCGGCTGCCTCTGTGTTACCCTTCAGTTCGGAATCACAATGACCAGCATGTTCTCGGTCACATTTAGCTCTCTTAGTAGCTGGCTACAATATTCGCTTCCTCATGACAATCTTTGAGTATACATTCATCATCACACATAGCCACTCGCACTCGTCCCAAATTCCTTTGCTCCCATACGACTGCCATAAAAAGGAGATGCATCATTTTATAGCTTGTAATTTGGTAGCTTAGCATAGTGCTAATTAACTTTGGCTGTGCTGTGCTCTGTTGGTTGGATTGTCGGTCCACAGCCCGGAGTCTGTTGTCATAGCAATTATCCTGCGAGAGCTTTGGCAAAGACATTGTTCATAGCTTTGTCACGTTTCCAAGCTTAAGGTAAACGGAAAAAATTTTAGAATTACCACAAAATGCTGACAGTTCTATCGCCTGGACATTTAAACATTTGGTTGATGGTGTTCGGAAGCGGCAGCTACTATAACTGAACACTAAGATGCAACTGATGCTATGGCTTTTGCTCTGTGAGCAAAATCTCATAAAGCAGCAATGTGTCCGGGGTCTAATTCGCAATAGTATAGGAAGCCAATATGATGGCAATGTTTTATTCGATAGACCGCTCGATTTGTTTCTGGCAACATTGGTAATTAAGTCGTAATTAAACATTAATACGAAACGTGCTATTTCAATGGATTCCGATTATCGTTCATTATCGTTTATAGCACTGACCAAGAGAAAAAACAGTCATATGTGGTTCTGTTGCAGGGTTCACATATTCCTTGGCAACAGTTAATCTTAGTGTATGGTAGCAATATGAAGTAGAAGAGTTTGCAGTCATTTTTTTATGAAGTGAAAATATTACTGGAACCACCGTGGTGCAATGGGTAGCATGTTCGCCTCGCATAAAAGAGTCCAGGGATCAATTCTACTTTCGACCACCAAAAATGGTTGTCGGGCTTAGTAGGTTAGGTATAAGGTCACCCTAACCTAAGCTACTCATTTGTCTTTCTCGCCCCACACTCTGAAAACAGATTTAGTGCCATTCAAGAATTGTCACCCAATTCGATTATAACAGTCAATCCAGTAACTAAAAAATCAATAATGTTCACAAGTTGTGCAAAACTTCTTGTCCAAGAGTAGAGAAACATCAGTCTAAATAATTGAGTAGTACGAAGGCTTTTGCTATAGTCTCGAGGATTATTTGAAGTACTATATATGGATTAAATTTGGTAGTAGTATATGCTTCTGAAGGTCCAGTTCTCAAAATCCAGTAAAAGTGAATTTATGATTTCTTGCTGTACTTCAGCCGGTTAACTGCAGCATTTAGGGGAAAATTCGATGCCCTTTGAATCATTTAAGGATTTTAGGCAAACAATCGACCGCGGCTACTGCAATAAGATTCGCACAGCTATCACACACTCAGAGAAGGAATATGATCACCTCAAACATGTTTTAAGAGCAAAATGTTATTTTTGTGTGGTGACCATGTAACATGGTTTTCGCAACCATGTTATTTTCTCGGAAATCATGTATTTGATTTCGGCAAGCACGTTATATTTGGCGAGAAAATAAAATTTTAGTGACAAACATGTTACATGGTCACCATAGAAAAATAACATTTTGTTCTTGAAACATGTTTGAGGTGATCATATTCCTTCTCTGCGTGCAATGATAGATGCTTGTTAGTTCCATCGAAACTATAATATTTCAGTATGTATCGCGATTTTCCAACCTTAGCTCCATTTCCCTTAAAATGAGTTGCCCAAGATTTATTCATCCAAAGAAGTCCATTCTCCTATTTACTTTAATAATAAATAAATAAACATTTAAAACACATAACATTTACACACCATACAATTACAATGGTTGGCTCTATTCCTATGGCAATAAACTCCTATGTGGCAAATTGTTAAGATTTTGAACTTTTTCGTATGCAAAAACCAAAAGAAAACAACGTTTGAATGTTTCTTAATTAAAAAACAGTTGGTATGGATTCAGTTGTAATTCAGTGCAGGGGGTAATAAATCTAAAGGGTTTTTATACACGGAGTAGTTTCTGGCCTTCTTTTGTTGTCGTTCTAATGACTGGTATTTGCAAAAACCTCTACGTTTCTTTTTCATTCTAGGTTTTAGGGTCGTATGGAACACTCAAAAAATTTAATTCATCCAATAGATCCAAAACCGTAAAACAAAACAATGATTCCTTTGAATTTTAACCACTTCTGTTGTGAGAATTTTTCATTATTTCAATGATAGTTTTCTTATCTCATGTATATGAACGAAAAATGAAAAGATTATTTGATTTTCCATGAATTCTGAAACAAGCTAACAAATTTTTTGAGTGAATGGGCCATAACACTCACCATCAATACCAAACTGGCTTTCTTACTCACTGGCAAATAAGGAATGCTAATAAATTTCCGTTACTAATCCTTTGGTATTGTTACGTGAATACTGTATGGCCAAGTGTGTATTCCAGAACTGAACCCAGTGCCACATCAAGCATCAGCCAACAATGATTATGATTTCCAGTGTCCGGTATTGGGAGTTGGTATAGGTGAATGTGGCAAATATACGGGTTAAATTTATATTCAAAGGGGTTAAAAGAATGAACCACACATACCTACACAGAAATTTAGAATACATTTTCCAGTGGGAAATTTGAAGTTCAGATCTTCTAGGCATTTATTTTCGTATATATTTTATATGAAAATAAAGGCAATAATTGTTATTTTCTTTCTCTTTTTACTGAGATCTTGAAAAAGTATCTTGATGAAGTATTTTCCTTTGGTTATTATTAGATTCAACTACAATTTACGTGGCGACTCGAGAACGGGGGAACTGAAGCAAATCATTGTGTTTCCCTCAATATGAAAAAAAAATCTTTCTATGAACTTCAAAAGAGAGCACAAGATTATACAGAAATGAACTATACAAAGGTTTACATGCCCGCCTTGTATACAAAAGGTCATGGTTTCAGTCCCAGTTTCGACCAAACACGATCAAGCATTTTCAGCGTTTATTATCCCCACTCCGTTGTGCTGGTGACTTTTGAGATTTTTTCAAGTGACTTTACCAAATTCCGTTCGGTATCGGCTAAAGAAAGTTTCTTGTCTTATTGATAAGAGAGAAGTTCACCACTTGTGGTATGACAATGGACTGAATAGTTCAAGTGAGTCGGATATAACGGGCTGTGAGCCACCGTGGTGCAATGGTTAGCATGCCCGCCTTGCACACACAAGGTCGTGGGTTCGATTCCTGATTCGCAATGTGGAACGCCGTTCGAACTTGGCTACAAAAAGAAGGTCCCTTGTCATTGAGCTTAACATGGAATCGGGCAGCACTCAATGATAAGAGAAAAGTTCACCAATGTGGTATCACAATGGACTGAATAGTCTAAGTGAGCCTGATACATCGGGCTGCAACCTAACCTAACGTAGCCAAAGTATACAATTTTACTAAATTCGAATTTGGCTCATAGTACTCATAGTTCAGGGTTTTCAAAACTGTTCAAAAACTTACCATATATTTAAAATTTGTTTGCTTAAGTTATTGTTGGAAAATTTCATTGGTAGTTAGGGCCCTTAGGAGACATGATTTTAAAATGACCAAAAAATATGCTACTGGACACATGCATATATACATTCTACATCTCCATACGCCTGGGAGTGGTGTATAACTCCATTATTCCACATTGACTGTGGAGAATTATTGGCTCGGCAAAATAAATTTGTCTACAAACGTTATTTATAACCCCGGGTGCAATTCGCTAACTTAGCAGCATATTTAATTTAGTGTGTTTTTAACCCGGTTAATCCCCAAATTCATTATTGGTCTCTACCAACCATCACCAGCTATGCCATACATTGTGCTCTTTTCATATTTGAAGATTTATACTTAAGCCAAAGAAAAAGGCACTTGTTTCAATGGGTCTTTGTTAATATTGCATCCATTGCCTCGTTTGCATATCAATGGAATTTTGTAAATGGACTCGAATGGATATGGTATAACCCATATCGAAGGATTTCCTTAGGTGTGTGCTTGTGTAATAACAATAATTTGAAAATATATTACGATCCATAAGTATGAATGGTTTTATGACATTTCCTTGTGTCACAAAGGATGTTTAATATAAATTTACGATATTGTTGAGTTTTTTTTTTTTTGTATTGAATAGATTTCGTCCTTATTTTCGGAACCCTTTTTAAAAAGTTATGACCGTTTCTTTTGAAAAATGTGGAGGAAATGATCATGTTTGTTGTACCAAATCACCACATTTTGAACTGGCATTATGTTGGCAGCTTTTTCGTGATATTGTATCATTGTATTATTTAATACTTATGGTGATTTCAATCAACCCCTCTGATGAAAAATACATTACTTGTAGATTAGACTCTAAGAAGAAAAAAAAAAGTAATTGAGAAAGGGATGTGCTCTTAAAAGGATGTGCTGTGTGGCATATTAAATCGAATGGAATATTTGGTATAGGAGAATAGTTAGAGAATAATGAAAATGCAAAGTATATTAACATTGTTTTTTACTTTTAATAGCCAGTTATGTAAGACACTCAATCTTCATTGTATGTTTAGAGAGCCGCAATGTAATATATCTATTCAAGGATAATCTTTAAAATGACATTATTATTCGTTGAAAAGCCTATATTACTATACAATCCAATGAATGCTGTATAAGAAGACAAAACAAATTAACCTCACATAGATGGCCATCTTCGCCTCGTTAATATTGGTTATGTTATATAAACCTTGAACACCAGAATAAGGAGTTTCATAGGAGCTATTGGCTCATATATTAGGTTTCGGATTGTCCGCATTAGAGGTGTAGGGGACGAGGCTGAGGAGAGGTCTGAGGCGGACGGAAGGGTGGGAGAATATATGACATCTTGACTTACGGATTTAGGATCCCATACGATGTTGGTGTGAGGTTCCTGGGAATCTAGTGTCTAGGTATGGGGGAGTCTAAGGATTCCACAGAATGGTTGTGTTGAGTCCTTGGAGTCCAACATCTGCGTAATATATTTTATATTTTATTATTGTTATTTGTATATAAATATTATATTTTCAATTGCAATATATTATATTATATTATCTGTATTTAGTAATAGGTACGTATTACTTGTCACATGATAGTAGATGGGTATAGCAGCCTTCGATTAGAGACCGCTGTCGTAGGTCGGAGGCGCTAAAGGCAAGCCAAATAAGTACCTGAACGTCAAGACGAGGTAGTTGTAGGAGTTTTCCTCATAATAAATATTATTCTCAACTTTATACGCACTATCCAAAAAAATCGGAAATTTTTTGTAGCTAATTAAAAAAATTTGCAGATTCAGTTAATTATTTTATTTACTAGTAAAGTTTTACTTTATATTAAGGATAATTAGCATTATATCAAAGACATATCAGTTCAATACAAAGACCCTAATGATAACGAAAACAATTTCCTAAAATTTCTAATTAATTATTATTCGAGCTATGTGGACAAAAAAAATTATGGAACTTGATCAATTGAATCATTGCAAAAAAAGGCATGAACTTTTCTACAGTCTGATCTTGGGGTCCTTCATGCTAACTCTTAATGGAGAAAACATATAGCAACTATTCCACTTTAAATCGAATCATCTTTAATCCCAGTATGTATCATCTCTTCGTATAATTACAAATCCCATAATCTTATATTTATTTCGTTTTTGTTACTGCAGTAATGCAATTTCTTTTGATTAAAATTTGCCCCTAATATTATGCAATTTTTAGTTCTAAAATAAAGACTTAAGCTATCGTTCTTATGAAGTCAATACTTTTCAGTATAAAAACAATTTTGTTTGGGTTTCTTACCTCCCAGAAATATCAGGCATTCACAGAAAAAAATATGCCTGGCTCCACTAATGATTGTTGTATTGGGCTTTTTTCTTTATGTGATATCTGAATTCTTTACCAACGTGCTGACGGCAACCTTAATTTCCAAATGAAAACTCAACTTCAAGTAGAAATAATACTATGTTTCAAGTAAGACATTTGCTATTTGTGAACGCTTTGTAGTCAAGATACAAAACAATCAACAATTTTAAAGAAGAAGATTTCATTAATTTTAAGAATTTTTCAGATTAATTAAATCCAATTTTAAATCGAATCACTTAGCTGTACAGGCAAAACGACTTCATTGAAAACTGTATAGACTTTTGGACAAGGAACTATTTTATATCAGAGAAATCTCTCTTTTATGATAAGCAAAATTAGCTTTTGAATTTTAAGGATAAGAAACCTTTGGCCTAACAACATTATTTTTCTCGGTGTAGGCCCATTATTATATATATTAATCGACTCAGAATCTTTCATTGAATTGCAAACTGAACTTCGTTTGTCACATCTCGTCTGACATTGCTTTATTGATTTGGTCTATGACAAATTAGTCGCATGGTGCTAATATTTGCAAGTTCTTCTTAAGCTCGTGATGCTATTAAAAATCATGTTGTTGAAATATGTTATATTCTCTCATTTATTATTGTTCTACTCAAATTTGTTAGTTTGTCCTCTGGCATTCTTTTGTTATATTTAATTTTATTTTGGATTTATACAATTTTCCGATTTTTCCGAATAGCATTGCTATTGATATGTCCTTACAAAAGCATGTGTGCTTTTCACTGATGCAATGGGTCGTCCAAGTTTTACGAGTGAATGGAAACCAATTAAGTCAACACGCTCAAATTGCCACTGGCATTATTATCAGAGATACATATTCAGATAGCTGTGTATGTGGTCCTCGTGTTCGTACAATAGATTCATATCTAACTCACTTTACATCTCATAGATTCATTGCAAGAGATATGAGCCACGAATTTTGTAAACAATCTTCACAAACATGGTTAACAAGAAGAATTGCAGAGCACAGAGAGTGAGTGTGCTAAGGATAAACATATGGATATGTGTGTGCGTGTATGTTATATTAGCACGGGTCGAAAGAAGTTCGCGTAGCCCAAATGTACACACATACTTGAAAGTCAAAGAATTTGACTTTTACAGAACAATGTTGGTTTTGAATTTGAGCCTAAGGCAGTACCGAACTTAAATTTCTAGGTCTTATATGATTGAAATTAGAATACAAATTGTTTGCATTTTCTTTTTAGGATATATCAACGAAGCTATTCAAAATCAAATTTTAGCTGACTCTTCAAAATGATTGTATATCTATATCTGGATTCGTGAAAAAAGAATAAATAAATAAAAATATATTTTCTATAATTATTCGAAAGATTCATTATCTCCGTTTATTTAAAAAAATATTTCTTTAAAAATGGGGAACGATTCACCTTGTTGGAAAGTTTGCAAACAGTTCACATCCATAGATAATACCTGGTACTATGTACGTCTTAGCCATAAGAGACGTTATCCTAACTGGTGTGAGCGATTGCGTGGCCCGTGACCGTATTTTACAGTAACCCTGTCCTATGACTGTATTAATGTTATCCCTCCAAGTAAGAGAGCTATTAAACATCACGCCTAGATTTTTCGCATGGTCGACAATCTCAAGTCGCCTCCCACCCATGCGTATATCAATATCGTGAGAAAATCGCGTTAACCCATTTCTTATAATCAAACATTTAGATTTGGTTGGGTTAAGACACAGACCATTAGCACCAGCCCATGCATAAATCCTAGATAAATCATGGTTGATCATCCCCACGTGTTCATCTAGCCCATCCCTCGTGCTACTAATATAGACCTGAACATCGTCCGCGTACATATGCACCTGACAGAAAGACAATTGACTTGGTAAATCATTGATATACAGGGAGAATAAAAGTGGACCAAGTATCGAACCCTGGGGCACTCCTTTTGATACAGACAACGGGCTAGACGTAAGAGACTTTGAGAATACCGACTGAAACGATTAGACAGATACGATGAAATCTATTTGACTGACGAAGGAGAAAACCCGAACAAATGACACATCTTAGCGCCCAGCATAATATGATCCACACAGTCAAATGCCTTGGAATGATCAAGAAGAACAAGAAAATTGATCCTATCATCCTCCAAATTCCCTCGAATATTCTCAGTAACTTCAGCCAGGGCACTTACACAACTGTGGTTAGGACGAAATCCTGATTGTTCCTCGCATAATAGGGAACATTCATTCAAATATGTGTACATCTGCCGATACAGTATCTTCTCAAACACCTTTGAAAGATAAGGAAGAATTGCAATCGGACGAAACTCATTGGAACCCTTCGGCAGTGGTGTAATCTTAGCATGTTTCCATATAGAAGGAAAGGTACTAGTGGTGATTATTCCATTGAAGAGATGTGTGATATATGGCAGTATATAAGGCAGAATAATTCTTACAAATTTCGGGTCTATCCCATCATAACCCACAACATTCGACCGTATCATCGCAAAACATGTTACTACTTCCGTCTGATCAACACAGGAAAATTCGTTATCCATATGTATATTATACACAAAATGTCAACTAGTACGACGTTTATCAGTCCGTCTGTCCGCCCGCCCATCTGGCTGGATTAATACCACTGTGCTTATTAAGATATTTTAGCATCCTTTATTTTACCATCATTCGAATGATTGTCTTCTCCACGACGACCCACCTTAAGGTAGTATGCAGATAGTAATAAAGTCTTACTAAGTGCCCCAAGTGGCAATCAGGAAATTAAAATTCAAAACAAACGATTTCTTCTGTAGTTTTCACTCTTCATCACAACGTGGACACCACCACTTGCCTCACACTTTTCAAATTTGCTACAGTTACTGCTTCTCATTTACATTTGGACGCCACCCACTGTGGTGCTCTACGTGCTTGCAAATTTTCTACTATGTCCTTTCACATTGGTTATGTGACAATTTATGGCCTCTCCACCATCACCAGCATCGTCACTGCTGGCTGTTTATACAAGTGCCGCGGGATGAGACATATTGAAGTAAATCTTCTTGGCCGTTCACCACCACAACGAATGTTATGTGTGTGTGAGAAAAGGCGTACGACCAAACGACAAACTGAGAAGCTTTATTACATTAGATGTGCTGTTGGCAATATTCGTTGGAGCAGGCGTCCGTCCATCTAGCCTCTCCATCACCGTCATCCTTCAATCGCTTATTGAGAAAAGACACGATGACAATTTTCAGCACCGATCGCGCTAACGTAACATGAAAACGTACATGTAGTTTGTACGAGTAGGAAAATTTATGATCTAAATGATGTGGTTACATGATGCCACAATCACGATTCTTGTCCAACGAGTCGATGGGCTGGATTCGATCCTTCCTCTTCAGGTGGGGATGTGCAAATGATGTTCGGACACTCACTCACCCAACCGATGGCGACCTCAATATCATCCCAAAAACAGACTTGTTGTATATCGCTGACCAAAGAGTTCCCATGTACATATTTCCTTTTCCATGGCGAACCAATCGTTCGGTCATCATATCCGTCAACGCTTTCCCAAAGACACACAAGATTAATAGATGTCATTGATTAGAAATGAATGAATAACGTTATCGTTGTGTTGTGTTTTTAGTCATAAAGGAGATTTTGCTTATGCTGCAGAACCAAGAGCGAAGGGACGAATGAGATTGACAGACGAGACTTTACATCTTTCTCGATCTAAAACTTCAATGGTGGTTGTTGAAAGTCTTATTGACAATTGGATATTTGCAATCATTGGCATCACTGGTGCAGAAGTGACAATGTTTCTTTCTATAACGGCGACCACACGTAGATTTGCATGGGTCATCATAGCTGTTCTGGCAATACAATGCCGCAATGCCGTTGTAACTGGATACTCTTTTGTGCCAAGTCCAGTGGTGACTGAATCGTTGGTTATAGATGGAGACAGGGTTTCCATTCCTCAAACTTTAAGAGGCCAATTAACGCTGGAGCCAATTAAAGATGGGAGATCTTAAAGGAAATCTTAAATAAGGAAATAATTTTAAGAAGAAGAGAGTATTGATTTGTTTTTTGCTGTGGAAAATTAAAAGGGAACCAGTGAAAGACGGAAATAAAAGGAAATTCCCAATTTCTTTAGTTCTCCAAGAGAATATACGTTATACATGAAGTCGAGCTTGATTTTGGAATTTTCGTTTGTGGTTGACAAGTTTGTACTGGAATAAATTAAAATTTGCGTCCCAATATAAAGTATGCAAAACTCGAGCCCATTGTGATATCATAGTGGTCTCTGAGTACTACATGATTCTATGTTAGCTGCTTAGCTCAATGGCGAGGGACCTCCTTTTTATTGCCGAGTTCGACCAGCGTGAAACCACATGGAGAAGCTTTGAAACACCCAGAACCCAGTTTACTAACCATTGCACCACAGTGGCTCCCTATCATACTCTGTGGGCATCTGTGGCATCTTCACTACTGACCATAAACTCCGGCCATCTGTCCAATATAAGGTCCCAATGGAAAGTTTAATCCTTGTCGTTATCATATTAAAGTGTAGAACCCTCTGTATGTCCAAACTTATGTTATATATTTTCCCAAACTAAAACACATCATCTGCATACCTCACATAGTAAGTTTGTGAAGCTAATTCCTTTTTAAAGGTATCTTTGAGTCGACTCTTGGACTCAAAAGACCGCAAACCCTAGCTGTCTCAAATAATTTTTTTAGAATGCCTTTGACAATGTATGTGAGGCGTAGCGCGAAAATTCATTGGGACACTTAACGTGTTATATTCGGATTGAATTAATTGACTTAACACGCGGTCCATTGCGATGGACAGTGACGCTGACTCTGGAATGAGTGTCAGGCACACGGGCACTAACCCGCATGTGCGGATGTGCAACTTCGATCCCATTCAATTCGCGCAATGTGTTGAGGCAATTCAGCTGGGCCGATTTGTTTCTTAAGTACATTTTTTCCGTTTATTTGTGTAAAGGATTATTGTCTCACAGTGATGATTAAAAGAAACAAATTAAGTTTCTGCTCAATGTTGTTCAGCCAGATCTGGTCGCAAATGTTTGCCGCCAAGTTTCGCATTTGGTTCAATGATGGAGATGCCGCAACAAGAATCAGTGTAAGATACCTACGGATGGAGCGACACAAGAGTGGAGTGAAATGGCGAAAAAGCCAGACTCCGGAATATGGGGAAACTAGTTTTGTCATCATATTTACAAACAACCAACGCCTATTTAGCACATAAAACATTCAACACGCTCACTCGCCAACTCTGTCACAAACAATTGCCTGCAGCTGTGTGCGATTCATTTACTCAATCATCGTTTAGACCATACAGTGGTTGTGGGCACGAGGAGGGTAGGGTCCAACGGAACAATCAGAAGGGGCCAACTGTGGTCGCTGTTGCCGTATGTGATGGTTGGAGACAAAATCAGACATTGAAGGCTGTTGTTACACGTCCGTGCTCCAGATCCCTCCTGGTCGCACAGAGTTTCTGGAATTGATTTGAAATGATTATAAATTTTCGCCCCCTTAAATGTAAACAACGCGCAAATTTTCATAAGCTTGTCCAGTGTCACTAGTAATTCATTTGTTATGCTGCATGGCTGCTTAAGTCGACATGGAGGAAGGATCACGCCAATAATCATGGGCGCATGCGCATGCCAACAATGTTGTCCAACTCACCAAATGAAGTTCAGGGTGACAATGGCGTGGAGTATTCCAGGTTGCTATACCACAATTATAATCATAGCCAGTGGAACTGCTGACGTTGGTATCATCATCATCATCATCATCGTGTGGCGTTGGAAGCTTCTCGGATCAGTTCTATTCAATTTACGTTATATGTTTCTTAAAGACGAAACCCAAACATACAACATGCACACATTTCTAAGGAATTTGCTTCTTCTAGTATGCGGAGGCGATGTTCACAGCTCTCCAGTAACCCAAACCCTCCATCGCACCAAGAAGAATGGAACTCTCATTGTGCTTTAATAAACCTGCTATGGTTCATTAATTGATTTATTACTTGCATGTTTGCCTTGTAAATTTACCTTAAAACAGCATTAATTTCTCATGCAATGCAAGAACAGTACCAGCAGCAGCAACTAAAAACTGTCCACAGCCATTTGCAACACTATTACTGGCAAATGTCAGCAACAGACATTCGTGCTCATACACCCTCTCCTTTTCATAGGAAGGAGGAAACCGCATCGAAAGAATATCTGAGTTAAAGACAAAAGAGTGGCCACCATTTTAAGTCAATCTGCATACAAACATAGACTCCTAGGCCATGTTTGTTCGTCGCTTCAACGACGGATGGCAGGCCTTCATGCATGCAACCATAGGAAGAGAATGGTGTTATTAGGATTTCGTTGGCATAACTGAATACCGGGTGGGAGGTGGAGAGGATCACGATGAATCTCTTGGCCACAAGCATTGATGTAGTCCATTTAAGGATATCATTGTTATATAAGCTGCACGTAAGCCAAAGCTCCGTAATTGTCTTTGCCAGAACACACATTGTTAAGTTGCATCCAATACGGGGGGTTGAGGCTAAAGCAGAGATACTCACACATCTCTATGAAATGTTTCAATCGCCCATTTCTGGTACAAGGAGCCTGCAGTTTCAGAAAAATCCAACGACAAAGACAAATCCAAAATTGCTGACGGGATAAAGGATGAACGCTTATGTAACACTGCGGTGACCAGAAGCTACACTAACTTTCTCGGTGTAGGTGATAACAATGGCTAGTTGCCGATCTTTGATAGTTACGTCTGGCGGATTAACAACTTTGTTTTGTTCTACAGCTCTCACTGGTTAGCTAGGAGCTTATGAAAGAGACCGTTCATAGCATCTAGAGGATGATGACGATGGTTACATGTGTTCACCGCCTATTTTGATATTAAATGGAAATTGCGAAGACCATGGATGAGGATGATGATTTTTGTCCCTAGCAAAGCCGGTTAGTCTTTTTAATTATTTCTATTGTTGAGCTATTCTCTGCCATAATAGATGGAGATGTGGTAGTTACGCTCTTAGGAATTATAGCAACAAGTATGATTGAACATTTTAAACTTCAGACAGGAGTCAGGACTCTATTTTAGGCTTGGAAAGCTTAAAGAAATAATAGGAATCACGTACGTGATTCATTTTAAGTGTAACTGCCGTTTAGTTTGGTCAGAAAAGAGGAGTCAATATTGACATAATTATCATCCTAATGTCAACGCACGTAACCTGTACAATAAGTAATCGTATCTTCATCTTCAATCTAATTGTCGATATGGATACCACATTCTTTTATCTATAATTCTAGATCAATTCCACAGATTTTGTGGCACTTTTTTCAATGGATGTCAGTGCATATCAATATCAGCATTACTGTCCTCTACGATGCTTTAATATTCTAAAATGCTTAAAGGGTCATATTCGACCACCTTTCCTGCCCGTGTATAAATAAAACGATTTTGCCATGTTGTTAATTATTTAAAAAAATATTATTTTTATTTCTGAATGACTTCATGATGAATAGTGGAAACTGAATACTCAGGATTTTTTGCGTTACCTTAACATTTTAAGTAGTGAGTATTTCGAATGATGTCAAAAACCCGACGTAAATCCTTAGGTACAGCAAAACATTCCAATCGCAATTCCATGCTATTGAAGTCCGCCTTTTCGAGCTGCAAATAAATGGGAACAATTTTATATTTGCTTATATCGTACAGAATAAAATATTTGATATAAATGTGCGCTTTGAAATGCACTTAAAGAGTTATAGTCGTGAAAAAATTAACATATGGGTGTATCTCGAATAACTGATTCAGGAAATGATTTAAATAGTCGAGTCGAATAAAATGCTCTCTCTTTAGTAGCATCACAACCAAATTCAAAATGTATACAAACTTTTGCCATATACGAGTAGTTAATGTAGAATAAAATATTTGTACAAACCTCATCACAGGAATCCGTTCCATCTGGATCGTCTAATGCTAAACGTTCAGCAAATGCTACCAAACCACACCAAACTCGAAATGTCAATTCTCGAGAATCATCAGCCTTCAAGTTTTCATACCCTATAATATCCAAGACTCCATTGATATTTCGTTCAGTGCCATAAAATTCCAGAACATCCTCAAGGGCCTGATATAAATGATTTATGTTCATGCAGCGTTCTTTGTAATCCGGTAAAGGAAATTTAATTTCATTCTCATCGGTTTTAGTGTATTGCTCCTGCTGTTCTTGGCATATCGAGAGAGGAGGTAGTTTGAGATATTTTAAGAATATTCGCTTGTAGATTTGTTTTCTTTGTCGTGATACCCAAACGAAACGACTAAGGTAATCCCATACGGTCATATCTGAAAAGGTAAGATAAGAACGAAGGAAAACTTTACCATATCCTACATAAATGCTAAATAATTTGCATTTGTTGAAACCTGTGGTTGGAATTTTACAGCTTTGTTTTGAGAATCAACCTTAAAACATTTGGTCTTACTTATTAAATAATCAGAATCGTTTACTAAGTGCATACAGTCTTCTCCACGCATGCATCCCATAAACTAATGATCGTAATTTTATGATAATTATTCAAACTGGGTAAAGAAATATTTCTTGGCAAAACATCAAAAGTCACCGAGTTTAGAAAAAATCGGTCCACAATTTCCCATATAGTTCTCACATTTATTTGTCCCGTTAACCATCCTGTTAAAGTAATTGAGGGTTCACAACAAAACCATTCTTTTCTACCGCTAATGAAATATGTACTACTGGATACCTTCTAGAGTTTTCAGATTCATTGGAACATTAAACCTCGTGGCCGATTTGGAAAATTTCCTAGGCATCTTTTCACATATCAAATTAAGTTTTTCCAATTCATTGGATACATCATTGGGATCTTTGGTTTTCATGGACACATATTTGTAGGCTTCTCGGTAGGCACGATTCAACTAAACAAGAGCGGATTAGAAAACTACAGAAAAGTCTTAGGTTTGTTCACCATACATATCTATCGAAAGTGTTCTCGATGGCATCAACATCCAGTTTTATCTTCAAAGCTTGAAAAGCTTCGTCGGTTAGAAAGCTGCCTTTCAGCAATATTTGCTCTTTTTCACTTTTCTCATTGTTGGGTAGTAAGCTCACTGAATTGGGTATAAGACTAGGCCTTGTACTGGGATTCAGGGAGTCGGGTCCCAAGGCTTCTACTTGAGTTTCAGGATCCTCACTTAAATGAAATGTTGTTGCTGTAGCTGAGGAGATTAGCGGAATTTAATTGAAGGAATGAAGAATTTAAGCTTTGCTTTCTCGTTTACTCACTAGCTACAGCTTTGATTTTCTTTCGCTTCTTGCCCCTTCGTATATCATCATCTCCATAGTCCTGTTCGTTGATACAAGTTTGGAGGACTTTCTTGGTTTCTTCTATGGGTTCTTCCTCTGGGATAGTTGTAGCTGCAGCCAGCGATGATTTGGGTCTTTGTTCATCAGATTTCTGCCTTCTTGTTTTCTTATCATCATTTGCTCCAGCACTGCGAGTTTTAAATTCATGATCGGTGAAACCACTGGACAAATCTGACAATGGTTTCCAATATAGAGTCTCTTGCGAATGGGATTTGCGTAAATCGAGAATAATCTTTTTTCGCTTGATAATATCATTTTTCCCCAATTCTGGCGTAATACATCTGCGGTTGTTAAGAAAAGATCCTGCACTGGTGCGTGTATGAATGCTGGTAACCGTTGGAGTGGGTGTTAGGGGTCGAGAATCTGTATCCGTATAGCGTCGAAATAAATCCTCGGGAATATTGTCAGTAGTCTGATCAATCTCATCGCAAGGCCTCTCAATGCGTGAAGATTCCTGTAAAGCCTGTATATTCTTGCCCTCAATGGTCTTTGTATGAAACGAAGAGGAATCTCCGATTAGCAAATAGGCAAGCAGCAAGTAGGCGATGTTTTCAACTCACCAATGACTGTTTACATTTGTTTATGACCTGCTTTAATTCTGCCGGAGCAGGGTGATTGCAGAGGACAGAACATCCCTTTGCGAAGGGATTGTAAATCCCCCCGAATGGCCTTAAAGACATAGCCATAGGAAGAGCTTCGAATTTCTTTGGCAAATCGTCGTTGTGGGGCCATCTCTAAGAACAAAGAGATATTATAGAATTTTCTTCGTTCGTACAGATTCTCCAACTTACTTTTCGTATAGGCCTTCGCAATTTCTTTGGTGTTGGTACCAGACCGGATCTGCTGGTGGTACTGCTCATGGTTTATACGATTGCAAAATCTAAACTGACACCGATTGTTCTTCAAAAGTCTTCAATCAATCGTCAACAAATGCACTTTGTGTTACCAAGGTAACTTTGTTTTGCCGGTATGTTGTTTTCTTCCCCTAGGATACCAATTGGCTGTCGAAGATGGTATTCAGATGTAAAACAAAAAAGAAATAGCTAAAGTCGGGTGGATTTTCTACATCACTCCAGCAAAGTGGTAGTGGATTATATTGTGCGAAATTTGAGGACGATTTGTTTTGAAATGAGAATATGAAGGGGTTCTATATCAGCAGTACGTTAAAAGAGTATTATAAGTAGGGTTTCCATATGGACAATTTTCAAAAGAGAACTTTCGCTTTAAAAAAAAGAGAACATTTTAACTAAAAAAGAGTTTTCAAAAAAATTCTTTATTAAGTAATTAATAATTTTATTGATGTTAAAATTAAAATAATAATAGTTTCTAATGATAGAAACAACGAAATAAATATATAATAAAACAATAAAAAACAAAAAGAATCACATTTTCTTAAAAAATAAACAAAATAAATTGACGGCGACAACGTATTGGCGTATTTACGTCGTACGTTCAATTACATCTATTTCTAATTTTTACGCCGTACGTCGAAACGTCGCAATTGTGTTCCGGCCTTTAATTTTTCAACAGATTTAACCCAGTAAACAATTAGTGGCGAACAATTGTGGCGAATTCCTACTAAATAAATAAAATTCCATCAATCTAGGATTTTTTTTTTGAAATAGAGTACATAAAGAGCACTGTTGGATATAAAAATACGGCACCAAAAAAAGAGAGTGACCAAAAAAATACGAACACAAAAAGAAAACATGTTCTCTTTAAAAGAGATGTAATGGACAGCCTAATTATAAGGGATAAGGGAAATTAAACAAAATCGACTGAAGGATGGATGTATTATGACAACATCTGAAAAAATCGAGAGATAACCTGTACACTCATGTGAGCTATACTATCTCAGAGTAGTCTAGGTGAGTCTAAACTAACGGGCTGCCAATATACCTAACCTAACTTCGGTATAATGACCACGTCGTCGCATAGGGTACATATATGACCTATTGTCATTGCATTTTAAGTATACTGAGATATACGGTACACAGAGTAATGAACCAATCTAATTGAAAAATACCCACATTGTAGGTGAACCTTCTTTTATCAGAATGTAACTTCTCCTCGTTTTAGCTCTCTGCTGTCCCCTGGATGATCAGATACCAAAAGTCGTCAAATGAAACAATTCCCTAGTATGGAAGTTTTTCATTTGTTTCATTTAGCTTTGGATGGTAAACTATCAAATATCAAAACGAAATATATTTTATGTACACTGTTAGAAAACACACAATATATTTAAGTGCAAACATGTAATGTTCTCAAACTAACACTAAATGTTTGGAACACATATGTTAATATGTTAGAATATATTATGTTTGGGGCATGCATGTTTCATAAAAATTATATGTGTGAATGTAAACATATATAAATTTACAAATTTCGAGTAAACATATATATGTTGTGATATTTTATTCAGAGAGCGAAAGAGAGAGAGAGAGAGAGAGAGAGAGTATAGAGAAAGAAATAGAGATAAAAACCGGGAGGGTTGACGAAAGATATCAAATTAACACAGCGAGAGAATCGAAAGAGAGCAATTTCTGTGAAACCGCTTATATGTTGTTTCGGAAACTGCTTTATGATAAGGCCAAAAATTTTATACGCTTAAGTCTAAATATTATTTAATTTAAGTCTAAATATTATTTAATTTGTGTATATTATAAAATTATTTATGTATGTTTATACTCGACCCCACGTTCTTCCTTTGTTAGAGTTTTTGAATTCCTTCCAAAATATCAAACTTTTATACCAAAACAACAAAAAACAAAACTGTTATTTTTGCAATAAAAAAATCATATTTTATCCAAAAACTCAGTCCATTTCGTTTATATCAAGCACTGTTTCTGACTGTAAATCTTGATTAACCCACATTTCGAAGTTTCATTATAAAAATTTAATATAGTATAAATATAAATGCGTAAATTAAAAAAAAAAACAATTGGTGTTTGGTCGGAGCAGGGATTGAACCCACGACCCTTTGCATGTACGGCAGACATGCTAACCACTGCTCCACGTTGCCAACACATGTATGTTTCTGTTAAATAATGTTATGTTTGCATGGGCTCGTGGGCGCTGCAAACTATGCTATATAAATGTAACTTATAACGATAATTGTCTTCTAGTGACTGTAACAGCTACGTAGCTCAGTGGTAATGTGTTGGCTTACAAACTGTATGGTCCTCGGTTCGATTCTCCGTCCAGGCGAAAGGTAAAATTTAAAAAAATTATAAAATTGAATAATTTCTTCAACATTATTTGTATTACAGAAAAAGGTGCCAAGAACTAAAAAATTTCGTGGAAGTGAAAATTGTGTTAGGGAATGAGCACAATCTTCTTTGGGGAAAATTCTTCCAAGCATATAATATTTTTGGCTCAAAATGCTTCCAAAAATAGAATATGTTCACATAAAACAAACATATTAATGTTTCGGCAGTATCCAATAATATATGTGCTTCCTGCAAAATATGTTTGGAACATATGTTAGAGAGGCGATTTTTTTTGAGGGTGTAGAAAATATACGGTTGTGCTAACATTCCAGGACACCCCATCAATCCTTCGGTAATATAAATGCAATTGCATATAACTTTTGGCAAATATGTATGAGGGGCAATCCACACAAAAATGGAGAGAAAACTAACTTTATATGAAGTTCTGAAATCATATGTCAAAATTTATATTTTCAAGATATAGCAAGAGTCTATACGTTATGATTGTGTGCCCCCATTAAAATTCTCCATAATGTCAAAAATACTCCATTATGTTGTGAATTTAATTCACTGTCAAAGAAACCCCTTTTACAAGCATTTTCTAGTGGAACTCTATTCGACTTAAACCGACAGATATACATACCCGGCAGTTGCGAGAAGGATACAAACAACACATCATTTTCCGCAGCTATATGCATCAACTAATTTCATGTATTTAGATCCAAGTTCTGGGACTTCAAGTGAGATAATGCCTTCAGTATATCCCACCAAAAAAGCGTCGCCAAAAAAGTAGTGAAAATGTTCCTTTTTGGATCCGGAAGCGGTGCAAAATTGGCGCAGAAGCGATGAATTTAACATGGGCTTGTCATATGACGGATGTCCACCATTTCAACAGCCGTTGCATTGAATTGGCATCACTTCTTAAGGTGTGATCCGAATTCAGTGTTGGCAAATAAATCATTTTTTCCTGTGTAGTTAAAATAAAGAACATCTTTGGAAGTGCTTTTAAAGTTGAGCCTTTAGGAGAACTTCCAAAATTTTTTTTGCTGGGATGGTAAATGGACCATGATGAAAATTTAGACCAAAGAAATGTCCTTTTGTTGTCAAATTGATTGAATCGAAATTCAGATATTTTTAGTGGGAAGCTCCCTTATGGTGATTTCGATTCTAATGAAAAGTGCAACATTTCCGAAATTAATCGCAAATATGAAGGACTTTTCCAAGACTCTCGGTTATAGGACCTCTCACTATATTAAGACTTTGGATTGACATTATCAATTGGGTGAAATGACTGGCAGCACGATGTATAGAGTACACACACGCAGAAAAGGAACATGATCATCCCAAACATGTTTTAAGAGCAAAATATATTTTTTTTGACGGTGAAAATGGAACAGTTTTGTCGCAAAAAGGTTAAGGTTATACATGGTCGCCCAAATCAGATACATAATTTTCCAGAAAGTAACATTGTTGTGACAAACTTGTCCGTCCAAAAATAACAGTTTGCTTTTAAAACTTGTTTGGGATGATCATATTCCTTCTCTGGGTGAAAAACGTCGAAATATCTTTCGGGTATGATCATTAAAGGAAGGTGTAAGTTTCGACCAAAAGAAGAAATTTCTTATCATGATACTAGAATTGATGCATTAATATACCTTTCACTTCACAGTGAAATGGTTCATAATAAACTTCAATACAAATGCCACATACTTATATCCCAATAGCAACAAATAACCAAACAACTCTATGGGATATGTCTAAAAACTTTTATTACTTTTGTTACACAATAGCCGCAAAAATGAAATGAATCGTAAGGAGCAGGAAACCAAAGAAAAAAATGCTCCTCCTCTCTCTGCCCTCGTGGTAATGCTCTATACTGATCCTTTGGTCTTCAATAACAGGTCAAGCAAATAAAACAAATGACGATGACAACGGCAACAAACTAGTTCAAATAAATTACAGAACTCTGGCATGGATGGAAGTGAAGCGACTACAGCCACTAGCTGGGCCGGTAGGCCATCCCAAGACCAAATCGTCGTTGATTCGTTGCACGGGACAACAACGAGGACAAATTACTTAAAGGGGTACAAAGTCTCTACTCATTCATTCAAGCAGTCAGTCAATGTGCCACATGCTCACCCCATGAGTCCTTCACAACCAGACACTCTCACATATACGTACAAACCCGTGCCCACATAATGCCCGGAAACATATTACACTAACACACATAGTCATTTTCGTGCATTCTTATCCACATGCACGTATGTGTGTGTGTTGGTGTGGTTTGCATGGTTTCTGGCAACACCATTTTATTGCCCCAAAAAAGTATATGGTACTGGAGGACACGGAACAGGACTAAATAGAATAACGCAAACGGAACTCTCTTACCAATTTGAGAGGATGGAAAAGCTGAAATAAAATTGTTATATGATACGTGATTTCATTAAAAAAGCGTATACGGAAAACTTGCAATCGAATGCAAAAATTTGATTTCTATGAACTCTCACCAAAAACATATTCTCGCACAAACACATGCACACAGGCGTCGTACACTCAGTTCCACGAAAGGACATGGAAACAATTTGTTGTATAGATTTGACATTGTGTACGTGCAACCGCACAAACACAACTATTAAAAGTCTTTCGTTACATCGACTACCCAACCACATTGTCGCACATAATACATGGAGCCCACAAAACTTATTGCAAAAAAGGACTCTCTCACACACACTCTCTAAAACATATGTTTGTAGGAAAACTAAAATGCTGCATTAGAAAACTTAGGCCTTTTTACTTAGGCCTATTTGGTTTGCCAAGCAATTATTAGTATGAACAAAAGGATAACTTATAAAACTACTGCCCTGTTTCCGTATATCGAACGATAACTTTCTTCCGTATATCAATCGAAAGATTTTATTTTTAAAATTCATTTATCATAGTGATGTCCATTCGAGACTTGGTTTGTTGTACGAAATACACATAACGTACTCTAGAACATATAATGATATTATGGCTTATATATTAGCCTATAATTACTAGTTATACCCTGCGCCACACTGTGGAACAGGGTATTATAAGTTAGTGCATATGTTTGCAACACCCAGAAGGAGACGAGATAGACACATGGTGTCTTTGGCAAAAATGCTTAGTGTGGACTCCTGAGTCGTTATAGCCATGTCCGTCTGTCTGTAAACACATTTTTGTGACCAAAGTCTACACTCAAAAAAAGTGAACTTTCTATTTCACTAAAGCCAATTTACCTTTATTTTAGTTCATGAAATTATTATGTTTGGAGGAAATTTCCTTTACTCTAATAATTGTTTGTGTATGTTAGTTAAATTAACTAAAACCGAGAAAAAAATATACACAAATGAAGCATAAAGATTAACTAAATTCGTGTCTTCCACAAAATTGTTCAGTATTTCTTTAAATTTGTAAATTTTACTACAAATGCGTTCGTCATGAACTTCGTATGTCACTAAAGACATTCTTGCAATTTTGAACTTCAATTTTTTCCTTCAAACTACAAAATTTTCTTCAACAAGTGAAAAAAATTAATAAATTTTCTTGAATTTGTCGAAAAATATTTACTTATTTTTATGACATCGGCATGAGCCAGCGTTTGTAATATTGTTTAGTTAAAATTTTCTGAAAATATTCAAAATTTTCTAAAATTAACCGAAAGTTTTCTTCCTGGTGGGTTCACTTTTTTCAGTGTAGGTTGCAGTTTTAGTCCAATCGACTTCAAATTTGGCACAAGTATGTAAAGGGTGATTTGTTAAGAGCTTGATAACTTTTTTTAAAAAAAAAACGCATAAAATTTGCAAAATCTCATCGGTTCTTTATTTGAAACGTTAGATTGGTCCATGACATTTACTTTTTGAAGATAATTTCATTTAAATGTTGACCGCGGCTGCGTCTTAGGTGGTCCATTCGGAAAGTCCAATTTTGGGCAACTTTTTCGAGCATTTCGGCCGGAATAGCCCGAATTTCTTCGGAAATGTTGTCTTCCAAAGCTGGAATAGTTGCTGGCTTATTTCTGTAGACTTTAGACTTGACGTAGCCCCACAAAAAATAGTCTAAAGGCGTCAAATCGCATGATCTTGGTGGCCAACTTACCGGTCCATTTCTTGAAAGAATCACCCTTTATTTTTGCTCAGAATAGAACCCTATTGATTTTGGAAGAAATAGGTTCAAATTTAGATATAGCTCCCATATATATCTTTCGACCGATATGGACTTAAATGGCCCCAGAAGCTAAAGTTTTTCCCTAATTTGCTTAAGATTTTGCATAAAAAGAACAATTACTACTATAGTCAAGTGTGCCATCGGTTCAGATTTAGATATAGTTTCCATATATACCTTTCGGCCGATATGGACTAATAGGGTCTGAGAAGCCAGAGTTTTACCCCAATTTGGTTGAAATTTTGCACTAGGAGTACAATTAGTAGTGTAGTCAAGTGTGCCAAATTTTATTGAAATCGGTTCAGATTTAGATATAGCTATACATATATCGTTCGCCCGATTTACACTCATATGACCACAGAGGCCAATCTTTTACTCCGAGTTACTTGAAATTTTGCACAGGAAGTAAAATTAATATTCCAACTGTCTGTACCAAATTTGATTGAAATCGGTTCAGATTTATATATAGCTCCCAAATATAGCTTTCGCCCGATTTACTCTCATATGACCACAGAGGCCAATTTTTTACTCCGATTTAGTTGAAATTTTGCACAGGGAGTAGAATTAGCATTGTAGCTATGCGTGCCGAATTTGGTTGAAATCGGTTCAGATTTAAATATTGCTCACATAAATAATTTTTTCCGATTTCGACAAAAATAGTCAAAATACTAACATTTTCCTTGTAAAATCGTCGCTGCTTAGTCTAAAAGATCATAAATAAACCGGATCGGATGAAATTTGCTTCTCTTAGAGGCCTCGCAAGCCAAATCGGGGGATCGGTTTATATGGGGGCTATATATAATTATGGACCGATGTGGACCAATTTTTGCATGGTTGTTAGAGACCATATACTAACACCATGTACCAAATGTCAGCCGGATCGGATGAAATTTGCTTCTCTTAGAGGCCTCGTAAGCCAAATCGGCGGATCGGTATATATGGGGGCTGTATATAATTATGGACCGATGTGGACCAGTTTTTGCATGGTTGTTATAGACCATATACTAATACCATGTACCAAATTTCAGCCGGATCGGATGAAATTTGCTTCTCTTAGAGCAATCGCAAGCCAAATTTGGGGGTCCGTTTATATGGGGGCTATACGTAAAAGTGGACCGATATGGCCCATTTGCAATACCATCCGACCTACATCAATAACAACTACTTGTGCCAAGTTTCAAGACGATAGCTTGTTTCGTTCGGAAGTTAGCGTGATTTCAACAGACGGACGGACGGACGGACATGCTCAGTTCGACTCAGAATTTCACCACGACCCAGAATATATATACTTTATGTGGTCTTAGAGCAACATTTCGACGTGTTACAAACGGAATGACAAAGTTAATATACCCCCATCCTATGGTGGAGGGTATAAAAATACGATATTTTAAAAAACCCAACATTTTCATAATATTCGTGAAATTTTTGGTTACAATAAGGAGATTGGTGTAGGAAAAATACTTTTCTTTCAATGAGTTTTAATCAGTCATAGGACATTCAAAAAATTTTATTAAATTAATATTATAAAGAACATAAGCTGAAAACGATGACATCTAATAGAGCATTGTTGTATGGGTATATAATATCCCTTAGTATTGAATCTGGCCCAAATAAGAAATGTTACCGAGTGAAAATTAAGATTTTTGAAGATAATGACTAGACTTGTTTAGGATAGCGTCGTTATTTAGACTTGCTTAGAATTCATTGTGATTAGCTCAATGATATAGGACTTCCATTTTCGAACGGCATGTGGCAGCCCGATGTATCAGGCTCACTTAGACTATTCAGTTCGTTGTGATACCACATCGGTGAACTTCTCTCTTATCACTGAGTGCTGCCCGATTCCATGTTAAGGTCAATGACAAGGGACCTCCTTTTTATAGCCGAGTCCGAACGGCGTTCCACATTCCAGTGAAACCACTTAGAGAAGCTTTGAAACCCTCAGAAATGTCACCAGCATTACTGAGGTGGGATAATCCACCGCTGAAAAACTTTGTGGTGTTCGGTCGTAGCAGGAATCGAACCCACAACCTTGTGTATGCAAGGTAATACATATATATCGAGCCATAAATCATAAATAAACTTTTGCGATGTTTCCTTAAAATTGCTTCAGATTTAAATGTTTCCCATACTTTTTTACTAACATTGTGTTCCACCCTAGTGCATTAGCCGACTTAAAGTTTGAGTCTATAGATTTTGTAGAAGTCTATCAAATTCTGTCCAGATCGAGTGATATTTAATTATATGTATTTGGGACAAACCTTTATATATACCACCGAAGTGTTGTCCAAAATGATTGGGATTTTATTTGTAATTATTAAATTTTAATTTTTTTAGTATTTAATTTTAAAATTTATATATTATTTTCAAATTGTAAAACGAGACTTTTAGATTTCTTTACAAAATCTAATTTTTATAGTATATTTTAGGAGGAGTTTCTCAATGTAGTTATGCTTATAAAAAACCTTTTTCTTATATCAAAAAATCGTCTATAAAAAAGTTGTGTTATTTTCTGACTTTCTTATATCCGTAATCTAACATAACCTATTTGTCAAGGCCTTCATCTCGTCGCCATAGGGTAAGTTTGGCCTACAGTTCAATTGTATTTGTGTGCGGAGGTATTCACATAACATACAAGGGTTGTGAATTGTACAGGATATTCGATGGGTTTGTCAGCGATAGAGTTTACAAGAAATTGTTATTGTTTCCAATCAATATTTGTTTCCGAAGCAATCAAAGTTTAATTATAAGATCCATTATTATTTGTTAAATAACATGTGAAAAGTTCATTTTCCACATGAGCTTGGCAAGGTGTAAGACAGTCTAAAAGTCTGCTGAAGCCGACTAGTTAATACCCTAAATCATTTCTTCCAAAAATATATTTAACATTTCAGCTGCCCCTTTTTTGTTGTCAATAAGTAATTGTTGACAAATTCTCCCCTTTTCTAAAGAAAATAGTAACGGACTATTTTTCTAGAAAAGGGCAAACGGTTCAGGTTGAGCATATGGCACAGAGCTTCCCAACCACGGTTACGAGCGGCAACCAAAAATAATCTACCAAAAATATCCCTTTAATTGTAAATGAGTTCAATTTTAAATGATTTAACGATTTTAGCCTTCATCAACAAAGGAAAGTTACTACTTTTACAAATAGGGAGAACTTACTCACAGTGGACTTTGAAAGTTGATCTAAAACGAGAATTAAAATTTTTAATGAAATTGAATTTATAGAAAATGTTGTTCAAATTTTATTTCTATAGAAAATTTTGTCAAAATTTTATTTCTATAGAAATAAAAAAAAAATATTTCTATAGAAAAATTTTGTTACAATTGTATATATACAGAACATTTTGTCAAAATTTTATTTGTATAGAAATTTTTATAAAAAAAAATATATTTACATAGGAAATTTTGTTAAAATTTCCATAAAAAATTTTGAAAAATGTTTATATCCGTAGAAAATTTTGTCAGATTTTTATTTGCATAGAAAATTGAGTACTTCTTAGTTGGAGAGGAATATTTTTCAAAATCTACCAAAACATCAAAAATTCTACGAAATTACCAAACAGTAAAAAATCTACCATTTTTGGTAGAATTCTACCAAATGTGGCAACAGTGTTCCCAACATAGTTTGCTTTTTGAGGAAGCACTGATCAAGAAATCTATATTTTTTCTGATTTTTTTTTAACGTGCAATACAATTTTTATAAAAACGCTGCATTGGGCCTATTTTGCTTTTCAAATATCTGGAATCAATTTTCAATTCAATTTTGATCGGATTTTATAGCTACAGTAGGTAGTACCTACTAGGTACTACACAGAAAAAAATTTCCGTAGTTAAACTAACGCTAAATTTAACTTATTTTTATTGGAAAAATATTATTTGCTTGTAGTTAAATCGTATTATTTTTATCGAAATTTTCGACAGCTTAATGAAATCTTACTTTTTTTAAGTATATCTCAAAAATTTTATGAACTAAACGTGAGTATAAAGTTCAATGACCGTAGACATAAGTTCAATATGAACTAAAGCAAAAAAAGATTTTCGTACGATTCCCAAAAATAGTAAGAATGAACCACTGTATGGTTAAAATGGTCATGATTTGGCGCCAATGATTTCCTTTTTTACTTTTAGTTAATTTTTTCTTCTATGAGATGATGTACTTTCGTGAACTGCAGTTAAAAAGTACAAAAGGGCATTAAAATTTCCTAGTTTTACCAACACGCTTTGTGGAAATCTTAAAATGTGGAGTAAAATTTAGTTCAATTTTCGTGCGTGGTCGTTCATTCTTTCTATAAAACAGTTCACTTTTTTTTCGGTGTAGGGTCGAAATCCATTGTTGCGGTTTATATTAGTTTCGGCTGTACAAAATATTAATAATGTAGTATATAGTTTAGTAAGTTCCTTTCTAATTAAGATATTTGACAATTGTTTTCAAAATATTTTTATCATTTTTTAAAAAAGTGGCACAATCAATTTTTTCCTTCGCCTTCAAATGTCAACGGAATAGCAATTTTAGCCACAGGCAGATCCCTACCATTATGTAGATCACAATCCAAAATTACCTTTTTAAGACTTTTCTTATACTCTAATATAATTTTTAGGTGCTCATAAATAAAATGTAATAAAAATTATTTATATTTTTAATTTCCCTAATATTATTGAATATTTATGACTTTATCAGGAAATTTGAACCTAGAACAAAATTTATTTTCTTGGTATGTGTTATAAGCCTTTTTCTTCACGTAGTATTAGGTATTCCTTTTATCTTTTACTGCTACAGAACATTTACATGTTGTTGGCTTTTAATCGTCGAAGCTTGCTCAACCATGATTTCCTTACAGTCATAAATTTCTTTTACAAAATACCATCACCTTAAGCCTCTTGCCAAAAATTTCTTGGAATGCAAATTTAATAACCATTTGCCAAAGGTAGCATCATTACAATTTTTATACATTTCCATTACGTTTTAACTCGGGAATGGGGAATTTATTTTATTATCTCATTTATTTTATATCCAAAATCATCTATTTCACATAATTTTCTTGCTGTTTACAAAGATATCACAGAATGAAATGCAAACACGTAGCGAGTGTTAATAAATTTGAATTTCATTAACATTTGTCTTAACGCCTCCATGTCTGCCCCCACTATCTGCTTTCATCGTCGTCCCCTTTGCGCAAAATAAAACAACAAAAAACAAAACAATTAACCATTTACCATCCACTCTCCTAGCTGCTATCAGCTTCCTGTGGCATGAATCGCTCGAATACGGCGTTTTGATAAACCCCTTCAAACCGTATTCATGCCAAATGGCAACTCCATAAATATCTGAGTAAAAAAGAGCAGGGAACCCTTTTTTACGCACCGAGAATCCAGCATACAATATTTTATTTAAAAATATAAAAAAAAACAGAAGAGTCATAAATTAAAAGTGCAGGTTTCCTATAACCTTAAAATGGAAACACGTTAGCGTTAAATGGATTCGAACCAAATGGTAGAGAAAGAAAGATGAAACCCACAATACATTTTCCCCCAGAACAACGTACTATCGTCCCCGGCAAAGAAGCATTCACACATGGACACAAATCCTTGTACACACTCACACACACACACAATCGCGTCAAGAACAAGCAAATGAATAAAATGTTGAGTTAAAATAATTACGAAAGGGTTCAAAATGCTAACGTTAAATTGTATATAAAAATGGGTTTTAATGGCTCTTTGATCTTTTGACGATTTAATTTTATTTAAGTCTTGTTATACGCACCGATGACACTTGTATACGTTGCACCTTGTGTTAATGTATCATTGTATGTGAGAGTGTTTGCATATTAAGGTGGGTCGGCATAATTTTTTATTTTATTTTATTAAAATCTTTATTGCAAATTATCGCCTTAAATACACTGAAAAAAAAACATTTTACGTAATATTAAAGATTACGCAACCTAAATTTTAGGATGCGCAATTTACATACAATATTAAGGACAAATTTCTTTAAAATAATTAAATTTTAATTAAAATAAATTTTATAATCATTGCTTCAAATTTTTTTTCTATTAAATTCACTACACAAATTTTGGAAATTTGCGCCCCTCTGCTAAAATCCTATGTTTTTGGACTAACGCAATATTTACTTAAAATAAAGAAAAACAGTTTTGATTTAAAGAAATCGTTCTTAAATTAACTGAAAGTTTGAATCTTTAGATTTAAGATAAGAACGCTTTAAATATAGACTAAACCTTATTTTGAGGAATTAGCATCTTTGTTGTAAAGTTTTTTTTTTTTTGAATTTAGAAAACATTTTTTATTTTGAATTATCCGTTGTAATTTGGATTTTTAAACTGGCATTTGTTTGTACGTTAATAGCTTTATTAATATACCTTGAAAAAAGAATGAAATTTCGATAAATGAAATCTCTATCATAATTTTATTTTTTAGTGATCCTAGATTTAAAGCCACATAGGTTTCAAACATGTCTTTATTTAAAAAAAAGTAGCATCTTTGGTTCAGAATCAATACCAAAATCCTTAGGGTGAGGTCAAAATCTTTAGATTCAAGTAAACTTTTTTGTTGAGTGTAGGATCTACCTTATGTGTAAGAACTATAAATATACTTTACTTTATATTTTATGGTGTAAATTAAATTTTTTGGTAACATATTCAACAATTATAATAGATTACTCGTATAAGCGCGTATATAAGAGATGACCAGTGAGGGTCATACTTAAAGGTCACTTTGCCAAGAGGCATTGCATCTTTAGTTTAAAGTTTTGTTGTTTTAACATTAAGAAAATTGTTTTTACTTTGAAGTACCTGTCATAATTTGGATTTTAAATTGGAGTTTGTTTGTACATAAATACCTTTATTAATATATCGCAAAAAGAGTATACAGATTCGATGAATGAGATCTGTATCTAATTTTAATTTTATTTATCCTAGATTTAAAGCCAGGGAGGTCCGTCAAAGATGTCTTTATTTTAAAGAAGCCGCATCTTTGGCTCGGAATCAATACCAAAAACCTTAAGAGAAGGTCAAAATCTTTGGATCCAAGTAAACTTTTTTTTTCAGTGTATAAATTCCTTCACTAAAAAATTACTAGAATTCCTTCACTAAAAAATTGGTATTTATTTACTAACATTTATTAATACCACGAAATGAACTACGAAGCCGATCATTGTATTAATTAATACGTTAGTTCAATATTATCGTCAGGATTCATTAAGATAAACGAACGATTTTTTCTCTCAGTATACTCTAGTGATATCTGGCCACTTCTTATGGCTATGTCACGTTTTGTTTGTATGACTTGAGTTTGTCTTTTTACCTTTTTCAATGGCATCACATCCCAATTATTCACGACCCACCTTAAGATATTATATCAAAGAATTTATGTGCCCGAGAATGCAGGTATACATTCAGTATCACATGAAATGCTGATGATATGAGAGTGTTGGGCTATGCTACGCTGCGCACCATGTTATCAGTCGTTATGAGAATTATCTTTTTTCAAGCTGGCATTTTTCAAATGCCAGAGGTCACTCGGCAAAGGGTTAAACCATGTTAACTCACCAAAAGAGAGTGGGGGCTACGACGAAGATACAAAAAATTAATTAGACTTGTAATCTGTCAGGTGCTAATGTATGCGCTTCACATTAGCATAGATACATATTAAACCTTCATTATTTTGTAATTTTTTTTACTGCCCTAAGAGACATGGTTAGGTACAACAACAGCGGAAACAATATCTCTGTGAAAGTGAGAAAATGATAGCTCCAAATCATAAAGCGTATTGATAGACAAGAAACAGATGCAACCACTAGACCGACCTCGAATATTTTATGCTAACAATAGAGACAGAATGAAGATGCTACATTAATCATTCATTGCATTGGCGTATGGGAATGCGGCCACCAAATGTCTATTAAATGCTGCTACGAACGCAGACACATGTCATGGAAATCACTGTAAATGATATAAGCACTAAAATTAATGTAAATTGGAAAATAGTTTTGAGATCTATTAAAACTTTAGTTTTTCCATGATGAAAGTCATCAATTTAAAACTAAACATGAAAGTCATCAATTGAAAGCCATCAAATTTAAACTAAAAAAAATAAATATATTCCACACAAATAATTAAATTGGGTTGAACGAAGTTTATCTTTTAAGCAAACATTTTTCAAGTCTTTTGATTTTTACATTGTCTTAAAGAATTGGGATTTATTTCATTAGACAAATGTGTATTTTCCTACTAACTAAAACTTTTTTAAAAATTAGATTTTAATTTTTTTATTAGGATAGATATCGAAATATAGGTTTCAGGTCACTGTACAGCCTTCAATACACTGAAACAACAGTGAACCCACCAGGAAGAAAACTTTCGGTTAATTGTAGAAAATTTTGAATATTTGTAGAAAATTTTAACTAAACAGTATTACAAACGTTGGCATCACGCCGATGTCATAAAAATAAGTAAATATTTTTCGACAAATTCAAGAAAATTTATTAGACATAACTAAGTTTTTTCACTTGTTAAAGAAAATTTTGTAGTTTGAAGGAAAAACTTGGAGTTCTAAATTGCAAGAATGTCTTTAGTGACATACGAAGTTCATGATGGACGCATTTTTGGAAAAATTTACAAATTTAAAGAAATTCTGAACTATTTTGTGGAAGACACGAATTTAGTTAATCTTTATGTTTCATTTGAGTATATTTTTTTCCTCGGTTTTAGTTAATCTAACTAACGTACACAAAAAATTATTAGAGTAAAGGAAACTTTCTCGAAACATAATAATTCCATGAACTAAAATAAAGTTAAATTGGCTTTAGTGAAATAGAGAGTTCACTTTTTTTGAGTGTAAAGGAAATCATATTCAGAGATGCATTTTATTGGGCAGTTTGCAAAAACAGCCAACATAAAGTAATGTGCATTCGGAGAAAATAAAACGGAGTGCCAAAGAAAATAGACTTCGCGAAGAAATTTATAATTTGGTTTTGTTTATCTTTATGTTTTGATATAAATTACAAACCGCTCTTCACGAACGAAAAAGACTGTTTTTCATATGTTTGGGTGTAAAAATTATATGTTTGGAACACAATTTTTTTATCACAATATTTTTAAGTGCAAGCATATAATGTTCATAAACTAGCATAACATGTTTGGGACATATAAGTTAACATGTTAGAACATATTATGTTTGGGACATAAAACTTTTGTAAATATAATATGTTTGGATGCAAACATATATTAATTTAGAAGTAGCCTATAAACATATATGTGTTTAGAAAGAGAGAGTATGCTGCAAGTACAAGAATTGAAGTAACAGATTGACGCCTTAAAAATATATCCCCAAAAAGAAAATTGCATTAAAATTTTTTTACTGCCAGTGTATGCCCTGAGATGAAAAATAATATGTTTGACCAATACAAACAATATTTTGTTTGGACCAATCCTGAAAATATATATATATATATATATATATATATATATATATATATATATATATATATATATATATATATATATATATATATATATATATATATATATATATATATATATATATATATATATATATATATGTATATATATATATATATATATATATATATATATATATATATATATATATATATATATATATATATATATATATATATATATATATATATATATATATATATATATATATATATATATATATATATATATATATATATATATATGCTTGAAGCAGAAGGTGTTTGGGGTATATCTTACAGAGGCGATTTTTTTTAGGGTGTTATTGTCTGTATGCAAATACAAATATTTTTAAGATATTTTAATGAAAGTAAACTAATGTTAACAAACTGGAAGTTAAGTTTTGGATACTCAAAAATATATAGGTTTCATGCGATGAATATTATGTTTGTACAATCCAAACAATAGAACAGCTTCTATAAATATACAAGTTTTTTTTCACTTAAAGTAAATCCTTTTGTAATATGCATTTTTTTACCCAAACTTCTTTTTTCCTCTACGTGTAGTACAAATTAGATTCTGGCTTTGATTATTATAAGAATATCTCTCTTAAGCATCATATATATATTCATGCGATCGTATATATTTTTATGAACTCGTCTTTGTTGGTTCATCCGTATATTTTTGTTTGTGGACCCAATAATAATAATAATAATCTTTGTGTAGTTACCAATGTAAATCCAAAAATGAATAAATAAACATGCCGTGTGTAGTTGTATAGAAATTTATGATTATTACCCTGTCAAGCCTCTCATATGTGAATGAATATATACACACACATTTTCACGGTCCTACTCATATGGACCAAATACTCATACTCGTAGACAAAATCCATATACGCTCACACCCACTGAGATGGTGATGGTCTTTGGGGCCCCCACAAAACGAACAGAGTCAAAATTGAAATGTACACTCTCAGACACTAGTCACAGGAGTCATCTAGTGAGCGAGGAGTCAGTGAAATAACAAAGTCAATGTGCATTTTTTTTGTGGCATTTATTTCCTCTTTTTTATTCTTGCCATTGTTATGCGAAGAGCCGAGTTATAAAAATTGGATTTTTGCGCTGCGCAACTTAATCACATTTCCTCTTGAGGCAGCGCTGGTTTCAATTTTATTACCATGGCTGCATGTAGGTCTCATCTTTTGTAGAGCTTTGGACGAAGGTGTTTCATCGTGGCTTCATTCTCTTGAGCATTTTCTTGACTTGGCTAGAATTTTTCACGTGCAAATTTACGATAATATATGAAGTCGACAATCGAATGGACTTTACAATTTAGCAAGCAGCCACTGAATGGCACTCTCTTGTTCTTTGTTATTTGAAATATTCAGTACATTGTAAAGAAAATATAACGAAATATTTTACGGAATCTTTCAACGAGATCCTTAGAAGAAAGAATTGATGTAGAAGTGGTATATTTTATAGGTATAAATATATGGGTATAGGCCAGTTTCTAGAGGATATCATGAAATGTGCTATATGGTTATTGTTTTAAAAACTGGAATATCCATCGGATATATATTTATGTTAGATCTCATATGGCTGACATTTTGGGTGGATAGGTTAGGTTAGGTTAGGTGGCAGCCCGATGTATCAGGCTCACTTAAACTATTCAGTACATTGTGAACCACAGTGATGAACTTCTCTCTTATCACTGAGTGCTGCCCGATTCCATGTTAAGCTCAATGACAAGGGACCTCCTTTTTATAGTCGAGTCCGAACGGCGTTCCACATTGCAGTGAAACCAATTAGAGAAGCTTTTAAACCCTCAGAAATGTCACCAGCATTACTGAGGTGGGATAATCCACCGCTGAAAAAAAACTTTTTGGTGTTCGGTCGAAGCAGGAATCGAACCCACGACCTTGTATGTATTTATAAAATAATGAGATCACAAATAAAAAACCAGTAGAAATGATTGTCTTAAGTTAATATGTGAACAGCATTGAACAATGGTCCATGATTGAGAGATTTATATCTTTCTGATCTTTTTTCATACATCAAAAATTTCCAAGTATAATTGGAGGAAGAAACAAGAATACGATACAAGGTCGTCTATATAGTATTTTAGAAATTCCATTTACTAATAATTTTCACTTCGACAAATTCCATTGCATTTTTATTTTTTCAAGTGTAGCGTATAAGTACAAGAGAACATATATGTTTGAGTGTATGAATAATGTAGCTTATGTGTCAGAAAGTCTTGGCGGATTTACAGTAAGATTAATAGTAGATTAACTGCCAAAGGGCAACTTGTGTGCCTCTTTGCCTTGGCTCACTCTTACCAATCATTTCATTTTGAAGTCCTTGCGAATAGTTGTGTGACTATGACACCTTGAACAATTTCAATAAAACAAAAAGCGATTTCAATAAATTTAAAATCCAATCTCGATCGAATTAATCGGGGATTACATTGACAATGCAATTCAAATGACAAAAATAATTCACCCAAGCTTATAGCACCAACCCATTATTGGAATTAAATGGTTCCATAGAACTTTAACTGGTGGTTATAAATGAGGTTGCCATTCACACAATCATTCTGCAAGTTGCACTTCGGACATTGCAATGGTGTTACTGTTGCCTTTAAAGTGTTGATATATTCAACCAGCAGCAAATTTGGAATAATTCGAAAAGGTGGGAGGTTGGAAAAGGACGCAAGCACTAGCCATAATTTGCCATAATGTCTACAAACTCACCAAAGTACTTTTAGTAATGAATGAATGTTATTCATATTGGTCCTTAGAAAAATTACAACGGACTGGTATCGTGGCCCCCAACCATATTTCAAATTTACTAAAACATCAACTACAGATAAAAACACAACACCATTATGGTTTGCAACAACTATGAGGAGTTTACTCCCATGCTTTATTTAAATGTTAACACAAAATTAAAGTGAATGCACCACTAGATATTCTCCGCCTTTCCCATTTAGACCTTCCCGCAATAGTAGCTAAGGTATGTGTGGATATCAGCATCCCTTTTCGTACGCGTGTATTTTTGTACACGCACCTATACCTGTGAACAAAAGTAACTAATGCCACCAGATTCGGGATTGTGGACCAGGGATTGAATGGCAAATAAATAAATGAATGCAGCAAACTTCTGTTCTCTGACCAAACGACCATCGCTTATTATTATATTTCTAGTGTGTTGTATTCTGTCCGCAGTACACGTGGTTTGTTGGTTAAAATTGTGGTCATTTATAATAAGTTTTAATATTTGCAAATTTCCATTTGCTGTAAAATTGGTGAGATGGTTCGACCATTTATTTTTGGGGAAACCGGTTGTTTTTTTATTTATTCATATAATATTATTAAGATTCATTCATTTATTCATATAATATTATTAAGATCTTTTGTACGTTTCCGACTCAATTAGATTATGCCGAGCAATGTGACTCCACTTCGTGTTCATCTCTCTTATCACTGAATATTGTCTGATGGATGTGACATCTGTGAGTTATAATAGAATTATTCTGTTGGTC
The DNA here is from genome assembly GCF_050003625.1 of Haematobia irritans. Lineage (NCBI taxonomy): Eukaryota > Metazoa > Arthropoda > Insecta > Diptera > Muscidae > Haematobia > Haematobia irritans. Next base: position 1,451,123 of record NC_134400.1, read on the forward strand.
TTACAGGCTGAGTGACTCTAGCAGTCACTCAGTTAACCTAAGTATCCGATTCATATACGATTATTACATCTCTAGCTTTACCAGAACCCAAAGGTATATATAGTATATGGATATCACATAGAAAACAATTTGTTAAATAATGTGGCTTTAAGTAGTGATGTAGCCTCTGCTGGTCCATATTTATTCAAATGTCCATGCTTGTTTGCCACTTGTTCCGAGTAAAGGATACAAAACCGCAAATGTAAAACACGAATATGAATATTCAGTGTGTTTTGGTGTGCGCTTCGCCAATTCTATTGTTGATATTGCAGGTTTATCCCGTGAATGCATCATATGCAGTTAGGAATTGTGGTAATGATGCAATTGATTTCTTTGGTCACATATTAAATTTAAACAAAATAGCTTGGCCTGGAACAAGCACAGAGAATCGGTAAGCTTCATTTACTGTGCCCAAGTCCATCTAGGATAATGGGAAGGAACGATTGTTATCAGCAATAAGGAAAGGATATGTATAGGTACTAGATCACATATATATCAATTAATCACCAATTGAATTGATCGATCTATTATTTCCTAGCAAAAATATTTGGAAACTCTTCCTGAGTCATTAGTTTCAAAGTATATCCTAAAAGGATGTACTTTGCACTTTGAGCCAATTATGTATCACTTCTGAGTTTGTTTATATAGAATGTAAATCTTATTCCATTAGGAAAATTATTTAAGCAGAGTTTTTGATTTAAAAATGGACTTTATGAAATTTGGAACATATTCACTACTGTGGTTATTCAAATTAATCATTTTGTAAAAGTTTTATGGGGACTGTATCACAGAATGAATTGATATGGCCGGCCTTTGGCATTAAATTTCAAATTTCAGGCAAACTCTTGAATATTGACCATAGTAGCTTTAGCCGAAATGGGAGACTTTTTACATTTCTAAACGCAGAGAAGTCATATGATCACCTCAAACAAATTTCAAGAGTACAATGCTATTTTTGGAGGGAAACATTTTGTTCCTTGTTCGCCCTCCATTTGGCCAATATGAACCAAATTGTCTACTTGTCAGAATATCCGGTCTTGCTCAGGTCTTGGGGGTATTCTTGTCGCAAAGGATATGCCTTGGTCAATTACAATAATATTAACATTTTTGGTAGCTTTCATTTGTAACTGAAGCATGCGATACATAATTTTGGATTTTATATAGAGAACGGCAGACACTAACATCCAAAAGTCCAAACGGTTGGGAACTGTCCTGAACCTTCATATTGAGCTAATTTCCTTCTTGTCGCATTATATTTGTAAGGAAGTATCAGAGTTTATCAGTAAAATTAAACTTTAGTTCATCTATGCATTTTCTAACTGATACTGCCCCACGTTGGGCGCCATTTAAATTATGTAGTGACCACCATCTCAATATTGGATAATAACATATTCATATGGCTGTGGAAATTAAAAATAAAATAAATTAAACTTAAACAAAGTACATTTTTTTCTGTTTCTTGATTGAGATGGGGGAATATTATATTATGCTCTCTGGATATGATTGTTACTTGTTTGCATATTTTGTTGGGCGATGCCTGCAATTTACCATTCCTCCCTAATACCTATACTATATGTGTAGACACAATAGAAACATCATTACATGCAAATTTAAATTGAGTGAATGTTTTATTTCTATAAAATAAATGAAAGACCGGTATTGCCCTTTTTGCTGTGGCATCGTAAGCGAATGCATACAAGCGACATACCACTGAGGCCATTCAGCCATCTATTGATGATGGAAACAATTTTGATCCCAGGTCCTGGTTTCGGTTTTATTCCATGTCATCTGGGAGAGATGGCAATTTACAATTGCTGTGTTAATTTGATTTTATCTAATTTCAAATACCTGCTGGTTTCACACAAACACACCCACACATCATCGCACACATATATACAAATACGAGTATGGTTGGTGTAGAAGCTTTGATGGCTTGCGCATACATATGGGGCTTGTTGGAAACCTCATACAGATTTATAGATTTATCGCGACCAGCACCAATGTATTGCCTTAGTGGTGTTGACGATATGACCATTATTGGCGTATAGCACATTTGTTTGCCATGAATGGTCCTTTTTAATTGAGCCGCTTTTGTTGTATCAAAGGATCTAATTACAATTTTAATTTATTTTTTAAATAGATCCCGGAATGACATGGCACACTCGTGTGAATTGGGGCTGGCCTTCAAACAGACGTGGCCAGTACCAGGACACATAACTCTTTGGCCATTTACATACTCGTATATGAATGTTGAGAAAAGTGTGAAATAGCAGCTGCCTTCACGCCTTGCTCTACCCCCCACCATCTACCTCAATGGAAATTTATTTAAATTGTGAAATTCGATTATGGCCATTGAAATTGGAAATTGCTTTCGCCCATTCAATCTTCAATAAGCTGAGGCGACAATTAATTGTAATTGCTTTGTTTCTATTAAATGCATTTTCATGGCAAACAAATGCGCCCGTGGTCCCATTCCAGGTCTTGGCTTTCCACTTTCTGCTACCAACAACGACACAGGTTCTCTTGGTAAAAGAAAAATTTTCCACATTTAAAAATTAATTTAATTCAAAGTACCGCGTCACATTATTGTCTCATAAAAATTTAATAAATGAAGGAAATAGAAATCAAATAAAAAACAACCGACCCAAAAAGAGGGGTAACACTCTAGAATGGGCAATGCCATGGTAGTGAACCTAATTAACTGAATTTTCTTTGATCACGTGTAATATATCCCATACCTTTGCCCTGGGCTAGTGAGGGGGTGACTTAGATAGCAACTAGATTAGAATCGTACACTACAAGAAAAAATAAGTGAACACAATGGACAGGGAGTTAGAAGAACCCATGGCAAAGAAAGTGGTTAAATTGTAAGGGCCGATGTTGAATGTGGACCACACCTAAACGCCAAGTTTTTTCCGAATTTTATTTGACATTTCTGTATTTCAGACTTACTCAATTTGAACCATGGAGAGATACACAATCCAACAACGTGTTAAATGGTTCCAAGAAATGGCAACAGTGGATGATCAATTTTCGAAGAAAATCATCTTCAGTGATGAGGCACATTTTCACCTCAGTGGATTCGTCAATAAACAGAATTGCCGTATTTGGGCGAATGAGAATCCAAGAGTGATTGTCGAAAAACCAATGCACCCACAAAGAGTGACTGTTTGGTGCGGTTTATGGGCTGGCGGCATCATCGGGCCGTATTTTTTCCAAAATGAGGCCGGTCAGGCAGTTACTGTGAATGGTGTTCGCTAACGTGAGATGATAACGAACTTTTTATGGCCCGAATTGGAAGATATGGATGTGGACGATATGTGGTTTCAGCAGGACGGTGCCACTTGCCACACAGCTAACGAAACAATGGCTCTTTTGCGCAACAAATTCAATGGCCGTGTTATCTCACGTAATGGCGATGTCAATTGGCCGCCAAGATCATATGATTTAACACCCTTGGACTTTTTTCTTTGGGGTTATTTGAAGGAAAAGGTGTACGTCGATAAGCCAGCAACAATTCAAGAGCTAAAGGATGAGATAATTCGGCACATTAACGGCATAGAACCTCCATTATGCCTCAGAGTCATCGAAAATTTGGACCATCGGATGAAGGTGTGCCACCGAGGTCGCGGCGCCCATTTGGCCGAAATTTTGTTCCATACATAATTGAGTAATACCAATATATCATAATAAAATAAAATTACAATAATTTCCTAAATAGTTTGTGTTTTATTCAAAATCAACATCGGCCCTTGAAATTTTAACCACCCTTTATTTAAATGGAAACGTTTGTTAGAATAAACTAAACATTGAACTCATATTTGTTAATGTTACTCATTTTCTGACTTTTCTCTATTTCTATTGTTTACGAAATTTTGTAATAAAACAATTACTTGTTTTATATTTTTAGGAGTCTTTTTGGCCAATTAACTCTACAACGAACAATCGCTCACTGAACACGCGTACAGTTTAGAATAAATCAACTGGATACCAGATTGCACAACACTATCCAAAAATTCTTAATGGAAATCGGTAAGTTAAATATAAATTAACAATATAATGCTAAACATGACATATATGCAACATTAGGTAATATCAGGGTTAACACCAGCACATACAAAATATCGATTCTCAGATTCGACTTCTTGGACATCTTTTAGGCTTATCTCTAACCATGATTTTGGCCATGGTTGGCTTGTCGCAAACTGTGACTTTTACGACATACGTTTACGACGGTATAATACGTATGTCGCAAAAGTCGTAAACTTAGTGTAGAAAACCTAATTTGGAATTAAAGAAATTGTGAATATTTTTTAATTTAATTTAGTTAAGCTCCCCGATAAAAGGTATGCAAAAAATGCTTTATATTGTATTTATTCTAAACTCTACTAGATTTACATCTCTAATTCACCACTTCAAACTATTTTTGGTTTTCGTGGTCCATAATGTCCATCCAAGCTTTAGTTGTATCAACGAATGACTACACCGAAAGAATTTTCTTCGTACTTTTTATGAAACAATTTCGTTCTTTTTATGAAAATGTTTCGTACTTTTTATGAAAAATTTTCGTAGTTTTTATGAAAAATGTTCGTACTTTTTACGAAAAACTTTCGTACTTTTTTCTGAAAAATGTTCGAACTTTTAGAAAAAAAATTTATAGTCGAAAGTGCATTTGGTTGTAGTTGCAAGTGTGAAAAATGACATCACGACTTTACATCTTAAGTTTTTGAATAATTTTTAGTTTTATTGCTTCACTTTTATTCATAGCGCGCTATCACCCAAATGAGAAGTAGCATAGACTTGCATAAAAAATAGAATAAAGGAATACACTCAAGCACATTATAAAAGACAATTTAATGCCGCGAACGGAAATTTTACAACTTCAATGAAACTTCTTCGTTATTTCAAAGAAAATGTTTCGTACTTTTTATGAAGAAATTTTAACGCAGAATGTTTCGTAAAATATTCGTAAAAACTTCTTCACAAAATTCATGAAATATGAAGAAAGTTTCGTTAAAAGTACGAACTTTTTACGAAGAAAAGTTAATGTAGAATGTTTCGTAGAAGTTTCGTATATTCGTAAAATGTTCTTCGTAAAATTTAAGAAAATGAATGAAAATTTCGTTATTTTAATGAAGAATTCAGGAAGAATAGTTAATGAAGAATTCTTCGTAAAATTAACGAAGAGAATTCTTTCGGTGTAGCTACAATTTTGAAAATTTTTAATTAGTATGGAAATTGGCTCTAATAAACCAAAAAGTGATTTTATAAAATTCTCTCTAAACAGCAATTCACTTATGTAAGACTTAAGTAGTTTTCCTTCCTTCCAATTTCTGCAGTAATTTTTGAAAGGTTGACCATGAGCGAGTTCCGACCGTCACGTTTACTGCACCATCGAGTAGTTTACAGTAATTTTGGCTTCGAGTTTCCAATTGAAATAACTATATTCTCAAGTTTTTTAAACTCGTTAATAATTTTGTGAACATTCCTGACAATTGAAACTTCTTCGGATATATCATCATTTTGGATATCATTCGCTGCCTATCTGAAGGGTCTAAAGTATTTGAAGTTTGCGACGTTTACCACTTTTTCTACATTTACGACGTGCATGTGACGTTTACAACTTTGCGACAGTCGCAAACCTTGAAAAGTTTGATACAGACCATCTCTGGACAACATATGTGTGTATAGATTTGATTTCTTAAAGTGTACCACCCTCAATCAAAATTTATGTTGAGCATTTCATTGGCCGTGTGCTATGCATTGTGCGGAGTTAGTGAACTTTGTTCACTGGAACATTGTTACTGTCTTTTAATTTCAAATGGTATTCCTTCCCTCACCTTGGTTTTTTTCCTTGCTGTTAAAAATTGTCGACATTGAATCGAGTCCCGCATAATTAACATGGAAAAAGTGCATTTAAGCCATTGTCTCGAAGACAAAAGAAGAAATGTTCCAGAGCCATTGTTATAGGTTGTGTTTTAATTTCTAAAACTCATTAACGGTTAAATAAATTCATCTGGCCATTGTTGGGTGGCGTTTCTTAAACTACCATACTCACAATGCCTGACTTCGTTGAGGTTGTTCTTTAAATTAATTAATTTTTTACGCTTTAAGAATTTCATTTGAAATTCATCGAAAGAATCTCCCTCCCAAAATAAATGGCCCAAGCCCAAAAACTGAATTCTTTATGGCCGAAAAAAGTGTCTAATCATTCGAAATAAATTCTTTGGGCACCCTAGTTCATTTGTTCTCATCATTCAAAATCATAACCTAAATTTCCCCAGAAATGTTAATTATCTCTAAGATTTGTGCTCCTTAATAAATATGGAAAATTTTTCAAATATTTGACCAAGGCATGTGACAAAAGTCGCTAGTTGGCCAATTACTCAAATTGGGTTACCCAAGTGACCAGAAGCTAAACATTTATTTACTATTCATCCCCTTCGTAAGAAGCATATGAAAAAACAAATTCCCATTCTCAGCTCATTTTCAATTATGTAGAGCTGTTATCAATTGGCTGGCTAACCCAATTTATCATTTGTCACCCAATCTCCCCGCAGACACAAACGCACATAAATTCCTTTAGACTCCTTCCAGGGGATATCTGTGAATATCTCCTAGACATGGTCAGTGCTGCTGGTTTTTGGTTGTTAACTAATAAAATGTTAGTACAACACCAGTTTCTGACACCAATAAATCATTGGAGCCGTCTTCTGAAACTATAATTTATGGATAAAATTAAAGGTTGAGTTAGCAACAAAAATGTCCAATTTTGATAATGAAAGAAAACAAATGGCTTTAGCAGTATGTTATTATTATTGTTGTTTTTGTTTCTACAAAAAAAAAAAACCTCAAACAGGCAAAAAGGCAAACCATATATATATTAAGGGTCCTAAACTAAAGCAATAATATATGGGGAATTGCTTCTATAGGGTCTTGGTAGAATACGGTCACAAATATGGATCCTAGACCTGGCTGCCTTCGGCCTATATTATTCGCACCGTTTTGAAAATTCCTCTAGGAGAGATATTTTTTCTTGGAAAATGGACGGCCCGAACATCACACCTACCTATTACAGTATTGCACAATCGAATCGTATTGTTTTCACTGATTTGTGACCCGGTGTATTGTCTGGATGATTCTGCGCATTCGTTTTCTTTAAAGTAAGCTACACCCTCAAAAAAATCGCTTCTGTAACACATACCCCAAACACATTTTGCTTCAATCATATATATTTTCAGGATTGGTTGTTTGTATTGTTCAAACAAATTATGTTTCACCTTAGGGCATGCACTGGTAGTAAAAAATTTTAATGAAACTTTCTTTGTGTCGATATATTTTTAAGGCGCTAATTGGTTACTTCCATTCAGAGATGGTCTGTATCAAACTTTTTTTAGGTTTGCGACTGTCGCAAAGTTGTAAACGTCGTAAACGTCACATACGCGTCGTAAATGTAGAAAAAGTAACAAAAGTCGCAAACTCAAAATACTTTAGTCGCGTCAGCTAGGCAGCGAATTCGATGATATCCAAGACGATGGTATGTGCGAGGAAGTTTCAATTCTTAGGAATGTTCACAATTTTCGGTTTTAGTCCCCACATTTTCCCTATTGCCTTTTGTGCGAGTACAGGGTAACCGTGGATTTTCTCGTCCTTTCTTAGCTTTAAGTTCAGTCTCCTGTCCAATATAACCCCAAGGTATTGTGCACACTCACCAACGGGAATTTCGATACCACCTAAGAAAATAGGCTTGATCATGGGAAAACTTTCACAAATTTCTGCAGAAACTCACAGCGAATGCTGTCAAACTAAATTAAAAAATGTTCAGGATTTCTTCTATTCAAAATTTGGTTTTCTACAGTAGGTTTACGACTTTTGAGACATACGTATTATACCGTCGCAAATGTATGTCGCAAAAGTCACAGTTTGTGATAGGCCAACCCTGCTTCCATTACGTTACTTGCAGCATACTCTCTAGGTCTCTCTTTCTAAACACATGTATGTTTATAGACTATTTCCAAATTTAATATATGTTTGCATCTAAGCATTAGTAATTTGAGAGACTTATGAACTCAATTTAAGCAAACTTCTGCCATTTTAGGAAAATATGAACTATTTTATTTTTTAGTAAAATTGTGCACTATATTTGTAAACAACTTTTTTTCTTATTTTTAGTTCACCTCATTAAAGTTAGCAAAAAATTATTCAAATAAGGAACATTTACTCATATTGTGCAAAATTTAACTGAAATCAACCAATCTTCATGAACTAAAATAAAGTTCAGTTGGCATTAGAGCCCCTTTTTTCTGGGTGTAAGACCTTCGTTTTGTAAACATCGAATCGATGCACAAACAACTATACAGTATATATAATGTAGTGTTTAGAACCCAATTTTTTGGTATGCATATTTAAACGCAGTTCAATGTAATTTTACTCTGGCTATATTATGGCTTAGGGTATATGGGAGAAATTTCTTGGATATGAACAAAATTTATCCCCTCACAGATATTCGTGAAATTTTTCGGAAATATCAACCAACTTTTGGCAATGGATCCTAGACAACTCGCATGTAGCGGCATACATACGTACGTACGTACTTCCTATGTCCCCCATAAAAATTATAGTTGTGTAGACATTAATAGTCATAGAAGTTCATACATTATTCCCTTTATATTCCTGTAATTTCAAATGCCGTAGATGCGGAATAGCCTCTACCAACTAACACCATCTTTTTTGGATTCAGTGTAATCTATTTACATGCAGAATCCCAATTTTTCATTTGCTACAATAATCGGTTACTTCCAAACTGGCCAAATAACCTATAAAGCATCAGAACTATTTTTGCTGTGATCTGACTTAACTTTTGCACAATTCTTAATGAGCTGAACGATTTATGACATAAAAGTCATGTTCTCATTACAACATTGGTAGGTGGGTGATTACATAAATTCCACTTATCACTGGTGAGTGAATGAGCGAACCAGCAAACAAACAAATCGGTGAGTAGTCAGTGAATGATGTGTTTATGAAAATCATGATCCACGCGTTTTTTTTTTTTTTTTTGTTTTGCTTCAACGAGAGGCCTTCAATAATTCAACCCAGATGTCAGTTTGATTAACGCAACAATTCGTGGTTTTTGACGCTTGAACGACAATCACATACGAAAAGGGAACCCCAAAGGCAAAAAGCCGCCAAACCAAAGACCCACCGACCCCCAATGCCAATAATCACTGCTGGCCAAAGTAAATGGCCGCCTATGCTAGTGTCAGACTGACATAACATGCCATGGCATGGAGTACGGGAGAACACAATACTGCCAGACGTTTAGCTATTCTACTCTTATTAGATGGATTTTCGGCAAAGCCAACTTCCTCCTCTCAGGGTATGGCAACAAATCATTTCTCTTCATATGTAGGAGATTTCCTATGAATAACCACATCTGAAATAGTTGCTTATTGAAGCTTACATTCGCACATGCACATAAGCCTCCATTCCCGCCCAGAATTGGGAGAACAACACGCATAAGATATTATTTATGATTGTTATTGTGCGACATTATGTGTGACACATGGAAGTTTATAATGGTCGGTAAAATCATAACAAATACCGCACACCATAGCGTAATACGTAATCCATTAGCTCAGGGGCCGTTTGATTACGGCATTCGTATGGAAACACTTTACAGCAGAAGTTTACATACACTACACAAAAATACTATTATGTGCGTAATATAAAAGATAAAAGGAGAAAGTGGCAAGACGAAAAATTATCCAAGGTTAAGGAGAATATTGAGGATAACCCAATGCCGAATTTGAAAAAGATCGGTTGATAGGTTTTTCTTTTTTAACCCAGATATGCCGACGGGCCGTTATATTCTGTAGCACACCAACAAGTAGATTATAAAATGTAAAGCACTGTAAACGCAGAAACCTGAACATAACAGGTGTACTACATGTAGTACGGTCGGCATATCTGGGTTAATATCGGATATCACATTGACGATAGGAACTGAGACTGGGGTTAACTTTGGCAAATTTCATTGAGCCAAAGTAAAATCCTATGCCAAATTCGAGGGCAATGGGGCTTAAAAAATGCCTATACAGACAGACGGACATCGCTAAATCGATTCATAATTTCATTGCAAGACTATCGGTATACTAAACTGGTCCTTCTGGGCGTTACATACAAATGCACAAACTTATTATACCCTGTACCCCAGTAGAGGTGAAGGGTATAAAAAAAAACTAAAAAAAAAACTTGCGACTTACAGAAAAATGAGGTAACCACGAAGCTAAAAAATGGAAGTTCTTTTCATGTCATTACTTTTAATGTACACAGAAAAAAAAGTGTCTTGTAAATTTAAGGACCATTTTGACTTCCACATAGTTCAACAAATTTAGTGTAATATAGTTCATTTTTCGTAACCACAACGAAAATTAACTTAGCTAAAGGAAAACTTATAAAAATTCAGTAAATGTTTTTTAGTTCACTAACTACGAAATGGGAAGGATTTTTCCTTAAATAAATTTCCAACACAGTAGTTAATGCATCGTTGATTCTATTATAAAAATACATGGGCAATATAAAAATCTTACTACGAAATGTGGACAATTTACTAAGAAAAAATTTTGTATGGAAAAAAATTTTTGTAGTAAAAATTAACTTAACGACATTACCGATTCGTATGATGGCTACCTACAGATTATTTCCCTTTTTATTATAAGTTGGAGTGTTTTTCCTCACATTGAAAATTGTAGATAAAGTAGAATAAAAAGTAGTTAATATAATCCTTGCCGGGTGTATATCATTTTTTATAGATTCCTCATAGATTTGGTATATATTTTACCTTAACTTATAGATAGAATTCCAACTAATCAATAAACGTGCTACTGGAAAATGTGAGTGCATCATATGAGGGAGTTTTTAGAGACATTTTGTGTATATCTCGTATGATTGTTTGTGTTTGTTATTGCGTCATTTATGCTGTTGTTGGTTGTTTTGATTCTAGAGACAATGGAATGTTCCTTGTGTGTTGTTGGTATCTTTTGTGGTGAGAGTTGTTTTCTTGCAATAGCGAGATCAGAAAGGGATCGTGTGTGTGTGTGGAGTTGTTTTTCTTTACGGCAGCTATGTATCCGTTATGACTATTTGTGTCTTTGAGTTTTATTGTTGCATTCAGTTATGTTGATGCATTTATGAAGTACACACGTGGTTTTAATTTTGCAAAATTGTACGTGAGGCATTGGTGATTATTAATGAAAATACATTTATTTCGAAACATTTTATAAACTGAGAAGTGAATGATGTGATGTTAGAGTAATCAAAAACGCTTTTTATTGATAAAACAAAAAAAAAAAAAAAACAAATAACAGATTAAGGAACTGTATATTTCTGTTAATAGTTTAAAATTAGTGCGGATTTTTAATTGATTTACATAAAAAATATACAACATGAGTGGTAATAGGATGATCTATATTTATTCTACTTCTGGATCACAGGTTGGAGATGCAACCATGTTTTTGAATCTATATTTTTTATGTTACAGCAATTCCTACAGGTGAGTACTAAGTTCGAGTTTAGACGCTAAAAATAAAAATAAATTACTAAGAAAAGTGTAAAATTGTACGTCTTCCGATAAAAATTTAAATATAACTTGATGGAGAATAGCCCAAACCAAGTTTTTTATAAAGATTATTTTTTTTATAATGGATTATTAAAGAAAACGTATCATGAAAATTGCGATTTTAGCCTCTAAACTCGAACTTAATATCCACCTTAAATACTAAATGCTATACTGACAATTGGAAATTATGTCTAATTTTTTTTTCGTTTTTTATTTCAAATATATTCTGAGAATAATTTAAATAACGTCCCATTAGTCCATGGATATGATTTCAATAATGTACCAACTGGATGGATTTTTCAATGTGGTAAGTTTTCTATAAACGGTATTTTGTCCGTTTTTAATAAAACTAAAATTTCAATTTATTAAAAATTATTATTTTCACTTGCAGGTAAACAGGTCTTGTAATGGTAATTTTTTTGAATATTCTTACTGATTAATGTTAATTATGCTGATATCCTTATTGGCTCTAGGAAATACTCTTGAAAACCGTAAGTTAAAAATCAATATGAACGATAGAATTTGATAATATTTTTCTTATTTTTGTATAACTTTGCAATTTCAGATGCTTATAAGACAAATCCGCCCAACAAAAGTTAGCCAAAATCGACGAAATTGCACAATTCTGGATAGAAAACATGGAAATTTAAATTAATTAGTTTAGTCCTAATAACGTAGAATATTACTCTTTTGAAGAAGCAATTACTAACTACCGACAAGTAACTGCATCCAACGTACTAATAAAAATATTTCCTTTCTTGTTTATCATAAACCATAGTTTTGTGTAATGTAATAATAATTTTTTGGAATAAAATACTGGTGGTTATAGAAAATTGACTTGTTTTGTACGAAAAATGTATTAGTTGTATACAGGCTTGTTGTACCTTTGATTCCTCAATTTCTCTACTTTTTTGAAAATTATACCGACAAACAGTTTATTTCAAACCAATTTCTTAATACAGGTTTCCCAAAAAATTGTTCATTTTTCCGGATAGCAGGAATATTTTGAATGAGTTTAACTATATTCTTCCCACAGCATAGTAATAATGAACTAAAATACGATGCAATACATGAACTAATTTATAAGAAAATCATGAACTTATCTAGATGAAAAAAATCTTTGGCGCCAAATCATGGTCATTCTTACTATGGGTTAGTTCATTTTTCATAAAAAATAGTAAACTTTTTTTTCGGTGTACATCCAAGAATCTTCTTCCAGACATGTGCTTATTGTAAAGTGAAAAGGAAGTTATTTTGAGGTTTCTTATTGTCAGAGTCCCCTATTGTAGTTGGTTTGTTACATTAATTATTATTGATAACTGTTAACGATGAAATTCGATTTGCCCCCTCTGGCTTCTGCAAGTCGCCTTTGACCCATCGCTACTTTCAGATTCACATTGAGAATAAAATGAATATTGATTGTATTGACAAACCTCACTTCCTAATGCACTATTCCATATTTCGTAGTTACGGTTTTATTTACAACATGCCTAGATGTTGCAAGGCGGACAGTAATTGTTGAGTGCCTTTTCTAAGCCATTCGGCATTTCTAAATTTCACTGCGAATTTTCAAACAAGACTTTTTTTGGAAGCCTGGGAATTTCGAAAATCTAAAATATAGAGAAAACTTATTTATGTTTTCAAAACACTTCACTAGTACTTTGCTACTTTTTTAATTCCACTGTAATATGGATTTTCATCATCTACTGTAATAAAAAATTTTCAATCTTTTGTATGTGTGTGTGTGCATTGAATTTTGCGTACGATAACTGCTAAACACTACCATCCAAACATTGATTGTATACCGAGTAAACATGGTTTTGAGCTTCGATGTGGGTGGTGGCCATACTGTAAGGCTGTATGTCGGACGGCTATGTTTGGTCTACCATCCATCCATTTGGACTATGTGAGCTTTTTGTCTAACCCTCGGTGACACATATGTATACCCATAAGCTAGCTTAGTGTGAAGGTCATGTGGTATTCCCGAAATGGTCACGCATGCATACATTGAATAGAACGTGCTTCATGCAATCTCCTACCCCATTCCAAGTCCATCTCGAACGGCTCTTATGACTTCATAAATATGAATAGAAATTTCCTCTTTCAAATCATCATTAACACCACCGGCACCCCTACCACCCACCCGCAACAACATTTGCAAGTGTTGATGATGTTGACACTGTGTGGACAAGAGCTAGTCTCGTTATCATACAGCATGCTAAACTACTATAACACCAAACACAACAAAGGCCAACACCCTTAATAATGGCCACAGGACAAGATGTTATTAAAAATGGTCTTTCCTTGAGAGGCTAGAAAATCTTGGTGAAATTATCAGAACCTTAGAGAATGACTAAAGAGATGGATGGATGTGTTGTGTGGTGGTGTTTTGGGAGCCCCATGAGACTTTGACTGGAATGAGGTACAAAATGCATGATTAAAAGGACTTCATTAGGAATTATGACTGGATGTTTGTCCAAGTTTATATCGAAAAGTAATGAATGGATGGAAATCTAATAGAAGCATATATTAACTTAAAGATTGATGTGTATGAGGATTTTATTATGTATGGTCAAGTTTCCCTAAGGGTTCGCACTTCTACAGTAGGGCTGCCATTCGAGATGTTCTGAATTGGTAATGATTTCAAAATGAAAAGAATGTGGAATATATAAAAATTGTAGAGTTTAATAGAAACTGGTCTGAATTTAGGTAGCATCAGATATAATTAACCCTCCGTCATACACATGTTTCGATAGGCACATTCGTAACACATGAGGCCTGGGGCCAAATCACCGCAGTCGAAATCGAGTACTTCGTCTTCGTAATGTAGTTTACGCGGATCGCCGCAGTCGTTATCGAATTGTTTCTACTCGAAGTTGAACACGATAGGTAGCATGCTATCGAAAACGAAGTATGTAGTGATTTTTGAGCAGAAAAAAGGTAAACAAAAAGAAAAAAGTTGGTAGAAACGTAATTATTATTCCATTTTGGGAATCGGATCAAAGAAAGGAATGCTCAGTAGCCGCTTCAAAAAAAACTTATTTTTTCAAGAACATATTTAACCCTGGACAGTCATCCTTCGTCAAAATGACGACGCGTAATTTCATTTTCGATTTAACATGCATTTTAGTCGATTGGGAAATGATCAATTTGAGTAATACTAATTCAAGAATTTTATGATTTTTTGTTTTATACTAATTAAAAACAAATTGAATAAGAAAATAAACTCAGTTTTGTTTCTCATTTTTTCTTACGATGTAAATTATGGCGCCTTGAAATAAGCCGTAGTCAAAATGACGAAGGATGACGTTAGTGTATAAAAAATAAGGATGACTTTCCAGGGTTAAAAGCTTCTTTTGACATATGAAAACGTCTTTTAAATCTATGGTTGTTAAAAACACAATTTACTCTTACTCTACTTCAGGCAATGCTAAAGGACTGCTTTTGTCACGAATTTTTTTCCTTATTAATGCCACTTTGTACACATCGTCTGAATCCGAAAACGAGGAAAAAAAACACTTGGATTCATAATATATTTTTACACATATATTTTAACACACAAAAACAATATAAATATCTAAAAAATATCATAATTTGATAACACAACATTAATTTGAAATTCAACTCTCTTTCAATTTCTTATTACCATATGTTTACAGCAATGTAAAAAAAAGTAATAGACAAAATAAATTACGATCGAATGCGGTGATCCAAAAATTTAAAGCGATCGAAATGTTTCTCTATACGAAACAGAACTCGATGACGAATGCGGTGATTTGGCCCCTGGCCAGTCCCACTATGTATTTTAATGTATTTATATGGAAAATATGCTATTTTGTTGATACTATTACATTATTACTGTCGTATTTTCATACCATTAAGGTATATTTTCTATATCTATTGGTTCTTTGCTATGATTTTCTCAAATGGTTTTTGATTTTAATTTTTCATTTTTGGTTCTTTGTTCTTATTTTCTCAAACGGTTTTTGTGAGAATGAGAGTGAAATTATGAGAGCTTTAGAAAAATACGATGACCAATAGGACAGATTCTATCCCTTTTCGTATTTACTCTTCGAATTTTATATGTCTAATTGTATTTTTATTTACTATGGACAATCTGCTTGTACATTAAAATAGGTAAAGTACATCATTCTTGAATAAACTATATGTGGGTCTGGCCAGACCACATGTGTTACGAATGTGATGTGTACACCAACATATCCTTATAACTATCCTTGTATTAGATTTTTCGTCCTGATTTTTCCACACATCGATAGGTAATAAAATTTTAGGAGGGTACCTGAAGTTTCAAGTCTCTAGCTATATTATAAATGTATTTTAATTACAATTAGAATCGAAAAAGGTCTGGCCAGACTCATGTGTATGTCCGAGGGTTAATGACGATCAATGTTTGTAATATATTTTCCCATCAGTTCATTTGCACAAAGTAATTAATACTGGGTAAAGATTGAATTTTTGGAGGACCTAAAGAAGTATTTCCATTTATTTTTTTCTATTATCGATCATTGAAAAATTTACCCAAGACAGTCTTCAATACATCATTCTTAATATACCCCCAATCATATCTGAAACTTTCACATATGGGGGAAACTTTAAATCGCTAAAACTCATTATTGCTTCAATCATAGCGGGTTTTTAAATAGGTTTGCTTAAAGGAAATTTCGTAAAATGAAAATTTTACGAAAACTTTAGACATCGCGATTATATTAGTTTCTATATGGAAAACTGTAATACATAACGCTTAGAGTATTTATAATAGCTTTGACCGTTACGAGTGTAGATATGAACTATAGATCCTATTCCTCAGGTTATCTCGTTTTCGATGTCCGTCCGTCGATTTGTTTTAACACGTTATATTTTTCCTATCTTGCTGAAATGCGAATATTCAGGTTTTATCACACAAAAATAAGAAAACTCTATAGGTAAATACGGATTATATTAACACAATATCTTAAAATCTAATTTCCAGTGTATCTTTTAAAATCCCGCATCCCAGGATTTCCAAACCATATGGTCCCCCAAATGACATTCCTAGATATTGAAAAAAGAAAATGAAGGTGAGATCTATTTATTCTGAGCCTTATTGGTTATTTCACACGACTTCATTCATCTATGCACATTGTAAAGCCCATAAGGACATCAGTAATGGGACTGAGTGATCCACAGTATCAGATTTCATTAAGCAAATTAAGTTCTCTTTACTTAGCAATATCTTATTTTCCTTTCATAAACCGCATCAGATATCTTGAATATAAATGAGTTCGTTATTTCTCATTTAGCAGGCTTATGTCCCCACCCCTAGCTCAATTGGTACTTACGACTCTTCATTCAAGTCCAAATTTAATTGGAAAATACGACTGACAATTTTATGAATGTGAATGGCTGTCCTTATAAAACCAACTATGTGTATGTGTTTGACAATATTACTGGGATTATTACATTCGTATTTGCTATTGATGCTATAACAGCCTTATGCTCTTAAGTATTATGCAAAAGGCCTTAGTTATAGAGATTTGAAGATAAATTAAATATTGCACATTAATTCTCTTAGTAAAGGATTTTTGGCCAAACATTTTGTATGCATATACATTTCGAGATTCCAATTATTTGCATTTTGCTAATCTGCCATAACATATTTTTCAGTCAGATTATAGGCGAAATGAGCATCCATTGTGTTTGATTCAATCAATCAATTGTTGTTGACAGGATTAGAATATACGGTGGAAGCCACTGTGGTGCAATGGTTAGCATGCCTGCCTTGCATGCAAAGCCTTGTGGCCAATTTCGACCAAAGACTTTTTCGCTGGTGTTTCAAAGCTTCTCTAAGTGATCCCACCGAAATGTGAAACGCCATTCTGACTCAGCTATAAAAAGGACATCCCTTGTCATTTAGTTAGACATAGAATCGGGCATAACTCATTGATAAGAGAGAAGTTCACCACTTGTGGAATTTAAGTAAGCCTAAAAATTCAGGCCGCCACTGTACCGAACCTAATCTAATCTAACATACGGCGACTGCAATTCTAGCTAGAATGTACGATTTTACCAGTTCGGCAAATTCGTGGATTTTTTAAATTGTGAATGATAGCCGTACTGATGACAAAGAGGGCTTGTTTAAATCTTTATATAGCTTTTGCTTAGTTTACATATTAATCTCTGAAAAAAAATATAATCCTATTTTATGGGATTCCCATTTCCAGTGTTGAAGTTCATCAACGAGAGACAATGATAATGCTTAATCTTCACTTACGCAAAATGAGGACATTGGCGATTAGCAAATTTTCGAATTTTTATAAATATTTCATTTTCCCGAAACAAAGACAATTCTCATGTCTGCCAAAATGTCTGCTAAGACAATGTCACCATGGCAAGACCAAGTGACGCCTAAAGGCACGGCTCTAGGAAGACCTGCATATACCCCCATATGCTTGTACCTGGCACATGTTAATCACTTTGGAATTATCTAAAAATGCTGTACTTAAGACGACACCGATAACAAAGTGTAATTTCTCTGAGAACTTATTAATTTTTAATGCAAATGAAGCGACAATGTCGATGAAAAGAATCTTATCGCCCGCCAAGCAACCGGAGGGAAATGTCATACTGTGCCGCTCGCTCGTTCACCCGCTCCAAGTCATGCTAAAGCAAGAGCGCAATGGAGCGCAAGAATGAATCAATTTATTCATATTCTAAGATAAGGACACCACATCACCATCATCAGCACTGGGAATGCGTACCATACATGGTACCAGACAAATAAGAGCCAAACATAGGTTTCCTTTTGTGTGCGAGTCGAGGCGAAGCGAAGCATGCTGGATGAGGACTTGGCCCATCTAGCTGTAGGTGGTCCGGCGATAAGCCAATTGTAAAACAACTTCTTTCTTTGTATACGATAAGGGCAGCACTCTGTTTCTCTTGTTTTATTTTTAATTGTATTCAAATAAAATCTGAACGAGTTTTAATTAAAAATATAAAAACGACTCGAATTGATATGAAATGAAATGGAATGAAGGCACATGGCAGATGACGACACTACCAATGCCACATTTGACATTGACCAACGCCGCCATGGACATTGTGACAGAGTCACTAGATGACGTTTACAAAATGGACGTGAAAAGAACCGCTGGACGGACAAACCTATGGCTATTTATGGCGTAATTTAATCAAAAATGACCAAAAGGACATAAATGGTTTCGTTCGGTTTGGATGTCGTTTTTTATTTCATTTTGATTTTGATTTTCATTTGTGTTTTGTTTCCTTCGTTTTGGTTATGTTAGGTTTTCCGGCCATAAATACCATAACCTGGACTATATTAAAATAGAAATGTACTTTGTAGACTCGACGGAGTCGTTGGGATTTTATTATGCGTTCGTTTTAGTTGACTTTTATTTGAACAAATGACCATAAAACCCTTACCCCTCCTCTGCACTGGGTTTTACTAGAGGGTTATAAGCAACATTGTTTAGGCAATGGTGAAAAGCCTGACAGGAATATATCTATAAAATTCAATGAGGAATTTGTCAATCATTTCGAAAGAGCAAAATATTCAATGACTATAGATTTTGATGAGACAATTTTTGTTTAGTTGGTTGTAGAAATAATTTTGAAAAGGGCAACAATAGCGCAACAATCTTGAAAAAGAATATAATATTTTAATTAGCCATGACATTTTTAAATTTTGGCGAAATTTATATGAAATTTTTTACTTCGTTCAATATTTTTTATATGCGGCCCATAAACAATATGGTCCCGATCGATTCCGCCATAATTCGCAAATTTAAAATTTTATATACAATTTAATTAATGAACCTTATAAGTAATGGATAGATCCTAGAATTTTTGTAGGGCGAAAGACGTTTTTTTTAAGTGTGTGAATTAGTATTTCAGAGTTGGTAGGATTCGACCAACAATTATATATTTAGATAGGTAGGAAGATGGGAGCCACCGTGGTGCAATGGTTAGCATGCCCGCCTTGCATACACAAGGTCGTGGGTTCGATTCCTGCTTCGACCGAACACCAAAAAGTTTTTCAGCGGTGGATTATCCCACCTCAGTAATGTTGGTAACATTTCTGAGGGTTTCAAAACTTCTCTAAGTGGTTTCACTGCAATGTGGAACGCCGTTCGGACTCGGCTATAAAAAGGAGGTCCCTTGTCATTGAGCTTAACATGGAATCGGGCAGCACTCAGTGATAAGAGAGAAGTTCACCAATGTGGTATCACAATGGACTGAATAGTCTAAGTGAGCTTGATACATCGGGCTGCCACCTAACCTAACCTAGGTAGGAAGATTTTTTGTCTTTTTGGTAGATTTTTCAAAATATTCCCCACTAAGTTCAGTTGAATATTTTTGGGGATATCAATGCTTGATTAAAGATCTCCCACCTTGCACACAGGGTGATGGATTCAATCCCAATTTCGATCAAACACCGAACTCTTTTTCAGTAGTGGGGATTATACCCTCTCAGTAATGCTGGTGACTTTTTTGTGCTTTCATGCCATTCGAAAACGGAAGTCCTATAGCATTGAGCTAATCACAATGAATTCTAAGCAAGTCTTAAATAACGACGCTATCCTAAACAAGTCTAGTCATTATCTTCAAAAATCTTAATTTTCACTCGGTAACATTTCTTATTTGGGCCAGATTCAATACTAAGGGATATTATATACCCATACAACAATGCTCTATTAGATGTCTACGTTTTCAGCTTATGTTTTTAATAATATTAATTTAATAAAATTTTTTGAATGTCCTATGACTGATTAAAACTCATTGAAAGAAAAGTATTTTTCCTACACCAATCTCCTTATTGAACCAAAAATTTCACGAATATTATGAAAATGTTGGTTTTTTTTTAAATATCGTATTTTTCTTATTCATGTTTGATAAAATTTTGCTTCATAGAAGTAAATTGATGGTTGCCTAAATTTCCTTTTTATACCCTGCGCCACACTGTGGAACAGGGTATTATAAGTTAGTGCATATGTTTGCAACACCCAGAAGGAGACGAGATAGACACATTGTGTCTTTGGCAAAAATGCTCAGGGTGGGCTCCTGAGTCGATATAGCCATGTCCGTCTGTCCGTGAACACATTTTTGTAATCAAAGTTTAGGTCGCAGTTTTAGTCCAATCGACTTCAAATTTGGCACAATTATGTGTTTTGGCTCAGAATAGATCCCTATTGATTTTGGAATAAATAGGTTCAGATTTAGATATAGCTCCCATATATATTTTTCGCCCGATATGCACTAATATGGACCCAGCAGCCAGAGTTTTATACCAAGTTGCTTGAAATTTTGTACAAACATAACACTTAGTTGTATAGTCAAGTGCGCAAAATTTGATTGAAATCGGTTCCGATTCAGATATAGCTCCCATATATATCTTTCGCCCGATATGGACTTATATGGCCCCAGAAGCCAGATTTTTGGCCGAATTTGGTTGAAATTTTGCACTAGGAGTACAATTAGTAGTATAGTCAAGTGTGCAAAATTTGATTGAAATCGGTTCCGATTTAGATATAGCTCCCATATATATCTTTCGCCCGATATGGACTAATATGGCCCTAAAAGCCAGAGTTTTGGCCCAATTTGGTTGAAATTTTGCACAGGGAGTAGATTTAGCATTGTAGCTATGCATGCCAAATTTGGTTGAAATCGATTTAGAGTTAGATATAGCTCCCATATATATCTTTCGCCCGATATGCACTTATATGGACCCAGAAACCAGAGTTTTATCCCGATTAGCTTGAAATTTTGCACAAGTACAATTGGTAGTATAGTCATGTGTGCGAAATTTGATTGAAATCGGTTCAGATTTAGATATAGCTTCCATATATATTTTTCGCCTGATATGGCCCCAGAAGCCAGAGTTTTGGCCCAATTTGGCTGAAATTTTGTGCTAGGAGTACAATTAGTAATATAGTCATGTGTGCCAAATTTGATTGAAATCGGTTCAGATTTAGATATAGCTCCCATATATATGTTTTTCAGATTTCGACAAAAATGGTCAAAATACCAACATTTTCCTTGTTAAATCGCCACTGCTTAGTCGAAAAGTTGTAAAAATGACTCTAATTTTCCTAAACTTCTAATACATATATATCGAGCGATAAATCATAAATAAACTTTTGTGAAGTTTCCTTAAAATTGCTTCAAATGTAAATGTTTCCCATAATTTTTTAGTAAAATTGTGTTCCACCCTAGTGCATTAGCCAACTTAAATTTTGAGTCTATAGATTTTGATAGATAGTCTATCAAATTCTGTCCAAATCGAGTGATATATAAATGTATATATTTGGGACAAACCTTTATATATAGCACCCAACACATTTGACGGATGTGATATGGTATCGAAAATTTAGATCTACAAAGTGGTGCAGGGTACAATATAGTCGGCCCGCCCGACTTTAGACTTTCCTACTTGTTTTTATTAGAAAACGTTAAAATATCTGTAAATATTATGGCAGCACAAACTAATGACATAACCGAATGGGTTTGGTTGATTACCATCCTTTGGATTGTTTTGGTAATGCTGCCAAGAAGTACTTTCCCATAGGGCATTCCAGTGCTAAAGCAAACAAGATTTCCATTTTACAGTAATTGGCTACTAATATTGACGTAACTCTCAACATTATTTGGTAATGAGGATAATAAAAAATTCTAAAAATTGCAATCGATTTGAAATTTTCCTATGAATCCGTGTTCTAGATTTATTAATTGGCTTAGATCTGTGACAAATAATATCAAAAACAAAAAACACTATATTAATCTGTTCCCCAATGGCTAACATATTAATTGAAAATGTATATTTAATGTGAATATGTATATATTTTAGTTTCTGTATACATTATGGCATATTCGTCCAATAACATTTTCCATTTGCAATATTTTTTAATTTTATGGTGGGAAGCCAATTTACCAATTTCTTCACAGAGGATTGGGGACGGGGAAGTTGCGCATGCCCACCTTGAGAATTTGAACAGAAGAACTCGCCCAGCTGTCTGTGTACGACATTGTTGAACTTCATTTCTAAACTATGGCTATGTCGATGGCTAGATCTGGTCAACGGACGCAATGCTCCCTGCAACTCGAATGGTTCAATGCATTCGGTGATGGCTAGTCGATGGGCTGGAAAATGTTAACATAAATTCAATAATTTTTGACATTTTATGGCATTTTTATATTCTGTGTGACATCATTAAATGGACTTTTATTGTTCTTCATTTACCCTCTGCCTCTCTCAGGTCTCAGTTTGGTCACAACAAAACGACACAAAGATAGGGGCCAATATACGGAACAAGCACTTGAGATGGCTGACGGACTCACGGACTGGCCAAATGCTAGTTGGGCTGGTTGTTTCGTTTGTTGCATACCTTTTGCATTGCTGACTGACTATCTCGAGAATTAATAATGAAATGTTTTGTAAATTTCCACTTTTGTTTCCACGGGGTTTTGTCTGACATTTTGTCCCAGAGAAAACTGAAACAAGAGCATTTGTTTCGAAGATGAAAACAAAAAAGTAACAAAGAGCATGTAGAACAGAAAACTACCTACTCAAAAGGTTTTGTCGTTATTGAAAGACAAAAGATTGACCAGTACTGTGGTGGCCCCCATCATCAATGGCCATGGCCCTGGAGATGGTCTAACGAATGTGACGCCCAGCACTTGTTTTAATGGCCATGAAATTAAAACAACACAAGGAGAACACATTTACTATGCAAAAGCAAGAAAGAGTTCCCATTCTCCTCCTTGGCCCATTTCAATGTAGAAGAGACATTGGAAGCGGAAAAACTTCTCATTTCGAAAAAGGGGTAAAAGGTCAAGTGATTAACATAAGAACCATAAAAATAAATTAAAATTCTTTTGAAAACCATTAAAGAACAACAAATAAATAACGATGACGACGACAACAACAATAAAATGAAAACACTTTGTATCTCGATTTTCTTTCTCTACGCTTGTACGAGTATGGATGTGCGTGTGTGTTCCTCGATTTTATTGGAAAAATAGTTAATATGGCACATCCTAATTAAAAATTCTAATTTTCATTTAGTTCAAGAGGGCATCCTGTGTATCTTGGATATAGATGGAATTTCAGCATAGATGAGGCGAAGCCATACAAAAAAAAAAACTACGAAAAACTTTTTATGGAAAATAAATAAAGGTGTGTTCTTTTGAAAAAAAAAACAGGAAATTTGCTTGTAAGGATTTTATGGCAAAAAAGTAGAATTAACATTCGAGAAAAACTAATCAGCAGGGGTGTGTGCCATCAAAAATTTAATAAAATCCAAAACAATTTTGACAAATTTTCAACCTTAATTCAACACAAATTCTACACTGAAAAAAATATTTATGTGGTATTAAAGACTAATCAACATAAATTTTAAATGCCGGATTCACACAATATTATGGAAATTTTTTTCAAAATAATGAAATTTTAATAATAAGAATCTTTCGTTGTCATGCAACGAAGGGTTAATAATATTTTAAGGTATAAGTCATATGTCTTTGAACTAAGGCAAGTTTTCCTTAAAGTAAAGAAAAACATTTGTGCTTTAAAGAAATCGTCCTTAAATTAACTGAAATATTGTATCTTTAGATTTAAGAAAAAAAGCTTCAAATATAGGTTAGGACTTATTTTGAAGATTTTGTATGTTTAGTTTAAAGTTTTTGTGAATTAAGAAAACATTTTTAACTTTAAAGTATCTTCTATAATTTGGATTTTAAACTGGCATTTGTTTCTACGTGAATAACTTTATTAATATTCCTGCAAAAAGAGAATGAAAGTTCCATAAATAAGATAACATAACAGGTTGGCTGATAAGTCCCCGATCTAACAAAGAAAAACACATTTTTTTTTTGTCAAAATTCGTTTTTGCTAGTCAACATAGTTCCCTTCAAGAGCGATACAACGATTATAACGACCTTCCAATTTTTTGATACCATTTTGCCGATCACCTCTCCATTGCAGCCAAATTTTTTCCCTGCGAGCATCCTTTTGAGGTCTGAGAACAAGAAAAAGTCGTTGGGGGCCAGATCTGGAGAATACGGTGGGTGGGGAAGCAATTCGAAGCCCAAGTCATGAATTTTTGCCATCGTTCTCAATGACTTGTGGCACGGTGCGTTGTCTTGGTGGAACAACACTTTTTTCTTCTTCATATGGGGCCATTTTGCCGCGATTTCGACCTTCAAACGCTCCAATAACGCCATATAATAGTCACTGTTGATGGTTTTTCCCTTCTCAAGATAATCAATAAAAATTATTCCATGCCAGAGGCCATTACTTTGCCAGCGGACTTTTGAGTCTTTCCACGCTTCGGAGACGATTCACCGGTCGCTGTCCACTCAGCTGACTGTCGATTGGACTCAGGAGTGTAGTGATGGAGCCATGTTTCATCCATTGTCACGACGGAAAAACTCGGGTGTTTTACGAGTTAACAGCTGCAAACACCGCTCAGAATCATCACCACGTTGTTGTTTTTGGTCAAATGTGAGCTCGCGCGGCACCCATTTTGCACAGAGCTTCCGCATATCCAAATATTAATGAATGCTATGACCAACACGTTCCTTTGATATCTTTAAGGCCTCTGCTATCTCGATCATTTTAGGGTCATTCAAAATCATTTTGTGGATTTTTTTTTGATGTTTTCGGGCGTCCACCGCGTTCACCGTCCTCCGTGGTAATTTCACCACGCTTCAATTTTGCACACCAATCAATTATTGTTGATTTCCCTGGGGCAGAGTCCGGAAACTCATTATCAAGCCAAGTTTTTGCTTCCACCGTATTTTTTCCCTTCAGAAAACAGTATTTTATCAAAACACGAAATTCCTTTTTTCCATTTTTTTTTCACAATAAAAGTTGTTTCTCAAAAGACGCTCTATCTCATAAACTAATTGACTTACAGACGTCAATTTTTGACACGAATCATTTGAAGGTTCATTGAAAAAAAAGCATACTCGGTTCCAAAGATTTTGTCTTTACTTTAAAAAATTTGGTATTGATTCCGAGCCAAAGAAGCGGAGAATACAAGTAAGGATACTTTTAAGACACAATTCTCTTTTAAATTTAGGTTTTGTGTACTTGCTTCTAGGAAGCAAATTTTAATTTTTCGCTTTCTCAGCTTTTTTCCTTCATATGCTATCAAAGTCCTTTAAAAACGAGTTAACGGCAACTCTATTTTCCAAATTAGGACTCGACTTCCAGTAGAAATTATGCTATGTTTGAAGTAAAAAACTTCTTTAAAATAAAGTTTTGAAAAACATGTCCTATATTTGAACGATTTTTTGCTTTGTAGTCAAGATGCAAAAAGACAACAAATTTAAAGACAATTTCATTAAATTTAAAGAATTTTTCTGAATTATTAAAGTCAAGTTGAGCTTAGCCTATAAATTTTTTCTTTCATGTTAAGATACCCATTTTTAAGTCAAATCACTTAATTATAAGGACAATATGACTTCATTGAAAAGTTTATCGACTTTTGGACAAGGAAAATAACTCTATTTTAGAGAAATGCGTCTTCTATGCTAAGCAAAATTTGTATTCGTATTTTAAAGACATGAAATCTTTGAACTCACGACAATATTTTTTTCAGTGTTGGTACTATATAAAAATAATATGCATTTAATACTAGCGACGCCATCTATGTGTCAGACCGGGGACTTATCAGCCAACCTGTTATGTATCCTAATTTTAATTTAATTGCTCCTAAATATAAAGCTACGTAGGTCCCTACAAAAACTTCTTTATTTTAAAGAATCCGCATTTTTGGCTCGGAATCCATACAAAAATCCTTAAATGAAGGTCAAAATCTTTGGATCAAAGTAAACTTTTTTTATGAGTGTACTTATATGCTCTTTAAATTCGTCAAATCTTTGAATTTATTATATTATATTTATTAATATTAAAAAATTCTTTACAGTTGAACCTGAATATTAAAATCCAAGGTAGAGTTGCCCAAGCTGTCTGGCTCCTATTGGCATATCTTTAGCATCCAATAATTGTGTTTTTTTAACGAAATATTTTTTTTAAAATTCCTAAACATTGTTTTGAAAAAGTTTCCTTGACTTTAATAATTTTTTGTGTAATTGAGTTAAATTTCCTAACAAGTGGAAAAAATTACATACATATGAAGCATAAAGATTTTCTAAATTCGTATTTCCCACAAAATGTTCAGAATTTCTAATTTCTTAACGTTTGGAAATTTTACAACAATTGGGTCCATCTTAACTTCGTACGACGTTACGGACAATTTTGAAGTCCAATTTATGTCAAATAAATTTTCCTGAATTTCTCACAAAATATTTACTTATTATTTTTTTCTAATACAATTTAGTTACGGTTTCCTAAATTTAGTCTAAATTTTATAAACTGAACCATAAGCTTCCTTCGTGGCGGATTCACTGGTTTTTGAGTATAGCTACAATAATTTAACTTAACCTAGAGCTTGTAGTCCAATATGTCTGTAGACCTATAGGTCACAGCTTTTTTTGTACTTATTTATCTGACCAATTATAAAATTGTCCTTAAAGGGTGCTTGTCATCAAACCAAACCAAATGTTGATCCAGGTATACTTAGGCTGTTAGACGAACTTCTAATAAAGAGACGTATTTCAGCCACACTAGGCCAAGCAAACATACAAAGGTATGTGAACAGAGGCACTCCCCAAGGAGGAGTTCTATCACCTCTTCTTTGGAATGTTGCTATAAATAACCTTCTGGTTTCCCTAGAAAAAGAAAGGATAAAAGTGGTGGCATACGCAGATGATGTGGCGCTAGCAGTCAGGGGAAAATTCCCATCCACAATCAGAGATATTATACAGAGAGCTCTCCGGATGACTGAGAAATGGGCGAAAGATAATGGTCTTGGTGTAAATCCAGCAAAGACAGAACTAGTCATGTACTGCAAAGATCGTAAAACTCCCACGGTTAGGCCCATTTCCTTAGGGGGTACTGAAATTCCCTTTGGTGAGTGTGCAAAATACCTTGGCGTTATTTTGGACAGGAAGCTGAATTTTAGGCTTAATATTGAAGAGAGGGCGAGAAAAGCCACGGTAGCTTTGTACTCGTGCAAAAAGGCAATAGGGAAAAAGTGGGGACTAAAACCAAAAATTGTGCATTGGCTATACACTGCAGTAGTTAGACCTATAATGCTATATGGTGTTGTAGTCTGGTGGCCGGCACTTCAGAAACCGACTTGTTTAGATAAAGTTCAGCGTATGGCGAGCTTATGTATCTCAGGCGCATTTAGTAAGACAGGAACAGACTCCCTTAATGTCATGCTACATCTATTGCCTTTAGACATTTTGGCCAAACAGTCAGCTGCAACAACGGCTGTGCGGTTGCGCGAGCTATCGCTGTGGTCGGAAAAAATGTACGGTCATAGTTCGGTCCTCAAAATAATGCCAGATGTGCCTAACGTAGTGGATTATACCCTGGCAAAACCACTTTTTGACAAAAAGTTTGAAACTCTAATTCCCAACAGTGAGGCGTGGTGTACACAGACCCCGGGGAATAAAAGATATATAGATTTCTATACTGATGGCTCCAAATTGAATGGACAAGTGGGGTTCGGAGTATATTCTAAAGATCTGGAAATTCGAATAGCGAAAAGATTACCTAATCACTGTAGTGTTTTTCAGGCTGAAATATTAGCAATAAGAGAGGTGGCGAATTGGCTGAGAAGTAATGTTCCAACAAATATTGGCATTAATATATACTCAGACAGTCAACCTGCAATAAAATCCTTGGACTCTGTGCTCCTCAACTCGAAAACGGCCATCGACTGCCGCAAATCTCTCAATGAGATGGCTGAGCAGTACAATATTCACCTAATATGGGTGCCTGGCCATAGGAACATACCGGGGAACTGCGAAGCGGATGAGTTGGCAAGGCTAGGGACTACCTTACATATTCCAGGGGAACTGGAATTTGTTGGTATGCCCCTAGCTACCTGCAAGCTCATGCTGCGTGAGAAGGCTGTTAGGATGGCAAATGTTCGATGGGAGAATTGCAAGGGTTGTAACGACACCAAGCAAATATGGCCCCATTTCAACTTAAACCGCACACTAGATATGCTAATGTTCTCGAGACGTCAGATATCACTCCTGATATCTGCTATAACGGGTCGCTGCCTGATAGGCGATTTTGCAAAAACTATTGGCGCGAAGTATAATGACTATTGTATGAGCTGTCATGATGCGGAGGAAAAAGAATAAATTAAACACCTCTTGTGTGAGTGTCCTGCATTTTGTGTAAATCGCAAGCAACTTTTAGGAGCATATAGCTTCAGATTACTGGCGGATCTGGAAAACGTTAACTTAAGCAGTCTGCTAATGTTTTTGGAACAATCTGGTTGGTTCAACAAAGAAAAATAATCAAGAAGGTTCAGCGGTTAAAACTAGAAGTGCCCATATGTAATAGGTACTTTTAGTTAATGTGGTATCACAATGGACTGAATAGTCTAAGTGAGCCTGAATCTTAATCGGGCTGCCACTTTAACCTAACCTAACCTACCCGTCATCAAACCAATGTCTGTTGCAATAATTTATCTATCTAACTTTTCAATATAATATTTCAATAATCAATATAATATTTCAACATATAATTCATAACGATTGGCAGTAAATCCTATTCGGTAATTCCCATCCTATCCAGTATCCTATTCGGTTACACATTAACAGAAATCGAAAACATTGCTTGGTCTATAAAAGCAAGTTGATTGTAAAACCATTTAAATGACAATATAGCCACAATTGTTCAAATACTTACTCAGCATATTTTGCACTGTTCCAATTCTATCAATGACTGTTGTTATTACCGGCTTTGACAATACATGAATTGAATTTTATGACTTAAGACAATTAAATGAAAAGTTCGTTTGTCTCTACTCCCGACCAGACGACCAAATGGAACCAAAACAAAATTATGTTATGACGATTGAAGTTCATAAAAAAATGACTTAATTTGTTAAGTAAATAACTGATTTTAATGGACCGCCTTCTAGGTTTTCGAAGCCAAACAAACTGTTACTGGCTACAGAAACATCATCATGGAATGGCGGACCTACATTTTTCCACTGAAATGTTAATAACTTATCACAATGAAAATGACCGTTACTGGGGCATTTACCACCGCACAGAAGAAAAAGGAAATGTGGCTACTTCCGATGTAAACAGAATTACAAGCTCTATGTGACCGCCAGTCATGGCAAAATAGTAGCAGTGTATTCCAAAAAAAAACGCCACAGTCATCTTTATAAATGAGTTCACCAATGGTAGTCATGAACTTTTGATGAAAGAAGGGGAAAAAATCAATTTTAATGCTTTTTGGAGAATTGTGGCTAATTTTTGTAGTGGAAAGCTTTAAAGTGCGATTACAAAAGAATTTGTTTGAAGAAATTGAATTACTCGTCACACTTCCTGTAGGGCGCCTAATGTAACTTACGTTGGCGGTAGAAAGATATCTCCATAATTGGTTAGTAAAGTGAGGAAGTGTTGCTGACTGCTGGTCCAAAAGAACATTTCCAAGTTTTATTTCATTTTAATGGCCATCTGTTGTTGATAATGCTGATAATTGCTTTGGAGGGAAACAAGAAGACTTCATTAACAACAACAAACGTCCCACTAAAATACACCTCGAGAGGAGATGGACACATGGTTTACATAACGACGGCATGCGTCGTCTATAAGACGCCATTTCTATAATTGATTAATTGATGCAACCGCCTGCCTGGTTAACAATACCAACTTCTTGGCTGTTTCAGTACCATTGTTAGTCTTCACATATATATCAGAGGTTGTGTTTTTGGCTTTCTACGCTATCTTTCTGTCACTAACTGTGGTATTACACAGTGCTCCAAGATTCCTGTAAAATTTGTATTAATAATAAATTTTTTTGAGATAGATTTGTTTATTTCACAATTGTATTGTATATTTCGGAGCTGCTCTGTGAAGATGTGGATTCAATTCTACACCCTCAAAAAAAAAAAAAAATTGCTTCTGTAACATAAAACCCAAACACATTTTGCTTCAAGCATATATATTTTCAGAATTGGTCCAAACATAATACTGTTTGTATTGTTCAAACATATTATGTTTCACCTTAGAGCAAACACAGGTAGAAAAAATTTTAATGAAATTTTCTTTGTGTGGATACATTTTTAAGGTGCCAATTGGTTACTTCCATTATTTTACTTGCAGCATACTCTCTAGGTCTCCCTTCACTGAAAAAACAGTGAACCCACCAGGAAGAAAACTTTTAACTAAACAGTATTACAAACGTTGACATCACGCCGATGTCATAAAAATAAGTACATATTTTTCGACAAATTGAAGAAACTTTATTGGACATAACTAAGTTTTTTCACTTGTTAAAGAAAATTTTGTAGTTTGAAGGAAAAACTTGGTGTTCAACGAAGTGACATACGAAGTTCATGATGGACGCATTTTTGGTAAATCTTACAAATTTAAAGAAATTCTGAACTATTTTGTGGAAGACACGAATTTAGTTCATCTTTGTGCTTCATTGGAGTATATTTTTTTCCTCGATTTTAGTTAATTTAACTAATGTACACAAAAAATTATTAGAGTAAAGAAAACTTTCTCTAAACATAATTCCATGAACTAAAATAAAGTTAAATTGGCTTTAGTGAAATAGAGAGTTCACTTTTTTTTGAGTGTTTCTAAAAACATATAAGTTTATAGGCTATTTCTAAATTAATATATGTTTGCATCTAAGCATATTATATTTACAAATATTTTATGTCCCAAACATAAAAGGTCCTAAAAAAAATTAACATATATGTCCCAAACATGTTATGCTAGTTTATGAACATTATAGCTTGCACTTAAAAATATTGTGTTAAAAAATTTGAGTTCCAAACATATGATTTTTACACCGAAACATATGAAAACAGTCTTTTTCGTCCATGTATACTTGGGGAAAAATCTTAAAACAATTTTCAATGATTTTAATGATTATCCCCTCTCAGTAATTCTGGTGGAATTTTTGAGTATTTCAAAGCTTCTCGAAGGGATTTCTCTGCAATGTGAAACGCCGTTCGGACTCGGATATAAAAGGGATTTCCCCCCTTGTCATTGAGCTAAACATGGAATGGGTCAGCACTCAGTGAGAAATTCGCCACGGTTGTATTAGAATGGGAATGTAAGTCTGAAATTTCGGGTTGCCACTATACCTAACCTGTGGTGCCATATTTAATTTGGTCACCTCCAGTTTTTGCATTTAAATCTATCCAATTACACTCTTAATGAACCAACCTCTGCAGAGATAGTTCTATAGGTATATATGAGGTGCTATGACTACAATGTTTTTGGAAAAATGAATTAAATTTATTTTAATTGTGGCAGTGTTATTAAAAATTTGTGCATTTTGTATCACTGTGAATGCAGTCTGCTATAGCCCGCCCCACGAATATCCAATTCATAAATAAAACTCATACAACATAATACTTTTTAAGCCAGATAAGCCACCCAGTATAAGGCAGTCGCCTTTTTTCGACAATTGAAATTTCCTTTTACCTTAAGCAGAAGAAAGTATAGCGAAAGAACAAAAATGTAAAATGGTTGCGTGTCGGAAATGTCGCGAACTTAAACAGAATGTAACATATCATTTTATATTGTTTTCGATCCATTTCTCCTTATATAGGACTCGTCTCGTTGTCATTGTTGTTGCAACAATTTGTGTTGCTGAAAATATTGAAAATCGCGGCAAACCGTTCATTACTCAATTTTTTTTGTGAATTTTTTACAAATACATTTTTTGTTGTGGGCTGTTTGTATTGATTTTTTTACAATTCTTGATTTGGAGTTTGTGCTTGATTTTGACTACCATACTGGTATGACCAATAAAACAACCAAGACTGAGCTTAAATGCCAAGGACCAGCGGGCTGTTTGTATTAACGGCCTCCAGGACAATAAAAGAATTGGTGAAATTTTGTCTGAAGACTTCACATTTGTCAGAGTGACCAATTTTTGTTGTGGCGTTTTAAGGTTAACATGAAATGACATTAACATGCAAGCAAAAAAGAAGTGAATCAGTTAATAAAAATAATGAAAGTACAAGTCGAATAATAAGCACCGTTCGGAACTATAAGAAAGTCACAAAAAGGGAGCTTCACAAGAATTTGTTTATCTTCTGTGACAGCAAACTCATTAGCGATAGATATATCTGATAGCTACCATGTATCTAAATTTCAGCCGATGTGACTCATTAGAAAAAAATGTGCTTTCTTAATGTCCATAATTATATAAAATATTTGTCTAAATAAAAATAATAATTTTACGAACTATGGTCTATTAGATAATAGGAACAACTTTCCAAAGAAATATTTTATGGGAAAACAAACAAAAAGAGTCGGAGGGAGCCGATAATGACCTAGATGTTGAGAACAAAAATATGTCAACAGATAACGAACATCGTTAAAGCGGCTCAGGATAGATCATTTAGTAGTTTTCCTAAGTATACTAGGATTGTATCTTGCTTCCTTCTGGGTGCTGCAAACTTATAAGATGAGTAGTGGGTAGTATTATTTAATTTTGGCAGATGTTAGAAGACGTTACCTACCCTATATTGAACTTAATATACCTTCCTACAACAGATGGGCATACAAAAAAAAATGTCTCAATGAAATTTGTAAAGTCGTGAACAAGTATCGGAATATTTTCATTATTTTACAGTTATTACTGTCAAATCAATGACCGAATAAGAAAAAAAATACTCTGGGCCCTTATCCAATGGAGCCCAGCAAGAGAGTCTTTTTCAATGGATTTTTTTGAAAAAAATCATTGAATTGATTTATTTACAATATTCTCGGAAACCATTGACATGATAGCGAAATGCTTTGTCATTTCTGTCCATTTGAGCAAATGAGGCCAGTTCTAGGCGAGTTTTTGTTTCTACTCTGCTACCATACTATGAACTATTTTGTGCAACTCATCAGCCATAATCACTTTGGTATTTTCGACAAGTGTAATGACACTATTCCATATTATTTTTCAATTGGACAAGTTGAGCAATTGTTTGCATACCAATTAGCCTTGTATTGGTAGTAATAAGCACTAACTATTTTTGGTTATTTGTATCTGCTCATTCATCCGAGCAACCATCAACCATCCTTGCTTGGACATAGCTTTGGTTTTGGCAAAAGCTATGTGGCGTTCCAATCCAATGGCGAATCCATGTAAGCGTTTGCGTGGGGGTGAGGGGATTTGTGAAATACTAACAGCAATTCCTTACAATTCATCAATTAAATGTTAACGTGGCCAAGTTGGAAATGTGGAACCATAGAACACTATTACACAAGTCATGTTATGCTGAGCTCCCCACTGTCCCTCAATGACGACGACGACGACAGTAGCTCCATGTTTTCCTTGGAACCATTTTTATTTCAATTTCCAGCAGTTGCAGCAAAAGGGCAGTGCAAATACGTACGCACATAAATAGTTATTGACACTTGACCCATGGTGAAATTGTCAAGGCCCTCGGGATTTTCAATTCGGCCGATGGCTTTTTCGCACTGTCTACATGGAACGCAAAATTACTCAATTGAATTGAAAAACTTTAGTTCGATCGATGTTTATCGGTAACGCTACAACCTTTGATTTTTTTCGCCAATCATATATATTGTTGCCAACACCATATACAAAATTTCCGAGAAAATAACATGGTTGCGACAAATATGTTACATGTTCACCGTCCAAACATTTTTCTCTTGAAACATGTTTGAGGTGATCGTATTCCTTTTCTGGGTGTAGTAATTTCCAGACATTTAAGGAATATCCCGCTTTTTTAACACGAAATTTTATATTTTTTCCATGAAATTGGGAAATTTTAAGTCCGTTCAGATCGTGAAAATTCTACATATCGTTCTTTCTCAAACCTTTAATTTCAAATCTCAACTTCAATCTTATTTACTTTTTCACAGGGAACATGTAACGTTCTTGAAACTTATTTGGGACGATCATACTCCTTCTCTGAGTGGAGACATGATTTATTAAAAAAATTAAAAAAGATGCATTTGTAAGACATACAGTAAATATAATAGTGTAAAAACATCCGGTTTTACCACAGCTTCAAATTTTTAAAAAGTCTGAAAGACCAGTTTGCCTATACTCCACACAAACATTCTTTGATTCAATCACGGAATTAATTGATCGAATTAATTTTTTAATTGAAATGTCTTCAATGAAATGATAGTATCAATTAAAAAATTAATTGATACTATTATGTTTTATTTCAATTAAAAATTTTTTGAATCAATTAAATTTTTAATTGAATATTTTTTAAAACTCAATTAAGTTTTTAATTGGAAAAATTTTCGTGTAATTTTTGTCTGTGTTTCAAAGGCGAAATATCGAAAAATTTCATAGTATATGATGAAAAAAGTTTACTTTTTTACACACATTCCCTACTTCTTTTTCCGTTCTTTTTTCAAAAATTCCGCCTGCTTTTGACTACGCTTCCCTTCCAAGGCCCTACATTTATTATGGTTATTGTTGTTTTCATCTCTGGCTAGGGACAAGAGATATTTTCATATTTATTAAATTGTATAGTTTTGTGTGTGTTAAGGATGCGCCTCACGTATCTCTGGAACTTGGTTTCAATTGCCATTTATTTTTGCGGGTTCTAATGCCGCAGTTCATACTCTTCGGTGCCTTGCACAGCCGTTATCACCAATAGACTAAGTCTAACGGAGTGCGGTACGGTCTATGAAGGCCAACAAGAATCATTACTGAATCATAGCACCAACACCAACCACCCCCATACTATCACCAAACATTGTTTATGCACACATACCCATGTGCTGTACTAACCGAGTACTTAGCCGTTTCATAGCTTATTGGTTTCTTGAATGGTCATAGATTTACTTGGGGATTCTGGGATCTAAGGACAGGACCAATTGAAAGAAATAAAAGGCAGACACTGGAGAGGTGGGGGAATAGAAAAGCCAAGTTTATTTTGCCATTTGTTTTGAGCATTTCGTAAGATTTCTGTACAATATAAAGTGGGTTTCGGCTACATGAACTTTTATAATATTTCACCTTTGAGAACGCGGTTAAAAGATTTGAAAAAGTAACAGACGTTTTGGCTCTTTTGGACGTGTTGCAAGTGCGAACATTTTCAAGCATCCCATATATTTTTTTTTTCGCCAAGCCATTCCATGTTCCAAAGGCAGCTCTTCGTCTGGTAGCACTGCTCGTTGCTTCCTTCACTAAACTGGCAAAGGTGCGGAGAAGGAAAACTAACAGGCCATAAAGTAAGATTTTCGAGGGAGATTCCAAAGAAATATGGTTAAAAGACTTTTATATGAGAGTCATGTATGGTTGCTTGGTGGCAACGGTGCATGTGTAAGCCGGGTTAAGTTCCTAGCCATAGTAATTGTTGGTGGTGGTAAATTGATTATGTTGGCTTTCTTTTTTTTTGGTTTAAGGAGTTTGCCACCACATCACATCCCAGGCTCATAAATTTTCAATTCATGAAGATTACTCTGCTTGCCTACCCTCTTTGTGCCCAGAGCCCTTAGGAGATTTAAAGAATTCATTACAAAATTTATTTCAACAATTAAGCGATGAATTGCAGTGCTAAATATTTCGGGCAAATGAAACTCATTTTTGTTTGTTTCATGCTCATTTAAAAATGAAATGGTCTGGATGTGTGTTCATCCGCAGCATCAACCCATCGTCATCATTTCCATTGCTCTTGTCGTGGGTAAAGCGCACACACATATGCCACCTTCTGGTCTTTGATGGCCAAAAAGAGGTTCATCAAAAATTCGTTTTATTGCAAAAAAATGAAATGGCTCCAATGAATGAATGAGCCAGCGCAAAAAAACGGCAACAACAAACATTGAATTGAGACTATAAAATGTAACAACCATGATGCCAGCAAAGTGGCCCGATTGTGGTGTGGCGGCCCTGTGATATGCTTGTTGCAATCAAAAGTGGCAACACGTTCCGGAACTTTGGACTGGGGGAAATTGTAATGCCATTTAAACAGAGGATTTAGAATTTTATTAGCGTGTAATAAAGTGAACGAGATGAGTGTGGCCATAAAAAATTACTTCACTTACAAACATATCGCACATGAATATTCGAAAAGCAACACTTTCCCAAAAGCTTTACCTTTGGTTGTCCACATACAGCGAGAGAAAAATGATGTTGTCTTTCTCAACAACAGAGATGTTGAATATTTGCCAAAAATCATTCAATGAAATGAAAAACTCTCACTTAGTATACTCACATAGAGACGGAATCATAACCATTTTGTTTCCATCTAAATAAGGGACTCTCTCTTAAAAAGGGCCTGTCATACAGCACCACCGTGGTGCAATGGTTAGCATGCCTGCCTTGCATACACAAGGTCGTGGGTTCGATTTCTGCTTCGACCGAACACCAAAAAGTTTTTCAGTGGTGGATTATCCCACCTCAGTAATGCTGGTGACATTTCTGAGGGTTTCTAAGCTTCTCTAAGTGGTTTCATTGCCGCAGTTCGGACTCGGCTATAAAAAGAAGGTCCCTTGTCATTGAGCTTAACATGGAATCGGACAGCACTCAGTGATAAGAGAGAAGTTCACCAATGTGGTATCAAAATGGACTGAATATTCTAAGTGAGCCTGATACATCGGGCTGCCACCTAACCTACAGCACCAGTTTTCGGGACGTTCCTCAAGACTTAAATATTCAAGAGTTTCCAAAGGATTACCAATTTCTTCTGTAATGTTTGCAATACTTTTGAGTCTTAATTTTCTTCTAGAAAAGTGGCGTCTCATCAGGTGTGGCGTACAATATAAAAAGCCGGAGGAAAAGAGAAATTTTCTTTTTTATTTATTATGACAATTTTTTTCTCGAAAAGTGGATTCAGGCAAGGGCAAGGGTCTATCTTTATATAAGAGTTCGAGTTGGGTAGCATATAGTGAGTCACCTGTTTTTCAGAACTTGTTAAGGGGGGAAATTGTTTTATGTTTGTCAATCTATGAAATTGAATCTGTCCGCTGTACACAGAAATGCATTAGTTCAATTTCTAACCCAGTGATAATGTGGTTGCTTTATATTTGGCTAGAAAACCATAAGTTCCGATCGTCTGAGCCCTCCAACATTTAAATGTGAGTAAATCTTTTGATTGTAGTACCATTGCTCGTTACCATGATAGTAGCAGTGGACGAGAAACGGTAACCATACCAGAAATAATCCGAGAAGTTACGGCCAGATTTGATCGAAATCCACGCCATAGTGGATTGCTCGCTCCCTATTCATCAACCGTGTGGTCAAAATAAAAAAAAAAAAAAAAAAACTTTGCAAAATAGAATCTGCATTTTGGAACATAACTGCATTACTTATAAAAGTCTGCATATTCTGGCAGAAAAAATTGTGTACCTATGAGCTTTAGATCAAAAGTTGTAATAATCATTTATTTGCATGAACTCATGACCTTGAAAGCCTGACTAGAAACTCCAGAAATCATTAAAAAAGTTGTAGACTCGTTTTTTTCTAGGGGATTATAGGGGTTAGGTCCAACAAACAAAAAAACCATAATTGCGGATTTGGCAGCTTAAACAAAATTTCTTAACCCAACTTTCAACGCCTATAGGCAAGTGCGTCGATCCACTAGAGACCCACAAACTTGAAAACTTATAAGAAAATCAATATGTTGATATCTTTATCCATTTGAATGTTGTGGAATTATTAAAAAAAAAACCATTTGGAACTTCGTCGGCCTTTTGAAGGCCATAATTCATTCCAATTCGATCATATCAAAAGTGATTCTAAAATTCGATGTTATTTCCGACATTTTTGCGCCTTTCTTTGTAGCATTACATATCAGCTACTCTTTACATTTTTAGTTTTTTTTTTTTTCTATGTATACACCCACCATCTCTGGACGATGTTGGGTCCAGGTTATAGAGAAGCCTTTAAGAGAAATTATCAAGCAGAAAAACCCACACCTCACAACAGTCAAAGAGGAAAAAGTCATCAAGTGGATCGGGAAAAATAATTTCCAATCACTAAACCAATTTTCTTAAGTAAATGGAATCAATTGCTCGAAATCTTTCCGAAACTGCAACAAGCGTGGATTTGAAATTTCTGTATTGGGAATTTACAGTGCTTTATGTTTACTTGGTGTGGTGAGAGAAAGCAGGCATTCCTCTTTTTAGGCAGTAGTTATGATACAATTTAGTA
Organism: Haematobia irritans; assembly: GCF_050003625.1. NCBI lineage: Eukaryota > Metazoa > Arthropoda > Insecta > Diptera > Muscidae > Haematobia > Haematobia irritans. The sequence goes on from NC_134400.1 coordinate 1,490,002, forward strand.
AATGGCCATTTATTAGGGCCATTAACGTTTGCCATAAAACGTCTTTTGTGGAACTACTAAGACCTATACTTGGAGATTCTATGACTTCTGAGAAGTCATAACTTTTCTTCGACTTACCAACATCATCATCATTGCCTGCCATATACTTGAAGTCGCCATTCGTTCTCATAATTTCCAAATGCAAACATTCACACACCCCAAAAAAAGTCATTTGATTAAATTCCCGGCCAATGTCTTATGGCAGGGGTAGAGGAATTGTGTAAATGACCGTGGCTATAAAACGAGTGTAAATACCTTTAAATTCTGGTTAATAGATTCTTCACTTGTTGGCTATGCCCAGTGAAGGCAAGGGCTATTTACCATCATCACAATAATGAAAATTGTTTCTTCATCAACCCTGATGGATGGACGGCTGGACGTTTAAGTGGACGCTCTTGATGTCACTGCAAGAAGTAACAATGCCAGCATTTCTTTTACATATTCATGGATACGTCGTTGCTGTAATCATGTTCTTGGAATACAAATTAATGCGATATTGGTAGGATTCAAGTAAATCCATGGTGCAGCACTTTCAAAGTCCCAGAAAGTATTATTGTCAGTATTCATTCAATTAAGTGTGTGGGGCTACTGGATAGTGCTAGCTAAGTGACGGGCTGACTGAATGTCTCTTTTCTGTCTACGTTAAATGTCAGTGGGAAAATTTACCTAGACTGAATGCGTTTGCTTTATGAATAGTTTAAGACTTTTGATTACTTGACTTTTTCTCTGGCCATAACATCCCCGTTCAATACCATGCACAAATCTACAATAAAAAAAAAACTTTACTTGAGTCTCTCGGCCATTGCATTTTTATGGCCTTGTAAGAGTAGTGCTAGTGAAGCTCAATAAAAATGTAAAAATGTTTTCTTTTTTTCCTTCTCGTATAGAAGAGACGGCATAACATAATTGAACCAAATCGTCAAAATTATCACTCACATCATTGCCAGCGTAATAGTAATGAGAAGCAATCCAATGTTTGAATTCAGAATGATTGTGGTCAGTTTATATTGGCCATGTTGCTGGGGTCCTTTGTTCATTACAATTCGAATAAAATTAAGTTTTAATTATTTTCGGTCAACTGAAATCAATACTTTAATCGATGTTTTATGCTAATTTATTGAAGTGGATGAATGATCATGGAAATCATCATTTATGCTGTCAGAGATTCCATTTAGGGTGATGATTTCTTTTTGGGTGGTGAATAAATTATAATCTCCAAATCAAATGGAGATACAGAATTAAGTCGCAACCAAACATAGGATAGTAAATTTGTTATTTAGAATAATATCCCACAGATTAAGAAAAATATTTCTTGATCAACATAAAGTGTCTTTTACTAACGTTTATATCGGAATATAATACAATTTTTATAATATATTTTACTTAATGGTATTTGAAAAATATGGGTATTAAAATGGATACTCTACGATCAAACGTGAATAATTTTTAGGTATGGCAAAGAAGTTTCGAAGGAAGGTGTTACAAGCATTCACTGAATTTTCAGAAAAATATCCGCCTGTATTGATATCAGGCTAACATCCGTTAGATTTATTGTAAACCAATATTTGTGAAACCGAGCCGAAATTTAAGCTCTAGTAAAGACTAAAGACTGAACCAAAAAACGCAATTACGACAAGTTTTTTACAACTAGGAAATCGATTTTTATTGAGGTTATACTAAAATATGAATCGTCTTCAAATATCCATTTATAATTCTAGGAGATAAACAAACTTTTATTTCTGACCAAAATATATTCTGCTCTCAGGAAGATGGAATGAAAACTGCGGCCTTCAAAAAAAAAACTGCTCCAATATGGACCACCATTGGGTATTCCATGTTCTAAAGAAATAAAATCGGATCAAAAAGTTTGTTTATGGCACAAACCGCACTTCTTAGTTTTCGTCACATTTGGCAGGCGTAGGGAAAAACTTTGACGAAATTACAAAAAAAAAATGACTAAAAAGTTTTAATTTTATTTGATGTATCGATCCAAATGAGTACCTAAGATATGCATTCAGAAGCAATGAATACACTAAAAAAATGAACCACTAAAACCGATATAACTCTATCTTAGTTCATGGAACTTAAGGGTGCGCGTTAGTTAAATTAACTAAAAAAAGAGGAACAAATTATAATTATAAAAATGTACTAAATTCGCGTCTCCCACAAAATAGTTTAAAATTTCTTAAAATTTGTAATTTTAGCAATAATCTTGAATAAATATTTACCTTTTTTTGGGAAATCGGCGTAACATTTTGCTTTTGTAATATAGTTTAGTTAATTTTTTTTAAATTAACCAAATTTTTTCCTACAGTGACCCAAACACTGTTTTTTTTTTAATGTATGATACGAAAATGATGTCCTCCAGTCCAATGAAAAACTTATGTAGAATTGATTGGAAAAATATCATCAACAGTTTTCCAATTAAAATTTTAATTGAATTTTAAAAAAATATTCCAATAAAAATTTAATTAGTTCAACAATTTTTTTAATTGACACAATTATCAATGACAAAACATAATTTTCAATTAAATTTTTAATTGGAATAATTTATTTTTTATTGACTTTGGTGATTGATGCTATCATTTCTGATAGTATTGTTTTCGATAGTATTATTAATTGGATCAATTCAACCATATCGGTTTAGTACTAAACTCCTTTTTCGAAAAAAAAATGAGCTCAAAGATCCAACTTATTACTAATCTATTCCAATCAAATTTAGTCCATTCTATTCACCGTCTTCGGATCGCAACTTCTATGCTATAGCAATGACAACTACATAAGTGACTCAATCGAATTGATGGAACACCATGGAAAACATTTGTGTGTAAACAAAATTAGAGTAAAAATGGGCCCCTTTCCAAAATTGTCACAGGAAAAATAATCGTAAATTTATTTTTATCCACAGCTTTCAAAAAAAGGAAGGTAAAACACATTGAATGTCCTTAGCAAATATTGTAGGATGATAGGATTCGAGTAAAGAATGGACGTGATATTGGCATTATATTGGAGCATTCACTCATATTATGGATATGCAATGTGTGAGATTGGTAGTTCACACTACTACAACGAATATGCGAGCAATATATGAATTCAGGCGGAAGGATAAACTTGCAGGAATATCTCTTCCAACTGCATGAGTGTGCCCACATGCATGTTCATATTTTAGCGAGTGTATGAGTGAGAGAGAGAGAGGATGTGATTTTGTATGCATTTCTGGCTTTTGTTACTGAGAATACACCAAATTGCCAGTATTAATCGGATTTACTATAAAAGTTTGCTAATGGTCCTGGTCTGAATCGCTGGGCAATACCATCAGGACGTGAGTGCAACACACCAAAATATGAAAAATAAACAGTTTTGCCTTTAGCACTGTGCATAACATCATATTTATCCAATTGAAATGTGAATCCAATTCTCAATTTTCGCTTTTCTACAACAGTCACAAGCAAACAAAAAACAAAATTGGGGAAAAATCGCACAAAGTAGAGCGAAAAACTGGTATTTGTCGTAATTGTTGAATGGTGGAGTACACAATTCCATTAGATTTGAGTGCAATATGATTTCGTTTGGGAGCATCAAATAAAGGTCCAACAAAAAATTCTTAATGATGACCAAATGTTTCCAATACCATACACTCCCCGCACGAGTTGATCATAGTTAAGCAAATATTTATTTGAATGGCTCAAAACACCCACCCATTTGTCTCCATCTCCCCTTCCCAACTATAGAAATAGCGGCCGCAAAAACGATTTTTAGATTGCAAAAAAAAAAACGAAAATGAGAATGAGAATGTAACGCCACAGCAGCTCAAGTTTTACATCCTTTTCCTGATATTGGTTTAAAGCTTTTATTAGTTGAAAAATAAACATATAAGAGGATGATGGGGAGGCAGACTTGAATCCAAATCTATGTCTTTTTTACTTGCAGGAGTTTTAGCCTCCATTCGCATCATCAAAAAACCTTGGCATTTGAAATGGAAATTTAGGTTTTACATAAAAAAGGCCAATTTTACGTATGGTGGAAAATGCTTGAAATTAATTGACTATCCAAGGAGGCTTTAATCACGGAGTGCCTGCATTTGACTTGAATGTACATATGAGAGAGTGTGAATGACAATAATCGGAAACTGGTTTCCACTTTTTATACCACACAATGTTGCTTATCACAAGTACCATAGATGGTACAAATTTAAACTGACAGAACGAACGAATGTCATTGACAATTGTCATTTGAGCAATTAAAAACTCTTTAAAATCAGGGCACGTTCCGTCCAGCAACAGAAACGGAATCACTTCATGACTTTTTATAAGAAGTATCAATGCGAATTATGCGCATGCGTAAACGTTATATGGCGTTAGACAATCAACTTTTTATGTGTATACACCTTTTTCTCCCTGCCTTTATATCACTTTCAAATCCAGTTCGTTGATCTCTAAATCTCCATCGAATTGGTCTCATTAATCACACAAAGTAGCTTGATCGATCATTTTGTGGCACTTGCCCAACGACAGTTTCTCTAATCAATGATCCAATGGACTGATTCGCAGGCTCATTATTGTTGCTCAGACTACGTCTCGTTTATTTTCTGTCCTAACATTTTTGCCTTACTTCTGCTCCACACCTATTTGAAATCATCACCATCACGAATAAATTTTGCGTAGATCATTGCTGCCTCTTTAAGAAGTCTTCTTTATAGTTTAGCTTTGATCCGAGTTTTGCGATAAGAGACCAATCCAAACACCCATTGCAAAATCATTAATTAACTAATGATGTCTTAACAACGTTTGAGAATAGTAATGTAGTGTGTATGGCATACTAATCATGTGGCCTTTTTTTTACGAAATGAAGGCATTGGTCTAGTTCTCCCAATGCAAGTGATGGTGATTGTGTAGCAGGTTAAACCGGTTCCACCACATCTATTCATGTGTCAAAAAGTAAAACATTACAGATTTTTTAACATTCTAAGAAACTTTTGTTGCCCTTCTTAAGCCTTAAAATCAGGACATTGTTTTAAATCGTATTTCTTTTAATTTGTTTAAAATAGGGCCATTTTCAAGACTTTGTTTCCACGTATAATGGAATAGTATTTATAATTTGTAGGTGTGCTTCTAGTGGCTCAATAGATCCAATCGCAAAATTGGTTTATAGTTGCAAATCAAGACGATCGCAACACACAGACATACGGGTATGGTGTATTATCTCTATGGGAAATTGGTCTAAATTGCCACTAACGGACATATCACAGGACTGGTACCAGAACTCCAGATTTTTAATATGTTGCAAGAAATTAGTCCTGTGCCGGTCCTGGGTTTGACCCATTTTCCGCAGGGATAATTCAACTCTTGCCTGTGTCATATTTGAAGGCCTTTCAACAGGCCTTTGTTTTTCCCTCTTCCGGCAATGGACCGCATTATATGTTAGGCCTAGCCATCATGTCTACTAATTCAAAGAGCTATTACTGATTTGCATACTTTGTAATATATCAGCCTATTGATCTCTCGATTATTGATAGAAATTGAAAAACTCTTTCAAAACAGGGTTGTCGGAGCCGTTATGAGAAATTGGATTATCTAAACACTGAAATTTGCTCACATTTCTTATAATTATTTCCTCGTGTGAATGGAGATCATTCGTTCAATCTAGTTTTCCATTTATTATTATGGCAAATCAGGTATTTCATCACAGATTATGTTTAGACATGAGAAAAATAATTCAGGTGAATTCAACGAGAGTAACACGAACAACGGGTGGTCAAGATCATTCGTTGGTATTATTTTGCTGCAATTATTGCTCGAACAGCTCCATAAGAACATGCTTCACAAAACGTATGCAACAATACAATGGTCTAACAGAACTTGTGAGGGATCAACCTAACGCGGCTACTGCTCAAAATTAGAGGAACGCGTAAAGAGTTGATGGACAAAACAATGCATCTATATTTAGTGTCACACCATGTCGACTCAATAATTTGCTCCAACTATATCACCTGACAATTTATGGCCCACACTGAACATGGAACAGGAATTGTTTTAGGGTAAGGAGATCACTATATTCTAAAATGACACTTGGTCTCACAATATGATGATGTCGATGTTTAGAAATGCTAAAGATGAGTGTTTGTCTCGGAAGCTGTTGTTGTCACTGCCACAGAAGAGATTTAGTGGAGCAGATACTTAACTGCACCTGTGTCATAAATGTCGTCACATAGCACATCGTCCGAAATGCCTCATAAGGCTGACAGAAATGTAAACAAGCTGGTCCGTCCTTCTATGACATCTTCGCATTGTCATTGTCACCCAGTTTCAGTCGCTTGATTCATTCATTCATGGCTAACAAAGGCAATCCTACACCAGTCCGGGGTGCAAGAGATTTTTTTTTCGTTCTGTTTGATGGACCACTGTGAGGTGATGTTGAGTATAAAATCTCACACTTGTTTAAGATTTATTGGCGTATTTTGTATTTTTAATTCCAATTTAGACACCAATAAAATTCATTTCATTTACGGCTGCACTTATTCTCCCGGTCAGCACAACGAAGCAACGGGGATCAACTTCATCATCGCTGTTATCTGCAGCGGTGGGGCATTGCGACCAGCTTTAGTGGATTTCTGTGAGAGGAAAAAAGTTCTTCGTTGCTTGGTTCGTTGGGTTTGACCGGTCTGAGACTATAATGATGGTCCATAGTATATCTCTCCAACTATAGGAAATCACTGTAGCTGTTGGCTCCTTCCCTCCACTTGCTATGCCTACAACTGGAACCTCTATACGGCAACAGCAGCAGCAACAGTAATTGTCGTTCACACTTTTGTAGCTTATCTTAACTGTTGCTGGAATATTAATTTCCAGTCTGCTGTGTGCCAGAGTTTGTGGGCCTTGTAAATTACTGGACATTGTAGAGCAGCAAGTCGGTCGGTCGGTCAGAGCGATTCATTCATTTCACGTTGAACTTCATCTTCTCGCTTTGTTTTTATGTTGCTCTCCGTGGACCTGCTGGAATCACTGCTATGTACGGTCATTGGACGGTTTTGGGTCGTTGTAGCTGGTGTTATTGCTCTTGTCGTTGGTTTGGTTGGCTCGCTGGTTGGCTGGGGCTGGCAATGTTGACAAATTAATAGATTGCTGTTGACATATGGAACAGATGCAATTGTATTTTGATAATGGCGACAATGACGTTTAAATGCATTTTTGCCCTGAGAGCCATCCAGGCAGACTACCTGTTCAATGGTTTGACTCTTGCTCTATTGAGCACCCCAATAACCTGATCGTTCGTATTTTTATATTTTCTGTTGTTTTGCTTTTGACTATGGTTGTGTCCGTCCGTCCGTCTATTTGACTTGAAAGTGTTTTCATTCACACTTTATTCGGTTTTCGGTTTTAATGGTGTAAATTATTATCTGCAATGTTAGGATGTGTGTGTGTGTGTATTTCGAATGACCATACTCGTACATGGGTGATGTGACAAAAACACCAATAAACTGAGGAGTACAGACTATGGACCAAAAATGAAGCATCATCCGCAGATTTTGAACAGCTATACGGACGTTAACAACATCAGCAACATGTTTATTATCACTCTTGCACGTTGCTACCGTTGTGTTAAAATTGCTGTTATAGTGATAATAATTGTTGCTGTTGTAGTTATTGCATTATCCTTGCAATATGTTGGCCATGTTAGTACAAATTATATTGGCATTGGTTAATATGGATGTCACATATCGATGCTTTTGACCCCTCGATTTTGGTTGGAAATCCATTAGTGGGTGAATTACAATGACGTCTTGTAGTTGGCGTAAAGATATTTGGACCACTTGAAAAGACGCGTTTCGTTCCAACAAAAAAAAAAAAAACTTTTAAAGATTCTTACTAAATATTTAATTTAATTTAGAATAAGTTTCTTAATTATCGCACTAGCCATGTCCTAATGTTTTGCTTTTTATGAGAAGTGTCGTAAAACTAACTATTGCTGAATTTAAAAACCACGAGGAATTTAAGTACTATGGAATCTGGTGAGCACAATACTTATCCCCACATTATGGTTTAAGAATTCGCAATACGCAACATTTTGTCTTGTCAATCCGTCATGTTCCGAAATTAGAAATCGCAAATCGCAAAATTTTCGTTCGGCCATAATTTCTTAACCCTGAACCTTATAAACTTAAATCTTGGTAATATAGTTATAGTTATATAGTTATTTAATGAGAAGTTCAAATTTAAATTGTACTGGAGTCCTAGAGTATTTCTATGTTTTCGTTGTAAGACAAATAACTTCTTGCGATTTGCCATTCCGAATATCGGAACATGGGGAAATATCTCGTGAACCATTGACTTTTTCATAACTTCTTAACCATTAACCCTTCCTTTCTGAATTATGTTGCGGTTTCGACATCTCCTTAATGCAGTTCAGGCCCATAGGTAGTGCTTCTTCATCGGGCATCTTGTGCAGCTCTTGTGCCCACGACCCTCCTGACGGTCGTTTTGCTTCGAGTAAAGTGTTGAAAAACATCTCATATTTTTAAACGCCTTTGCTAATGAAGATACAAAGAGCCAACAAATTTAAAGACGATTTAATTTTAATTAAAAAAATCTGAATTGTTAAAGTAAAGATACTCATTTTTAAGTCGAATCACTTCACTATAAGAACAAAACGATTTTATTGAAGAGTTTATAGACTTTTGGATAAGAAAAACCTCTATAGCAGAGAAAGGCGTCTTCAATGCTAATCTAAATTCACATTAGTTTCAAGGACATACAATCTTTGGCCTCACGACAATATTTTTTCAGTGTAGTTTCTATATCAGAGCTAATGGATTGCTGTATCGCCAATAGCATTTATTCGATTGCGTTTCATTTGAGGTTTTGTTTCTTTTAAATGCTTTAGTGAAAACTGAAAAGACGCAAACAATGATAAAATGAAACTATGATTCGGCCAAGCGTTAATAAGAAATCCAAATCCAATATCTGAGTGAATGGCATTTTGATGCGAAAATGCTACTGAAGCGGCTGATAGTAGCTGGACAAAAACGAAAGGCGGCATTGCGTGACTTGACACAAAACAAATCTAAAATTTTTCAGGGTTACCATTTAACATTTTTCTACCACGTTCAGATTAGATTCCTCGAGATTTAATAGAAACACACACACACATATTTTCAGATTAGATTCCAATTGACCCTTCTTCTTGCCTTCTGTACTCCAATAAGACAATAGAATGTGAATGCTTCGTTCGAATGACGACTGCATTCACATATACTACCTGGTTCTGTTTGTGTCTGTTATTTTTCAGATTTCCTGGCAGCCACTGTAATTTCCGTTGCATTGCCATCCTTATGTACATAGATAGACTATTGGCGGAGCCAAGGACGGAACATTGATATGAAGTCCATTTCAGTGCCTCGGCATTAAGCAATGACTGACCATTATTGCCTTCACCTTTTTGTAATAACACATCAATTGCAAAAGCACATGTTAAGGCGACACATGGCGACATACACAACACATTTGGAAGTGTCATTGTCATCGTGTCAATGCAGCAGGAATGGAGACAATCAGATTCCACTACCAACACAGTGGAAGATAATGGAGGATATCAAACTACACAATTTCCTATTGTGAATGACTAACAATCTGAATGGAAAATTTGAGATTTATAAAAGTCGATTTTTTTAATATTGGAAGTCGATCTTAATTTTTCTTTTTTGGAAGATTGCATTTCGAATTTAGCAGCAACTTTTTCGTACTATAAATTTTTATGAATTAGATCAACTACAATTGGGTGAGGGGGCCCTTTAAAATGAGAAAAAGTTGGCGCGATTAAAAAATAATACGTACTTAATTTTTATATATAATGTGAGAATAATTTAAAGACAAACTATCCAAAAATTGTAATTAAATGAGGCAAAGTCCTTCTTGGAAGCAGAACCCGTGACCAAGGTACAAATAAACGATTACAAAAATACTATTTTCGCCAGATACTGTGAACTCATTCTACCATTTTTGATCGTTGTTCGACTCTAATTCGTGGAATAATTGTTTAGTTACAAAAATATGAAGCGTTCTTCAAATTTGGTTATGCCGGAACCGACCAAAATATTTACGACTCCAGCATAATCTTCAAACTTCCATAATAATAAATGAACTCTTTAACTTCCATTGGGGTAGCGTTAGTGTAGGAGCATACAAACTTCGTTAGGGCGCTATTTTTGCTCTCTGCCATCTGGTTTTACTTCTCAAGTTTTACATTTCGATTGCCTTTCAAATGCACATTACCACCACTGTTCGTCACAACATTGCTAGTCAAACATTACCTCTGAACTTAACATTTATCCCTTAGCCGCCAGCATAGCTCCATCCTCATACTTCCTCATCTCCAACAAAACTTCAGGGCCGAGTGGCTATGATTCTTGTTTTTCATATCTTTCGTTGTACTATTGCTGGATGAGAATGGAAGATGGTGTCGCCGATATTGGCATCCTTTTGTGGTCGGGTTCTAGACACTTCTTGTTTTTGTTGTTGATGCTCTGGCTTCCATCCGTTCGCATCATTCACAAATGATATGTTTTGCTGGTAACGTTTATTGCTAACGTGTTGGCTAGATGAGGTGTTTTTCTATCCGAACACACAAACCTGAACCTCTGAAGCGGACAGTATCCAGTCGCCAAGCAGACACACACTTTGTGTAATTTTTGTCCTGGTATGCAATCAATTTCGTTTCATTTCAGTCTTCCAACAGCCATGGTGGACGACAAGTGACACTACATAAATGTCCATAAAGTTTACGCTTCCCTGCGTTTTAAGTGTCCCTTTGATCGATCTTGGATTTCATTGGGATTTTTGGTTTTTGCGTTGCTTTCTTCGAGAAGGAATTCAGCAAAGCCATTGTAGTAATTGTGTCTACATTCTTGCCATAATTTCGGTGCGTACCAAGAAATAAGCTCTAGCAAACTAAAAAAAATAAAATAAAAAGATACTAAAAAAACCACGGAGGATATGTGGTGATTCTAATAAACTCATAGTAGTGAGGCTTCATTTCGTAGAAACAGCCACCGACTCCAGACTCAACGGTACTCCGAAATAAATCGAAAAATGGTCATTGTTATTTTGGCCCATAAATTATGTTTTATGCGTGTTTCCCAGTTGTATTGCAATTCGGTCGAAGGTGAGAAAACAGTAATCCAAATAAAAATTGCTTACTGCTCTTCTGAGGAGGCGAACGAATGTTAAAGACATATTTGTTTTTATTGTTCTCAAAATTATTTATCACTCTTCTTGTTAAGTTTTCTCTGACTGCTGGATAAGACCATCTTCGTGAAGAGGCAAAAGAAAGAAACAGCTACATCTCACTGTGGTCATATTCGAAATTCAATCGGACAGAGAAATATGATTTGATTGCGTCCAAAGAATCAAAAGGATATGAGATTGGTATGTGTATATTTGCGAATTTATTGCAATTTAAATTGGATTTAAAATGAGAAAAGCAAACGTCGCATTGCATTGATGTTAGCTGGCTTGGCTGACCATCAACGATGCGGGTATGTGATATTGGGTTCCTTCTTAGATTGCCAGTGCCAACGCTTCTTGCTCCTTTTCAATTAAATTCTTAAAGCCAACAGGCATGAAGCAACTGACTGCCAACCACATTTAACTCATGCTGACACATCATTGCCAACTCATTCACCCAACTAGTCAGTCGACAACCCAAGTCGACCATACACAACCATCCTATGCGGTCTAAACAATAGCTACAGCAGAAGATTCGCTAAGATTCAGGTGATCACCGTTTGTCACTAACACTATTTAAAGATAGGAATGTCGGGTTAGATATTGTTTTTTTCTGAAACTAAAACTGAAAATAATCCCAAAATAGTCAGGAGATAGGTTAGGTTAGGTTATGTGGCAGCCCGATGTATCAGGCTCACTTAGACTATTCAGTCCATTGTGATACCACAGGAGATGAAATTAGATAAAGACCAAACACACTAGATAAACACACTAGAGAGCCTACGTATAAAAGGTCAAGTTCTGGAGGATGACACGAATACGTGCAAGGTAGATTTGTTCCTCAAACTCATTTTCTCTTTCTCTACGCCCATTTGTTTTTAATTAATAAAGACGGTGTCGGTAACCAAGTAGGTGACCACACTGAAATGCTTTTTAATGATTAATTCTATAAAGATCGTCTCTGAAAAATGTCATGCCCGTTAAGATCATTCGACAGGCACGGTGAAATGCATTCAGGACCTGACTGAGCAGTTTTGCTAAAGGCACCATTGGTGTCTATACCGCTTCTTCAGTAAATAAACTTTAGACTTCAAACCAATCTTTAAATTCGGAGAAACTTTATGAAGATTACGATTGAGTTTTGGTCTTGTTAATCCAAGCTTCAGATTTTTCGCTGAAAAAAGGTTCCAAAGGTGTTTCCAGATTAATTAGCGAAATCTTTTAAAGTTAATTTTAACGTACTTCCTCGGTAGTTTGTTAAGCTGAGCTTAAATTTATAACTTCTGACCCTTTTTCAAGTGTAAATTATGACGTGTTTTAAATAAAAAGCTTCTTTAAAATAAAGTCATGAAAGAAATCTTCAACTTGCGAGTTAGTTTTAGCCTATAGAGCTAAAAGATTCGAAAATCATCATAATTAAATATTGAAGATTTTTTCAGATTGAAATTGAAGATTTTTTCAGATCTTCGAGGACAAGTTGACCTTCGTTCATCAGATTTTTTATGAAAAGATGCCCATATAAAAGTTTGTCAACTCTTAGTCAAGTAAAACAACCTTATACCACAGAAATGCATTTTCTATTCTATGTCGCTTTCCCATTTTAAGGACGTTGCCATTTGGTACTCACAACAATATTTTGTTCAGTGTTTCTTTTGTAACCCATGATGTTGGTTTTCATTTTGCTCTTTTTTGCGGTGGTCATCTCTATTTCGAGCTCTTCTGTACACCCAATATCGATGGTAGAGATTCTTATTCTGAAAAAAAAAAATGTGGAAATCAAATATTTGCGACATACGTTGTGGAGCACCTTTCTTTACTGGGGCATCGATAGGAACAGACACAACGCTCATCACTTCTCCATATAGGCTAGGCATAATGGATTCGCCAAGTTAACCATTGTGGATGCTTCATTCCATTTCGAAGCGAAACACCAAATGGAAACAACAAAAGCTTGAACCTACAATTCCAAGGTGATAAAATATGTTGTGAATTTATTTGATTTCCTTTCATCTCGCTCCACCGCTCTTCATTTCTACTTTAATTCCTTGTTCATATCACAAAACAAGGAGAACTGAGAGCTCAACACACTCAGCTCTCATTGCCGATCAGAAAATGACTTATATAAATATGCAACGTTTTCACTATGGACCCCGAAGCTACCCAGCGAACATAGTGACCTATGATCCGGTAGCAAATTAGCCACATTGGAGCATTCACCATCGATCGGGAGGTTTGTTGGGTTTTGGCATGTAGATTTGCTGCAAAAACAAATTGAAGCGTTATTTATCTGCGTATCGATGCCTCAAGGCTACTGTAAGTTCACCATGTTCAGGTTGGCTGAATTCTCAGGCGCGCGCATACACACACACACATTAACATATACACCAAAGCATTTGGATTAAATAGCTTTCACACTGAGTGGTGTGGAAGAAGGCATACGCAATGAAGAAAATGAAGAAGAGTAGAAACTGGCGGTTTGCATAGCCCAGACGCATGGTATTCATTGGTGTCCAGACATACCATGCGGCCAACTACGGATACGGATAGTGACGCCAACCGTCATGTTGTTAGCGTGTTGGCATCTTGAAGTATTTGCCACTGAACAACATACAGCGTGTGAAGTCTCTGATCAACAATGCCATGGGCTGGTTGTATTGTGGTGCACAAATACGAGAACAACTCCTCGACAGAAGTGCATTGGAACACCAAAATGCACTTGAATAAGGCGTCAATTTGAGCATGGAACATTTCTTCAAATATTAAGAGGATACTATAGTGGATTTAAAACTTCAAGTTCCAGCAAAAAGGAAAACTTTTAAATTACCCAATTCTTGCTATTGAGGTTGGTACTGTTATTTTATTTATGCTGAAAAAAATAGTTTGTTTTTCGTCGTGTTATACAACCATTTTTAGTAAAACATAATTCGGCTGAGGAGGTCATTGTGTACTTAAACAATGTGTGCCCGGTTCCGAATATATTTTTATTACCCTTTAGTATTAATTCCGAACTAATAACTCATTCACATTAGGCTCGAAATCTACTAAAAGTAGGGTTGAAATCGATTTTTATATGGGAGATGACAGTTGAAATCTAGTTAATATTATTTTTGGAAGTGTAATGCGAATGAGGTATAAAGAAGTAGAGAACTACACTAATTTCATCTAAATCGGAGCAAAAAATTGACCTCTGTGGGCAAATGACTGTAAATCGGGCGAAAGCTATATCTAAATCTGAACCGATTTGGCTGATATTTCGCAAGTTTTTCGAGATTCATAACATATTCGGATGTACGGAATTTGAGGAAGATCGGTTGATATACACGCCAATTATGACCAGATCGGTGAAAAATATATATGGCAGCTATATCTAAATCTGAACCGATTTTTTCCAAAATCAATAGGGATCGTCTTTAAGCCGAAACAGGACCTTATATCAAATTTTAGGACAATCGGACTAAAACTGTGAGCTGTACTTTGCACACAAAAATACATCAACAGACGGACAGACAGACAGACGGACGGACATCGCTAAATCGATTCAGAATTTAATTCTAAGCCGATCCGTATGCTAAAAGGTTGGTGATGCACAAACTTATTATACCCTGTACCACAGTAGTGGTGAAAAACACCCTTTTGTTGTTCTTGTGAGTGCTTGTAAATTCTAGATAAAATGTGCCTAATGACGATCATATTATATTGGGTGAGATTGACTAGCGCAAAATTCGAATTGAAAATATTGTTCACCATGCTCACTATGATATATTGGTTTACTCTTCGACAATCATGTTTCACTATTTGTATGAAAAATTTTCTCCATGCCCTGATGTCTAATCGCATTCCCCATTACCGTAATTAATTGATGTGCAGTGTTCATATCGATTTTTGATTTTTATAGTCGCTTGAAATGTTTGATTAAAATATAATTGAAAATCGAAAGGCTCTTCTTTTGGCTTGTTTCCTTGTGATTCATTTGTATGCACATATTTTATCGAAAAAACAAATTTGACATTTTCATTAAAGTGTCATGATATTGAAATGGCTTAAAATGGATTACATGCAACAGTTTCGGAGGGGTGTGAGACATTGGTATGTTATATGGTTACCATCATGGCGAAAGTGTTTCAAGTCTTCTAAATTCAGTTATAAGAAAAGCCAACTTCAAATTTGAATGAATTTGATAGTTAGTTGGAGAACTCAATTTGGGGGAATACAATAGATAATTATCAAATATAGAAGAATGTTGTTTCTTACATGGGCAGAGAGAGAGAGAGAGGAAATTTCAGACCTTTACATTATGTTGTATCTCCATTGTCTCGTATTAAATACGCCTCCATCCAGAAACTGACATTACTACCAATTAGAATGCGATTATTTTGCTTTGATTTTCGTTTGGTTTTTTGGCTGCATGTCTTGGTTTAAATATGGCCTAAACTAAATTGAATTACCTGCTTTGAACATGTTTGGATTTTTTAATTTTTCCATTTATGGCCATCTAATGTGGTAGACTTTGGAGCGTCAGTCACGTCATACGCTTAACACATGATGAACGAGTAACCGCCGACCAACATTGCATGTCGGTGGAATAACAACCAACCAATTTGGAAAATGTATTCCAACCGACCCACAAAACTGGCAACATAAGATCAAATGCTATAGCCCGAATGCCGCCACACAGGGTCACTTTTTAATAATATTCACGTTCTTGTGTTAAAAATCGAGCAATGGCTGCAATTGCGAGACGTGCACTTAACGATAACACAAAGCGACGTGGAACGCAACACCGCTAGGCGAATGGAATAACACAAAACAAATCACATCACATTGCCCGGGAATGCCCGGCTGGATGACTAGTGGCCTGTCAGGATTGTGGGGTCGATGGCATAGAATGGATTGCCGAGATGTTGGCGATATCACAAGACTCATCACTTATACCTCCTCCTCCTGCTCCTGCAAAGGAATAAACGCAAACAAGACGAGTTAATCGCGCTAAATTACTTGGCAAGTACGTGATTGTATATCATTGCCATCGCTGTCATCATAGTCACATTCTCCGAATCCTACCTAGCCTTTGGCTTAATGCACCATCAACGCCGCCACCATGACCATAATCAAAAGTTCTTAGGCAAGATTGATTTCATGACCAGAAGGAGTTTCCAGTTTCCATAGCCCAGCTAAGCTTAGCTCATACAATTTTATTATGCATATATCCAAGGTTATTATGTTGTTAGGATGGGTTTGCATCTCTAAATGCTTTTATGGCATCTCCTGCTGATTGTCATTTCAATATTTTCGTTACCTATGAAACGCAACATAGAAGGGCCCAATCTGCGACACCGTTTCCTGATTCGCTTAGGCAAACATGTAATGCAAACATGTTTCCTTCAAAGCATTTGCCTTTGAGAAACCTCAGGCTGACACTCATTTAAATGTCAGATTCACTCAATGCACAGGTCTAAGCACTAAAGTCATTAATCATCATAACCTGCCATCATTATTCCGGTTCGTGTTCCAAAGAAAGTTATGTAAGGCGAGTGGAGTCATAACATTACCATACACATTCCCCTATTTGCATGCTCAAAGGCATATACTACGTTGCGTTTACAGCAACCATTGTTCCTTTTTGAAACCTCTTGTTTTTGTTAATTCAAATGAAAAAGAAGATGTCAGCCATAGAAAAGACCAGAATTACAATGGAAACAAACAAAAACTCATTGACTGATGTAAGGATATCAATCATAATATTACTGAGGATGATTCTGTAGGCAAATATCATATTCCGAATATATATGATAGGGGACCGCATTAATTCTTAATAAAAATTGGGCGAAAGTCGATTTGAGCAGTTTCTATAGAAAGTGAGCGACATACAGGTATAGCAAAAAAATGGTGTTGCCAATAAAGCAAATTAAAGTGCTCTTTTTGGTCCGGTACAGGATTAGTCCTTCCTGTGTTTATACCAGTCCCAGTTCTGGTCAAACCGTATCACTTTAACATGAGTTTGTTTTGACGGGGTAAATTAACACTTTAGGACACGATAAATAAATTTTATGAAAATTTAAAAATGCCTCAAACATTTTACGAAGCTTAATGACCGTACACTTAATTCCAATATGAACTAAAGCAGAAGAAAATGTTCGTACGATTCCCATAAAGAGTAAGAATGAACTACTGTATGGTTAAAATGGTCATGATTTGCTGCCAAAATGTTGTTTCTTTTAGGAGAGGGTGTAATTTCCTTAAAACGTGCACAAGGGCATTAAATTTTCCTAGTTTTATGTGGAGTGTGGAATTTTTATATATCACCTCTAACCAATTTCTGTGATGTCAAAATTATGTCCATCACGAAGGAAATTTTTGGTTAATTTTAGAAAATTTTAAATCTGTATTACAAACGCAGATGTTACGCTGATTTCACAAAAATAAGTAAATATTTTTCGACAAATTCAAGGAAATTAATTATACATAATTTTTTTTCCACTTGCTAAAGAAATAATTGGAGTTCAAAATGGCAAAAATGTCTTTAGTGTCATACGAAGCTCATGATGGCAGCATTATTGGTAAAATTTACCAATTTTAAGAAATTCTGAAGTATTTTGTGGGAGACACGAATTTACTAAATCTGTTTGCTTTATTTCTGTAAAGTTTTCCCCTGTTTTAGCTCATTTAACTAACGTACGTAAAATATTACCAAAGTCTAGAAAAAATTCTCAAAACGCAATAGTTTTATGAACTAAAATAGAATTAAATTGGCTTTAGTATCATATGGGTTTTTTTTTTTTAGTGAGGTAAACGACTGCTTTCTCATAACAGAGGACACTCTGCACACCATTTGGATATAAGATATTGAGAAATTGTTACAAGTCAGTTACTCAAAAATTTCGCCTTAACTAACTAAAGTTTAACCACCGATTCATAATGATTTTGGCATTTATCAGAGTCTTATATTAAGCCCATTATCCTGTGCGACTGAAGCGACCAAGCTATTATGCTACGGTAAAACTGCAATTTCATAAAAAATCAAAGTATCACTCAATTCTACCAGGAAAATGCATCATCAACTCAAGTTTTTGATGATCATTTACATATATACGCCGGCCATAATTTTTCTTTTCAAATGCAAAATACATTTTCTTATTTTCAAGCCCATCAATCGTCAAGGATTCGAAAATTCGTTTTTAAATTTTTGTAGAATTTATTTTTAGGATGGCACTCACATGGATTAAGTGTTAAATTTACATAAATGACTGAGAATTACGCATGCAACATCATTTAAATGCGGTTGAAATCTCTACTACTATGACTAGATTGGACATCCAGTTAACATTCCTTTCTGGCATGGATGGGGGAATTTTTATTAAATTTGCATTCTAATGCATTTTTTCTTTCGTTATTCCCATTTAAATTTAAGAGCTTGTTAAATATACAAAAATCGAAAACACCGTAGCAAATCAACACAGACCAATTCGACTAAATCCCTAGGCACACAGACACTCTATGCCGCAAGAGTCGCACGGCGAGGTTAAATGTGTTGTTGTCAGAACATTTACAAATATTTCGTGAGTTAAGCTCAAACGAAATGCAGTCAATATTGTCTGCGGAGTCAAGCAGCCAAAGTCAAAAAAACACCAAAATTCACTTGAATTTAAACGAGGCGATGACGATGGCGCATTTGAGTTTAGTTCACCGTTGTATTGGTAAAATGGGCATAAAGTCAAGGTAGAAAACCCTGAACTTGTTGTATAAATTTTAAGATTATTTCGCCGGCACACAATTACGCCAATAAAAAAGCCACCCGCGCTCATGGCCTTCTCCACAGGAATATTAGATTACGTGTATCAAAGAATGGAAATTGATGCACTGAAAAAAATTTCTTATGTAATATAGGAGATTATGTGACTTGAAATTAAGGCCAAAATTTGTATTTCATATTATTATTTTTTTTTTAATTTGGAGTAGTTGTCGACTACCCATTAAGTGTAGTATCACAATGGATCCATAGATCTAGCACCAATTTTTTCTACCTGACCTCTACATTATAAAATTTTTTGCCCGTGCTAGGGTTAAATAAATTGGCACCACTTTATTTTGGGCTCACTTAGACCATTCAGTTCATTGTGATACCACAAGGGCTGAACTTCCCTTTAGCAATGAGAAAGTTTCACCATCATTACTCAGAGGTGGTTGAAACTGGGATTGAATAGATGACTCTTTGTAGTGGCTCCCACTGAAAAGTCTAATGATATCGTCCAATTAGGCAAATATTTGCCCTAAATGGGTGTCAAACCTATTTCCAGGAGCAGTTTCTTGTAAACTACTCTTATCATCACATCACGATAAAAGCTACAACGTTTGCTGGTTTGGCTGTGGCGACGAATTCTTTGTGGATTTCTGTCAAATATTTCCCCAGTGTGACCGCACCGTAACTGATCCAGAAATAACGAAGGACCACTATTCCTAGCCTCATCTAAAGGCATTTGGATCCCGGCTAACTGTTTTTGTCAGTGTGGTAATGGGCTGAGAGGAAGGACATCAATACCGTTGTACATTTACAAAGCGGTGAGATTGAACAAGGCTTTCAAATGCAATTGTGCGTAACAATTAAGTCGTGCTGTTGGCCTCCTTAGCGAATTGTTATCGTTTTCGGTTAACGTTTTCTCGCTTTTGTTCTTGGTGTTGTCACTGATGCAACATCACGACAACAAAACAACACAGTCTTTAGCTCCAGGATGCAGTGGGGGTGAATCTTTGGAAAAGAAGCTGGGTCAGTCAGGAAAATCCAGATGCCAAAGACAAATGGAACAGAAATTCTTGGGCATTTTAGTTTGACAAGTGGTAGAGAGCGCTCCTCGATTGTTAATCACGATTCCAAGTTTAAGGCATATTTGGACAACAATTGGCGAAAAACGGTTTCATTGTTCTTGCAGGCTACAGAGAAAAAAAGAAAAAAACAATCAGCCACCATCATACACAGGATCTTTATGAGGGTGGGGAAGTCTGTGTGCGCAAGCGTAGAAGGTATCAGCGGCAGCCGCAGCAACAATAAACGGATTTAGAACTCTCTGTTCAGCAGGGTCGTTGTGAGTACAACATGGAGTTGTTCAATGTTGCTGTTCTTGTTGTTGCTTTGTTGAATAATATTATTGCAGACACGTCGCGTTGATTTATTGTTAAATCGGGCATGAGTAATGGTGCAAAATTCGAGTACGACATTGAATGCCTCTTGTCGGCACAGTTGTAGAGCGCACTTGAGAGGCAAAGATCCACAACTCAGTGCACTATGACTAACCATCCTGGGCCTGGACTCTAAGCTAAGCTCAAAACCAGCCCATTCCAGAAAAGCAAGACCTTCTTGTTGGCTTGCTGGCCTGGACCAATGGAGGCCATAATAAATATTGGTTTTGTTTTGTTGGACAGTACGAGTTGGCTGGTTAGTCTTTTGTCGAAAAGTTATTTATGCGGGCAATTTCCAAAATGGATTTATTGATTAAGACAATCCAACAATCTCTCAGCCAGAAAGCCACTCAACCAGCTCTCCAGCCTTCGCCCTTATGGATGGAACAACAGCATGCAACTACAGCTAGAACAGCCACCAAACAAATTATTTTCAAATTGTCATAAACTTTGGCTCAAAGACATTTGTCATTCTTCAATGCTGCTGGCCTAACAGGCAGGCATTGTTTGCGACACCAGAAAAGAACAGCACTTCCTTTGTCTGGAAAACGACATGAAATTTCTCGACTATCCCTCCTTCACTTGCAGTCTGATTGCTCTCCTACTCAAACCCTCTGCCACCTTCTCCAGGTGCCTGTCGTTGCGGTTGGGCCTTGGCAGCATATACGGCTAAAGGTGTTAGTGTTGTCGTAGACTTTGTCGCTATCATTTGCTTTCGCGGTCTCGTGCCCCCTCCACATCCATGGCAATTGTAAATGTAATTGCATTTGTATTTGTGTAATTAATGTAACCTTAACAAGTGACAACATGTCTGTTGTTTTTAATTAACCATTAATTATGTTCTAATTATTCACTTCCAGTGTTGAGATATCCTTTTGTGTTCTCCTTCGCGTGGTTTCTTTTTGTTTTTCTCTGCTCGTTTGTTTTTACTCGCAATACCACAAAACCAGATAAAATGACTTTGGCAATGCCAACACCAAATGGCTGAAGTGTGTTACATAGATCTTCGGTTGCCTCAGTGTCTGCATGGTAGTAATTAGAAGGAACATTTTATAGTATGCTAATGGAATAATCAGCTCTAGTTATAGACGCATACATAACCGCAGACACCTACACTGAAAGAAGAGCTTCCAGTTCGGAGTAGGTTAGGTTAGGTTAGGTGGCAGCCCGATGTACCAGGCTCACTTAGACTATTCAGTCCATTGTGAACCACATTGGTGAACTTCTCTCAAAAAAAATTATAGTCCTTGTAACGCTTGTCCTCAATTCGGGTTTATTTGCTCTTAAAGAAAAGGCGAATATCAATTGTCTAAAATTTTGATCCAGGGGAAAAGTATTTTTTCTTTCGGTGTATAAAGGCGAATTTCAATTGTCTAAAATTTTGATCCAGGGGAAAAAGTATTTTTCTTTCGGTTTATACCTTTACGACAATTAATAGCGGTTTGCGGTAGAGATGTCAGTCTTACTTTGAAATTTTATATGGGCGAAAGAATGAAAAAGAACCTCAAAAATTTATTTGTATAGAAAATTTTGTCAAAATTTTATTTCTATAGTAAATTTTCAAAATTTTAATTCTGTAGAAATTTTGTCAAAATTTTATTTGAATACAAAGTTTTTCAAAATTTTAATTTCTATAGAAAATTTCGTCAAAATTTTGATTTCTATAGAAAATTTAAATTTTTATAGAAAGTTTTGTCGAAATTTTGATTTCTATAGAAAATTTCGTCAAAATTTTGATTTCTATAGAAAATTTTGTCAAAATTTTGATTTTTATAGAAAATTTTGTCAAAATTTTGATTTCTATAGAAAATTAAAATGTTGTCAAAATTTTGATTTTTTATAGAAAATTTTGTCAAAATTTTGATTTCTATAGAAAATTAAAATTATGTCAACATTTTTATTTCTATAAAAATATTGTCAAAACAGTATTTCTATCGAAATTTAGTCAAAATATTATTTCTATCTGTTGGTCAAAAAAATGGTAGATAGATAATTAGTAATATGGAACTAGGACCAATGTTTCTTGCAAGCACATTTTCATGCGGTTGACCACGAGTGGACTTAGGGTATATACATACAATTTTAAAGAAATATCTTTCAATTAGAATCCCTAAATAATTGTGAGATCACCTTAGCGTTTCATTGCAGGAAGCGAAGAAAACCTTTGGTTCCTTAGTCGTTGTCACTTGTAGAAAATTTCTTTAAATTTTTTATCGGCTTTGTTAGCTGATTTGCTTAGTCATCTTCGTAACTCCCACATCAGTTTACAGTTCCCTTTGATTGCGTAGATCCCTGGCTGGTCTTTCAGGCAAAGTGGAAACTGTAAAAATGGCAAACTGCATTCGTAATGAGTTTTACTGAGTTTTTGAGCGGTTTTATTTCTTTTTATATTTTGTAGCCACAAAACCTCTGACGACTATGAAAATGATGACAATAAGCATTTTGCCTACGCACTACAGCGCAGTAGCTTTAAAGAGCAATCGAATTATATATTCCTTCCATTCGCATTTTTCGCTCTTTCTTGATCTCCCTCTCCTTTTCCAGTCCTTTATGACCCTCATGATCCTCTCTATAGATTGCTATCGAAAAGGCAAAGCTCCAAGAGTGCTTTGGTGGTTATAGATTTTTTATTTTGTTTTGCTCTTGAACGGGTATTTCTCCCATGCATTTAGCTAAGCCTTAAAATTGTGCACATCTTCGTGGGTTCATTAACCGTTTATTCATATTTAATCGCACAAAAATGTCATTATGCTTTAGTTCTTAGACTTCAATGAATAGAGAAGCTTAGTGCTATTGATCAGCGGCAGCATATTATGCAAATTTCAACAACAATTTGCGACATCAATGTGTTCCTCCAGCACCTCTAAATAAACAATAAAATTTTAAATGAAAGATATACTCAAATCAAGGAATAATTAGTAAAATCTTTGAAAAAAAGACAACAACGTTTCTAATTGTTCTCCCTCAAAAAAATTATTTCTGTAACATCACAAACATATTCCGATTTAAACATATATATTTCCAGAATTTGTTATACAGATTTTTAAAAACCCAAACATTTATTTCCAGTTTGTAATCATTTGTTTACATGCATCAAACTGTCCTGCATGTACTTGTATTTGACTACAAATAAATAATAGTTTTTTACTTTAGATGAGTATTGCTCTCGAAATATTTAATTATCTAAAAAATGTGGACACTTCTTCCAGCAGAAACGATTCTGCCACGATTTAAATATTGTTCGCATATGCGAGTACCGATCGCCTTCCCCATTTGGCTCAATCGCACTCCCCTCTTACTATAGAATCGAATAGTGTGTAAAAATATGTGTGACACCCCTTAGAAAAGTTTTGAGATATTCAGATATAACACTAGCATTACTGAGAGGAGATAAACCAGCGATAGATTCCATGACCATTTGTCTACAATGCGGCATGCTAACAATTTGTGTTCGCCATATTCTTTAGTGTAACATATTTGCCATGAACAACCAATGAGGTCCAGTAGGGAACTTATCCACATCACTGGATTCAGCTATCCGGGGCGGATAAGAGCATACGATATCATCCCAAGGCAAATTGGTCCCAGTATCGATATACTAGCGAAACATCTATTTGACACCTTTGTGTGACTCAGAACCAATATGACTGATATTTTGCACTTCAATCGGTGTAATGGAGGTTTATTAGAGCTATATCGACCCATAATTGTTTAGATATGACTCCCCTATATGTTTTGGAACGCGTGGTGAAAGACCATTTAACTATCGAGTAATACATTCCCCGCATTTCCGCTAGATCTGGCTCGAATTTTCGTTTTCCCCGATATCTATACAAAATGGGTACCTCTCCAACTATTCCTTTGTATCTAGAATAGTCACTAATTGGTATATAGAAATCAAAAATAGATTATGTGAACTGGATATGACATGAGATTCCAAACAATCACCGATTCCTTGCAAAACACTAAAAATAAATGAATTCTTGAAATATTTACACACATGGCCCCGGTGCACTTTAGTGAGAATTATTTAACAATAAATTGTAGATATGACGTGATTTGATTGCCTTAATTCAATGTAGCTATGTGAGGCTGCAGCAGCCTATGTACTCTACTCGCATCAATTGTAGTTTCCAAGCCAATGAGATGCAATTTATAGAATATTCATCCTAGCAGAAAGGATCGTGCAGAGGAGATGGAATCAATATACGACCTACAGACAGATCATCAACCATAATAATAACAATGATGACGGCATTGACGTTAACAACAAGGATGAGGATGACGACGACAGCGCAAAATAATACACTCTAGCCCACAACACCAAAGCCAATACTTCAAACTGCAAATTGAACTTGCTCCAAGTGATAATGCAGAGCACGCAAAGAATAAAAGTCAATGTCGCCCTGATCAAAGCGTTAAAACGAATACGAGGAGGACGAAGACAACAGACATGCCAAAAGACAAAAGCAAAACAGGCCTTCAAAAGTGCAATGCAAAAAAGAAAGACGTATGGTTGGAGTATTGGACGGCCACAGTGAACGAATGAACAAGAAAATAAATGTGATGAGATGTTGAAGATGTGCAGATCGTTAAAATAATGCCGAAGATGAGGCTGTGCAGTCAGGATATGTATGGTACGGTATTGCTACTTACGAGGCTACGAACATGATCACCCAATGATTACCGACCAAATAGCTGGAGTACAGTGTGTACTAAAATTGGACAAAAGCATATTTATTCATTTTGCTTATTTCAAAAATGTTCTCAATAGTCTCTTTTAGACATCAAAGCGGAAATTTAAGGTTATATTTTATCGATCAGACCTTCTCTGACTGATTCAATGGTTGAAATGCCGACCTAAAAGGTAGTTCAATCTCAGACCTTGAGAACAGTTCGTAAATCCTTCAGCCAGTTCGGACCCGATAATGAGAAAAAAACAGTGTACCGCATTTGGTCATCATAATATCATGCAGACTCCAATTCAATCCCTGTTTCAACCGAACTCTCCGTCGCAGTAATGCTGGTTACTCTTATAAGGGCTTCAAAGCTTCTTTAAGGTTTTTCGCTCGAATGCGAAATACCGTTCGGACTCATTCGAGGGACAAAATGTCCTCGTCATTGAGCTAAAAACTCGAGCAGCACTCATGGGAGAAGTTCACCACAAATGCTATTACAATACACTACATACACACAAAATTTTTATACCCTCCACCATAGGATGGGGGTATATTAAATTTGTCATTCCGCTGGTAACACATCGAAATATTGCTCTAAGACCCCATAAAGTATATATATTCTGGGTCGTGGTGAAATTCTAAGCCAAACTGAGCATGTCCGTCCGTCCGTCTGTCCGTCCGTCTGTTGAAATTACGTTAACTTCCGAACGAAACAAGCTATTGAATTGAAACTTGGCACAAGTAGTTGTTATTGATGTAGGTCGGATGGTATTGCAAATGGGCCATATCGGTCACCTTTAAGTATAAAGGGTGATTTGTTAAGAGCTTGATAACTTTAAAAAAAAAAATAACGCATAAAATTTGCAAAATCTCATCGGTTCTTTATTTGAAACGTTAGATTGGTCCATGACATTTACTTTTTGAAGATAATTTCATTTAAATGTTGACCGCGGCTGCGTCTTAGGTGGTCCATTCGGAAAGTCCAATTTAGGGCAACTTTTTCGAGCATTTCGGCCGGAATAGCCCGAATTTCTTCGGAAATGTTGTCTTCCAAAGCTGGAATAGTTGCTGGCTTATTTCTGTAGACTTTAGACTTGACGTAGCCCCACAAAAAATAGTCTAAAGGCGTCAAATCGCATGATCTTGGTGGCCAACTTACCGGTCCATTTCTTGAGATGAATTGTTCTCCGAAGTTTTCCCTCAAAATGGCCATAGAATCGCGAGCTGTGTGGCATGTAGCGCCATCTTGTTGAAACCACATGTCAACCAAGTTCAGTTCTTCCATTTTTGGCAACAAAAAGTTTGTTAGCATCGAACGATAGCGATCGCCATTCACCGTAACGTTGCGTCCAACAGCAACGAAAAAATACGGTCCAATGATTCCACCAGCGTACAAACCACACCAAACAGTGCATTTTTCGGGATGCATGGGCAGTTCTTGAACGGCTTCTGGTTGCTCTTCACTCCAAATGCGGCAATTTTGCTTATTTACGTAGCCATTCAACCAGAAATGAGCCTCATTGCTGAACAAAATTTGTCGATAAAAAAGCGGATTTGCTGCCAACTTTTCTAGGGCCCATTCACTGAAAATTCGACGTTGTGGCAGATCGTTCGGCTTCAGTTCTTGCACGAGCTGTATTTTATACGTTTTTACACCAAGATCTTTGCGTAAAATCTTCCATGTGGTCGAATAACACAAACCCAATTGCTGCGAACGGCGACGAATCGACATTTCACGGTCTTCAGCAACACTCTCAGAAACAGACGCAATATTCTCTTCTGTACGCACTGTACGCATTCGTGTGGTTGGTTTAATGTCCAATAAAGTAAACTGAGTGCGAAACTTGGTCACAATCGCATTAATTGTTTGCTCACTTGGTCGATTATGTAGACCATAAATCGGACGTAAAGCGCGAAACACATTTCGAACCGAACACTGATTTTGGTAATAAAATTCAATGATTTGCAAGCGTTGCTCGTTAGTAAGTCTATTCATGATGAAATGTCAAAGCATACTGAGCATCTTTCTCTTTGACACCATGTCTGAAATCCCACGTGATCTGTCAAATACTAATGCATGAAAATCCTAACCTCAAAAGAATCACCCTTTAGCTCCCATATAAACGGACCCCCAAATTTGGCTTGCAGACCCTCTAAGAGAAGCAACTTTCATCTGATCCGGCTGAAATTTGGTACATGGTGTAAGTATATGGTCTCTAACAACCATGCAAAAATTGGTCCACATCGGTCATTAATTATATATAGCCCCCCTACAAACCGATCCCCAGATTTGGCTTGCGGAGCCTCTAAGAGAAGAAAATTTCTTCCGATCCTGCTGAAATTTGGTACATGGTGTTAGTATGTAGTCTGTAACAACTATGCAAAAATGGGTCCACATCGGTCAATAATTATATATAGCCCCCATATAAACCGATCCCCCGATTTGGCTTGCGGAGCCTCTAAGAAAAGCAAATTTCATCCGATCCGGCTGAAATTTGGTACATGGTGTTAGTATATGGTCTCTAATGACCATGCAAAAATTGGTCCACACCGGTGCATAATTATATATATAGAAATTTGGTACGTGATGTTAGTATATGGTATCCAACAACCGATCCCCAGATTTGACCTCTGGTGCCTTTTGGAGAAGAAAAATTCATCCGATCTGGTTGAAATTTGGTACACAGAAAAAAAATTCACGAAAATTTTTCCAATTAAAATTTTAATTAAGTTTTAAAAAATATTCAATTAAAAATTTAATTGATTCAACAAATTTGTTAATTGAAACAAAAATTAATAGTGTCAATTAATTTTTTAATTGGATCAATTAATTTTTTAATTGGCCTTCAATTCATTTTTTAATTGATAGTATCATTTCTGTGATTGAAGACATTTCAAT
The DNA here is from genome assembly GCF_050003625.1 of Haematobia irritans. Classification (NCBI taxonomy): domain Eukaryota; kingdom Metazoa; phylum Arthropoda; class Insecta; order Diptera; family Muscidae; genus Haematobia; species Haematobia irritans. The sequence continues at coordinate 1,518,009 of NC_134400.1, forward strand.
TAAAAAATTAATTGGATCAATTAATTTTGTGATTGAACCAGAAAAAAAAATTTTTTGTGTGTACGTGGTGGTAGTTTATGATATTTAACAACCATGCCAAAAGTGGTCCATATTAGTCATAATCATATATAGCCCCCATATAAACCGATCTCGAGATTTGGTTTTGAAGCCTCTTGGAAGAGCAAATTTCTCCGAGTCAGTTGAAATTTGGTACATTGTGCTAGTATATGTCCGTTAACAAACATGCCTAACTAGGTCCATATCGGTCTATAGTTATATATATCCCTCAGATAAATCGATCCCCAATCACACAAAAATTGGTCCATATCAAGTTCATAATTGTATATAGCCCCCATATAAGCGACCCCCATATTTCAATTCTGGCTCCCTACGTACCGTGCAAAAGTCCATATCGATTCGTAATTATTTGTAGACTTACCTATGCATACCTTTTTTGTCTAATATGTACCACGTATGGACTAACGCACAATTTAAAAAACGATGTTAAGAAGTTTTAAGATACCACAACCAAATTAATTCGATTGTGGATGACAGTCTTTCGTAGAAGTTTCTACGCAATCCATGGTGGATGGTAAATAAGATTAGACCTGGCCGAACTTACGGCCATATATACTTGTTTTTTCTGATTCAATCACGAAATTAATTGATCACGAAAATTATAGTATCAATCACAGTTTTAATTGGGCATAAAAAAATACTTGATTAAAAAATTAATTGATTTCATTACCAAATTTCAATTAATTTTTTAATTAAAAAAGGTATCTACTTTCAATTACTTTTTGAATTGGCTTAGTGGTTTTAGTTTGTTTAACAATTGATTGTTTGACTTGTTAATTGAAAATTAAAAAAAAAATATTCATCGCTTTTTTAACTGACTTAATCTTCCGAATTCGATTAAAAAATTAATTGTATCAATTAATTTTTTAATAAAAAATTTTAAAACCAATTAATCAACTTAATGTTTCATCTTGATTACAAAGTTTATTGTATCAATTCATTTATTAATTGAAAAATTCTCAACTTCAATTAACTTTTTAATTGGAAATATTTTGTTGATTTTTTATGTGCATTCTAAGTGGGGCTAAATTAACAGGCCTAGGTTAGGTTAGGTTAGGTTAAAGTGGCAGCCCGATTAAGATTCAGGCTCACTTAGACTATTCAGTCCATTGTGATACCACATTAACTAAAAGTACCTATTACATATGGGCACTTCTAGTTTTAACCGCTGAACCTTCTTGATTATTTTTCTTTGTTGAACCAACCAGATTGTTCCAAAAACAGTAGCAGACTGCTTAAGTTAACGTTTTCCAGATCCGCCAGTAAGCTGAAGCTATATGCTCCTAAAAGTTGCTTGCGCTTTACACAAAATGCAGGACACTCACACAAGAGGTGTTTAATTGATTCTTTTTCCTCCGCATCATGACAGCTCATACAATAGTCATTATACTTCGCGCCAATAGTTTTTGCAAAATCGCCTATCAGGCAGCGACCCGTTATAGCAGATATCAGGAGTGATATCTGACGTCTCGAGAACATTAGCATATCTAGTGTGCGGTTTAAGTTGAAATGGGGCCATATTTGCTTGGTGTCGTTACAACCCTTGCAATTCTCCCATCGAACATTTGCCATCATAACAGCCTTCTCACGCAGCATGAGCTTGCAGGTAGCTAGGGGCATACCAACAAATTCTAGTTCCCCTGGAATATGTAAGGTAGTCCCTAGCCTTGCCAACTCATCCGCTTCGCAGTTCCCCGGTATGTTCCTATGGCCAGGCACCCATATTAGGTGAATATTGTACTGCTCAGCCATCTCATTGAGAGATTTGCGGCAGTCGATGGCCGTTTTCGAGTTGAGGAACACAGAGTCCAAGGATTTTATTGCAGGTTGACTGTCTGAGTATATATTAATGCCCACATTTTTTGGAACATTACTTCTCAGCCAATTCGCCACCTCTCTTATTGCTAATATTTCAGCCTGAAAAACACTACAGTGATTAGGTAATCTTTTCGCTATTCGAAGTTCCAGATCATTAGAATATACTCCGAACCCCACTTGTCCATCCAATTTGGAGCCATCAGTGTAGAAATCTATATATTCTTTATTCCCCGGGGTCTGTGTGCACCACGCCTCACTGTTGGGGATTAGAGTCTCAAACTTTTTGTCGAAAAGTGGACTCGCCAAAGTGTAATCCACTACGTTAGGCACATCTGGCATTGTTTTGAGGACAGAACTGTGACCGTAACCTTTTTCCGACCACAGCGATAGTTCGCGCAACCGCACAGCCGTTGTTGCAGCTGACTGTTTGACCAAAATGTCTAAAGGCAATAGATGCAGCACGACATTAAGGGAATTTGTTCCTGTCTTGCTGAATGCGCCTGAAATACACAAACACGCCATACGCTGAACTTTATCTAAACAAGTCGGTTTCTGAAGTGCCGGCCACCAGACTACAACACCATATAGCATTATAGGTCTAACCACTGCCGTGTATAGCCAATGCACAATTTTTGGTTTCAGTCCCCACTTTTTTCCTATTGCCTTTTTGCACGAGTACAAAGCTACAGTTGCCTTTCTCGCCCTTTCTTCAATATTAAGCTTAAAGTTCAGCTTCCTGTCCAAAATAACGCCAAGGTATTTTGCACATTCACCAAAGGGAATTTCAATACCCCCTAAGGAAACAGGCCTAACGGGAGAATTGAATCAGAAATTGAGGCTTCTCATAATTTTGTGCTGTGGTTTGAATGTTTATACAAAAAAACTCTTAGCTGCAACAATTATTGCTAAAAAGAAAATTGCTTATATTTGATTGTTGATCAATGTTCCTTAATCTTTTGACCGACACTGTAATCGTCGTTGTGAATATCGACTTGTGGTTGAAGGCAAACGTTTTGCACATGCATTGCAGTGGAAATTGAAATTGATTGCAATTATGAAGAAGGTGAGAAGTGTTGGCAGTTAATGCCGTCGTTACTGACGATATGCTTTAGTGCCGTTGTCGTTCGCATTCGTGATGGCGGTAATGATACTTCGTCGTTGTCATGACAATAATGATGACGGTAATGATGAGTTCTCTGATGCTGATCATTGTCGTATGATGATCACCATGATAATGTCTTCGGCTCCCGCAGATGCTGAATGGTGAATGATTAGCACCCCTTTTTTAGGTGTTTCGTTGCAACGATGTTAAACGAATTTACAGGTGCAAGATTGCTTTGAAATGCCTTTAAATTCCGTATAATTGGGTGGGGTAATCCTTTATCTCCCGGGACATGTTATTGAGAGTGCTGCTGTGGCCATTTTATTGCATCATCGGCCTTATTTTCAACAATACTTCACACTTTCGTTATGAAATGACTAACCAGGTTACTGGAATTGAATTTCCTCTTTGGCAAATATTTTAGATGGCAAAGACGGGAAATCACCTTATGAGCTGTTGTGTTTTTCTTTTCTTCAGACTAAGAGATTTATGATGACGATTTCTGGTTTAGAGCTTCTATTATGTCCATTAAGGTGATCGATGATGATCTTTTGTCCACCATGCTTGTGTCTTTGTCGAACAGAGAGAAAGACCTGCATTCATGCACCTAACCTCCATTGTGTAAATGAAGGTAATGATTTGTCTTCATTTGTCAATTTTATTGTTGGCCATGGAATCCTTTTTCCCATTCATGCTGGTCGCCGAACATTATCTGTGGAGGTGTGTGAACACTGGTATTTCTATGGAAAAGCGATGCATCAAATCTATCAGGAACTCAACCATGTAAAAATGCTAATGACAAAATTACCTTTTGCCATGATGTCATAAAAGAAGCCATTAACATAACTCTTTGAGGAGAAGGGCTAGCAATCAAACATAACTCAAAGAGCGTTCTCATGACCCCTTTCTCTTATGGTGGCTGAATGGGCAGGGGGTTTTGTCGTAAAACGGAAATAAAACCAAGCACATGTCGAATATAAAACCCGCGTTCACAATTATTAAAATGGATAAAAAAAACCTATAAACAATTTTACCCTTTACGTTTGGTTATGGTCAGAACGGTCTACATTGTCTAGGTAACGCAGGGAGACGGCAGTCATTGAGCCATAGCCGCTTACAAGTGTAAAATGACAGTTTCATTAAACATTAATCAAAAATAAAAATATATTTCATAGAGGTCTACAAAAAATAGAATTGAATTGAACTAACCCCTCACGAGAAGAAAGGAAATTAAAGAAAAAAATTACAACTATTTACAGCTGACAGGTTGGACAACCCCTGACTGCGAGCATTCGATTGTTGACTAACTATCCACTTAGGAGAGGCAAGTGAGCCCCTGCCCCTTGCGGAGAAATTGGTGGTGCTGATGTTATTATAATTTCGGGTAATCGATCATTTTTTGTTATTCTCATCATTTCGCCTAAGCCAGAGAACAAAACAATGAACAAATTATGTAATTTTTATAAATTCTAAAATATCCAAATGCCCAGTCAGCAAATCGTACAAGCAGATCACCCAGGTAGATTCGAAATGAGCTCCAACCAAGGCCGGATACATACAAAAGGCATATGATCCGCATGTACTGTATAGTATAGTTGGAAAGGCCAAACCAATCGAAACTCTTGATATTAACCGAAAACTATGATGGGGCATTAACGAATTCCTGGAATTGAGAAAACCAAAAGAGGGTCATTTTAATTAGGAAGGAAGAATTTCCATGGAAATTTCAAAATAAAAATTTCACCTTGTAATTATAATAGCTTACATTTGTTAGATCCTGCTAAACTAGAGTGCTAACGATAGGCTTTACCACAGGCAAAGGATATGAATAGCTAACAGGAGTTAGGAGACCATATTCATGATACCATCATATGGTGTCTTTGTCTAGGACAAATGAAATTTGGCTCCTGTTTGTTAAAATTTTTACAACCCAAAAGCCGTTAACACCATCATAAATAGGGAGTAGGACCAAGGTCAAAGGAGTATACAAGGACAATGAAGTTGCTATAGTTTTTCAGGAACCAGACATCATAAAATCTTTAATGTTAGTAGTTTCACCACGAAACCTCTATGAATTAGCACAAAAGAAATCCCTCACTCAGGCATACACACTGGCATTGAGTTGCTTCAGTGCTATTGCTATAGTTTGAATCCTTTACCCTTCTATGCCAACTTTCAAATTAACACTTATCACCGAATTGGACAGTACATCAGCAAAACTGAAACGTGATGAAATGTATGCGGCAGCATTGATGGCATAGCCTAGGAAATTCATTCGATGACGATCAACACTTAAGTGTGAAAATTCCCATCTAGGCCTAGTAGCTATCTGCCACGAAAAAGATGCGCCCTAGAAAAAACTAAAACCGATGGCTGACCAAGAATGATTTGATTGGTATTGTTTGTTGGAAATATACCATGAAATTTAGTTTAAATTTAGACTCACGTTTTGATATTAGAATCCAAATTGGAAAATTACACCTTGCCGCTTTGATGCCTTTTGATGAGAAGAACGAACATCACCACATTGCAAGCTGGAGAATTGAAGAGCTATTTACTTTCGGGAATAAGCGTGCAATCCATGTACATACATACAGACTGCAGACTGATGATGACGATCATACATTGATCAGAATGTAAAAGGTCTCTCTGCTTGATTGCAGCAAAATGGAGGTGTTAACCATGAAATTTGAACAAATCAAATCGAACAGAACAGAACTTTGCCGCTCCTTTCATATGGAAAAAAGAAGCGAATCATGATTTTGGTGTTTGTATTTTGGGGTTGCACCTATCAATCAGCAGGTGTATTGTCTTCTCGAACGTCATCTATCTCATATTCTTTTTGGTTGTTAATAAGAGTAAGAAATGTGAAAATTAGAAAATTAAATAGAAACTGCTAGGTAAAACAATAGATCGCTGATTGAGTTGAACTCTTTCACCGTCAAAGGTTAAAAAAAGAGATACGAAAAATAAACAAAAGTGCGGTCGAAAGTTCAGCTGGGGCTAAACTTTTGTTCTTTCTAGCATAATTACCTCATGCTAGTAAATACCCCGAGGACAGCAAATTGCAATGGTATTTGGTTAGGACAACATTTTGTTTGAAAATTTAATGGAAACTTTGTCAAATGTACAGGAAAAATCCGTTGTTAAACTAATGCTTAAGCATATTAAAGATCGCGCAACCTAAATTTGAGGATGCACAATATACAAATAGTAAGGACAAATTTCTTCAAAATAATGAAATATTAATTAAAATAAAGTTTACAATATTTTTTTTTTATTAAATTTATGACACAAATTTTGAATTTGCGTCCCTATGTTAACTTTGAAATAAGGCAAATTTTTTCTTATTGCAAAGAAACACATTTTTGATTCAAGATATTCGTACTTAAATTAACTGAAATATTGAGTCTTCAGTTTTAAGATACAAACGGATCAAATATATGCTAAAACTTATTTTGAAGACTTAGCATCTTTGGTTAACAGTTTATTTCTGTGAATTAAGAAAACCTTTTTTACTTTGAAGTATCCATTATAATTTGTATTTTTAAACTGACATTTGTTTGTAAGCGAATAGTTGTAACATATTAACATACCAGGAAATTTGATAAATGTAATGCAAATTTGATTCTGTATCCTAATTTTAATTTTATTTATCCTAGATTTAAAGCCAGATAGGTCGCTGAAAATGTCTTTATTTTAAAGAAACTCGCATCTTTAGATCGGAAAGAATACCGAAATCCTTAAGGGAAGGATTTTCCATTCAAGTAATCTTTTTTTGATTGTGGTTATAATTTTTCTACTTTAATTAATTGTTGTTTTTATGAGAAGTACAAATGCTAGCTAAGAACACAATTTTCGCAAATAGTAGTTCACTTTTCCCAGTTTACTTTTTGTCTATGAACTGGCACAAATTGGGCATAGCACACGGTTTATATGAGGACTTATTTTAGAGCAAGTACGTCTTATGCATTTAAGACACAATTCTCTTCAAAATTTGAGTTTCGCGGTTTTGATACAAAGAAGCAAATTTGAATGTATTCATTTTTCTTCTACTTTTTTCCTCATAGCATATGAGGAAAAAAGTAGAACAGTGTGTACAACTTAAATATCAAAACTCAGAGAGCAAATTTAAAGACAATTTCATTAATTTGCAGGAATTTTTCATAATTATTAAAGCCAAGCGGGCCTTAGTCAAACAAAATTGTCTTTTATGTAAAGATACCCATTTTTAAGTTGAATTCCTTAACTATAAGGACAATGACTTCATTATTAATTTTTGGACAAAGAAAAAACTTTATATTACGTGATACTAAAGATTACACAACCTAAATTTTAGGTCGAGCAATTTACAAAATATGAAGGACAATTTTCTTTAAAATAATTAAATTTTAATCAAAATAAGGTGTATAATCTTTGCATCAAAAATCTTTTTTTTTTTTAATTTAGGACAGAAATTTTGGAAATTTGCGATCCTCTATTAAAGTCGAATGTCTTTGACCTAAGGCAAATTTCCCTTAAAGTAAAGAAACAGATTTTTAATTTAAATAAATTGTCATTAAAATAACTGAAAAGTTGAATCTTAAAATTTAGGATAAAAACGCTTCTAATAAAGGCTAAGACTTTTTTGAAGATTTAGCTTTTTTTAATTAAGAAAACATTTTTTACTTTGAAGTATCCGTTATAATTTGGTGTTTTAAAGTGTAATTTGTTTGCACGTGAATACAGCGAAAAGAAAATTCGACAAATGAAATTTCTATTCTAATTTCAAGTTTATTGATCCTAGATTTACAGCCACATGTCTTTATTTTAAAGAAGCCGCATCTTTGGATCGGAATCAATACCAAAATCTTTAAAGGAAGGTCAAAATCTTTGGATCCAAGTAAACTTTTTTTTTTGAGTGTATGGAAAAACGCACTCGTATTTTAAAGACAAGAAATTTTTGGCTTCATAGCAATATTTCTTTCAGGGTAGAAACTTCAAATTTTTATCGTTGAACCCACCCAATTGTATTCTTACTTACTTCAAAAACACTGAGAGTCTGTTCTAAGGTTTTTTCCAGTTCTCAAAAAATTAAATGCATGCCCATCTCCTTTAAAAGTTTGCGGCAGTGGCAATATGTTAGAACTAGCTTGGACTTATTGATATGACTGAAGTCTCCTCTCGCCGTAACATGGCTTGTTTAAGTGAGATATCTATGTCCTTAACTCCAAATACGATCCATGAGTAATATACAAATGATGGATATGCATTAAGATTAGCGGCGCCTGCCCTTTAGTACATGGTACTCGTATTCTCTAGTTTATTTGAGATCTAATGTACATTTTCAAATGAGTCATTAAAAGCACCAACAACTATTGGCTATAAATGGACAATTAATATGGGCATAAATCTCAATGTAAAAGATCCATGAAATTGAATACTTTGACGATTTAAGTGCAAAATAGACGCCAGGATAAAATTTGAATGGCTAAAATCACAGGTTCTTGTTAATTGCTTATTGGCAAGGTAAAAACCAAAGACCAATGATAATAAACACACCAGGATATCGGGAATTTTTAAATTGAAAATTTAAAAGATGTGTTTTAAAAGCACTGATATAGCAATAGTGTCACCCATAGGCGGCGACACTGCAACAGTTGCAATGTCTGACCCAAAAGTTGTCATTTTTTAGTTGTCTTTTTTTTCAAAATAATATATTCGAAAATAAATTGCTGCTTATTACCATACAAAGAAGCCGTTTTTCTTGTTACAAAAAAGGCGTTAATTGGAAAACTTTATCATTTCGAGTTTATCATTTTTCATAAGCTTGCATTCATGCAGCCACCAATATGCTTTGGTATTTTAGTATGTGTCTATGAATTTTAACTTGCTTTATTCAAATCGGCTCTAACTGCTGGTGGGGACGCAGCATAATATGGCAAGCCGGCTGAGAGGTAGTTTTCCCCCCTAGAGAGCATAAACGAATTAATAAAATCCATTGGTGCATTGACACAATCTAATTCCCTTCAAGATGGTACTACGTCAATTCGAGCAACAGTCCATACGAGTATGACTGCCCGGGAACCTATTATAACCCCCGCCGAGAGAAACAGAACCGCAACACGTTAAGGCTAGGGTGTAAACGGCCCAGAAATCCTAATCCTTTAAACAAATGTTAACCCGTGCTTAATCAGTTGTGAATTGTTAAAAAATATGAAAAATTACCTTCTGCGACTGAGGTGGTGGCTAGTTTGGTTTCGGAATTCTTTAGGGGAAAGCTTTGAAATGTTCTATACGAAAGTAAACGAAACACGTATAAGATTTTAAGTCCGCGGCATATGCTAAATGCAAAGTGGGTGTTTCATTCCTGTTGGGAATATACATATCCCTTGCCAGGTATGATTAAGTGATCTAAGATTTGGTTGGCTTATTTTAACTGTCATCTCAGAGAATTCCCACAGTGAGAAAACAAAAGACTTAAGAAACAAACCTGATGTGTTGCATATTGAGAAGGTCTGTGAGTGTAACCACAGCTGCACATGACTGAGTAGAGATTGTGTTGTGGTGTTGTGGACATTTTTAAGATTATCTTTATCTCAATAATAATTGCATATTAAAATAATACTTGTACGCTCATTGTTATGTCGTTGTTTAGAAAATTTCCTAAAGACTGTTGGCAAAACACATGACTACCCTTGCATCGTTTCCCACAGTTCTTAGGGCCGTTGATACAACACATGCAATGTTAGTTAAATGACATATGTTAGGGAAAATTAAAATTAGCCATTGACAGGTAAGAGGTAATCAGCTATGGAGGTTTTTCACACAACGCTTTCGTGATGAAAAACACCCTTTTGTAGCATCTTGATTTGTTTTATTCAAGAATTGTTGGCTATTCGTTGGATATTCTTAAAATAATAAAAACAAATTAAATTACATGCTTCTGGGAAATCCATAGCGCTTAGATGATCCACCAATCTGGGATACAATTTAAAAAGAAATTCAATATATTGTTTCCTTAATTTCTTTTTAAAGTATCCATAAAAAGAAAATTCTGTGGATTTAATTTTTGAAATTTAGCCAGAGTTTCATAGAATCTCAGGCGATATCTATCAATTATTGGCGTCAATTAAATTTCTCAACATCAACACCAGAGTGACCAAGAAGAGGGGGAAGGTATTCATTTGTTTAGAATCTTAGATAAGATGATGACGATGTTTGACCGGGCTTTCTTTCCTGCCTTAGCACGATCATAAGAGAACTCATTAACTTGTAGTTTTATTTTCATGTGATTAACAATCGATAGAATAGAACAGCAACAACACCCCTAAATATCATAGACCTCCTATTTTTCTTTTTTTTTGGGAGTTGAAAGAGAAGATACAATGAAATTCGTGTGAAACGCGTTTCGTAACGGCCTCAATTCCTTGTATTTGGCTCAGAAGACTTGCTCCATGAATTGAAGACAACGTTATCAACCTTTCTATTCAACTCAAAGAAAAACGTGATGAAATTTCTTTCTTTGACTCAACATGATAGCCAACGGAGAGCAAAAAAGGCTGCTGATGCTGTGGCTGATACCCTCTTGAAGTTTGAAGTAATGTTTAACTCGTATGCTTGGTATTATTGGGCCGTGGTTGTGGCCAAGTGTTCCACTACAGGTTGCTAGAAACTATAAATATTACATATAAAAAAAAACATACAGACCTAAGAATAAATGCGTTTTTAACCGACCTTTTTATAGTTCATTTCACTACTACTGGTATAGGGCATATTAATAACGGCCAGTGGTTTGTAACACCTGACAAATTAAATGAAAACTTAATATTTTGATTCGAAGCAAAACGACTGTGATCGATCCTATAGTTGAAGCATTTTATTCAAAATTAAATCAAAAAATAATTGCTTATGTGGAACCAGGTTTATAGCTTCACATATATCTTGTGTCTTATTTAAAAATACCCAGCAAAAAAATCGGAAGTTCTAAAAACACAACTTTAGAAACACTTGAAAAAAATTCAACTTTTTCGAAATTGCCTTTTTCATATTTTTGATGGGTAATTTTAACTTTAGAATGAATTTAGGAAAAATATTACAAATTATTAAAATTTTGTCGAAAAAATGCTAAATCCATTCTAGAAGAATTGTGAACTATTTGGGGTCAAACGTCTCAGACAAGCGTTAGAATTTTAAATGCATTCTAACGCTTGTCTGAGAAAATAAATAAAAATAATAATAAAAAAATATAAACTTTATTTTTTTTTTTTTGGCAAAATATCACAAATTTTTAATTCACATCCAAAACATTGAATTCGGATCACACCTTAAGAAATGATGCAAATTCAGTGCAACAACAAATTCATCGCTTCTACTTTAATTTTGCAGCACTTCAGGAAACAAAACGAACATTTTCACTACTTTTTTAGCCACGCTTTTTCTGAATATTTATTAATCAGAATAATATGTTTTGGAATTTCAGTAATAATATATACGTGGGTAGGGATATAAATACTTAGCCTGATATCAGAGCAATTTACTATAGGTACAAGTAGTACATACTCGTGAACGGCTACTATAAAACTGTCAGCCAGATCGCTCATGCATCGACGTTTTACAGCTTGTTGAAAAGGGAATGTCCGCTAAGTGTGTCGCACCTTCCCCTTATATCTAAATTTGATCTATTTATCGCTCTATGGAAAAGTTAAGAGACGGACTGACATCTGGGGCATTGTGGACCCAGAAGATAATTTTCAGTGATCCCAATATACTTCGTGGTCTCTAGAATCAAGCAATTTGATGGACTCAGTTGCCCACATTGTAGCCTATGGTATAAAATTGCTTTGTTACGTAGAATGAATTAGGCCTCTACATAGACTAAATCCATCGTATCAAAGCGAACTTTTACAGGTCCACTTTCTTCCCATTGCTACTAGTAACAATTGATCGTAACAATGTCATATTTATATGCTAATTTAAAGTATTTTCAAATTTAACAGCGCCCATTATCTGCTACCCTCAAAGAAATTTTATTATTTAACAGTTTTGACATTATATTTAACATACGAAAATATTTTATTAAGATAATAAAAATTTTCACAATTCGTATACTATTTAATAGACAAATCATTACAATAACGAACAATTCCAATGTAATATATTCATGGAGTTACTTGCCTCAATTTTAGTGACAGATTTCGATTATATTACATAGTTTCATTTCTACCAGTGTACTCTGCACATAAATAGGTTTGTCCAATTCTATAAGGTGTAGTGTATTTGTTATTGTCGACCACCAGACCCTCTCTACTACTTCATCTTCTTCTTCTCCTTTGAGGGTAATCAGTAAGAATTTCATTGGTTTTGTTGTTGATTTGATTACATATTTAAGTTTTGAGATTTTGTGTTTTTCTTTCTGGTTTGTTTTTTGGGGAAATTTATTACAGTCATTGTTTTTTCAAAAATAAAATCTTTTTATTGATAACACTTGTGTAGTGTTTTTATTACTTCATGTTTAGTTTTGGGTGTTTTTTTTCTTTTGAAGAGAATCATTTTCCTTACAAGTGTTTGAAGATCGGTCAGCATCAGAGCAGGTAACAATTTTTGATAGAATTGCAAGCCAGAGATTAGATATTTAATCAATATTGTAACATTTGTTTGTAAATAAAACCCACTTGAAGAGCGTAAAGACAACATTAGAGCGTCAAGAATCACATAAAACCATTTGAAGAAGGTCAGTCTGTTGTAGCATAAATGATACAGTGACATATGGTATCATTTGGGCCGAAACAGGCAATAAGGTTGGCTAAATGAAATAACGGCTGACAGACCTTCATGCGGCTGGCTTATCTCAAAAGTCGTAAAATAGGAGTAGTTTCATGAGTTAGATATGGATTACGGACGATTCGGATGCAAAGCCAAGCAAATCTACTTAGCCAGATGATAGGACACTTGTTTTAATTTATTTTTATTTAACCCACACTTCCTCGACACACTGATCTCTTCTCATGCAGATAGATATCTAAGATTGAGTCAGTGCCATAGGTACCTTCACTTTGTCCGTCCGTCTGTCTCTCTGTCGAATGGTGGCGATGGTGGTCGATTCGTAATAATGGCAGATAAATCTCTTGTTTAAATTTACCAAAAATTACTATGACGTTCATTCCTACATATATCGCTATCAATGGTTTTTGTGCTTTGGCAAATTGCTCATATTTCATTTTGCAAAATTTTCTTATATGGATTCGGGCAGTTTTTTGGCGGTTTTTGCCTGCTTAGGATCGCGAATAGTCTTCATCGTCGTTGGTTTGGTCTTAAAGGCATACACTTGTTTTTACTTTATTGTTGTTGTTTTTGTTATTGTTGTTAATATTAATATTGTGAAGAGAATCCCGGCATATTGCTTTTTAACTTGGTCGCAATTTATACGACAGCGTGTTAACGAGATTTTATTTTTTTGTTTTTGTAGTTGTTTCTTATATTGGTCTAGGTGATCGGATTGAATTTTAATACAAAGTTGCTGTTAGTTTTCGATATCAAAAATAAACGTTTACGAGTATAAAATTCACAAATTATTTGTTTTCTGCCTTAATAGAAACAAAAAAACTATACAATTTTGCGATTAATCTGGAGACATTCCGGACATCTGAAACGAATAAACATAAAACCTCCTTAGAGTGGTCCAATCAGAAAACATCCAACTTAATTTGAAATTTCAACAAAATTAGATTAATATCGAAAATTTTGTAAGCACACAAAAAAATTCTGATTCAATCACGAAATTAATTGATCCAATTTACTTTTTAATTGAAATGTCTTGAATCACGGAAATGATAGTATCAATTAAAAAATTAATTGACGGTCAATAAAAAAATTTATTGATTCAAATAAAAAAATTAATTGATACTATTAATTTTGTGATTGATTTTTGTTTCAATTAAAAAATTTGTTGAATCAATTAAAATTTTAATTGAATATTCTTTAAAACTCAATTAAAATTTTATTTGGAAAAATTTTCGTGATTTTGTTTTTTCTGTACATGCCAAATCTGCTATTAGTGGTAGTCGTAGTGGGAGTTATAGTTGATGATTATGCTAAGACCCATCTGTGGCCAACAATTGAAATCACTAGAAATCATGAAAATCTAGGAGGAGAGGGGAATTCTCAAAATACGATATTAATGAAATAATGAACATTTCCGAAGCCGTACAAAATATCGCCTACTCCAAACTAAATTGGGGTTTTTTAAGACAAAATTTGAAATGGAATCCTATATGAAGATTTTGCATCCAGACAAGTTTTCGGTAAAGGCCTGTCCATACGTCTTCTTATCGTATTTAGGTTTCGCATAATATGTTAATTATCTCAAGTCTCTACGTTTTAAAGTGTTATCATTTCCACTGAAAGAATAGTTTTCTTTTCTAATGAACGAAATTTTAGACAAGCAAAATTTTCTTTTGGCTCTAAAAAATTGTTTTTAAAAGCAAACAAAATAGATTGGAGTCCATCATCCAAATCTGCTATTAGTGGTAGTCGTAGTGGGAGTTATAGTTGATGATTATGCTAAGACCCATCTGTGGCCAACAATTGAAATCACTAGAAATCATGAAAATCTAGGAGGAGAGGGGAATTCTCAAAATACGATATTAATGAAATAATGAACATTTCCGAAGCCGTACAAAATATCGCCTACTCCAAACTAAATTGGGGTTTTTTTAAGACAAAATTTGAAATGGAATCCTATATGAAGATTTTGCATCCAGACAAGTTTTCGGTAAAGGCCTGTCCATACGTCTTCTTATCGTATTTAGGTTTCGCATAATATGTTAATTATCTCAAGTCTCTACGTTTTAAAGTGTTATCATTTCCACTGAAAGAATAGTTTTCTTTTCTAATGAACGAAATTTTAGACAAGCAAAATTTTCTTTTGGCTCTAAAAAATTGTTTTTAAAAGCAAACAAAATAGATTGGAGTCCATCTTTGATACGCTTTTTATAAATTCGCATTTATTTGCTCTAAAATTAAATATTTCATACGAAAGGGGAATTTCGTTTGTTTAAAATTTCGTTACGGAGAAAAGTATTTTTTCTTTGGGTGTATATCCCTCACAATATTGTCAATTAACAATAACTTTGGAATTACAATATCAGTTTGGGCGAAAATATAAAGTAGTGTAAAACCAAGGAATATATTTTTTGCGAAACGACATCGCCCAAAAATTACGTTCCACAGATAGAAGATCTTTCTTCATTGGATGTAGGATATATAACAAAAATTGAACTAATTTTTATGACTTTTTTGATCATATGTACGCAACTGCGTCTAAATATTGGCGTTTTAACCAAATCTAACTATTTTCCGTTTCAATGCAGTTCCTCTTCGGTCAATTTGTGGTATCGCTACATACACCCTCAAAAAAAATTTTTTCTCTAACATATGTTCCAAACATATTGTGCATGAGGCACAAATATTATTGGATATTTACGAAATATTATTATGTTTGTTTTATGTGAACATATTATATGTTTGAAATCATTTTGAGCCCAAAAATATTATATGCTTGGAATAATTTTCTCCCAAAGAAGATTGTGCTCAAAAAAATTTATTTCTGCCTAATTGCATATACCCTGAGACCTTTCTCACTTCCACGATATTTTTTAGTTCTTAGGACCTTTTTCTGTAATACAAACAATGCTGAAGAAGTTTTATCAATTTGTTAAATTTTACCTTTCGCGTGGACGGAGAATCGAACCGAGGACAACACAGTTTGTAAGCCAACACACTATCTACTAGGCTACGTAGCTGTTATAGTCTCCAATAGACAATTATTGTTATTAGTTACATTTATATAGCATAGTTTGTAGCGCCGACGAGCCGATGCAAACAAAACATTATTCAACAGAAACATCAATTTGTTGGCCACGTGGTTAGCATGTCCGCCTTGCATCCAAGGATCCTTGGTTCAATTCCTGCTGCCACCAAACACCAACATTTTTTTTTTTTAATTTACACATTTATATTTATACTATATTAAATTTTTACAATGAAACTTCGAAATTAAGGATTTATGTTAGCATATATTATGTTTAGGGCATGAATGTTTCATAAAAATAATATGTGTGAATTTAAACATATATAAATTTACCTTGCAAAATATGTTTGAAACCTATGTTAGAGAAGCGATTTTTTTGAGGGTGCAGTTCCGCAAATAGTTATATGGGTCATAAAATGTTGATAAAATTACTCATAAAATGTTGTATAACCCAAATAAAATGTGTAAGAATTTACAGTATTAGCTGTATACCATAACACAATTAGTATTCTAAGTAATTATATCTAACGCCAAGGGAGTTCTATCAAATTATAATGATTTTATATGGGAAATTTAGAATCTTCGGAAAACTATGTAATAAAAAATAAATAAAAGAATACATCAAAAATCATTATTTATAAATCAACAAAGTCAAGTTGTGCATGTCATGAAATATTATTCCAATGGAGATGAGTATAGCAACACATTGGGAGTCAAGGAGCAAGAGCAGCTGAGCTGGGCTGAGAACATCAATGATTAATTACTAAATTTGACAGACATATTCCGAGGATGATACTTAAGATGAATATACCATCTCGCTTTATACCCTCGAATGCGAGAGATTGAGAGTGAAATGAGAAATTTAATGAGGAGGATCATCACCAGCATAACGATGAAAAAGTCAAATTATCTTTATTCGTTTTATTAACGAGCGAAACCCAGCAACCATCCGCACATTCATAATATATGGAAACAATTAATTATGGACCGAAAACTGGGAAACTTTGTGACGTTTCTGTATTGTTCGTATGCGTTCAATTTCTCCAATCCAAGACAAAAGAGATCAAGAGAAGTCCTACTCGTCGCCACCAGCATTTAATTCGATTCGTCTCAGTTCTTCATATTGAAGACGAATATAAATGGGTCATTATCATCTTAAAGGATATAATCACAATAATCTATGTAACAACATAATAACTCCGCTATATCTATAGTGAAGTTGGCTGGCTGTCTGTATGTTCGTGTTGGTTGGTTAGTTCGTTGGCTTTATTATCTCAATATTTTCACAAAGAGATTGACAAGCATAAAAGCACTCGAAACATTCGTAGTCGCATCTAAATGCAAGCAAACTTTGGCAAACAGTAAATGGATTTCTCAAAATTAAATTGCTGATTTATGCACACATCCACATAGTTCTAAGGAATATTCATAAACTCTCAAATACAAATGCAGATCCAGATTCATAGACATGGAAAATTGAACATATATGAAAGCACAGTGATTCAGAGGACTTATATTTCCAGCCTATAACACACACAGTTACAGTCACGAATAACATTAACTGAAAATTTTCACCAACCAGCTTCGGGTCTTGACCATAGCAGATTTGAATTTTTGAGTGCTATGGAGACTTATTTTCTAACTGATTTTTGGCAAATACTCAAAAAGTTGTCGATATCGGTCCATGCCTATTTTGTCATAAGTTTATTAGTATCGATCTTATTCGCACTTACTTTTTCAATGAAGTTTTTTTAAAGAGTCTTTCTTGTAGGGTCTTTTTAGCATTTCACTGGAAACCCCTAACATAATACCAGTCTTAAGAATTTACCATCTTCTATTTGACCCAAAGTACCCACTGTGAAATTATATTTTATGCCTATTTGTACAAATGCGTTCATATGCCAACATCAAGGATTTCATATTCTCCTTCTGTCTATCATATATTCGCATACTATTGTGAAGCCTCATTTCATATTGATTTCTTGAAAATTCAAAGAATGGTTGAGTTGTGTTTAGCTCAACAATTTCAGTATTTCAACTAACAATCTACGCATCTACCTAGCCATACATAAATATGTAGAGGTAAATTTATCGTTTATATATTCATATAAGCTCTTATGGACATTAGGGTAGATCGAAACTATTTGTGTATTAATAAATTGTATCGACTTTTGGTATTGCGAAAATTTTAATATTAACGGAAAAGTGGGATTTGAATTGAAAGGCCATAAATCGTTTTTGTGGTAATACACAAGAATATGTATAAAGGATATATTTTATTAGAAAAATTCCTACCAAGGTTTTTTATTGCTTATAAAAGGGATACGCACAGACATATACATTTCATATGCATGGGTAAAATTGCACTTGTTTCACAGTAATTTCTCGGGATTAGCAGATCTGCATTACACTGAAAGTGTTTTGTCAAGCGTACAAAGATTTCTTGTCTTTAAAATACGATTTGGCTTAGAAGCACGGTTGCCACTCGTTTCGAAAATAATCTACTAAATTTGTCAAAATTGTATTTCTATAGAAAATTTTGTAAACATTTTATTTCCATGGAAAATTTTTTTAAAATTTTATTTCTGTAGAAAATGTTACCAAAATTTGATTTCTATAGAAAATTTTCTCAAAAATTTATTTCTATAGAAAAATTTCTCAAAATTTATTTTCTATAAAATATTTCCTCAAAATTTTATTTCTATAGAAATTTTTCTCAAAATTTTATTTCCACAGAAATTTTTCTCAAAATTTTATTTCTATGTAAAATTTTCGCTTCAACTTTTAAGTACTTTCATAATTTGCATCGAATTTTTAGCAATTGGAAAATTCGATGATAGACTTTTGCAAAATTTCAAAAAATCCAAGGTTTTTGACATGTCGATTTCTATAAAGATCAAAAGTTGGATTTCATGTTTCTGCTTACAATTCCTACAACGAACACCAATACATCAATTAGACCCTCTCTTATGTTTACCACATATACTTATCGATGCCTATGCATGCATGGGTTTGTGTGTCTCCAACTCTTGGTATTTGTATACGTAAGTGATTAATTCATAAGTACTTTATAACACTCAAGTGTTTAGAAGACAAAATTGAATTGAAATGGCAATTATGACACAAATCATTTACGTTCCATACTCAATTGGGAGGTATTCAGATATAGCACAAACGGGGAGGACGGATGATTGAATGGTACGAATAAGAAGTCGGATGGGTGGATAAATAGATGGGCTGACTTCCTATCTGGATGTGAAGAATTGCCTGGGTGATGAGAACTTGAAATGAGTTGCAGCAGGCAGATAGAGAGATTTGTCTAAGAACCAGCATAAATAGTATTATTGTATCATTTCCAATATCATAATCATCATCAGACCCATTCCATTGCCATCATCATCATCAGGTCCATCATCGTACTGTTGTGCCTTTCGTCGACATTTTTATCACTAGAAAATGACTATCATTAAATATGCCCTTTGCCAATGCACAGAAGACATTAGCAGACTTCAAATGCAATTTCTGTTTCTTCAGATGTTGGTGATAGAGGACAGGAAAATTAAAAGGTCTTTTGTAAGTGATTTACACTTCAAATCATAATAATCACTCTTCAAAAGCTAAGCTGAGGTAATGGTGCGACAAATTACCAATATACCATACAAGAGATGGGTAGAAATGAACAAAATTAAGGATTGCGTTGAAACAATTATCATAAAATATGAAGTGCAATTAATATCCAATCATTTTCCTAGCAATAACTAAATGCATTGCATTTTAAATGAGAGTTGAGGGTACATTGAATAACGATAGTAAATGCAGAGTATGTGGCAATGAAATCATAGCTTTGGAGAATTTCTTCTGATTCTGTCCTAAATTCACAAAATGTATACCTCATCATTTGAGAGGTGGCGTGATTACATGGAGCCGTTTGTAGCCTCTTCTCTGGACCGATAAGCTCAGAATGAATGAAACCTATGATCTATTTCTTGTGCTGAGTGTAAAAGACCAATATTAAAAGGTTATGAAGATCATCAAGAAGAGAAATTTGTCATACCCTAGTCTAGAACTCTTAGTAAGTTCAGACTAAAATTCGGTAAATGAAGACTTTCGCATATTTTGATACTCAACTTAAGAGGGCTCCACTGCATAGAGTTCACGGGAAAATTAATTTTCCCTCCTTATCCTCTTTTGCTTTTATGGGACACCACAATGCAGCATTCTTTCAAATTGAGTGTGATCAATTTATTACACTTAGACCAAAAGCATCATGCATTCCCGACTAAATGGATCCAAGGAGAATTGTGAAAACTGAAATGGAAAAATGGTTTCTTTAGCCTAACCCAGACCATGAATATGACAATTTGTTTTTTTGCCTTTCTTCTGCAACTGATTTAAAGACTTTATAGGAAATTTATTATATTTATTCGGCAGCAGAAAGAAGGCCGCAGATCTCTATCCTTTGCAATGAAGTACGTTTATCATCAAATCCGAGTTCCGAATGATGTCAATCCTTTTGTTGTTTGGCATCAGTGTTTCTTGTCGATCATCATTGATCATTGATGTTGTCTTTGATCATTCACGAAACACAGCCTGCCTCCGCTATAGAAATCATATTCTCTTCATCTTTGACTTGGATCGTTTTGGTGATGGCTTGCTCGTTTTGTCCAATTGGCATGATTGGGAAGAGATCGCAAGGGGGACCATGGGTCCATTTAGGGGCTGTTGCATATCGCTGGCATGGGCTCCAGCTAGCGGTTGCCTAAAGTCTTAAATGTTTTATAAATGCTCTGCCCCGCGGGATTTCTTGTTGACATTGTGATCAACGAGATTGCAAGCGACATCTGATATGATCACTTGTCGCTTTTTTTCCTGCTGCACAGAGTTCTTAAAAATAAACGATTAGACGTAATGTTTCAGTCAGTCACATCTCTTTTCGACTGGTCATCCATCCATCTATCCAATCGTTCTTTGTTGGTTCATCCTTTCGTCGGTCTACATGGATAAACATTCAGCTCGTCCGTCCGACCGTCCATATACTAAAATCTATATGATTCGCTCGTTGGTCATGGAGAATTTTGACACAGATTTGGAACAAAAAGCTCACCAGAGAATGTTGGCATCGACAGCCTCTCCAGAAGCGGACACATCAGCTTCACTAGCAACAGCCGCAGTCACATCAACAACACAACAAAATCCTTATTTGGCTGATTACGTTTGGGGCTTTGGCCGTCTTTACGGCCATTTGCGGTTCGACAGCTTTGTTAATGTTCAATGGAGGATTTTGTTGCATGTCCCGCATTTCCTTTCCCAATTGTTGTTTCCCCTATCTGTACATTGTTTGAGGGAAAAGAAATGTTTTGTTTCTTGCAACGAATGTTTTTGTTGTAGAAATTGTTTAATGATTCCTGTGTCTTTTCTGATTTTTAATTTCATTCGAGTGGCGTCTAAGTGTGTACTTTGAAAAACCGTTGTTGCACTTCTGTACGCAATTGTCAATGCTTTGATTGTTTTGCTTTTCTGCTCCGCGTCCTTTCCAATTTAGTTCCGTGAGCACTGGGGGATGAGGTCGCTGGGACGAGTGTAAGCTGTAGAATCGGTTCCAAACATCAGCCAACTGAACATTATCAGTCGTACAACATGTTTTCCTTTAGGTCCATGTTTCTCTTTTGTAATCGTTAACCATCTTGTTGGTGCTTTAAGATTGGCCCATGTTGTTGCTGTTATGTTCAACGATTGACAATTGTTGCCGGTGATGTTGTTACTTGCCATTCGATATTTAAGTTGATTAGAGGAAACAACCTTGCATTTTTCCAAGGAGATTTGTGATATGAATTTGGAGCTTTTGTTAAATTTCCAAGCCTATTTTCCTAAAAATGCTAGCAATACTAAAATCGAAAATAAATTTAAAAAAGAATTGTATGCGACAGTTGGTGGTGAGAGGAAAGAGTTTTAATGTCAAAATATAGAACAGCAGTTTCAGAATCAGAGAATGAAGCCCACGATTGTATCGATAAAGTCAATAAAGTTTGTCGACTACTTGCCGTCACAAAAGCAAATCCGAATTTTTATATTTATCAAACCGAACACAAGATGTATCAAAAATTCAACGGCAGCAAAAGAAAAGTATTTTATTCAAATTTCAAAATGTTGAATTTCTGGCTAATAAATTTTTAAATTAATCAAAATTGACCACTAGCTCAAAACTATACACTGACCACTTTAGGGCACAAAAAAGCAACATTTCAATAAAAAACAGACTTGTCTCTCAATGATCAGGACATCCAAAAGTCCATACACTAATAGAACAAAAGTCCATACACAAAATCGTGAACGGACGGTAACAAAACGAAACGGAAAGTTAACGAAAAATCAAAACATAATGTTCACGGTTTCGTCCACGGGCGTTCACGATTCGGTTTTCTTTGGTCATGAAGTCTTAAAATATTCGTTAGACATTCTTATGGCAACTCCTTCGATGGTGCAATGGCCTAGTGCGACATTTAACGCCTATGGAGCAGACAATCCAGATTCGAATCAAGGCAGCGGATTTTTGTTTTAATAAATTCGGAACTATAAAGTTTTTAGTTTCGTGACTTTCAAAATCAACCTTTAACACTTTTGGACCACTCTTCGTGGTCTTCATATCGATGATGTATACATTGACGACTATATCAAAGTATATGTATACTTTCCAAATTAACGTAGGCTATATGAATTCCTTGTTTTCTTAAAAATTCCAAAAAATCCGGCGAAATCTCACAAATCCACCTATTTCCCTGAAAATAAAATCTAACGAAGTTATTGTCTGTCGTATCGCAGCAATTTATGTAGTTGTGTAATTAAAACAAATATACCGGACAAAAAGTGACTTTATGGTGTGTTTTTTGTTTTTCATGCGCCTCTACACTGGTCCTTCTTTTCTGCAGGCTGTCGACTACGACAGCGATATGATGGTTCCTCAGGTTGAGAAGCTGTGTTCCATGTACTTTGACTAAATGACATTGACGTCTGTGCTGTGTGTGCGACATCAAATGAAATGAGCGATTGCTGCTTCACTTGTAGCTGACGTTTCGTCTTTAAGTTGATCCGACAAAGCTTGTTATGACATGATTTGATTTATGCTTTCATCATTATCAATCCCCCCTGGTTTTTTTGCCGACCGCGATCTGGATTGTGGTTGTCATTGCGGCGCTCTGCTCGTTGGCTATCCATTTCGAATCTGTTCACTGCTTTTTTGCCTTCACCACTAGGTGGTCGGTGGCATTGGTATTGGCATTATCATATTAAATAAATTAACAATTATCACAAGATTGCCTCGTTAGATATCCAATGATCGATATTCCAATAATATTAATAAGCAGAGATTTTAGCGAGACTGTATGAAGAAGTTGGAGGAACATTCGAATATGTGCTGTCAACAAATTGCCAGCTCCAGGACTCTAACACTTTGGAATTGAGTTGGTTTCCATCTATTGCGATTACCATCCTCTTCTCATGGACTAATACTAACCATTCCAATTTATTGAATTAAAGTTTGTCATCGAAGAAGGATGGAGGAAACCCACTCATCGATGTACACATATGTATCCGTGTGATAGGCTCCATTGCAATTATAATTGGGAACGAAGCATGTTTAACACAATCTAAATAAATACTCATCATGTACTATTATGCGAAACTCACGGGACACAAGGAACGGCGGTGTTAAAGACACATCCACAACTATAGTCATCTATCCATCCAAGCCCATTGGAACAGGCAGATTGGCTATTAAACGTACATGATGGTTGGAACTGGCGAGTCCACGCACTTTTCATTGACTATGTGGAGCCCCATATGAATTGGAACCGTCTTAGATGCGAATGTCATTTGATAATACCTCATACGCTTCAAGAGAAGGCCTGTAAAGGGTAGGGAAATTCTTAAGAAAGCAAAACTATTTTTATACCCTCCATCAAAGGATGGGGGTATATTAACTTTGTCATTCCGTTTGTAACACATCGAAATATTGCTCTAAGACCCCATAAAGTATATATATTCTGGGTCGTGGTGAAATTCTGAGTCGATCTAAGCATGTCCGTCCGTCCGTCCGTCCGTCCGTCCGTCCGTCCGTCCGTCTGTTGAAATCACGGTAACTTCCGAACGAAACAAGCTATCGACTTGAAACTTGGCACAAGTAGTTGTTATCGATGTAGGTCGGATGGTATTGAAAATGGGCCATATCGGTCCACTTTTACGTATAGCCCCCATATAAAGGGACCCTCAGATTTGGCTTGTGGAGCCTCTAACAGAAGCATATTTCATCCGATCCGGCTGAAATTTGGTACGTGGTGTTGGTATATGGTCTCTAACAACCATGCAAAAATTGGTCCACATCGGTCCATAATTATATATAGCCCCCATATAAACCGATCCCCAGATTTGGCTTGCGGAGCCTAAAAGAGAAGCAAATTTCATCCGATCCGGCTGAAATTTGGTACATGGTGTTAGTATATGGTCTCTAACAACCATGCCAAAATTGGTCCACATCGGTCCATAATTATATATAGCCCCCATATAAACCGATCCCCAGATTTGGCTTGCGGAGCCTCAAAGAGAAGAAAATATCATCCGATCCGGCTGAAATTTGGTACATGATGTTGGTATATGGTCTCTAACAACCACGCAAAAATTGGTCCATATCGGTCCTTAATTATATATAGCCCCCATATAAACCGATCCCCAGATTTGGCTTGTAGAGCCTCTAAGAGAAGCATATTTCATCCGATCCGGCTGAAATTTGGTACATGATGTTGGTATATGGTCTCTAACAATCATGCAAAAATTGGTCCACATCGGTCCATAATTATATATATCCCCCATATAAACCGATCCCCAGATTTGGCTTGCGGAGCCTCAAAGAGAAGCAAATTTCATCCGATCCGCCTGAAATTCGGTACATGATGTTGGTATATGGTCCCTAACAACCATGCAAAAATTGGTCCACATCGGTTCATAATTATATATATCCCCCATATAAACCGATCCCCAGATTTGGCTTGCGAAGTCTCCAAGAGAAGCAAATTTCATCCAATCCGGTTGTAATTTGGAACATGGTGTTAGTATATGATCTTTAACAAGCGTGCCAGAATTGGTCCATATCGGTCCATAATTATATATAGCCCCCATATAAAACGTTCTCCAGATTTGACCTCCGGAGCCTCTTGGAGGAGCAAAATTCATCCGATCCGGTTCAAATTAGGAACGTGGTGTTAGTATATGGTCGCTAACAACCATACCAAAAGTGGTCCAATCACACAAAAATTGGTCCATATCAGTTCATAATCATGGTTGCTACTAGAGCCAAAAATAGTCTACCAAACTTTTGTTTCTATAGAAAATTTTGTCAAAATTTTATTTCTATAGAAAATTTTGTCAAAATTTTATTTCTAGAGAAAATTTTGTTAAAATTTTATTCGGTTCATAATAAAATTTTCATCATTATCAAAATTGTATTTCTATAGAAAATTTTATTCAAATTTTATTCGGTTCATAATCATGGTTGCCACTCGAGCCAAAAATAATCTACCAAAAGTTTATTTCTATAGAAAATTTTGTGAAAATTTTATTTCTATAGAAAATTTTGTTAAAATTTTATTTCTGTAGAAAATTTTGTCAAAATTTTATTTCTAATTTGTCAAACTGAATTATATACGTATTGGATCGATCTTTTTTGATTTAATATATACCACGTATGGACTTACATACATTATAGAAGATGGTGTTAATCGGCAAGCGTTACCGCAACTTAAGTAATTCGATTGTGGATAGCAGTGTTTAAAAAAAGTTTCTACGGAATCCATGATGGAGGGTACATAAGCTTCGGCCTGGCCGAACTTACGGCCGTATATACTTGTTTTTTTTAATTTCCATAGAAAAGCCATATCCATTTTGAATGTAATTGTCTCTGTTTTCTGGGATTTTGAAGGTGTGATCTACATCGAATACTTTGAGATGGATGAAACGATCATTGTTTTTGACCAATTCAACCTTGAATTCGTGAAATAACGGCCCAACCTCCGCGATAATAGGAGTATTCATATCATAGAGTAGTTTTCCGAAAACGGTTCCAATTATTTCGGAAATGCCCCTGTCAAGTGTTTGCCCAAGGAATTTGTAGTTTCAAAACAATATGGGGGGTTTCCCTGTCAAATAAAGTCATCCATTCACTCTGAAATGTTGGTACTATGTTCTGTTTCACTAGCCCGTCCGCATTTATGACGTACTCACATATCAACTGGGTTTGATGCAGACAGTAAAGCTACTGTATTGCGACATTGAATAGCAAAACTTTGTGTTAGTAGAAGCAAGTTTTTGCAGCAATTTAGATATTGAGGTATAACTGCAACCACAATAAAATAACAACAATCATATACTGGTGAAGTAAGTGAGAATGTGATTGTGTGGTGGTGGCTGATAACATTTGACGATTAATGAAATGAGGCATTTATTCCGCCGCCATGCTACATGTATGGTTGGTCACCACAGGCTCGTTCCATATTCACGGATCGAATACTGCAACATTTTTCAAAGGAAAGATAAGAAACAAGTAGGTCAAATTAACCAGCTTGTTATATGCAAATTGTAAACCAAGCGCTGTATTTGTATTTTTGTATGAAGTTTTCATTTTCAGTTTGTTGGTGGAATTAAAACCTATATAAATATGACAAGTCCTATTAACTATGCCATGTCCCTTATCTTCCCGCCTGGACTTTATTCGAACCAACAATCACATATTCACCACATCCATATTATTATCTCTATGACTGATGCTCGAATTTCGCCAATGGATTGCAGTACGACTCCAATCATTTGCGGAAATTAATTATTTAAACAAAACGAAAACACTTTTGTTTAAAATTAGTTCGTCACAATGGCACTTTTCCATTGCCAATTTGCCGAGTCAGTCTTGCCTTTGTCATGCAATGTCAGGCAATTCCCATGAATGTCAACAATAGCCCATAAACAATCGCCTGACTCAAATTTCTAGCTGAGGATCTATCGATTAACAATCATTCCTATTCCCATGGTCTTTGGGAAAAAATGAAATATTGCAAAAAATTTTGCTTCCTCCACATTTCAATGCTGAGGATTTACATTTTTTGTTTTGTTTTCTATGCTAGGGCCAAAATCGGGTTACAAAAGAAACTCCTCTGCTGATCCAATCACTTCGTTAATATGGAAGTATTGTAATCAAATTTCCTTACATTGAAGATTAAAGAGGAACGCAAGACATTGAAGAAATATGACTGCACAGACTTGATGGTTATAAGATGCTGATGCTAGTTTGTGATGCAACCTGAGATGATGTGACATGTGGAATTGTTACTTCCTTTCTATGGTTAACAAATATGAATATAACAAAGCATTGGCAAAACAAAGAGAGAAATTTTCATTTCATTCCCAAGATGGATTAGCTTGATAGTGCTCCAGGCCGCCCAACAACAAATGTAGCCGGAGCAACCACTCAAATCCTGACAATTGCCAAAAACAATTGATCTATATCTTGAATCACATACTTGTTGTAAGTCTTCTACCTGTACGAAGAATTCAATCCTTATGGAGAATCCCAAAAACAATGAAACAAAATGTTTCAACTCGACTGCACTATTCCAAATTTTATTTGGAAATTTTTGTTACTTTTTTTCGGGGGTTGCATGATAACAACTATGCAATGAACCATACCCTCTCAGTTCCTCAGATTCTTATTTTCTAACATCACCTGTCGTTAAATGAATCTTCTCTGATAAAAATAAACCATCAATGCATTATGAGATGTCTCAGCTAAGCGTAAACCAATGTCAATGATGCACCTTGATGCCAATGTAGATGCACTGTGGTACTTTCCAAGGAGAAGAAGGAATTTTGATTTGTATTGCAATATGTATCTGTAAATAATATGTGATGGGTATACGACTTGGAACTAACGAACGAGATTATGATCATACTCAAGAGGCCCGAACCCTATAGTTAGCGGTACATATATGACCAACAAGAGCAGGGCAGAATGTAGATGCACTGTGGTACTTTCCAAGGAGAAGAAGGAATTTTGATTTGTATTGCAATATGTATCTGTGAATAATATGTGATGGGTATACGACTTGGAACTAACGAACGAGACTATGATCATACTCAAGGGGCCCGAAACCTATAGTTAGCGGTACATCTATGTCCAACAAGAGCAGGGCAGGATGACATAGCAATACTTGTGTCAATGTATCTGGTCATGCAGAATCTAAATAGACCAATAGGAATTCAACAAAAATTGAAGAATTATTTGGAGGAAAGGAATTCCCCATATGAATAAGATATAGAATTGTGGGATGACAATGTTTTAACATGACTTAGATCACACTACCTTGCGTATGTTCTCTTAGAATCTGGCTCAATAGGATTTGAACCCAAAATTGAGGAATTATTTGGAAAAAATTAATTCCCAAAATAAGAACAGAATATAATGTAAAACACGAGGCTGTCAATACAAAAAAAATCATTTGAGGTTAATCTTGATGAAACAGAGGATACGTCTCTTTATGTGAAAATCATGTGTATATATTTATGGGAAATATATATAAAACTGATTTTTCTACCTAATCGAACAATATCAAATCGTTCGATTCATATAGATTAGAAATAAGCAAATAAATCGACAACATTTGTTTTTTTTTTTTAATACAACAGTCGCCATTCTGCGACATCCCATAAAAACTGCGACATCGATAAAAACAGCACATGTCCATATGTCCAAGAAAGTAGAATTGCCATTTTCGAATTTCGAAAATTTGAAAGTTGTGCTGGATTGTGCTAGGTTTGTGCCGATTTGTGCTGCAATTTGTTTTTTTAAATTTTATCAAATAGCCGAGATATTTCGAAAAAACTTTTTTCAACAAAATTTTTGCCAGAATCGCCATTTTCGAAATTCGACATTTTGACAGTTGTGCTGAGTTGTGCTAGCCGAGTACATTATTGTGCCGTTTAAATAAAAATTCTATCTCTTATAGTTTTCGAGAAATTCTAAAATTTCGAAAAATTTCCAGAATCGCCATTTTCGAATTTCGAAAATTTTAATATTGTATTAAACCGTTATCGACTTGTGCTAAGTTGTGCCGTTGAGATCACCTTTCTATCTCAAGCCGTTTCCGAGAAACAGCCAAATTAAATTTTTAAAAAAGTTCAAAAATATGTGTTTGAAAAACGCCAAAATTTAAATTTTCGAATTTCAAAAAACTGAATGTTGCGTCAATTTGTGCTAGTTCAGTACTCATTTGTGCCGTTCGAATCAACTTTCTATCTCAAACCGTTTTGGAGATATTCGCAAAAACTTTTTTTAAAAAATGCCAATTTATGATTGAAAATAGTCAAAATTTAAAATTTTCGAATTTCAAAAAACTGAACGTTGTGCCAATTTGTGCTAGGTTAGTACTCATTTGTGCCGTTTGAATCAACTTTCTATCTCAAACCGTTTTGGAGATATTCGCAAAAACTTTTTTTAAAAAATGCCAATTTATGCCAAAATAGTCAAAATTTAAAATTTTCGAATTTCAAAAAACTGAATGTTGTGCCAATTTGTGCTAGGTTAGTACTCATTTGTGCCGTTTGAATCAACTTTCTATCTCAAACCGTTTTGGAGATATTCGCAAAAACTTTTTTTAAAAAATGCCAATTTATGATTGAAAATAGTCAAAATTTAAAATTTTCGAATTTCAAAAAACTGAATGTTGTGCCAATTTGTGCTAGGTTAGTACTCATTTGTGCCGTTTGAATCAACTTTCTATCTCAAACCGTTTTGGAGATATTCGCAAAAACTTTTTTTTAAAAAATGCCAATTTATTATTGAAAATAGTCAAAATTTAAAATTTTCGAATTTCAAAAAACTGAACGTTGTGCCAATTTGTGCTAGGTTAGTACTCATTTGTGCCGTTTGAATCAACTTTCTATCTCAAACCGTTTTGGAGATATTCGCAAAAACTTTTTTTTTAAAAATGCCAATTTATGATTGAAAATAGTCAAAATTTAAAATTTTCGAATTTCAAAAAAAAACTGAATGTTGTGCCAATGGAAAGGAAATGGCAAACATATTGTTTAAAATGGTCCTATAATAGTATTATCATTAATCGTCTTCTATTTCTGTATGATCACAGGTTTCCATGACTTAATTCGTTGGTGATAACAGGCAATTTCAGACGTGGTCATATACAGGCAAAATGTAGGTCGGGGTCCATATACAGGTAAATTTGGGAAATCCGTGCTCCGTACCACTGCAATACAGGTAACAATCCACCGATTCATTCATAAATTCTGAATAGACTTCCTTATCTGTGAATGAATAAGAGGTAACAAATCGAATTATAGGATTTCCCAATAATGTGAGAGTTGAAAACACATGTGATCTACCACGTATAGAGTGTACCTGTACTCATTTATGATTTGTAAGAATTTATCCTATTCAATGAAGCGTGGTTTACACTTTCCCAATCAATTAAAACCGTAACCTCAAACTGTAAACACCTACATAGTCATATCAAAAGTGCTTATATTCGAAGTTTCTGTGCCAATTTTTGTATCAATTTTTATAAAAGTGAAATCTAAAATGAGTTCGGGAAAGAGTTCGATCAATAGTGAATCCGTTGATAACAATAAAACTAACGTCGTTCCAGAAATTAGTAAAGTGAAGAAATCGTCTGCAAATCAAGTTCATAATAAAATCGAAAATTTAAGAGAACTTATTCGTGAACCCAAATTTTCCAACGTGATTGATTCAAAAGGAAATGTAGCCCCTCCCTCCGCAAACGTGTATAAAAATTTAAGTGATTCGTTACAAAATTGTAATAAAATGAAACCGAAGTATATTTATACTCTTTTCAAAGCGAACCGTTATAGTTTGTATACGTATTTGGTATCGATCCTTAACATTGACTGTCCGTGCAACGAATCAAACGAGGTTAACAGTTCATCCGATACATCATCTAACATCGTTGAATTCAATATAGACATTACGGAGATTTGGTCTAGTTTAAAACCAGAAAGTAGTTTACATATTTTCAAAAATCGTGATCGTACCATAAAAACGTTGAAAAAAAATACATGGACGTATGTTCTTTACGAAGAGATTCATAATGTAACAAATATTCCATGCCCATTCATTTTTAAAAAATCTCAAGTGTCCGAATCGGGAATATATATATCGGTATCTGGTCAATGTCCTGAATGTCCCTGCAAATTTCTGGGCAGAATTCCTCAAGAGCCTAATGAAGGTGAAATTGTCAAAATGTATTGTAGTATTAGCGATTTTGACGGTAGTGTAAATCACGTAAAAAAGAGACCGCTTCGAGGCAATTTACGAAAAGCCATCGGTAATAATTTGGTAGAGAAAAATTTATTGCCGTGTCAATATAGAAGAAACGAAGCTCACCGGTTAATTGAAACGCTTGGAGATACCAGTCCGCCGAATTTGACTAAAGTTGAAAACCTAGGGAAAGCGAAACAGGAAGCTATGAATAGAATGTTAGGAATAACGGGTACAAATGCAATAGACGGAATTTACAATTTAAAATACACAACCAAATACTCTGCGTCAATTCACAATATCGGTCTTGATCCATTTTTTGTTCACTATTGGTCGAGAGATCAAATGTACCTATTTTCGAAATTTAACGAATCTTTAATAGTGGACGCAACGGGCAGTGTAGTAAAATCAATTGTTTTACCAAACAAAGAAAAATCTTCGCACATATTTCTGTTCCAGGCGGTCATTCAAATTAACAACAAAACGGTACCGGTATGTCAAATGCTAACCACGGTTAAAACAACTGTTGCGATTATAAGTTGGTTCTTAGAATTTCTAAGAAAATGCCAAAATGAAACGAGAAACATAACGGTACCGAAAGAATTTATTTGCGACTTCGATAAAGCATTACTAGGTGCGGCATCGCGCGTCTTCTCGAATGCAAATAGTTTGCACCACTATCTAGATTGGTGCTTCGATATTATTTGCGGTAATAATAAAACATTTCCCTCTTGTATTTTACGTTTAGACGTGTGTCATTTTACGAACATAATTGCTCGGTGGAAGTGCTATTCCAAACACCAGACTGGAGTAAGAGCAATGTACATGCGTTCTTTATGTATTTTGAGGACCCAAAGTGATTTTTCAGAGATGCATAAAATGTTCATTTCAATTTTGAAATTGGCATTGCACAAAAGTGGCGAAAAAGGAAGTCCGGCATTTGAAGCCAAAGAGTACTTGAGGTCCAAAATAAAGGGAAGTCCAGAACTTAATTTTGATGACCAATTATATTCTTCTGAACTGGAGGACTCAGAAGTCGAAGAACATCATATAGAAGAAGAACCATATTCAAGTATTCAGACCTATGTGAATAACACATACAACGAAGTTGCTGAAAACGCCAAAAGGGAGTATATGGATATCGACGATGACCTTAATGGATATATGCTTCCCGACTTCGCTGTGAAGTTAAAAAAATTAATGATGTATTTTCCAATATTTACCGAAATTATGCGTGGTCTTCGTGGAGAAGGAAGAGTAAATGCAACGTCTGCACCCGTGGAATCCTATTTTAACGATCTGAAGCACAGGCAGTTTCGGGCGGTAGGTCTTCCGCTTCGTGTGGATAAATTCGCCGCAATACACATACGTGAAATTCAAAAAACGTTGTATGAGTCTACAACCGGGTGCTTCAAATTAAACAAAGATGGAGACGTCGATTATATAGCAAAATCTACCGACATCGAAGGGAAAATAACATTCAGTTTTTTGAAATTCGAAAATTTTAAATTTTGACTATTTTCAATCATAAATTGGCATTTTTTAAAAAAAGTTTTTGCGAATATCTCCAAAACGGTTTGAGATAGAAAGTTGATTCAAACGGCACAAATGAGTACTAACCTAGCACAAATTGGCACAACATTCAGTTTTTTGAAATTCGAAAATTTTAAATTTTGACTATTTTCAATCATAAATTGGCATTTTTTAAAAAAAGTTTTTGCGAATATCTCCAAAACGGTTTGAGATAGAAAGTTGATTCAAACGGCACAAATGAGTACTAACCTAGCACAAATTGGCACAACATTCAGTTTTTTGAAATTCGAAAATTTTAAATGTTGACTATTTTGGCATAAATTGGCATTTTTTAAAAAAAAGTTTTTGCGAATATCTCCAAAACGGTTTGAGATAGAAAGTTGATTCAAACGGCACAAATGAGTACTAACCTAGCACAAATTGGCACAACATTCAGTTTTTTGAAATTCGAAAATTTTAAATTTTGACTATTTTCAATCATAAATCGGCATTTTTTAAAAAAAGTTTTTGCGAATATCTCCAAAACGGTTTGAGATAGAAAGTTGATTCAAACGGCACAAATGAGTACTAACCTAGCACAAATTGGCACAACATTCAGTTTTTTGAAATTCGAAAATTTTAAATTTTGACTATTTTCAATCATAAATTGGCATTTTTTAAAAAAAGTTTTTGCGAATATCTCCAAAACGGTTTGAGATAGAAAGTTGATTCAAACGGCACAAATGAGTACTAACCTAGCACCAATCCCACGGCGGCGGGTTCTACGCACCGGATTGACCCGATGGATACCAGCCATCGGCCAGCGGCTGCCACCTCAGTGTACGTGTTGTCTCGTCCATTTTTTCGTGTTGGAGAAGGTGCATCCCGGGGAGCCTTCTCCGCCTGCTTTTGGTCCGAGCCGGGATAGAGGAAAACCCCGGACCATGGTACTGTGCCGTCTGCCGAAATCGAATTCACCATCGCTCGGTTTCGGTGAGGTGTAACCGGTGCATGGAATGGGTGCACTTCCGGAATTGCTCCGGCCTAACATCGCTGCGGGAGTATAGTCAAACTGACTTCGTGGCAGGATGCTGTGCCAATGACAGCAGCAGTGGGTCATCTGATTATGTGACCCCACCGACTTCTCCCGCACAACAATATTCTCCGCCGCAGCATCTTACACCGAATATTGTTGTACCAGTTCCGGAGAGTGCATCATTTTTGCAATTTAATTGCAACGGGCTCCGTGGTAAGATTAGTGAAATCGTAGACTTTATGAATCGGAAAAGGATAAGGGTCGCGGCGATCCAGGAAACAAAGCTGAATCCCACCTGCAGCCTACGACATTGTGATGGGTACAATGTCCTACGGAAGGATCGCACAAGAAATGGAGGTGGTGGCCTGGCTTTCATATTACACCGTTCCGTGCAGTATAGACCTATCACGCTTGTGCTAGACACTAATGACCCGTACATGGAATGTATGGGGGTAGCAGTTAAGTGTGGGGCTGCCGAGATAGAGCTATACAATGTGTACATACCGCCGGTTGGTAGCTGTGCTCCTGGTTATAGCCCAAACATTGAGTGGTTGTTGAGCGGGCATAACCGATTGGTTCTAGGAGATTTTAATGCCCACCATGAACTTTGGCATTCTCTCCTGGGTAATGACCAGAGGGGCATAGCTTTGGCAGAGCAGATAGACGACTCCACATTTTGCACGGTGAACGAAGAGGCCCCCACGAGAATTATGGGTGACTGCAGCAGTTCGCCAGATTTATCGTTAGCATCGCCTGGTCTGATAAATGACGTCTCCTGGCAACCCGTCATTTCATTGGGTTCGGACCACCTCCCCATAATTCTCACCATCAACCGACCCTCCGATTTCATAACCTCTGAACGCCGGACGTTTATTAATCAAAAGAAAGCCAACTGGGAAGGCTTCAGAGAATACACCGATCGCCGCTTCAGTGAGCTCCCGTCCCCCTCACATGTTCATGTTGCCCAGAGGGAGTTCCGGGACATCATCAACGCAGCAGCCGCTCGCTTCATACCCGCTGGTCGAATTGCCCAGGTGAGGCCCAACTTCCCAGCCGAAGCGGCGGGACTCGCAGACGAGCGTGATGAACGCCGTCGTGCTAACCCTGCTGATCCTAGAATCAGAGAACTAAATCTAGAGATTAGTAAGATAGTCGACGAGCACAAGCGGAACACTTGGTTAGAGCACCTGAAGCAATGTAACTTAGGAACAGGAACTGGTAAATTGTGGTCAACAGTTAGAGCCCTCTCGAACCCCTCCACAAGGGATGATGGGATTTCAGTCACATTTGGCGACGTAACTGTGACTGATCCGAAGAGGTGCGCCAAATACTTCAACCGACAGTTTGTCGAGCATCCCGAGAGTGATAGAGCGAAAAGGAGAGCCACCCGTCGTGTACGTGGTCTCCGAGCCGATGACACACCACAATTTACTGCAGCCGAAGTTACCAATGTCATCAACAGCGCGAAACCATCTAAGGCGCTGGGCCCTGACGGAATTTCAATGCTAATGCTGAAGCATCTGGGAATACTGGGAGTTGAGTACCTGACCAGACTCCTCAATTTGTCTTTGGAATCACACATTATACCCGATGTCTGGAAAATGGGAAGGGTGATTCCACTACTGAAACCGGGCAAAGATTCGAGCAAAGGTGAATCGTACAGACCGATATCCCTTCTTTCGCCAGTAGCCAAGACACTTGAGGCATTACTCCTCCCCAGCCTTGTGGAGAATTTTCCAGCTGCCCACCATCAACATGGATTCCGTAAGGTACATAGTACGACAACAGCCTTACATGCCATTTCGACACATATTAATAAGGGACTTAACCAGCCCAGGCCGTGTCACAGGACGGTCCTCGTGGCGCTTGACCTATCGAAAGCATTCGATACGGTCAACCATGCCACATTATTTGAGGACATCGAGAATACGTCCCTACCGGCAGGAGCGAAGCGTTGGGTGCTGAATTATATGTGTGGACGCCAGTCGTACGTGGAATTCAGGGACAGAAAGTCAAGACCGCGTAGAGTTAAACAGGGAGTTCCCCAAGGTGGGGTGATATCTCCGCCACTGTTTAACCTCTACATGTCCTCGATTCCACCCCCTCCTGACGGCGTCGAGATTGTATCATATGCGGATGACTGTACAATCTTGGCATCTGGGCCCAATGTTGATGACATTTGCGATCGGTTGAACGTCTACATAGCTAATCTTACCAGTTATTTCACTGCGAGAAACTTGAGGATATCCCCCACCAAATCCTCAGCCACACTATTTACTACATGGACGGCAGAAGTGCGCAGGCAGTTGAATATCAGAGTCGATGGAGTAATAATTCCGACCACAAATTACCCCAAGATTCTTGGGGTCACATTCGACAGCCTTTTTAGGTCATCTGCCCATGCCACTGCAATTTGTAATAAGCTCCGTGGTAGAAACAAGGTCCTCAAGTCACTAGCCGGCAGTACTTGGGGTGCGGACAAAGAAACCTTGCTAACTACTTATAAGGCAATTGGCCGGTCAGTGGTAAACTATGCAGCGCCAGTGTGGACACCGCAGACCAGTGATACGCAGTGGAATAACATACAAACCTGCCAGAACGCTGCTCTTAGAACTGCGACTGGGTGTCTCCGCAGCACACCCCTGGATCACCTTTATGTGGAGACAAAGATCATCCCTGTGCGAAGACACAACTACATGTTGTCAAAGCAGTATCTCCTGGGTTGTTATCGCAGTAATCATCCAAACCACCATCTTATGGATACACAACCACCACCCAGGAACGTAAGGGTAGATATACATAATCTAGAGCGCGAGATCCAGCGCTATAAAAGAGAGCCTCTAGATCAAGCAGCGTACCAGGCAGGTTTGAACAGGATTCATGAGGATACTGTAGCTGAAGCGGTGAGAAGCTACAAGGTTAATCCTGTTCTTGGAGTCCGACCACCGCCCATAGCACCGGAAGAAAGAGACCTCCCACGGCAGACTAGGGTAGTTTTGGCCCAATTAAGATCAGGCAAGTGCAGCCGCCTCAATTCCTACTTATCGGTGATTGATAGCAGCGTAGCTGACGTTTGTCCAATTTGCAACCAAGGGCCACACGACACGCGTCATCTTTTCTCTTGCCCAGCCAAACCAACCCGACTTACCACCAGATCACTCTGGACACACCCCATCTTAGTCGCAGAGTTCCTTGATCTGCCAACAAGCTGATGTACCAAGCGTATAACATGAAATGGATGAGATCACAATAAACTGTTACAACAACAACAACAACTAACCTAGCACAAATTGGCACAACATTCAGTTTTTTGAAATTCGAAAATTTTAAATGTTGACTATTTTGGCATAAATTGGCATTTTTTAAAAAAAAGTTATTGCGAATATCTCCAAAACGGTTTGAGATAGAAAGTTGATTCAAACGGCACAAATGAGTACTAACCTAGCACAAATTGGCACAACATTCAGTTTTTTGAAATTCGAAAATTTTAAATTTTGACTATTTTCAATCATAAATCGGCATTTTTTAAAAAAAGTTTTTGCGAATATCTCCAAAACGGTTTGAGATAGAAAGTTGATTCAAACGGCACAAATGAGTACTAACCTAGCACAAATTGGCACAACATTCAGTTTTTTGAAATTCGAAAATTTTAAATTTTGACTATTTTCAATCATAAATTGGCATTTTTTAAAAAAAGTTTTTGCGAATATCTCCAAAACGGTTTGAGATAGAAAGTTGATTCAAACGGCACAAATGAGTACTAACCTACCACAAATTGGCACAACATTCAGTTTTTTGAAATTCGAAAATTTTAAATTTTGATTATTTTGGCATAAATTGGCATTTTTTAAAAAAAGTTTTTGCGAATATCTCCAAAACGGTTTGAGATAGAAAGTTGATTCAAACGGCACAAATGAGTACTAACCTAGCACAAATTGGCACAACGTTCAGTTTTTTGAAATTCGAAAATTTTAAATTTTGACTATTTTCAATCATAAATTGGCATTTTTTAAAAAAAGTTTTTGCGAATATCTCCAAAACGGTTTGAGATAGAAAGTTGATTCAAACGGCACAAATGAGTACTAACCTAGCACAAATTGGCACAACATTCAGTTTTTTGAAATTCGAAAATTTAAATTTTGGCGTTTTTCAAACACATATTTTTGAACTTTTTTAAAAATTTAATTTGGCTGTTTCTCGGAAACGGCTTGAGATAGAAAGGTGATCTCAACGGCACAACTTAGCACAAGTCGATAACGGTTTAATACAATATTAAAATTTTCGAAATTCGAAAATGGCGATTCTGGAAATTTTTCGAAATTTTAGAATTTCTCGAAAACTATAAGAGATAGAATTTTTATTTAAACGGCACAATAATGTACTCGGCTAGCACAACTCAGCACAACTGTCAAAATGTCGAATTTCGAAAATGGCGATTCTGGTCAAAATTTTGTTGAAAAAAGTTTTTTCGAAATATCTCGGCTATTTGATAAAATTTAAAAAAACAAATTGCAGCACAAATCGGCACAAACCTAGCACAATGCAGCACAACTTTCAAATTTTCGAAATTCGAAAATGGCAATTCTACTTTCTTGGACATCATGTCCATACGGGCAGCCCATCGACAGTCGACCAACTCAGAGGTATCCCGTTCTCACGGTTCCAAATAGTTCACAACAATAAAGTTTCACATTAGACCTTAGCATTTAATTGTCGTTTTGGTGATTCATTCGAGATACTGTGCTGAGTTGCCACTGAGCCATATTACATTTCTGCGAGGGTGAGGGAGGATAATAAAAATGCATTTATCGATGAAGCATAAAAGTAAACAAACCGTAGAGAAATAACGTAAAACCTCTAAGGAAAGCATTTCATTCTTTCATTTCCAGGTATCATCATCATGTATAGTAATGCGCGGTGAAAGAAAAACGCTTAGAATTCAATATTGCATGAGTCAATAATAACGCATGCATTTTTCTGTTATGGCCCGAACATATAGATAGCTTTAGTCCTTGGTATGGTTCCCAATACCAAATCGAATACCGGAGGATAGTATTGCATTTGGATTTATTTGTGGCAAAATGAATTGGCGTGGAACAAAGTGCCATGACAATAAATATAGAAGAAGTGATGCTATAACAAAAATCAACGATAACTGTGGGTGAGTGAAATATTTTTCTGTAGTCTTTGGTCGCATTACTTGCTCAAGGTATTTAGAGGTAGTATATTTTTCTTAAGATGTGTGTTTTTGTTTGCTCGTACTCTCAATAGCCATGTTGCAAGAAATTGAAATACCGAGCTAGATATTGAGAGAGAAGTGGTAAAAGAGAGTGTATGTAATTAATTTCTACTTCGTGGAGCATAACATTGAGATTAGATAATCAGATAAATATATTTACACTCAAAATTGAGTGAAAGAGAAAATATAAAAGAAAAGAGACTGTTTAAGAGAATGAAGAGAAGATCTAACTTGGAAAATAACTCAAACCAGTTTGGAATACTCTCAAATTCTTGATGTTTTTATATGGCTCTAGCTCTTTTTATTCAATTCAAAGATTTTATGATTTTTTCCTTTCTTGTAATCCAATAATTGAACATGGAATATTAGCTGGATATTCATTATTCAACAATTGCTTATTCATTTTCTCCCATAATTAGATATTTTAACAACACATTCGAAATTATATGATTTGTTATGTTTTCTTTGAGAAATGGAGAATAAAACAGTTTTCTCTCAGATTTGTTAAAAAACAAGAACAGAATATTCTCAACTATCTCCCACAATCATGATGACCTAACGTTACCAGTTTCTTTCACAATATTGCTTTGCACACTCTCTGCCATCCTTACATTTACCTTCTCTCCACTCAAACTTCTTGCTCTCTTACCCTTCTCTCATTTGCCTTATGTTGTGGTATCAAGCAGAAAACCAACATTGGATTTTTACTCATAGCCACCAAACCGGTCTTGTTGGTGTCAATGGCTGATGCAGAAAAGGTTTGCTTGGTTTGCATTTCAATCTTGCCTAACCGCCAGGCAGAAAGACAGACGGATGGATGTTTATGGTTGATACAAGTCCGCTCACTGCAATGACTTTACACTACCCCGCTGTGCAAGACATACCACCACCATCACTTTCACACACACCTAGAGTTGGTCAAACAAAAACCAACCAAGTTCACTGAATACTAACAGAGAACTCACTCAATTCACACTATGTGGTGTTGGTGGTGGTATGCTCTCTTTACTCATGATCTCAATACACACTTTACTCAAAACGAAATTAATCGCACAATTCCTTAGAGGCTTCACAGAGGCAATTTGAGAAATCAGTTACTGAGAAGATTCCGAGTAGATCGCACGTCTAAAAATTACAAACGGAAAACGTTTTTCTTTTTTAGTTTTTTTTTTCAATCACAAAAAAAAAGATATATATAAATTTGTTTACTCCGAAACTCATAACAAAAAAAAGCAAACAAACAAGATCTTCTCTAGTTACAAAAAATGTAGTGTATTAAGCAAATATTTACATAAGAAAATAAATAAAAAAAACCAAATTTTCTACAAAAACAAAAAAATAATACACATAAGCAAAACGCTACGTTCGTTGCCTCACACACTTTGGATTACGGTTACGGGCTACGTTCGTTCATCCTCAACCAGTTGGAAGAAAGAAAAAAAGCAACAATAAAACCTGCACCATGGACGTTCCGAAAAAAATGTAGTGAAGTAGTGAACCGAAAAAAGTAGAAGAATCAGTGTAATTTGATAAGAAGATTTTCTTAAGCAAATGGAAAAACAAAAATGAAGCATTTAAAAGAACTAAATTCATAATCAGAGTAGTTAAGTGCAACGAAAAATAAATTTTTACCATAATCTCTTATAAAAAGTGTTGCAAACGAAAGCGAAGCAACAGCAGCAAAGGAAAGGAGAGCACATATCAACCACATATCCATCCAGAGAAAAACTCCTCAAAATGGCTTTAATATCTAAAACGATTTTGTCGATGTTAATTTCATTTATTATTCCGGTACTCGGTGCGGCCCTTAGTAAAACGGTCCTATATCAAGCGCCCGACGAATGCCGCTGGTCCGGTGCAAATGAAGTTGATATCACTTTAGTGTGCCATTTGCGCACCATCAACTCGGAACTCGAAAACACAAATTTCAGTGTTATACAACCGCAAAATACTATACGTCTAAGATTAGAGTGCAACGATGCCTTGTTCTTCCAGAGCACTCTCAGTCCGGATAGTTTCCGTTCACTCGTAGAATTACGTGCCCTCACTATCGAATATTGTAAATTGGGGAATTTGACCGATGGTTCGTTCCGCGGCCTACAGGATTTGCGCAATCTCACCATCCGTACACACAATGGCGACTGGTCAACAATGTCGCTGGACATTTCACCTACCAGCTTTAGTGAATTTCGCCAATTGGATCGCCTAGACTTGAGTCTCAACAATATTTGGCTCATTCCTGATGGAATGATCTGCCCTCTAAAAGTGCTAAAGCATCTAAATATTTCCCACAATGAAATCCAAGATATATCAAATTTCCACTTCAGCGCTTCACTTAGCACCCGGAAATCTCGAATTTGTGGATCATCTCTGAATAGCATCGATTTGAGCCACAACAAAATAGCCAACCTACCATCAGCCATATTCTCCGGTTTGGGTCGTCTGGTCAACCTGAATTTGGCCCGTAATGGTATGAATTTCATCGCTGATCGTGCCTTCGAAGGTTTGGTGTCCCTGCAAGTCATCGATTTATCAGAAAATCGTCTGACCTCTCTTCCGCCAGAGCTATTCTCGGAGGCCAAGTTCGTCAAGGAGATATACTTAAAGAATAACAGTATCAACGTGCTTGCTCCCGGCCTATTCAGTGAACTATCTGACCTACTAGTCTTGGATATGTCAGCCAATGAACTTAATTCGCAGTGGGTTAATTCGGCCACATTCGTTGGCCTCAAACGGCTATTCTTGCTTGATCTCTCTGCCAACAAGATTAGCAAATTGGAGTCCAATCTCTTCCGCTCATTGACAAGTCTGCAGGTACTTAAGCTCGAAGAGAACTACATCGATCACATTCCCGATGGTGCTTTCACTGATTTGACCAACTTGCATACGTTAATCCTCTCCAACAACCGCATCTCCACCATTGGCCCCAACACTTTCCGTGGCTTATATGGCATTTTGATCCTCAGTTTGGATTACAATCGCATTTCGAAAATCGACACGCAAGCCTTGAAGAACTGTTCCAGCATACAGGACCTACATTTAAATGGCAACAAACTACAAATCATTCCTGATGCGCTCTCCTATGTGCCATTGTTGAAGACTCTCGATCTGGGTGAAAACCTGATCACGAGCATTGAAAACACATCCATTACAGCAATGGAGAATCTGTATGGCCTTCGTCTCACTGAAAACGCCATCGACTACATCAGGCGTGGGGTGTTTGATCGCATGACTTCCTTACAAATATTAAATTTGTCTGGGAACAAAATCAAAGGCATCGAAGCCGGCGCCTTGCATCGCAACATTCAACTTCAAGCCATTCGCTTGGATAGCAATCACTTAAAAAATATTGCGGGACTTTTCACTGACTTGCCAAATTTGGTGTGGCTGAACATTTCAGACAATCGCCTAGAGAAATTTGACTACTCGCATATACCAACTGGACTGCAGTGGCTGGATGTGCGAGCCAATCGCATTGCCCAATTGGGCAATTACTTTGAAATTGAGAATGAACTCAGCTTGACAACTTTCGATGCCAGCTCTAATCTCCTTAGTGAAATAACTGCCGGCTCCATACCAAATAGCATAGAAGTTTTATATTTGAACGACAATTTAATCGGAAAAATTCAACCATACACTTTCTTCAAAAAGCCCAACCTCACCAGGGTAGATCTCATCCGTAACAAACTAACTACCCTTGAACCAAACGCTCTGCGCCTCTCACCAATTCCAGATGATCGCGACATCCCAGAATTCTTCATTGGACACAATCCATTCCAGTGCGATTGCAATCTTGATTGGCTTCAAAAGGTAAACACTGAAACTCGCACGCAGCCCAAACTCATGGACTTAGATCAAATCTATTGTAAATTGTCCTACGCACGCGGCAAAACTCATGTTCCTCTCATTGAGGCCAAATCCAGTGACTTCCTATGCAAGTATGAAACTCATTGCTTTGCCCTATGCCATTGCTGTGATTTCTATGCATGCGACTGCAAAATGGAATGCCCCGACCGTTGTTCTTGCTACCATGACCAGTCATGGACTTCAAACGTTGTTGACTGTTCGCGTTCCGGCTACGATCGTGAGTTGCCTTCCCATATACCCATGGATTCAACACAGCTGTATTTGGATGGTAACAATTTCAAAGAATTGTCAAGTCATGCCTTCATCGGGCGCAAGCGCTTGAAGGTCTTGCATCTGAATCACTCGCGTATTGAGTTTGTCCACAATCGCACATTCTACGGTCTATTGGAGTTGGAAGTGTTACAGCTGAATCACAACAGCTTGCGTCACCTGAATGGCAACGAATTCCAAGGTCTAGATAACTTGCAAGAGCTCTATTTGCAACACAACTCGATTGCCAGTATTGACTCGCTGACATTTACGCATTTGTACCACTTGAAAATCCTTCGTCTCGATCATAATCTGATAACTGAGTTTGCCGTGTGGAACTTCTTACCTCCTTATCTCAATGAGCTACGTTTAACTGGTAATCCATGGTCATGCAACTGCGGTTTCGTGGATAAGTTCCGTGACTACATTAACCGACATGAATCGGTGCTGGAGAAGCCTAAACTGCGCTGCTCAGCATTGGCTGGCTCCAATGGTACCATAGGCATCAATACCACCGCCGCTCTCACGCAACAACCAATTGAGCAATTCGCCCTTTACCTCAGTCCTGAGATATTGAAGGATTCCACCATTCGCTATTTGGTTTGTGGTGGAGTGCAGCAGCAACAGCTTTTGGGATCCAGTGGCGCCCCTGAAATCAACGATAATGTCATCATCAACGGCAACATGACCTCAACCAAAATGATTCTTTCGCAACCACCCATGCACGACTATGTACCAATTCTAGTGGCCATTCTAACTGGCTTTGTATTTGTGATCATTTGCACAATGTTGGTATTTATCTTCAGACAGGAAATGCGAGTTTGGTGTCACTCACGCTTTGGTGTTCGTCTATTCTACAATGGAAACAAAGACATGGACAAAAATGAACGTGAAAAACTCTTCGATGCTTTTATCTCCTACAGCTCAAAAGATGAAGCATTTGTCACAGAAGAGTTGGCTCCGCTGCTTGAACAAGGCGATACACGTTACAAATTGTGCTTGCAAAGTCGCGACTTCCCTGTGGGTGGTTATATGTCAGATGCTATTGTACAGGCCATCGATACATCGAGAAGGACAATTATGATTTTGTCGGAGAACTTCATCAAGTCTGAGTGGTGCCGTTTTGAATTCAAGTCAGCCCATCAATCTGTCCTTAGAGATAGAAGAAGAAGATTAATTGTCATTGTCCTGGGCGAAGTTCCCCAAAAAGATTTGGATCCTGATCTACGTCTCTACTTGAAGACCAACACCTACCTTCAGTGGGGCGATAAGCTTTTCTGGGAGAAGTTACGCTTTGCTCTTCCCGATGTGCCCAACAATCAGCGAAGGCCACATGGCGTTGGTGGCCATTGTACAGGTGTTGGTGTTCACATGCCCATGGCACCGCACCACCATCATATGCCAGCCCATCACCTGCATCATATGCATCCACAAGCACAACTGCAACAACATCACCTGCAGCATGCTAGTTTCCGTTCGCAAATGCACCATAACATCAATGGCAGTAGGCAGAACCACAACCGAAACACCGCCATCCCAAATCCTTCACAACAGTCAACAGTATTGATGGGTCCTCCTCCCTGTCAAAATATGCCACCTCAGCAACAACAGCCCTTGCCCCTTCCCCCCACAGGCGGACAAAGTAGTATCCAACATCAAAGTTTGCCGCTGCCTCCCTGCCCGAGCCCACGAAGTGCCACAACGCATTCTTCAATTGGAGGAGCGTCTACAAATTCCGG
The DNA here is from genome assembly GCF_050003625.1 of Haematobia irritans. Lineage (NCBI taxonomy): Eukaryota > Metazoa > Arthropoda > Insecta > Diptera > Muscidae > Haematobia > Haematobia irritans. The sequence goes on from NC_134400.1 coordinate 1,562,764, forward strand.
CAGATCAGTGGCGGTCCACATCTAATTTTAGTGTTGCATAACTATAAGTGTAAGTGTAATGGGCCCAAAATGCAAAACGAAAAGAATGGGGGTCGGCCACCGATCATTTTGTCAATTTAGGAACATTTGTTGATCAAATGCCATTAACCATTTCTCTTAGCCAGTATGTTTTTTCACTCTATTTGGCTCTGCCTTGACATTGATCTCTTTTAGTCATTCATTGAAATGGCCGAAGTTCTGTGCCAGTCAATCATTTTAAATGACCATTTTGAATTTGTATCTCGGCTCGTTAAAACAAGAGGTTTTTTCCGTATCACTTCTTTATGACTTTTCCTCTGGCAACTCGAACCCAAAGAGAACGCGAAGACACAGCATTAATGGTGAACGGAAAACCTATTACAATAACAGGCTGATAGCCAAGGCACAGAGGCAAACGATGAAGACAACATTGAAACTGTCAGACTCGCAATGGCATTTACCCAACGGACTAATCGAACAGACGTACGAACGGACTGCAAGTGAGGTACAAACAAGGTAGAAAAATTATGGAGATAATGAAGGAGATGGCAAAATAATGTGCAAGGGGAGCACACAAAACGGCCAAGGAAATGATGACGACGAGACAGACGTATCGTACTCGGCCAGCCATAAAAACCTTTTGGCACAATGGTAATGCCAAACAACAAGCGTAGCAAACGAGCCAAGATGCAAATGAGCTGCTGCCGTTACTTTGGCGGCAGCAGAAGTCTTTTGCCTTTTTGCCACAATTGACGTGCATTTTGGTGTGCTTGTTGCGCTTTGCGGTGAAATGATTGAGCGCAAAACGCGTTTGCCTCCTCACAAGGTCTCATGGATATCTTGGCTTTTCGCCGGGGCTGCCTTCTTGGCTGTTTCCTTTTCCACCTTGTAATGATTCACAAAATTGATGTTGCATGCTTCGAAGGAAGACAAAAACAATCCATACCAAATATTGCAACTAAGAAAGTGGACAGATAGGGAAAAATATTTAGGAGGGCACGTACAGACGGAAAGGGAGATGAAGGACGATAGAAACAAAACAAAACCGACAAATCATTGCACAGACAATGCCAACAGCACACAAATGTTGTACCCAACGGCCGACCGACTAGCCAGTTTAGACGAAGACAACATGCATAACCCCGTAGACGGCGACGACAGCCATTACCAGACAGAGAGATCCAGACTCAGGCAAAGACCAAACAAACTTGACGTCTTGCGACAATGGACACTGCTGTATTTCAATAGCCTGCTAAAGCAACCAAATGGAAATGAAAGAGAAAAAATGGGGACAGCCATGCAACTTCATTTGTTTTTTTTCTTTGCCAATATTCCTCCAAAAACCATTGAAACCTGGTGGCATCATCAGCATTAGGAACCAAAATAGATTTCTATTCATTCTCCTCTCTGAAGGCGACAACTACCATGACCACAAAAACAAATTTGCTACATTTGTTTCACCGCAAAAGAGCCTGACGGCAGGAGAAAGGCAAAAATGTTTTCAAAGAAATGCGAATTGCTTTCTAAATGCCTTCCTCTGGGCACCCCGTTTGGTCCGGCCGAGTATTTCTCTGGCTAATAGGAAAATAGGTGATGTGTTTTTGGCAAAATGATTCGATAGCCTGCGAAACAAAATTTCATATTGAAAACATTCCAAGAAACTTAAAAGGGGTCAATGTAAATTACGAAGTGGCCAATGAAGTAAGGGGTATAAAGGCTTACACACAAAAAAATATTACCAGACATTTAGCAATGATTAAGAAAACCCAAATTCAGTTGAATCAATTATATTTGCTAAATGATATTATCATTTATTTGGATTGATTCACTACAGAAAATATTTTTTTGTGTGTAGTGCACGCACAGTTTCTAATTTAAATTGTTAAACAAATAATTGTTGTTTTTCAAAAATCAATGAAAGAATGTGATATAAATGTTATATTTAAGTCTATAAACATAAATTAATTGTATAAATGAATGCATTAAAAAAGATAGTAACTAAATTTTCTCGTTTTCCCTAATTGTATTTGGAATAAAATTTGTACATTTTTTTTTTTTGTTTGTATTAAGCAATCAGTTTCGATCCATAGACTAAGGCTAGCCAAGAGCAATCCAATACCCCAGTCAGTAGGAATGTATTCTTGGTGATAAATACTTTGTAAATATTTTCAGATGGTACTTAAGGGAAGACATCCTCTCCAATCGTTAGCACCTCCAAATGAAACAGCCATATTTTATGAATTTAGTTAAACTTTCAATTACATCATTTTTAAAATTGTAACGAATATTCAGACTCGAATGCGATTGATTGTAATTTTTGCATTTCATTTTTGACATTTTGAGTATTTTTTATCCGAGAGATTGTATTGTAAAATGTAATTTTGTGTTAAATAGCGACTGATTATGTTTATAAGTTAGTTTTGTAAATATTTTTTGTTTTTTCTCTACTATCTACTACCATCATCCTCATCATAATCATAGCCATCCCACCCTTGAATCTAGCATGTAAACCAAGTGTATTAATTTATTCTCCCTATTATTTGTTTTGTATTATTATTTTGTCCTAGTTTTATGTATCTTAATTTATAAGTAGAATTAATTAACAATTGTATTAGAAATAGTGGTCACAAACAAAATATAGTCGTACGAAATGAAAACAAAAAAACGAACCAGAACCATACTAAGAATTGAAAAAGACAATAATAAAAAAATTCAAAACAAATTTTGAAAATATTAAAACAAAATTCCAACCTGAGTTTTTATTTATTACGGTATAAGATCTGTCATGAATTGTATTTGTACCACCTTCATTACTGACTGCTTGTTGAAGGTGCGTTACAAATTTCTTATTATAAAAGGCATAACTAAATTATTTTTACCTCATCCTGGATCTCTTCCACGAAAAGATCAAATGACCAATAGTCATTTTGTTAGAACATTGATTATCAGAAACATTCCAATGATGAGGCTGGCATCATGTGTTCCTACACCTGTATTGTTTGGACTGCAGGTAGATATTGGGTTTTTGGTATCTTTTGCAAATGCTATAAATTTCACCAGAACGACCTAAAGGTCGACTATAACAAGATTACCATCAAGGTTAATTTCTTGTGAGTATCACCGCTGCGTGTAATGATGAGCGGTTGACCTTTGTAAATTGACAAAAACATGAAACTATGACAGTTTCTCTTAATCTACCAAAAAATAAAAATACCTCCTATGAGCAAAATAAAACTAGCACAGGTAGTTCATCATCTTCATGGCCCGCTTGTAATCAAAAACTTAATCCATGATTGGTATCTTAAATACCGATCTTGTTTTATGTGGATTTTTTTCTCTTACTCAAGTTGTAAAGAATTTGTTTTTTTCCTCTTTGACAAATCGAAATATCTTACGAATAGATCTGTGATAAGAAACAAAACATCGATTTTAATGTTGATCATTTGATCTGGTACTTTGTCACAAGCTGCCGTGATTGATGGTTACAACTAAAGGTGATCTGATACATAGGCCAAGGTATTCCATTTGTAAAACGAAAGAAAAGCTCCACATAATTTATACCTGAAGATGAAATTGGTTGTATTTAGCATAAAAAAATTTGATGATTATACTTCGAAAATTAAAATTTCACCTTTTGCAATGATTTATCTTTTTTATGTATACTCGAAAAGTCTACTTTGAATTTTATGATTATTGAATAGTCGGCTAGTGGTGCGTCACTTTCATCTAATGACCTTAAGGTATATGAAAAACTCGACAATTAAAACAAGAAGGTAAAATCGTCGCAGGAATCGGACCGGTTCTTATTCTCAATAATTGAAGTTCGTGTGTTTTTTAAATTATTGATTTTTTACAGCCCAGTTCTTCCAGTCCAATGTACGGGGAATAAAAGTTTTAAATCTAAAAAATGTCACGTCGAAAAAAGAACCAGAGATCGATGTCAAGAACTATAATCATTGAATACCTATGGAAATTATTTAAAGTTAAAGTTTAAATTATTTAAAGTTTCATGCAAATTGTATAACAGGTTGACTGATAAGTCTCCGGTCTAACAAAGAAAAACACATTTTTTTGTGATGACCTCTTCATTGCAGCCAAATTTTTTCCCTGCGAGCATCCTTTTGAGGTCTGAGAACAAGAAAAAGTCGCTGGGGCCAGATCTGGAGAATACGGTGGGTGGGGAAGCAATTCGAAGCCCAATTCATAATTTTCATTGTCCAGCCAAGTGTTTGCTTTCACAGTATTTTTTCCCTTCAGAAAACAGTATTCTATCAAAACACGAAATTCCTTTTTTTCCATTTTTTCACAATAACAAAAGTTGCTTCACAAAAGACGCTCTATCTCACAAACTAATTGACTTACAGACGTCAAATAATCATTTGAAGGTTGGTACTATATAAAAATGATATGCATTTAATACTAGCGGCGCCATCTATGTGTCAGACCGGGGACTTCTCAGCCAACCTGTTAATGATAAACCATATTTTCTGATGGCTTAAAAAAATCATATTCCCAATTTGAAGAAAATCGGAAAAAATGATTTTTTGTCGAAAATAAAATGCGGGCCAATCTGATTCCGATTTTTTTTTTATCAAAACGAATTAGGAGTGTCCATATTCACTTAATAAGTTTCAAAGAACTCTAGAGTACAAATAGCGAGATAGGGATGGTAAAATAATTAAAATCGGGGAATATGCCTGCAGGAAGGTTATTTAAAAAATGGGGCAATTTCACCAAATTTCACATTTCAGAAAAGTCAAGTTTTTACTCGACTTTAATGTCGGCCAATCTCGACAAACGATTATTTAAAAAATAAATCGAAAATTTAATTTAAAAAAGGGAAATGTGATGTAATTATTTTAAATGCTGACAAAATTTTAAAAGGCTGAAAGTCACGTCGTTAAAAATTCGAATTTTCAATAATCGCAAAAGAACGTAAATTTTCAAAAATTTAATATGAGAAAAATTTTGGTTTTTAGACTTTCATTACACAATTCATGGCTAATAATCAATTGAATAAAAGTTGCGGTTTCTACACTGAAAGAAGAGTTTTCTTTTCTGAGGAACGAATTTCTAGACAGAGTTTTCGTTTTCTTTTAAAACTAATAAATTCTATTTAAAATAAGATTAGAGAAACTCGTTTGTCATAAATACCGTTTTATTTGCTCTTAAAGAAAATACTTTTCATTAAAGGGGAATTTCTGTTGTCCAAAATTTCGTTCCGGAGGAAACTATGTTTTCTTTAGGTTTATGTGCTCAAAAGATTAATTCATTGGAGATGTGGCTGTAGAGAAAACTCGCCCGATATGCACCTTTCTTAGTATACCACACGCAAAGAAGAACTTTTTCCTCGGGAACGAAATTTTAGACAAAGTGGAAGTTTCACTTTGGTATAAAGAATTTTCTTTAAGAGCAAATAAACCAGAGTTTATGACAAGCGATACAATAATTGTCTCTACACTGAAAAAAATATTGTCGTGAGGTCAAAGATTTCATGTCTTTAAAATACGAATGCAAATTTTGCTTAGCATAGAAGACGCATGTCTCTAATATAAAGTTTTTTTTCTTTGTCCAAAAGCCGATAAACTTTTCAATGAAGTCGTATTGTCCTTATAATTAAAAGATTTCACTTAAAAATGGGTATCATAACATGAAAGAAAAAATGTTTGAATTAAGATCAACAGGACTTTAATAATTCAGAAAAAAATTTTAAATTTAATGAAATTGTCTTTAAATTAGTTGTCTTTTTGTATCTTGACTACAAAGCAAAAAATCATTCAAAAATAGGACATGGTTTTCAACACTTTACTTTAAAGACGTTTTTTAATTGAAACATAGCACAATTTTTACTGGAAGTCGAGTCTTAATTTGGAAAATAAAGTTGTCGTTAACCCGTTTTTAAAGGACTTTGATAGCATATGAAGAAAAAAGCTGAAAAAGCGAAAAATTACAATTTGCTTCCTAGAAGCAATTACACAAACCCCAAATTTAAAAGAGAATTGTGTCTTAAAAGTATCCTTACTTGTATTCTCCGCTTCTTTGGCTCGGAATCAATACCAACATTTTTAAAGTAAAGACAAAATCTTTGAAACCGGTCATACTTTTTTTCAGTGTAGTCTTCTAAAGTGTCAAATGAAAACTTAATTTGTTTAAAATCTCGTCCTTCAGAAAAAAAGACTCCTTGTTGAGTGTATATAGGCATAATTTTTAGGATTCAAAGGAATGCGAAATACTTAATTTCTGATTAAAAATATACTTCTTAGGTCCTCAGGTTAATTGAATATCAAATGGTGAAAAACGGTACGAAATTTCAAGAAAAATTCACTAAATTGTCCTTATGTGGTAGGATGTCGATATTTCCTTGTACTACAAATGGAGTGATAAACTTATTTAGTGGAAAATGTGAATACAAAAATCATTATTTTCAATATCATAAGCTCCATATTGTATTCAATTAAAAAAAAACACATTTAAATAAAATTGCTATAATGAAACAATCATTTAAGCAAATAAAATTTAATTGGTCAATAATTCAGCTTCGAACGCAATATGATTTTTATTAATCAAATTAAGTATTTCATTAATATCCATCCTTTCCTCATTTCAGTATAATTTCTTGAATCTACCTAAACTTCTCTTCTCTTGCTCTGATAATCTTCCAAGTTTATTAATTTTTTCCAAAAATTAAGTTGAAATATTTAATGGAATGTGATTCTAAATGGCCAACGGATGACAATAGTAGCGTGGAATACAACCACACAAAAGTCCGTCCGTCCGTCGAAGCCAAAATATACCTTCAAGCTTATCAAGTCAATCAAGAGTAACATCAGCTCCAAGAGAAGCTAATCAAATTAATATGATTAGGCGATAAGCAAACTAGGGAACTAAAGAAAGCAAAGAACTCCGATAACATGGACCGGACTACACACCGTCAGCTTCAGTTTCCAAAAGCCATAACAAATGACAGTACATCAGACATTAATTAGAAATTAATGTGATATAATTAAAAATCCAACATAAAAGTTTGACTCTTCAAAAACGAATTCCAAAAATTACGCTCATTCAAAGCAATTTGAAATGTTAATAAGCCATCCAGCTATAGCTGGCCGGTTTGCTTTCGTTTGTTGGGCTGTTTCATGTCCCATCAACATCACATCATGGAAGACCTGGATATCGAGCAAGACATTATCTCTTGTTTTCCTGTGGCTTGGTCATTTGGACCAAAAGAAATATTTCAAGACATAAGGATGACTATGACAGTGGGTCACAAGGTGTATGACTTGTAAGTGTGGGAATATGGGGACGAGGCACTTCTATTGGACAATTTTGTTTGGCTGACTGTGGTTAGATGTTTATCCTAAACTAACAACAATGATGCTGTTGTTGTTGATGATGATGATGATGACGATGATTGTTATTAACATCGATGTCATTTATCTGCACTCATTGTTGTTCGTGTCATGGAAATCTCAGTGTCTGCAACTATGTATACGTGTCTTTGGCCTTGTTTGTTGTGGATGTGGTTGGTTCTTCGGTATCGATGTTGGTGGCATTGAATGTTTATTCATCTACTAATTCTTCCAGGCCGTGTAAGGCTCTCTACAAGAGGATATTAAACAAATTTCTAGTATAACCTTGAAATTACAGTAGCCTTGAAATTAAGACTCCAGAACAGTAGTTGTGTCGTCGGCATTATTCTCATTAGGGGCCTTTGTAAACATTTGGACAAGATGGATAAGGATGAGGTGGGCAAAATGAAATTACACGAATAGCTATTCAAACTTCTAAGAGTCATCGCAAAGATATTTGACAAGACATTTTCCAAGCAAATATCATCCACGCTTAGCATAGTACTAACGTTGCTATGCCACCAAAGATGATTTGGTTTGTCAGCTGTTTTGCTACTGGCCTTTAGTGAGTCGCATCTTACAATTAGTAGCAGCAGTAGCTATAGCAACTGAAATAACAATGTAATGGACACTAGACTGGCCTCAGTTTAAACAGTCCAAACAAAATGATTAATATTTTTCTAGCAATAAAATCCCAATGTTGTAGTTCAATAGTAGTTACAGTTGAGAATTTCCTTCCATTATTGTCAGGTACATTCAACGAAGTTAAAACTAAGTCTATTGTAGCTAATATTGGACAAGGCTGAATCTTTGGTAGCATCTATCGAGGATCACATACCAGAGAGATTACTTAGTAAAGTGGATATACAATTAATGGCCCTAAAGAGAGCCTTTTTGAATGGTTTATAGCGAGCCTCTTTTAAATTTAGGTTTGTAATATCCAAAATATTGCACTGAATATGGAAATCCATTTAACAGGTTGGCTGATAAGTCCCCGGTCTGACACATAGATGGCGTCGCTAGTATTAAATGCATATTATTTTTATATAGTACACCCAGAAAAAACTGACCCCTTCTTTAAGTTAAAATGAACTCATTGCGAAGAAAGTTGAACTTCGTATAGCGCCAAAGACATTTTTATTTGTTTGAACGATGTGATTTTCGTAGAAATTAGGAATAATGCATTCCATATATTAGTTAACATTTTCCTATATTTATATACCACTATACTACAGAATGAAAAAAATTAACTAATTTGAATTCATATATGGAATGATTTTATTGACATTTTTTCATTCATTTCGACAAATCTTACACATTTGTGGTAAAACTTTTACTTCATAATTAGAACTGCTTACCTTCGTTTTTAAATACAATTTTATTTATTTCTATAAGCAATTTTATCTTCAATAAAAGACATGTTTTATTAATATATTGAATATATTTATTAAGAATCAACAGCATCGAATCTCTTAGAAATATTAGTTTATTATTCCACTATTTCCAATTTCCGTGTGATATTATCAACTGTAAAACGCACTTTTTCTTCTTCTTGTACTTTTCACTTTTAATAAGTTGCTGCCTAACGATTTTGTCCTCCTTTTACAATTTCAATACCTACAAATATAAAAAATCATAAAACATTTTTGTTGCAAAAGGTTAGCGTCACTGAATATTACCTGATAATTGAAGATTCCAAAATGAAGACAAATGAAAGGGTTGTTATTCTGCTGGTGTTTTCTTTCTTTATACACTATCACGAACATTGATAGATTTATTTAAAAAAAACGAAAATTTTTCTCACTAATTTAAAATAAATATTTTATTTGTTATTTATTATAATTTTTTAACAATCTCTCCGTATACCAAAACAACGCGATTCCAACTAAAAAAACAACCGACGCGCAAATATATCGATTACACCCACGCGCTAACACATCGATTACGATGACAGGTATCGATTACAGGTAGACAATAGAAATTAAGGAAAATTTCCTATATTCTAACAAGTGTGTTTCCTTAAGTTTTGAAAGGATTGCATACTTCTTAGTACGAATGAACTAAAATATTTTTCTATGCCAAGTGTTGTTCGTATGTATGAAAAACTTTCTATTATAAAGGAAGTCGCAATTATCATTTTATAAGAAATTTTACTAATTTTTAAGAAACTTGGTTTTAGTTCGGTTTTTGTTTATTTTTACGAATGCTTTGTTATCGGTGAATAAAATTTTCTTTTTCAGTAGTAAATTCGTATACCCAGCGAAGAAAATAGTATGAGTAAAATTCCATGCCTTATTCTAGTTAATGAACTATTCCTAACTGCTTACAGTTTAGGATTTTTTTACTGAAACGAGTAAATTTTATTATTTTTCACAAAAATTTACCTTAATGGAAAAAAAATGGATAAACTATATTGATGAAAATTTTTTCCTTTAGTTTCGAAGGCACTTTTTTCTGGGTGTACCAACCTTCAAATGATTCGTGTCAAAATTTGACGTCTGTAAGTCAATTAGTTTGTGAGATAGAGCGTCTTTTCTGAAGCAACTTTTGTTATTGTGAAAAAAATCGAAAAAAGGAATTTCGTGTTTTGATAAAATACTGTTTTCTGAAGGGAAAAAATACGGTGGAAGCAAAAACTTGGCTTGATAATGAGTTTCCGGACTCTGCCCCAGGGAAATCAACAATAATTGATTGGTATGCAAAATTGAAGCGTGGTGAAATTACCACGGAGGACGGTGAACGCAGTGGACGCCCGAAAGAGGTGGTTACCTACGAAAACATCAAAAAAATCCACAAAATGATTTTGAATGACCGTAAAATGAAGTTGATCGAGATAGCAGAGACCTTAAAGATATCAAAGGAACGTGTTGGTCATACCATTCATCAATATTTGGATATGCGGAAGCTCTGTGCAAAATGGGTGCCGCGCGAGCTCACATTTGACCAAAAACAACAACGTGTTGATGATTCTGAGCGTTGTTTGCAGCTGTTAACTCGTAATACACCCGAGTTTTTCCGTCGATATGTGACAATGGATGAAACATGGCTCCATCACTACACTCCTGACTCCAATCGATAGTCGGCTGAATGGACAGCGACCGGTGAACCGTCTCCGAAGCGTAGAAAGACTCAAAAGTCCGCTGTCAAAGTAATGGCCTCTTTTTTTGGGATGCGCATGGAATATTTTTTATCGATTATCTTGAGAAGGGAAAAACCATCAACAGTGACTATTATATGGCATTATTGGAGCGTTTGAAGGTCGAAATCGCGGCAAAACGGCCCCATATGAAGAAGAAAAAAGTGTTTTCCCACCAAGACAACGCACCGTGCCGCAAGTCATTGAGAACGATGGCAAAAATTCATGAATTGGACTTCGAATTGCTTCCCCACCCACCGTATTCTCCAGATCTGGCCCCCAGCGACTTTTTCTTGTTCTCAGACCTCAAAAGGATGCTCGCAGGGAAGAAATTTGGCTGCAATGAAGAGGTGATCGTCGAAACTGAGGCCTATTTTGAGGCAAAATCGAAGGAGTACTACCAAAATGGTATCAAAAAATTGGAAGGTCGTTATAATCGTTGTATCGCTCTTGAAGAGAACTATGTTGAATAATAAAAACGAATTTTGACAAAAAATGTGTTTTTCTTTGATAGACCGGGGATTTATCAGCCAACCTGTTAGAGATGGATACCCCCCCTTGGACGTTTTATTTCAAAAGCCCTCCAATTTCTCAATTTTTAAAGCAGGTTGATCAGTGTTGATATTCAGGCGGGTAGAACACTTTTTGTAAATCCAATTCCTTCTCATATACAACCTCTTACGTCAAACCCTAAAATTGTAATTTTAGCTGATCGTCCTAGAAGTCGGTACAAGACATTGCGAGTGCAATGTATCTGCCAATGTGGGATAAAATATATGTTTGCCTACAACCACGATTTTAATAAATACATTTAATGTTTAACTGGAATTACACTAATCACGAAAACTATAACATCAATCAACTCTGATTCAATTAAACATTTAATTGGTTCACCTCATTTCTGAATTTCAGATTTCTGTGTATTTCAGGGTCTCATGTACGACATCGCTAGGTCTTTCTATTTTATTAGGGTGTAAAAACAAAGTTGAAAATTAGCATTTTTGAAAAACTTTTGTAATAGATTAATTGTAATTATAAAATACAAATAGCGTAATTGAAATTGAGAGACAGAAGAACCTTTGATTTGTTTTTGGAAAAAAGACATCGAGTTTCATACAAGCAAACAGATATTGCATAGTAACCTTGAACTACATTGTCCATTGAAGCCACTCTAATATTCAAAATAGTGGATAGAGTTTGTTGAAAGTACATGGGCCTTGCTTTTTTGTTTTTTTTTTCAAAAATCGTTACACATACATTTTTAAAGAAAATCTCAAAATAATTTTATATTAATTAGATACTCTTGAATTGAAATTAAAGGAATTTAATATTGAAATTGTGAACATGCCGATATCATTAATCAACTATTAATTTTCATTGTTGGGCTTTGGCATTCCACCATGAATAGATGGACGGATGGATGATTAGATGCGAAGGGAAAAGATGATTCCCAACATGAAAAAATATACTAATCATTCCCATGACTAAAGACGACCACCATCGCCACCATATCGATTATTTCATTGAATTTTGTATTGGGTGGTGGAGTGTTTGGGGGGGGCACAAAAACTTCACATCTATACCGAAGAGTGGCTATGGCGATATGGGAGTTATAAATATTTGATATCATGACAAAGGGAATGATTGCAGACGAGTGTGCACTCCAATAAATACATCAAATAGGGCAAGCCTCATTTACTACAGCTGGATCAGCTACGAGGCTTCTCCATAATGCCTTCTGATGAGTTATGTACTCTCCTACTTCCACAGATCCAGTTATACAGACATGTAAACAATCAACTTGAATGAATCTGCAATAACTGCGATTATTTGATACTTAATAAATGCTTAGGGATGGTGACTAAATTTATCCAAAGCCAATAAACGAATTGGAAGGACATATTAGTATCTGTATGCCACACAGACACATTGTGGGCAATATCCATACAAAGTTAGCGTATGTACACAGGATGTTTAGCAAAGCGGAAGCTACACACAAACACACCTATGCACTTAAATAAACAAGGCGATTTGACAGGGGACACAACAAACACTCAGCAGTTTGTGTGCAAACAATCAGTAGCCAGTGGGTAGCCCTGTAGACTTATCCTGCTGTTGGAGGCACTCTTCAAATAAGGGATAAATATTCGAACAGTACTACTACAGCAATATCGAAGAAAGCACTTGACACTGTAACATAACCGTACCGATAGCTCTAAAGTCCTGTGAACTCTGCCGAAGTGTACTTACTGGGTGGGCAAATGAGTGTTTAAATAACCGTCTTGAAGGACAAGCGAATGTGTAGACCATTGAACATTGGCATATGAACGACATCGACATCTCAAGCAAATGAACATTAGAAATTCAAACCTAAACTGATGATTTTGAAACAAACAGAACTGACTAAACATTGGATGGAAAACATTGGATTGATGGACAGATGCCATTGCCATGGGCGTAGCGTGCGTGACACTTTTGTCTCTCGTGCCAAACATAATCTACCAAAATTTTCTGAAAATTTTATTAGAAATCTACCAAATTTAAAAAATTTCATTAAGAAGTTTTTGATCAAATTTTTGTTGTTAGTAACACAATGTTTTTTCTTCGAATGAAAAAAGCAACCACCGTGCATTGATATCAAGTTAAACACAAAATCTTTTAATAATTTTCTTAAAATTTTATTTTTATAGAAAATTTTCAGAATATAGTTGGAGAGGAATATTTTGCAAAACCAAAAGCTACCAAAACATCAAGAATTCTACCAATCTACTAAACAGTTAAACAATCTTATTTTGAAGTTGTTGATCAAATATTTTGTGGTTAGTATAACACAAATATTGCATTTATAGAAACTTTTTTCTATCGAAAATTTTGTCAAAATTTTATTTCTATACAAAATTTTCTCAAAATTTTATTTCTCAAAATTTTATTTCTATACAAAATTTTCTCAAAATTTTATTTCTATAGAAAATTTTGTCCAAATGTTATTTCTATAGAATATTTTGTCAAAATGTTATTTCTATAGAAAATTTTGTCAAAATTTTATTTCTATAGAAAATTTTGGGAAAATGTTATTTCTTTGGAAAATTTTGTCAAAATTTTATTTTTATAGCAAATTTTGTTAAAATGTTATTTCTATGGAAAAATTTGTCAAAATGTTATTTCTATAGAAAACTTTGTCAAAATATTGTAAAATTAAAGTAACTTTCTGTTGGAGAGGAATATTTTGCAAAATCTATCAAAACGTCTAAAAATTCTACCAATCTAGCAAACAGAAAAAAACTAACATTTTTGATAAATTTCTACCAACCGTGATTTGCGAGCATCCATCCAGGATCATATCCACATCAAATTAGATTTGAATTATAAAAAATTGTGACGAAAGAATATTCCTCAACCATTTTCGAAAACAAATTTTACGTTTTAGCTATAACGAATGCCCTTCATTTAGTTGTATAGGTAAGTGTACAATGGGTAGTATGATCCCTCCGTAACCATCCGCGCTATAGCCGCCAGGGTTCATATTTAACTTTCTCTTACTTGATGGCTTAAAATTTGGCTTTTGCGTATTATCATACCATCAAGTTTAACTTTAGCTCATAGACATTCCAGTAATTCGATGGCTTTTGACTTCTATTAGACCCTTGGGCAACAATGAGAACAAATCAAAAAATACCTGTCAGCACCTTTTGTTACAAAAAGTTTCTCAATTTAACACCTCCAATCACAAGCACATTTGTGTTTTTGTTTTTTTCTTCTTACAAAAGCCACCACCTACGCCTCTGTACACTTCCTTTGTCCACTTTTCAACTACCATCACTTGAACGAAATCTATTGAAAATTTCATTGTTGGCTATTTCTTCACATTTTATTTGCGTAGGGTGTGTGCTGTTTGTTGTTGGATGCTCATTGGATTTCATGTTGCTGAAGCGGTAGCAGGCCCATCACCAGGTCCGATTTTGACCCCCTCCCTGTTCAAGTGCCCTCGTTTTCTACTTCTCACTTTGTTTGTTTTAAAAGAAATTTGTAAAACATCATCGAGAAACACTTTTGGGAACCTCTTACAAGACACAAATTTGTAGAAATTCTTTATTGTTTGTTTTAAGATTAAAACTTTGAAAATGCATTCCAAAAACAAATCAAGTGGAGTGGAGGCAGGCTGAATGGATGGACCTGGAGCAAAAAAAAAAACAAAAAACGACAAATAGAAATCAAATGAAACGATGCAGGAACAAACAAATAAAAAGACAACCATCTAAACATCCTAAAGAGCTGAGTAAATGACTGCGTCGAATGGGTCCATGATGTGGCTGGGTGTGCTTGTGGCCTTCATCCAGGCCTGGATGGTTGAGCCAGTGATGCAGCTCATCATGCTTCAGCTGATAGCGATGATTATGATGAGGCACTTGAAGTAACAAACTGCACTTAAGTGTCTGTGGCACTTGAGGCCCGATGAGTTGGGTTTGACGAAGACAACGACAGGTGGTGATGGCCTGAAGCCAAAAAACCCTCCAACCAACCATCAAACTCGAATGCATTCGATTTAAATACTATGAATAGATGGAAAAAAGTGGCGCTAACATCATCTACCTCTAAAAGTGATTTCAATGACCATTTGCTGTAACTAGAAGTGATCAGTGCCCATCATGTGGACACAATTTCCCACTTCCACACCGCAAACCTCCTTGGCCACCCTCCTAGAACGGAGCAAGTAAGTGGCCTTTTCCTGTCATCTCTCACTAGGAGCAATTGTCTATGACTTGTCTATGTCGTCCAAATGAATAATTGCACCTTTCCACTTCGGTCAGTACCTCGACAAGTACTTGGTGAAATTCATTAATTCCACTTAAATATGATTCGAATGTTTAAAATTATCCAACATGATTTACTTTTGGAGGAGAGTTGCTTGCATGTGTGGAAATGTTGAAGTTGGATGCCGGCAATCCATTTGGCTAAGACCCAAAATGAATGCAGAAGATCTTTGTATCTAGAGTTTAATCGAAAGAGCAAATTGCAGAATTTTTGTTTTAATTAAACACTGTCATAATGTTCAATTTAGCAGACGCACATGCTCACCGCAATTTCAGCTCAATTAATGTGCATTGCAAAACAACGCGACCATGGTAGACAGCGATGACGACGCCAGCCACTATTCAATGAATGGGTGATCGGATGGACGGACAGGGCCCATTGAGCTGATGCGAATTGTCTGCGCCATAGATTAAGATACGCCAAACCCAAACAGCACATTTTGCCACTTGTGGGCAATTTGGAGTGGTCTTCTGTTTTTTAAGCGTAGAACAGCTGTAAAGCTATTCCGAATGCGATTTGGTTTCGGTTTGGCTCTTTCCCTGTCACCTCTGTACCGCCCTCCAGTCCAGTTTACTGTAAATTTTTTGTTATCGTTTTTATGAAGAAATAAAGAAACACTCAGCACCACATAAACAAAAATCGTACAAATAACTGTGGGAATGGGGGTCAGTAAAGTCAGCCATGGAGAATAAGATCGAGCCGCAGAGCAGGAGGTACACTATCAAGCGATATAGACGCTTCTATGATATGGCATTTCAACAGCTAGCAAATAATGGCAAGCAATTTATGCGGCCAATCATCCATCCACCAGCCCAGCTAGTACTCAGTTCGCCAGGGTGGCCATAACTAATGTGTGATACATTGATTATGGAGCCACCGCCACATTTGTTTTAGGGGCAATCAATAGTGAAAAAAGTTTTGTTTTTGTTTTTTTGTTGGTGAAAAATTATGACAAAATATTAAACATATGTTTTTCGTATCTTTTGGGGAGCTTATTTATTGTTGCAACTTATCACAATATCAAACAAGCTAGAAAAACCAAATTGAATCTGGCCTCATGGAGAAAAGGCCTTAATTGGGTGTATGTATACACATAAAACATATTTTGTCTTCAATCACGAAATTAATTGATCCAATTAATGTTTAAATGAAATGTCTTCAATCACAGAAATGATAGAATCAATTAAAAAATTAATTGAAAGTCAACTAAAAATTAATTGATCCAATTCAAATATACAAAAAAATACAAAAAGGACCCGAAAAATATCAGCTACTCAGCAAAAAATTTGGAAGTTCTTCCAAAAGCACAACTTTAAAAGCACTTCCAGAAGATGCACTCCCAATGATGTTCTCTATTTTAACTACCCAGGAAGGTTTTTTCATACTTTTAATGGGTAATTTTAACTTTTTTTGTTTCAAATAGTTTAAAAACAGAGTAGGAATTCATAAAATGGTACAAATCATTTAAATTTTGTCGAAAAAATGCTAAATCCAATCTGAAAAAATTGTGCATTTTTGAAAATATTTGAGGTCCAACGTTTCCGACAAGCGTTAGAATCCATTAAAAATTATAAAAAACTAAAAAAATTATTTATTTGACAAAATATAACAGAATTTTTTAATGTACATCCAAAACATTGAATTCGGATCACACCTAAAGAAGTGATGCAAATTCAGTCCAACGGCTGTTGAAATGAAGGACTTCCGTCCTATGACAAGCCCCTTTTCATTACTTTTTTGGCGACGCTTTTTTTTTGCTGGGTACACCTTTTGAATGAATGTCTATTTACTACAGACATACAGTAGAAAAATGGTCTCAGAATTTCGTCTTTTTCGTTTATTGTTAAAAAAAAGTTTATAAAAATGCATTTTAGAGCTCACCAATATGGAAAATATTTATAGCTTATTAGATTAAAGCCTCTAAAATAGCATAACGAAATAAATCGAAACTATATAGGGAAATAGAGTTTGGTGTCGTTTTCGAATGTCCTCCTAAGGGGACATCGGTAATCAAAGGGTTAAATTATTCTTCTCAAAGGAAATAAATGTAATTCGATAAATCATCATTTTTAAAGACTTTGACTTGCTTAAATAAGTTGAAAAAAAGGAAATAAGAATATGTTTACAAAAAGACATTGCCCTTCATCTTTTTCATGCAACCATTACGGCGTTGTTTTCCCATCTGGTCACCCTATGTTAAAATAGTTTCCTTCATTCAATTACAATGTACTTCCAGTAGAGCAAAAAACCGCTCATTCGACGACTCTTCAATAAATATTTTATTATTTTTTGCAATTAATGTCCACTAGTGGCACAGGGCCATTAAAAAAATAAAGAATGTGATCATCTCTTTTAGATTTTATTGCACATTCTTGGGATATGAGCTGGAAGTGAGCAAAAAAAACCAACGACAAGACAAAACATGTAGCAGAAAGTTGAGAAGAAAACTCAAAGAAAAAAAGAACACTTATTCATAAATGTGTCAAAACTATGATCATAAAAAATTAAGAGCAATAGAGTTATGGCACCGATCGCTATAATCGTCAAGACCGCAAGCTTTATGGCCCTGGTAGAGATGGCGGCGATTATAACGACGACGATGATGCCATAGATAATAGAGTTGATGTAAATGAAACTGAAGTGAAGCCAAAAGACCAAACCTATCAGCCACTAAGCAATTGTCCACAAATAGCTCGCAGGCACTCACTCAGCCACCCAGGCCTGGTGATGTAAGATTATTTGTCACTTGGTGGCTACCAAGATTTCAAGGAGCCTCGGGTATGATTTCATTCATTCATCAGTCAGTCATGGAACAACAAACAGAGCAATTTACATAAACAATATCGCTTGTGTTTTTTTCTGTCGTATTATTTTTCGAATACTTGTTCAGGGTTTGTGATTGCTTTGGCATATTTTTTTCTTCATCGTCTTATGGAAAAGCCTAAAAGAGTTCTTTTGTGGTTGTAATTGATAAAACGATTAAGTCAACGACAACGCCCAGCACGGTCCAGAAATACAATTCATTCATCCATTGATTAAACAAAATGAAATCATTGAATGAAAAGACACATTTTGCTGTTTGCGTATTGTGGTTTACGCTTTTTTTTTTTGGTATGAACCACTTTTGCAAGCTTATCACATTTTTCAAGTACGTAACAGTACGAATTTACAAATTTTTGCCAAAACTCAGAATTAAGTGATTGCGTAAAATTTTGATTCATATTCGTAGTTGTAAGACAAGAAATACCTATTTTGTGATAATGCATCATATCAGAGAATTTAAGTTGGGTAAGTAAATAACTTCATGGGGTACGCACGTAACAAAATAACTAGAGATTATTGAAATGGAATTGTACACTGAAAGAAATTTTACTGTGACTGATTTCCACTGAAGCGTTTACCTCGATTAACCGAATAGAATTGCTGTGCACTCTTTGCTATTTCGTTATTGTGTAGCGTAGTACTTAGCCTATGTCGTCTTACACAGTTGATGGTAATCTCTACTGTTGAAGGCGAATTATCCTTACAAGTGATCAACAGAAATGCAGAAAACATTCGCAAGAAGAATAACATTCGAGTAGAAAATAAAAATTACTCTCAACTCAGTAAATAGCCACAATCTATAAAATGCATAAACTGCACACATTTATACTTTCACACATGCCACTTTTGTTGACTGTGAGTTCTTTCTCAAAGACTCCTACTGAAAACTACTCCTCAAATGGGTCTTTGTATCGTAGCAGAGGATTTTCTATTTGCCAGAGCTTTCGAATGAATGAATGCCTGAGTGAATAATAAACCAAATGTGTATGTTTTCATATTGAATTTGATACAATTGCAATATGTGGGTTTCCCCTTCGTTTGGTTTGTGTATGCGGGGGGGGCGACATATACATATGGCATTATGATTTACTTATGGTTTGCATTGTCCATCAGTTCCCTTCCCTCTTCACAAAAGATAGCACTATGAGGATTTGTTTTGTGAGCAGTAGTTTCTTGAATGAATTTTGAAGATGTATTGTGAAAATATGTAAACAATCCTCAGAATTCTAGAGTATCAAACGACACGAGATAGACACTTGATGGACAGCGAAACTCAGAAATTTATAGAGAATGCAACTATGGAGTAGTATATTAAAAGTCAATCATTCCAAAGTAAGGAAACCATGGATCCATGAGGACAACTCGGTAGGAAATGTCGAGAATTGCTTCAGTTTTAGCGCAGTTATTGCCTTTTATATTTAAGTTAATTTTTTGAAGGCAATTATTATTATTATTATTAATATACAGAAATTTGTAGTACTCATTTAAAATGTGAAAAATACACCCAGAAAAGGAATATGATCACCTCAAACATGTTTTAAGAGCAAAATGTTATTTTTGGATTTTCGCAACCATGTTTTTTTTTAAACATGTATCTGAATTCGGCAAGCAGGTTATATTTGACGAGAAAATAATATTTTAGTGACAAACATGTTACATGGTCACCATACAAAAATAACATTTTGCTCTTGAAACATGTTTGAGGTGATCATATTCCTTCTCTGCGTGTAGTAATTGACACCCTTCATACATACTTGTATCTGGGGAAATAACACAATTGATCTGTGGCTACCAGTTTTCCATTTCAACCACACCCAAATAAAAAATACTTTCTCCGGAACGAAATTTTAGACATATCAAATACGCTTTTGTTACAAATTATTTTTATGATCAAATAAACCCGAATTTATGGCAAACCTTGCAACGAATGTCTGAAACATTTTTTATTGGCTTTTGGAGAAAATTTTTTTGCTTCGTTTCTCAGAAAAGAAATATCTTCTTTCAGTTAGTTTTTTTGCTATACAAAACCTGTAAAAGAGTTCGATATCCTCGGAACACCCTTTTCTCCAATGTAATGCTAAAAGTATGGCATTCCTAGAGAATCTCATTATGAGGGGATACTAGGATGAAGTTGTTTGCTGTATACTTTATGAAATGCAAAGGGAAATCAATCGTGCATAAGTGTGTATTGAAATATTTGTAAGGGGAGACTTTGCATAAATAAATTTTTACTCCAATGACTCTTTTTGCCATCTGTTAGGTTTTAAGTTTCTCTGATTGCAAACTATCACAAATAAACTACAGGTAAGACTCTATAAACACAGTGACAAGTTGCATAATGGTAGAACTGAAAAGAAGAGAGAAATCTTTCAACAGAATATTAGCGATGTCTCAAATAGACTTTTTCATTGTCTTGTTCGTCAAGTTCTACATTATAGAGTAATATATGTACGTGTATGTCAAAATTTGATTTCCACTATTGAGTTTTTCTAGTAAATGAGATTCTAACATGATGATTTAAAAAATGTTTTATAGAGCTACACTTTAATCATATATAACTGACATCAATTTTGGCGAACGAGGCAGCAAGCATTGATATAATTTCCCAGATTAGGTTATAGTGACAGCCATTTATTTCCTGCTCACATTGTGATACCACAGGTGGTAAATTGCTCTCTTATCAATGAGTACTGCCCGATTCTATGTTCAGCTCTGTTACAAAGGACCATTTTTCTTAGGCGAATCCGAATGGAGCCATGCGTTACATTGACAACATTTAGAAGAAGTGGGACATGGTTAACCATTGTTCCGCTATCTAGCAGTCATAGTCATACAATTTTCTAATTTATAGAACCGAATTTTACATCACGATTACTGAGATGCAACTTTTCGTCAGATTGGTTGTAAGTCCATTACTAGCTCCGGTGTGTTCTCATTCATTCAAGCCAAACCGGTTTCATCTTAAATTGAAAAAGTCTTAACCGGAATTTCTTGGTGTTTTCTATGTTCGCGGAATAAATTTAATTGGATAAACCACAGTCGTTCGTTTTGTTTTATTAGCCTTTCAACAAACTTTCGCTTTCTCGAAGGTCTGTCCGTCAATAGATTTTCGGGATTAGTCTTTAGCCCCAGAGCTTGAGAAAATCCAATCTAAGACAGCATTTTGATGATGTGTAAATATTTTTAATAAAAACCAAATATAAGTAAGTATTTCTTATGTAAATAAACAATGAACATTAAATAACAGCTTAGGGCATTTGCATTTACATAAACCAAAACATTTGTCCGGCTGTCTTTACATTTTGCGTTTAGTTTGAATCGATTGTGAATCGATGTAAAGCGATTGGAAATCGAGCATTATTTATGAGTCAGACGTGATGGTTTGGTCATAAGAAAAAGCCACCAAACTTCATTCCACATTGCTTCGGAAATATTGAAATGCAACATTAGAATAATTTCTAGCCGGAATGAATGAATCAATGCAGTGCAATGGTTTGATCGCTTAACGATGATGACTAACTTCCATAGAAAATATGATGGAATATTGTAAAGACCGTGTTTATGGTGTCTACTGGTTGCATGATTCATGACAGTTCCCATGTAATTTTACAAAATAGAATAAACGTCTCTACCTTAATGGTATTGTAACTAGGATTGTGAAATCTAAAACAAAAGGTTGTCCTCTATTAAAATCCGTGTTAACTAAACATTTTTTTGCTTTGAGAGGCATAGATGGTTGTAAGAAAGTAAACGCTGATGCACTTCGATCGTTAAAACACAAAACTCATAAACAGTATAAATCTATCCCAATTGCATGTTATTGTCGTTTTTCATAATTGCCATTAGTGATGTTGCTATTAGTTTTCATCGCATTTTAGTTGTTGTTGTTGTTGCTGCTGATGTAAATGAACATTTTCCAAAATGCTCTCCGTTATTTCTCGTGCGTAATTGAAATTAATTTCAGTCAATTTTTGTGATTTATTGATTGGTTTCATCATTTTTCTTCATTTATGCTGACAGCATTTGTAAACTTACGAAAAAGTATGCAAGTTACAAATGCTGTCAGTGAATACATTTGTTAACCCATTAAGACCCACAATAGCAAACAAGAAAACGAATTACGCTTGCTGGGTTAAGAAGAGGAAGCTATCATAAGTTACCCTATACACCTTGGGGTTTTGGGATGTCTTCTGAAAAATTATGTTTATGTGAAGTACGTAGTTATCGTTTGCAGTCCAAGACGAGTGGAGGAAACCCTAAAAGGGAAAAAATGTAAAACGACGAATGTGTGTTTATCAAATTTTGTCAAATCATTGATAACAGGTTGGCTGATAAGTCCCCGGTCTGACACATAGATGGCGTCGCTAGTATTAAATACATATTATTTTTATATAGTACCAACCTTCAAATGATTCGTGTCAAAATTTGACGTCTGTAAGTCAATTAGTTTGTGAGATAGAGCGTCTTTTGTGAAGCAACTTTTGTTATTGTGAAAAAAAAATGGAAAAAAAGGAATTTCGTGTTTTGATAGAATACTGTTTTCTGAAGGGAAAAAATACGGTGGAAGCAAACACTTGGCTTGATAATGAGTTTCCGGACTCTGCCCCAGGGAAATCAACAATAATTGATTGGTATGCAAAATTCAAGCGTGGTGAAATGAGGACGGAGGACGGTGAACGCAGTGGACGCCCGAAAGAGGTGGTTACCGACGAAAACATCAAAAAATCCACAAAATGATTTTGAATGACCGTAAAATGAAGTTGATCGAGATAGCAGAGACCTTAAAGATATCAAAGGAACGTGTTGGTCATATCATTCATCAATATTTGGATATGCGGAAGCTCTGTGCAAAATGGGTGCCGCGCAAGCTCACATTTGACCAAAAACAGCAACGTCTTGATGATTCTGAGCGGTGTTTGCAGCTGTTAACTCGTAATACAACCGAGTTTTTCCGTCGATATGTGAGTCCAATCGACAGTCGGCTGAGTGGACAGCGACCGGTGAACCGTCTCCGAAGCGTGGAAAGTCTCAAAAGTCCGCTGGCAAAGTAATGGCCTCTGTTTTTTGGGATGCGCATGGAATAATTTTTATCGATTATCTTGAGAAGGGAAAAACCATCAACAGTGACTATTATATGGCGTTATTGGAGCGTTTGAAGGTCGAAATCGCGGCAAAATGGCCCCATATGAAGAAGAAAAAAGTGTTGTTCCACCAAGACAACGCACCGTGCCACAAGTCATTGATAACGATGGCAAAAATTCATGAATTAGGCTTCGAATTGCTTCCCCACCCACCGTATTCTCCAGATCTGGCCCCCAGTGACTTTTTCTTGTTCTCAGACCTCAAAAGGATGCTCGCAGGGAAGAAATTTGGCTGCAATGAAGAGGTGATCGCCGGAACTGAGGCCTATTTTGAGGCAAAACCGAAGGAGTACTACCAAAATGGTATCAAAAAATTGGAAGATCGTTATAATCGTTGTATCGCTCTTGAAGGGAACTATGTTGAATAATAAAAATGAATTTTGACAAAAAAAAATTTGTTTTTCTTTGTTATACCGGGGACTTATCAGCCAACCTGTTAGAAAATGTCCAGGACATTTATCGCGTAATAATTCTTTTTTCACAATTCATTGGTTCAAAAAATAAGCTGATTTTCGGTTCGAAATCCGAAAATAGCATTCATCTTACTGTGTTACAAAGTTCGGACTCCGCTATAAAAATAAGTTTACAATAGACTAAAGAGTCTCATATAACGGTCTACCACTAATCGCAAACTAAAACGATTTGTCAACTTGAACACAGAAAGCTATAGATTCATGTCAGTAGGTTAAAGTGGCAGCCCGATTAAATTCAGGTCAGTAACAACAATTCTCAGAGGAGCTTACATTTTCATTTTAAACTCCTTGCCGTAGCTAGAGTAGTTTATTACAAGCATTAGTTCGTCTGAGACCTATTTGATCGAACTATCAACTCATTCAGAAACCTCAATGCCTTATAAATAGAGGCGATCCAATCACTACTTACATTTTTTTCATTTTTTATACCTTCTCCCCCCAAATGGGTTAATAATCCAAACGTCAAATACTTACTCATTGTTGGCTGCGCTCTTGCATACCTACAAATCACTTCAGAGAAAAATGGGCGTTGATTTTAAAAGAGGGCCTATATCCAGAAAAACTTGGCAAACAATTTACTTACTTGAGGAAGTAACGAGCGAACAGCATTAAAAAAAACTAATTTGTTACTCTGAGCTCCAAACCGTACAACAACAGCATCATAATATGACTGCTATTGCTCCTGGGGGCTGAATGCTGGCAAAGTGAATGATGAAATGTATTGGCCGCACGGTAAGCTGGCATTGCATGTTACATTATTACGGTTTTGTTTCATTTTTAATAAATAAAGCACTGGCGAAGAAAAACAATAAGGAACGCTTTCGGTAATCGGACTAACGATAGATAGGCCATATGGAACCTTCATGCAATGAATGGCATTTGCATTTGAGATGATCATGTTTTTCTCTCTTAGCCACAAATGAATTGAGGTAAAACCAAAAAAATTCAAAGAAAGTTTTGACGTATTTTCTGGGTAAACGTTTTTCTTTTTGTAAATCGTTAAGAAGTGAAATGTTAAACCTTTTTCATGCTTATAATGTGTACGTCTGTCCCTTAGTTCTCCCTTCTCCAAATTGAATTACTCAGTGTCGAATACTAAGTTCGAGACGAAATGTCCAGCTACAAAAGCAAATTTGCCAGCTAAAATATAACGAAAATCATGGCTACTACAGTACACTGACTTAAATCTGTCCAAAATTCCCGTTCGACCTGAGAGAGAAAGACATCTTTCAGATCGATCGTTTCAAAGATGCATGTTGAGTGCAATGATGACCATAAACTAGGCACTCGAATGCTTTCGTTAAGTGCTGTTGACGCTGTTGCACTCCAACCATCTATGACGATGATGGTGATGGGTATGAGACGCTTGTTTCTGTCCACTGGCGGTCATGTTTACTGTGGATGTCGATGATATCTTAAGAGGAGAAATTAAAAAATTGTATGCTTATTAAGCCGAAACATTGTATTTGGTGTTCTTTGGAATCCCTTTACAGCTTTTATTTTTCCTTCTTAGCTACGTTAGCTGCTGGGGTTTCCACTGCTTAAAACTCTGAAGCAGAAGAAGAGCATTTTAATCAGTTATTTTTATTAGCATCTTATCGTCAGGTTAACTCTTTGTTTATATTGCCCTTGTTCCTCGGATGTGTTGATGTGCTGGTCCTCTATTCAACAACAAGCGATTACTCTGGTGGCCATGAAGACAACACCAGGAGGTGCATTGCTAGAACTTATGTTGCCCAACAAAGATTGCAACATTCACTCTCTCCCCTTCAAGGTTTAGGGATCTTCTTTTGGAGCGTTTACCAAAGATTTTACCGCTGCTGCTGCTTGTTTGGTTGTTTTTTTTTTTAAGGAATCTCAAATTACCTCATGTCGGCTGTTTGCTAAGATCAACCTTATGAGTCTAGGGCTATGGGAGAAGAGGATGAAGGGCCGAAGAAATAAGATTGATCATTTCGAAGATATGTTTGATCTGGTGGTGATCTTGTTTTTTAAATGGTCTTAAGATGTTAAACAGATAATGTTCGAAACTGTGTACATGACTGACCCGACCAAACTTGGCCAAACACCAAAGCCTCCAAAGAATGAGCAACAACAGCAGCAATGCAACGTTTTTTCCTCTCGTCTCGTGTTTTTTTTTATGAAGGTGGGCTTTTGTTACCTTTAATTACAATATGGATGGATGTTTGTACAATGTACGAGGAAAGCATGAAATTAAAGACAAGTAACAAGAGCCTTACAAACACCTGTGATGACGATAAGCTTTTTGATGCTCCTGCTGCTGGTGCTGCATTGATTACGGCTCTCCATTGTTTCGATCGAACGACCACTAAGGAATGGATGGAGTCTTAAGAACAATACCTGCTTAAGAGGCATTTGCATTGTTTCACTCACCGAACACTGATCCGAAATTCTGGAAGCGTAGTGTAAGGTGTTGCTTTTAATGAGAAAGTTTATTGGGCATTGGCGAAATACTGGTGTATTGGGTGGGGGGCTATGGGATATCGTAAATTTGGTCATAAAGCTCAACAACAATTATGTACGCTTGCAAGGGCATTAAGAAGGATCAAAGAGAAACAATACAGAGATAATAATTTAAGATATACACTGAGAAGAATCACCATGTTAATGTTATTGGAGTTTTAACAAACTAAAATGTATTAAATAAAAATAGGTCGTACACGGATGAAAAATACTGTTTTTCATATGTTTGGCTATAAACATTATATGTTTGGAACACAAATTTTTAAACACAATATTTTTGAGTGCAAGCATATAATGTTCATAAACTAGCATAACATGTTTGGGACATATATGTTAATATGTTAGAACATATTATGTTTGCGACATAAAATGTTTGTAAATATAATATGCTTGGATGCAAACATATATTAATTTAGAAATAGCCTATAAACATATATGTGTTTAGTAGCTTGGAGCGCTATTTAACAGGGAGCGATATTGAATTAAGTTGGTGGTTGTTGCTTGTTATTACAAAATTAACATTTCATTTTTCCTTGGGCAATTGATCAGCTACTTCTTTGATCCTTACAAACTGTGTGGTCCGCTGTTCGAATCCCCGTCCGGCAAAAGGTAAAATTAAAATAAATAAAAAAATTGAATAATTTCTTCTACAATGTTTGTATTACAGAAAAAGGTGCTAAGAACTAAAAAATCTCGTGGAAGTGAGAAAGATGTGGGGGAATATACAATTAGGCAGAAACAAAATTTTGAGCATTCAGCTCGAAAACCTATGTTGTTAGCACCTATATTACCTGTTTATTTTCATAATTCATTATGATTGTAAATATATAAATAAATAAATAAAATTTTGAGCACAATATTGTTTGGGAGAATTTTTTTAAGCATATAATATTTTTGGGTGCAAAATGCTTCCAAACATATTATATGTTCACAAAATAACATATTGTTTTTTGGAAGACAACATTATTGAATTTGGATGCAAAAATACAAAATGTTTGGAACTAAGACTGCCCAAACATATATTGTTTAGACCAATATGCTTTCAAACATATTATATATTGGAAGAGATCAAACATATAAATGTTTGGGCAATACCCAAAAATGTATATGCTTGAAGCAACATATGTTTGGGAGTATATGTTACAGAAGCGATTTTTTATGAGGGTGTAAGCATATAGTTTTAGGACGAATGCTTTTGATCAAATTCTATTTAGTTGGACGAGGACACATACGTTATCCGAGCGTTTTATCATCATCATCATGATAGTCTTGATCCCGACAACTTGTCCAAGGTGATTATAATGCAAAAATTGGAAATTTCCAACGCCAAAAAATTCCCTTAACCGCAGATGAGGAAATAAAAGCAATGCTTCCTTTAACACTTAAAACCCAGCAAAACAGCATCGCCAAAAATGTAATTAAAATGTTCATAAATTTAACATGGGCTGGTCATGCACGCAGAGAAGGAATATGATCACCTCAAACATTTTTCAAGAGCAAAATATTATTTTTGTATGGTGACCATGTAACATGTTTGTCACTAAAATGTTATTTTCTTGTCAAATATAACCAGCTTGCCGAAATCAGATACATGATTTCCGAGAAAATAACATGGTTGCGAAAACCATGTTACATGGTCACCACACAAAAATAACATTTTGCTCTTAAAACATGTTTGAGGTGATCATATTCCTTCTCTGAGTGTAGGGTGTTCACCATTTCAACAGCCGTTGCACACAAATTGGTATCACTTCTTAAAATGTTGAACTGAATTCAGTGTTTTGGACGTAAATTAAAAAGTTTTGCAATATTTTGCCAAAGAAATAGTTGTTAAAATTTTTAATGCATTCTAAGGCTTATCTGAAACGTTTGACCTTAAATATTTTCCAAAATTTACAATTTTTCTACACTGGTTTTAGCATTTTATTTGTTAAAATTACCCATTAAAAATATGAAAACAGTGGGTTATAAAAAATTCCAGTAAAATAACTTCCTGTGTAGTTAAAATAAAGAACATCTTTATGAAGTCATTTCTGGAAGTGAAATTTTTTTTTGGATGGGAAGTTACTCAAACAACGAATGTTTTTCCCTGTACTATTTTCTTAGTGTAACATAACTGTTCTTATAATGTTCTATATAAAAACAATAATCGTTATTTTTAAAACAGCGCAATATTTCAAGAAAAGTAAAAAAACACAAAAAGGGACGGCCATTTTTGTCTTTTCTTTTTTGCAATTTCATGAAACATTTTAAAGTAGTAGCTCGACGATAATATAAAGGAATCGAAACAAGTGCAAACAGATAGCAAACTAAATTTTATAATTATATTCATTTAGCAATTAATCAAAACGGGGAAAGCGAACAACTCCTCTAGCAATGTATTAAGCCCAAAAGTAAATTGCCCACAGGTATGACCATTATGTTATGTTAAAAAGGCAAACGTTTAGTGTTTACACCGAAAATATTCACAAAATGTGATTAATTCAGAACTGTCTTTATCGATGACCAAAAACAATCAAAGCAGTAATAGTAACTCGTATATACTTTGGTGGCTTTTTCTAATGTAGTTTTTATAGGATCCACTTTATTATCTCGATGAAAATCTCCAAACTCCAAACGTGATATTACGCAACCTAAATTTTAGGATGCGAAATTTACAAAATATTAAGGACAAATTTCTTTAAAATAATAAAATCTTAACTAAAATAAAGCTTATAATCTTGCTTCAAAAATTTTTTTCATTAAATTTAGGACACAAATTTTGTACATTTGCGTCCCTCCGTTAAAGTCGCATGTCTTTCGACTTAGGCTAATTTTCCTTAAAATGAAGAAACATATTTTTGATTTAAAGAAATTGTCCTCAAATTAACTGAAATATAGAAACTTTAGATTTAAGATAAAAACGCTTCAAATATAGGCTAAGAGTTATTTTGAGGATTTAGCGTCTTTGGTTTAAAGTTTTTTTTTTTTTTTTAATTAAGAAAACTTTTTTTACTTTGAAGTATCCGTTATAATTTGGATTTTTAAACTGGTATTTATTTGTACGTAAGTACCTTTATTAATATACCGCGAAAAGAGAATGAAAATTTGATAAATGAGATCTGTATCCTAATTTTAATTTCATTGGTCGTAGATTGTGACGGTAAAAGTCGGAGACCTCGTTTTTACGCCACCATATGAATTTATGATTTTTTTTTATATTCTTTTGAGTTATGATTATATTGGATTTATTTTGAAGTAAAATGGATTTGTTGTATGATAAATCGGGGTTTTTGAATTTAACGGAAAATTGGTGGCGCCATCTGTTGGGTAAGAGGAGTAACCCAGGGTTGATTTTGGTTGATTGACAGATGGGACCAACTATGTGTGGGTGCGTATGTGTGATGTCACAACTGCCTATAAAAGGCGATGGCTTGCACTAATGGGGACAGTTGGTCAGTGGCGGTCGCACAGGTAAGAGCTCTGGAGTGGAAGTTGATCTACACTCCAACAGTAGTTAGCAGTAGGTTACAGATAGTGGAGTTGATCTTCCGGCTGTAACAACAGTGGAGTTGACCTCCCAGTAGTACCAATAGAGGAGTTGAGCTCCCATTTGTTATCGGGCTAGAGGAGTTGATCTCCCAGTGGGGAATTTGTGTTGTGGAGTTGAGCTCCCAGTGGGGTTTATGTGTTGAGGAGTTGATCTCCCAGTGGGGCCTTTGTGTTGCGGAGTTGAGCTCCCAGTGGGGTTTGAGTGTTGAGGAGTTGATCTCCCAGTGGGGTTTGTGTGTTGAGGAGTTGAGCTCCCAGTGGGGTTTATGTGTTGAGGAGTTGATCTCCCAGTGGGGCCTTTGTGTTGTGGAGTTGAGCTCCCGGTGGGGAATTTGCGTTGCGGAGTTGATCTCCCAGCGGGGATTTTTGTGGTGTGGAGTGGAGCTCCCAGTGGGGAATTTGTGTTGCGGAGTTGATCTCCCAGTGAGAATTTGTGTCGCGGAGTTGATCTCCCAGTGGGGAGTTGGTGTGGCGGAGTGGAGCTCCCAGCGGGGATTTTTGCGGTAACAGAACCGACCACCCAGTGGGAAGTGCCTTCAGTTGGACGTAAAGGAAATCCTAGAGAAGTGTAAGGTGACCAGCGGAACCTTCGTAGGAGAAAACGGACCGAGCGGAACCAAGGCCGTCTGTGTTATATAATCATTCTGTGTTATTTAATCATCTGATAGTATATGCCAATAAAATCGAATTATATTAACAAAACCCTCTAACCAACGTGTTTTCTTTATTTTCACTCCTTTGGTAACTCTGCACTAAATAAATAATTGTAACAATCCTGGACACCCGACGAACTACCCTGGTTTAAGTGAAACCACGTCGTTACAATGGCGCCCGAGCAGGGACCAAACTTTTGGAGTTTGATGAGGTACCCGATACCCATAAGATACAAGGTAAACTGCCTCAGGCATTGAAGAGAAGTAGCACGAAAAGAGGTGCAGCATGCCTTGACCTAAGAACATTGCCAAAGGGGAAAAAGACACCCAAGACGGCGATAGATCGAGTCAAACCCCACCAGCTCAAAAGCCGAATCGGGACCATCCACCATCGGAAAGCTAGATTGCCCAAGAAATCTCCCCTCCGTCCGCTCACAATTCGTATGCCCCGTAGCAGAGTGCCCACGTCCAAACGGAACAGTAATCGTAGTCCGAAAATGGAGGACGATGATGACATGTCACGTCCATGGAAATGGCGTAAGCCTCGAGTAGTTCGTCGAGTTCGTATCCTGAACACCCCCTCTACCATGAAGTCCAGTACGGCCAGGAGTCCTGGGGCGGATAAAAATAAACCTAAGGAACCGAACACAGAGGGCGACTGGGAAATAATATCGATTCTGAGCTCAGTACAGGAGGAGAAAAACCTACCAGAGCCCAGTAATGCGGCTATGAGAATCTCGGGGAAAGAAGCATTCAGTTGCCCTATCGAAACGCAAATTGCCAAAGAACGCCAAATTATAGAGTCTCTAAAAGAGCTGGGAGTTCAGGTTGAGCGCCTATCCGATACTCTAGCGTCCACGCCGAAATCGGCAAGGCTGACAGCAATAATTCCGCCCACCGTAATCATTTCGCCGGCGTCAGCAAAACAAACGGTTGCAATACCTCTGGAGGCTCCGGCTCTATCGTTGATCAGCCCGAAATCGTGTTGCTCGGCGGAACGCCAGAGACAGTCCGCAGCCCACCAAGAGGAGGTCCATCCCATAGACCTATCGAGTCAGTCAACTAACGACCGTGCGGTCCAGAACACCCGACGAGGTAATCCCCGTCTAGAGGCGGAAAGAACAGAGGTGGATCCTATGAAGCGGACCCGCATGTGGGTTGAAGCCATGAGGTCCTACTGTCCAAAGGTGAATGCGGCGAAGGATCTGGGTGGCCATCGTTCTCGAGCAAACCCTATCCCGAGAGATATCACGCGGGAAATGGAGAAAACCAATTATACGCGACAGTGGATTGAGTCGGTGAATTTACAACCAAACTTCGTGCAAACAACAGATGATGGGCACAGTTATACCCCTGCTTTGCAGGAGGTACTAAAAGAATTAGCGGCGAAGAGAGGTCCTAAGGGACGGATTAAAGTTCTTCGGGTTGTGGAAGGTCGGCGCTATGACATCCGGATTAATCGTGCTGGGAAGATCACAGTCCACGAATTTCGGGAAGGAGAGGGAGTTGTGTGACGGTAAAAGTCGGAGACCTCGTTTTTACGCCACCATATGAATTTATGATTTTTTTTTATATTCTTTTGAGTTATGATTATATTGGATTTATTTTGAAGTAAAATGGATTTGTTGTATGATAAATCGGGGTTTTTGAATTTAACGGAAAATTGGTGGCGCCATCTGTTGGGTAAGAGGAGTAACCCAGGGTTGATTTTGGTTGATTGACAGATGGGACCAACTATGTGTGGGTGCGTATGTGTGATGTCACAACTGCCTATAAAAGGCGATGGCTTGCACTAATGGGGACAGTTGGTCAGTGGCGGTCGCACAGGTAAGAGCTCTGGAGTGGAAGTTGATCTACACTCCAACAGTAGTTAGCAGTAGGTTACAGATAGTGGAGTTGATCTTCCGGCTGTAACAACAGTGGAGTTGACCTCCCAGTAGTACCAATAGAGGAGTTGAGCTCCCATTTGTTATCGGGCTAGAGGAGTTGATCTCCCAGTGGGGAATTTGTGTTGTGGAGTTGAGCTCCCAGTGGGGTTTATGTGTTGAGGAGTTGATCTCCCAGTGGGGCCTTTGTGTTGCGGAGTTGAGCTCCCAGTGGGGTTTGAGTGTTGAGGAGTTGATCTCCCAGTGGGGTTTGTGTGTTGAGGAGTTGAGCTCCCAGTGGGGTTTATGTGTTGAGGAGTTGATCTCCCAGTGGGGCCTTTGTGTTGTGGAGTTGAGCTCCCGGTGGGGAATTTGCGTTGCGGAGTTGATCTCCCAGCGGGGATTTTTGTGGTGTGGAGTGGAGCTCCCAGTGGGGAATTTGTGTTGCGGAGTTGATCTCCCAGTGAGAATTTGTGTCGCGGAGTTGATCTCCCAGTGGGGAGTTGGTGTGGCGGAGTGGAGCTCCCAGCGGGGATTTTTGCGGTAACAGAACCGACCACCCAGTGGGAAGTGCCTTCAGTTGGACGTAAAGGAAATCCTAGAGAAGTGTAAGGTGACCAGCGGAACCTTCGTAGGAGAAAACGGACCGAGCGGAACCAAGGCCGTCTGTGTTATATAATCATTCTGTGTTATTTAATCATCTGATAGTATATGCCAATAAAATCGAATTATATTAACAAAACCCTCTAACCAACGTGTTTTCTTTATTTTCACTCCTTTGGTAACTCTGCACTAAATAAATAATTGTAACAATCCTGGACACCCGACGAACTACCCTGGTTTAAGTGAAACCACGTCGTTACAAGATTTAAAGCCAGATATGTCGCTAAAAGAAGCCGCATCTTTGGCTCCGAATCAATACCAAAATCCTTAAGGGAAGGTAAAAATCTTTGGATCCAAGTAAACTTTTTTTTGAGTGTATGTACACTCAAAGAAAAAAAAAACGTTTGGAAAACGTGTACCGAAAACGTTTTTTTTTTTTTATTAGAGTTTTTTGAATTGCTTCGAAAATTTTAAACTTTTATCACCAAAAAAAAAAGTTTGTTACAAAATTTTTATTTTTTCAATAAAAAAAGTATTTTTGAAACAACAACACAGTCCATTTCGTTTATATCAAATACTGTTCTTTTCTGACTTTAGGTCTTTAATAAGACACATTTTACAGTTCAAAATTTAATATAGTACAATGTAATGTTGAACATTTTTTCGGAATCTTCCGAACATATCTGGAATATATGTAAAAAAAAAAAAACTTTGGTCGAAGCAGGGATCGACCCACGACCATTGGCATGCAAGTCGGACGTAGCAACCACTGCTCCACGGTGCCAAACTAAATGTTTGTTTCTGTTAAATAAACTTTGTTTATTCGGTTCGTGGGCGCCACAAGCTATGCTGTATAAGTATAACTTATATGGATATTTATCTATTGATGACCATAACAGGTACATAGCTCAGTGGTTAGTGTGTTGGCTTACAAAGTGCATGGTCCGCGGTTCGATTCTCCGTCCAGGCGAAAGGTAAAAAAAATTAAAAATTTATAAAATCGTATAATTTCTTCTACATTGATTGTATTACAGAAAAAGGTGCAAAAAACTAAAAAACTTCGTGGAAGTGAGAAAGATTTGAGGGAAAATGCAATTAGCCAGAAAAAAGTTTTTTTTTGAGTTAGTCTTTATGAAATTGTTTTTACATCCTGGAAAAGAATAAACGTTTATCACAAAAAATATATACTTTTCTTCCAAATACACTTCCTTTCAACGAAAGGCAAATGAGAAACGAATTTTGTGTGTTAAAAATTTCGTTTGGGAGCAAAGAATTATTTTTTGCGTGTAAGGAATTTATTATTATTTATACTTGCTTAATTACCTTAAAGAGGTAAATATAAACATATAGGTTTTAATATCATATCTATTCAAGCTGTGAGATTCATATTCAAATAGGCAAATCAATTCCTATCAGCGACCTGATGTAAACGTTGCAAGGGTTAGAATGGCATTTCGAAGAATGTGCCATTGGCTACGGCGCTTGAAAGTTACCTTGAAGACTTTGTTCGAATTGTTGGAAGCTAAGTCTCTCTACCGATTCGATAGGGGGTGACTGTTGCATATCTTTTCATTAAGCTCCATTAGTGCTGGCTAAGCAAAGGTTTTAAGCTCACCTAGGATTCTTGGTCAATGGAATCCTCTGTTATCGGTTGAAATTTAGATCATTACCCTTAATCTTTTTATGATTTTTAAAATTCTACATGGATATTATTATCTTTTTTTGGGTTCCAACTTTGTTTGAAAACTTAAAACGAAATCAAGTCCTTCCGAAATGCCTCAAAATATCATTTTGTTTGATGTTAATTCTTTCATTAAACATTTCAAAGCAAGCCTCTTCAGTATCCAACTAAATCCACTATAACTCGTTCCTATTTGATCAAATGCTAATTACCATACTATTAGGAAATATCATTAAATGCGAGTAATATTTTAAATTTATAAGAAACGTAAAACAAAATCAAAATAATTTTCCCACATTAAAATGCTTAGAGATTATATCAGTTGGCTTCCAAATGCTTTCAATGGCTTCGTAATTAAACACTGAAAAAACAGACCATACGAAATGTGATGACGATTATGAGCTATGCACATCTCGGATAAACGTTTCCCATTACAACGAATAATAACAATAACTCCATTGATTGGTTGGACCCCCCTCCTAAACCATGGAGCAAAGAGAAGTTATGGGGTATCCTACAAATGGAAGAAGCCGCTGGTCTCGTACCTATCGCAATTGCCGCCATCATGAATGTAATCAAAATTATGATTACATTGTAATCGTTGTGTATGGTATGGTATTCAGTTTTTAAATAATTTTACATTTTTTTAAGCGAAAAAAAAACACACATTTTTACCATAACATAACTCATAGAATTGATAAGTTATGGGTTCTTTACATGATGGGAATAATTTAGTTGCGCTCAATGATTTCAACGCATTCGCTTGTGGTAAATGGTGTGGGGAGTTGGGTGGGGGTCACTTCTTTTGACCCGTTTGTCATGGCAATTGTAAGTGGCAAACCTAGTGGAGCTGGTGGTCAATGATTATTATTCACACCTTGTTCCTGGGATTTTATCCATTTTTTTTTTTTTTGATTAAGTCAGCGAATCACCTATGTTTAACATTATCCATATATTAATTGTTCTGAGTGACCCTTGTAGAGGGTCATTGAGGGGGGGTTACTCTCTGATTAGGACGGCCCAGACTTAGAACAAAGACCTTTTAATTTGCTTTCTTCTTTGGTCGACATGTAATTTCTTACATTAATTCAACATTAATTATCCATCAAAAATACTACAAACAATAGCATAATGAATGAGCACTTGAATATTTGGTGTTTCATTTCCCATGGAAACAAAACAAGCGATAAGCCTTA
Organism: Haematobia irritans; assembly: GCF_050003625.1. NCBI lineage: Eukaryota > Metazoa > Arthropoda > Insecta > Diptera > Muscidae > Haematobia > Haematobia irritans. The sequence continues at coordinate 1,598,529 of NC_134400.1, forward strand.
AAAACTCCATCTCCCTGGTCATGATGTGAGCTATGTGTGGAATTTCCAAATAAAAACGATTTAAAGAAATCTATGACAGAAAGGAAAACATAATTTCACGCATATTGAAAATTCAACATTTGCCGTGCGGGAAATCGATTGAGAAAGGCATCGTTTTGGTGGAGTGAGGGGCCAGGGATTCTACAAAAAAGGTTCCTTAGTATGGGAACGAGAATCAAACGAATTTCTTGAGTAATTCCATCAAGAAAACAAAATTGAGAAATGAAAAGAAAAAAAAAATGAAATATTTCGTTGAAACTTTTTTTTTACATGTTTTGTAAATAGTTTTCCCTCCAAGGTCTTTGTGTTTTCCATTTGAAATAGGATGATTTCCTCTACATCATTCGTGAAACGTTGAGAAAACTAATTTCAATTTGTTCATATATAGAAAATAACTTTTAGAAACGAATAAAATTTTTGTTGCAAAATCGATTGTCTGTTTTGTCGATTTAGAGCTGGGGGCTTAGTGGCATTGCTATTCCAGCAGCCCCACGTTCACTTTCACCGAGTTTTCCCTTTTGATTCTATTAGACAAGCGACATGAATATGGCAATTCTAACGCCTAATATTCACACCAAATGCTCTGAAGTTTGTTTCTTGCGTTTGTTTTTTTGCTTTGGCCCTTTGCTCTTAGCATTCGTTATTTGTATGAAATATTTAGCTCACAGCCAATGGAGCGCAAGTTTAACCCTTTTTAAAAGTTTTTATATTTCAATTTGCAATATTTTCCATTTTCATGAAAAGTATGTAGACAAGTTCCAGTTCAGTCCTCTTTTCAGCTAACTCCTTTGATCCCCTATTCGAACTAAAGGATTTTTGGATTGTGTAGATGGGAAAAAGCGAAAATAACAAAAATAAAAATGCGAACTTTGTACTTTCCCAATGAATTTCCAGCGGAATATGTAAGACCTTGCGAGTGGTTTTGGTGTTTGACATTGCGAGGGCCTTCTATTGTCTTTCCTAAGGGCCTATTTAGAGCCGAACCTCATTCTGATGTATCCAATGAATTATACTTTTATACGAAATAAAATTGTTCAAGTTCTTTTTTTGTTTGGAAAAAAGTTTCTTTTAAGACAACCATATCATATATGTATGGTAGTCACTTAATCGGTGGTCTCCAACGAGCTTTAGTTGTCGCGAAGAAGTAAACCTTAATAAAGTTACCTCTACCGGCTTATTTCGAGGTCAAGATAAGTCGACCCTAGTGTATGGCAATCTCATTTCTCCAATAGGACTCTTTCAATCCAACTCAAAAAATGAAAGTGATTGAAAAAAATGTCCTTGATTTGTTTGGGTATCACCCTAGAAGACAATCACACTGGTATAGATAAGAGCGAATAAAAATAAAATCTCGAGCGAAGGCATAAGTGAACGATACTGTCACCTTTGTAACTCTTGTGAGGGTTGCCAAAAAAAAGGCCCTCATATTAGATGAAAGGCTCTCCTTTCAATCCCTTGGCCCATTCCTTCAATATGGTCTGAAGCAGACATTCGAAGAGTATGTGTTTGATCGAAATCGCCAAAGGGATTTGCTTTACAAGCTTGGAAAAGTGGAAAAACTTTCAATTGAATTGGTAGACGTTGGCCTAAGCATTCATGTTAGCTTTTCCCCATTGCCATTTGAGATGCAGCATCAGTGCCAAAATTTGATGTGTAACCATATCAGTAAAGGCAACGTCTTCCTATACTCGCCCTCTCTCTCCCTCTCTCTCTCTCTCTCTCTCTCTCTCTCTCTCTCTCTCAAACGAACCTTTTGCTAAGGGATACAAATTTAAGCTTGTTTTCTAAAAATACACTCCGCTTCACTTCTACCCCTACCCCGCTTCCAGCAAGGAATGTTCCCCTTAAACAAATGTACTATCGCTGTTACAATAGATGGCTATAAAGTTTGTTTAAATGTGGGTTTATAAGTCAGTTTAACATCAAAGTTTTCCTGCGTTTTTTTTTATTTTTGAATAAAATTTCAATGGTTACGCAACTTTTGCTTTACTTATTTGCTGAATACCAATGCATGTAATTCTCTCCCGGATTCGCATACAGTCCTTCCACTTGTTAGAACTTAGGGAAATAACGAGCCTCCCTTCCTCTCCCTTCAAGAGCAGGGACAGGGCTAATACCAACTAAGGCTACACAGCAACACAAAAAAACCCAAATGTTAAATGCGACCTATATCAAAATCTGGATTTAGTTTGCAAACTATGGGAAAGGGGTGGGTGGAAAGCCTCAATACGGAATTCATACCGAAGCAATGAAAACAAGAATTATGGCCACAAGAAATCAATTTATGGAAGTTGAATACGAATTTATTTTATTCGATTGTGGTTGAACCCCTTGGTGAAAAAAAGTTCCTCTCATAAAAAAACCTCAACAAGAGGAATATTTACTTCTTACACCACACCAAAATCCCATTAGGATATTGAAAACTTGGCCAAAAGTAAACTGGTCCACACACAAAACTTATCAGTATTCCCCAGGGAGACAACTATTACATGAAAATATGTGTACGACTACATGTCCGATACTATGAACGCCCTACCATCATATCCTTTGGCCAAGTTGGAATGTGTTGGTCCTTGCCGCGTCAGCCATTAAGTTAAATGAAAAATTTCTTTAACATTTCATAATTTTATGATTTCTGTCGAGAAACGCATTCCTTGTTTCTTAAAAATTCTCAGTTAATAAGATAAATTGTATTGTTTGCACAACAATTTTTCGGTTCTTTTTTATGATTATGATTTTTGGTTTGTTTTGTTCTTCGTAACATTGTCCACGGATTCAAAAACTAGCATAAACACGTTTGTCCCTAAATCAGACTCTCTAAAAGAAATATTGAAGAATTGACATAATGGATACGCTACAGCTGCAGACTCCGTTTAAATGACATTTTAATTGAAATTGAAAAAGAGAGAAAATTCGAAATAAAGCCAACAAAGTGGTATCATTGACAAAATGTTCATCAAGACAATTAAAATATTCGTTGATACTAATACTCGTTGTTATTAGAAATTTCATAATAGCAATGAAAAGTATCATTGTATTTATTTTTATTTATTTATTTTATGATTACATTGCATCAATATTTATTAAAATTAACATTTCTTTATGACATATATGTTTCATTTTAGCTCATATCAGCATGCAGTCCAGCCTGCGTGAAAATGTGCCCACCAGACATATTAAAACTTTAAATCGGTCGATCATATAGAATCATTCCTTGAGTCGATCTAATCGTGGCTCTCATCCGCCCGTCAGTCCATCAGGTTGTTGTAGGACGATTGAGTAAACAATCTTCTTGGAATTTGATAAAATGATTTTGCTGGTGCATATACGAGCGCTATAGAATTTGGAAAAAAACTAGCCAAGGTAAGATATAGCTCTACATATATTTTTCATCCAACTGACATAAATAGGTTCCAATCAGTATACGAGTAAATATATTTCGAAATACAGCTATTATGAATAATTTTTTGAAAATGGAAAATTTTGACTAATTTCCTTTTTTCAATTTTTTTAACAAATTAAAATTTTATTTTTTTATGATTTATGTAAAGTATAGACAATCAAGCTTATGAAATTGAAGCGAGTTAGGGTATTAAGTTCAAGTTTAGTCACTAAAATGGAAAATACGTCTGCAAAACACAACCAAATTAAAGGGTGATTCTTTTGAGGTTAGGATTTTCATGCATTAGTATTTGACAGATCACGTGGGATTTCAGACATGGTGTCAAAGAGAAAGATGCTCAGTATGCTTTGACATTTCATCATGAATAGCCGAACGATCTGCCACAACGTCGAATTTTCAGTGAATGGGCCCTAGAAAAGTTGGCAGAAAATCCGCTTTTTTATCGACAAATTTTGTTCAGCGATGAGGCTCATTTCTGGTTGAATGGCTACGTAAATAAGCAAAATTGCCGCATTTGGAGTGAAGAGTAACCAGAAGCCGTTCAAGAACTGCCCATGCATCCCGAAGAATGCACTGTTTGGTGTGGTTTGTACGCTGGTGGAATCATTGGACCGTATTTTTTCAAATATGCTGTTGGACGCAACGTTACGGTGAATGGCGATCGCTATCGTTCGATGCTAACAAACTTTTTGTTGCCAAAAATGGAAGAACTGAACTTGGTTGACATGTGGTTTCAACAAGATGGCGCTACATGCCACACAGCTCGCGATTCTATGGCCATTTTGAGGGAAAATTTCGGAGAACAATTCATCTCAAGAAATGGACCGGTAAGTTGGCCACCAAGATCATGCGATTTGACGCCTTTAGACTATTTTTTGTGGGGCTACGTCAAGTCTAAAGTCTACAGAAATAAGCCAGCAACTATTCCAGCTTTGGAAGACAACATTTCCGAAGAAATTCGGGCTATTCCGGCCGAAATGCTCGAAAAAGTTGCCCAAAATTGGACTTTCCGAATGGACCACCTAAGACGCAGCCGCGGTCAACATTTAAATGAAATTATCTTCAAAAAGTAAATGTCATGGACCAATCTAACGTTTCAAATAAAGAACCGATGAGATTTTGCAAATTTTATGCGTTTTTTTTTTAAAAAAAGTTATCAAGCTCTTAACAAATCACCCTTTACAATTTTTTTTGCCAAATTTTATTATTACTTCGTGGGATATAATCCAAAGCAACAATTGAAAAGGCTTATTTTTTTTTGAAATGAATTATTAAAAAAGAGTAACGGTGAAACCCCGATAATGCGAACTTAATACCGACCTTAACCAGAAATATTTTATCTCATTAATTCCCAAACAAAATTTAAAATTTTAGTCATATTGATTGCCAATAACGACTTGAACGTGTTTAAAAAATAAACTATGGAAGTAGGTTTTTGTGGGAGGCTATTCCAAATTTTAGACAAATATGGTGAAAATTGGTGTTTCTAGGTGCACAAGCATACACTAAAAAAAAGTCCGTAATTGCAAAAAAAATATTTTTTGTAATCCAATGAAATCTTACTTTTTTGTCTCAAACATTTCATGAACTAAACGTGAGTACCAGGGCAATAAATTTTCCAGCATTTTTTTTTTTTGTTTTTTGAAATTTCGTTCTTTGTCAGAAATTTCGTTCCGGAAGGGATTTTTTTGTTTATTTGGGGCCAGTCACGGTTGCCACTAGAGCCAAAAATAATCCACCAAAGTTTGAAGAAAATGTTACCAAAAACGACCATACAAATACTTTTATTTCTATAGAATTTTTTGCCAATTTAATTTCTATTGAAAATTTTCTTAGAATTTACTTTCTATTGAAAATTTTCTTAAAATTTTATTTCTATAGAACATTTTCTCAAAATTTTATTTGTACAACCTCAAAAAAAATCGCTTCTTTAACATATGTTCCAAACATATTTTCCAGGAAGCACATATATTATTGGATACTGCCGAAACATTAATATGTTTGTTTTATGTGAACATATGATATGTTTGGAAGCATTTTGAGCCGAAAAATATTATATGCTTGGAAGAATTTTTCCCAAAGACGATTGTGCTCATTCCCTAACATTATCGTAATTTTCACTTCCACGAAATTTTTAGTTCTTGGCACCTTTTTCTGTAATACAAATAATGTTGAAGAAATTATTCACTTTTATAAATTTTTTAAATTTTACCTTTCGCCTGCACGGAGAATCGAACCGAGGACCATACTGTTTGTAAACCAACACACTATCCACTGGGCTACGTAGCTGTTATGGTCACCAGCAGATAATTATCGTTATAAGTTACATTTATATAGCATAGTTTGCAGCGCCCACGAGCCCATGCAAACATAACATTATTTAACAGAAACATACATTTGTTTGCCACGTGGAGCAGTGGTTAGCATGTCTGCCTTGCATGCAAAGGGTCGTGGGTTCAATCCCTGGTCCGACCGAACATTTTTTTTGTTTTTTTTTTTTTAATTTACACATTTATATTTATACTATATTAAATTTTTATTATGAAACTTCGAAATGTGGGTTATTAAAGATTTATAGTCAGTAACAGTGCTTGATATAAACGAAATTGGCTGATTTTTGGATAAAATATTATTTTTTTATTGCAAAAATAACAATTTTGTAACAAAACATGTTTTTGGTACAAAACTTTAAAATTTGGAAGGAATTCAAAAACTCTAACAAAAGAAGAACGTGGAGTCGAGTATAAACATACATAAATAATTTTATAATATAAACATAAATTTATTTAGGCGTGAACAGTTTTTTACTACCATTTAATACCATCGCTCTAAAATGCCTTTTATTTTTCTTTAATAATTCATTTTAAAGAAAATAAACTTTTTAAATTGTTTTAGCTGCCCGCTTTTATATTTGAAGGTGTCCGTCAACTCCTCGTGGACTACTTATTAATAAAGAGGAACTAAACTTTGTTTTTATACATTTTACTGCGTAATTTTTCACTATTTCCTCCTTATTTCATTTTACTGTCCCAACTCTAAAAAGAGTATAGTGCCCTTTTTGTTATTTTTATGAAGACCACTGATTTCTTTTAACGAACCAAGAAAAAAATTGTGCCCATAATGCCAAAATGATAAACAAAACACATGTCCACACATAGATAAAATGCTGCTCTCAAGGCGAAAACGTATGCTGTTTGTTTTTCAAATGTCTATTCTCTTGGTTCGGAATGTCCATTCTCTTTATTCAAATTAAATAATATTTAGACTTAAGCATATCAAATGTTTGGCCTTATCATAAAACAGTTTTCCGAAACAACATGCAAGCGGTTTCACAGAAATTGTTCTCTTTTGATTATTTCGGTGTATTATGTTGATATCTTTCGTCAACTCTCCCGGTTTCCATCTCTATTTCTTTCTCTATACTCTCTCTCGCTCTGTCGCTTTGAATAAAATATCACAACATATGTATGTTTAGTCGAAACTTGTAAATTCATATATGTTGGCATTCACACATATGATTTTTATGAAACATTCATGCCCCAAACATAATATATTCTAACATATTAACATAGATGTCCCAAACATTTAGTGTTAGTTTAGGAACATTACATGTTTGCACTTAAATAAATTGTGTTTAAAAATTGTGCCCGAAACACATTTTGTTTATATCGGAACATATGAAAAACATATTTTTCTAAGAGTGTATAGAAAAATTTCTCAAAATTTTATTTCTATAGAAAAATTTCTCAAAATTTTATTTCTATCTACCAAACAGTCAAAAATCTAGAATTTTTGGTAGAATTCTACCAACTGTGCCAACCTTGCTACCAGTAGACAACACATAACTGGTCTGTAGGAAATTTCCAAACTCTTATCCTGTGATTTTGAATGTTCAAAACAAGCATTTGTAGAGCATTGCATATGTCTACCATGTCTCCCCCGGATTTGAGATACAAGAAGCCACTGCTTCATTTGTGATTCCAGGAATTTCAGATCTGTTGTAGCTTTGCCAAACAAACAACAACGTTAATTTTCAAGTGAAAAAATCATTTGCGCATACCAATCATTATTTAAAATTCCCAAACAATTCATTTGCAGACACTTTCAATGGACATTCGACTGGGACACCACAGAAAGTTGAAACCCATTATCATATTTTTCAACGAGGCCAGGCCGAGAACTCAGAATAAAAACAAGCCCAGAGAAAATAACAAGCAAACACACATATTTGCAATTAACGTCTTACCAAAGTGCCAAGAAAAACTAAAAAAGGCACTAAAAGACGATATTCATCCAACCAACAAGCCAGTCAACACACCAAAAAAAAACAACATTACCTGAAAAAAGGTGACATTTTCAATGAACGCATAATTCAATTTGGGTTTTTGGTATTCCATTTTGATACCTTTCCGAGCGAGAGTAGACACAATGGCTCTCCGGAGCAATGAGGATTCTTAAAAGTCACAAGACATTTGGTGACCATAAGGCAATACCAATGACAAAGGCGGCAACGGCGTTATGGATTCCCTGCGTGAGTGCTTGCGTATAAGGTTGGGTTCGCATGTAGTTTATCGCCGCCAAACTCCAAATCCGAAACGCATAGGAACTCAAAACGCACCCTTTCATGGCCAAGAATTTTTTTGGCGGCAGTTTTTTGTGGGCAACCACTGACCAACGAAATTTCCCAAAACCCAAAAGAAAAAAAAAATGTGTTCATAAAAAACACCAAAAAGTTGCACTTGTCATTGGCCATGGTATTTAATGGCCGATAATATTCAACTCATTCTCTACTGAGTTTAGAGTTCTTCTTCACTTACACAATTACCAAATATGGCAACAGCAACTAAAAGTTGTAAAATTTGTTAAATTTATGTTTTATTCAAATAATAATAATAACAATAACAACAATAATAAAGAATAATAACAATAAAAAATAATAAAACAACTTCGAGTTAGACAATAATTTTCAAAGTTTATGTGGCACAACATGCAAAGAAAGGAACCCCGAAAACCGCAGGAAGCCTTTAAACCACACCTCGCCTCGTTGGTCCCAAAGAATTGCCATTGAACGCTTGGGTGTGTGTATGTGTGTGTGTGTGCATGTAATTTATATTCTGGCCCTTGAATGTTTTCTGGTTTAAAATTTAGAGATGTCACACTAGATGGAATTCTAAGTTATCGGCATTGAAATTCACATATGTTTATGGAAATCATATCCAAATAGCTTCCCGATGAATATATATAATAATCCTGACAGGTTTGATGAATAGTTAGCTTGGCCGCCTTATGGAAAAATCAGTTTACTATAGTGTAGTAGGTTATTGTCATCTTTTTCTGTCGAAATTCCATCGAAGCGGACTTGATTTCCGTTTTTACTTGGTGTGGAAGCATCAGCGCCGGTGGGTGCTTCCTCTAGACTTATCCGACCACCCTCGTAACAATTTTATCAACATTGGATTCATTGCCATAATTTATAAAATAAGATTGAATTTGGGCTAAAAGTTTAACCATGTCTGATCATATGTTCTATACAAAAATTTCTCCCAACCTGACATCCCTAATTTACAAATATAAGGTGGGGGAAGGAGTTTGGAAGTGTTGTTCATTCACATTTCCATACAATCATATCATATTTATTATGAACATACAAATGCTGATTATGTGCTCTTGTCGAACACATCGGACGAAAATATGAACCTTTCACTTGCTATGACTTCCCATCTCCCCCAACTCCCCCGCTGCGACTCGGTAACGCTGCGGTTATTTTCCAAATTATGAAGTGTGATATGTCGCACTCCTCGTTTGAAACCCAGGCAACGGTAATGCTGCCGTCCCTACATAGTCATACGCAGCCATCACAGTGGGAAATCATTGCGATTATGAATTAGGAATTCCTTAGGCCTCTAAACTTGGAAATTTATAGAGATGTCTTTTTCAGGGGGTCCGTCGACCAAAAACAAAACCGAGGTAACAAGAAATGAATATACAATCAAATCTACAACCTACTACGACATAATTTTTGACATTTTCATTTGAATTTGAATGGGCCGGTGTCTGAGAATATGAACGAGCAAACGACGAACACAGCACAGACACACACAAAATGAAAAATTAATGTATATTTAATTTATTAAATCAGCAAATTATGCAAATTGGTCGATAATAAAGCACAAAAGAAACCAACTGGAATCACAAAAAAATGAGAAAAATATTGCCTCGAATGTGTGTACAAATGTTATGGAACGGATACGCTGTTGGGCGGTGTGGTACTCAGTCGAGCCATAGGACCATAAAAATTTATGTCATTTTCCCTAACAACTGGAAAAGAAAAGAATACGACATCACACAAAAATATAGATTCATAAAAAGCATCCGAAATAAAGAAATTTGTAAAGAAGTCATTTACATTTCTATGCTCACATGATTGGAGCTGTCTCCAATAAGTGATGTTAGGCTACATATGTACGAGGGAAAATTGACAACTGATAGACATTAGAGTTAGATAGAGGTCTGGCATCGAAATTAATTTTACCAAGTTGTCTTAAACTACCGAACCGTTTCGATACACTACACAACCATGTTAAACCTATCATAGTTAGTATTCTTAGACCTATCAGACCTATATTTGGTCTGAGCTGATCAAGCCTATGTTTTCTGTTCATCTATTCCGTTTGGAACATATCGAAATATCGGTGTTGGAATTTCTAAGATAGCAGTAATGACCAGTGTTGCCAGTATTTTTTCTGGCTCTTCTCCCCAAATTATGACGCTTTCGTCCCCTAAAATCCCCAATTTAAATCAAAATTCCACACAAAATTCACCAATATATTTTTTACAAGTTTTTATGGAAAAAATAAAGAAATAGGCTCTTCGGTGGAATATTGACAACGATTTATTTATTTATTAAACTTACAGTAAATATAAGAATAATAGAGAATAATCTAGCATTAGCTACTTAGGCTATCAGCTAAGGTAACGATTTAAAAATTGGAAAAAGTATAAAATTTATTGTCAGCTGCAATCAGATCAAGATTTCGAAACACAACACCAGGAGACTGGCGACTGTCTTCCAAATGTAAAAATTGGAGTTCGAGGCCATGTATTTATGGACGAACATTTATTTCTAAGTACTCAATCAATAAAATTGGGTGGTAGAGGTGAACCATCTTCATCATTTCTATATTTATGGAATATATTGTCCAAATCAGTGATGAACACAGATCACAGGTCAATATTTAGGCTCGATACTCACGAAATGACTTCACAATTGTTGACAGATGTCTTAAAATTATAAATTAGCGCTTGGGCCACCAAAATAAATTATTGCAAACCTGATTTATTATACTGAACGGATTTCGAAAAGATCCCCACAAAAATCCCCGAATTTATGCAAATTCCCCACCAAATCCCCAAGTCCCCAACTCAAATATTTCGTCCCCATTCACGAAAAAATATCCCCAATTTGGGGAAAAATCCCCAATACTGGTAACGCTGGTAATGACCGCTTGTCTATTGCATTGAGGCTTTAATCTTCAGCAAGGGAACTATTGATATTGGTGGAAATGGTGCAATTTAGATATAGTATAATTCTCGTATATTATTTCCATTAGCAGCTAGCATATAGGACCAAAAATGACCTCCTCCAGTTCTATAATGAAGGCTATGAAAATTCGTTCTATTCAACAATTAAAAAAGTTTCAGGAACAAACTATTATTTTCGGACGGTGAACATGGAAAAAATGCTGTTTTCGAAATCAGATATATAATGTTCGAGTAAATAACATGATTGTCGCAACCTACCAAAAAAAAACATTTTGCTCTTGAAACACGTTTGGGGTTATCATACTCCTTCTCTGGGTGCAGCTAGGCTAGTGTAGATTAATATCTAGCATTTTTTGCAATGACAATAATACCAAGTCCTTCGTCTTATTGTCCACTAGAGTGACCGCAACTTATATGGGACAAAAACATAGCCAAAATTTGAGCCCGATTCAACGACGTTAACACGTGCCGCTCGTCGCTCAAAATTTGAAAAAAACGATTTTTTTGGCCAAAATGTTGACGTATTGAGCCATAACTCGAGAACGGTAAATAATAAAAACACGCACGATATCACAAACGACAGCTTCTTTTGTCCTTAAAAATGTATGTTATGGACAAAATTGTTGCAACTCTGAGTCAAACCGAGTTACGCCAGCCTTTAACTTTGAAAACGCGACCTGGTGCCACTAGGAGCATTCGCCTCAACCCCACAAAACGAATCCCCTTTCCAGATATTGGGATAGCCAAAATTTGAGCCCGATTAAAAGACGTTAAAGGGGATTCGTTTTGTGGGGTTGAGGCGAACAAGATTCCGACATTTTTTGCCCCATATAAGTTGCGGTCACTCTATTATAGTATCAAAGCCTTTCATAAACTTGTTAATCCAATTCCAATCTAAAATTGGTGTTATAGTATAATTTATATTTCAAGTAAACAACGTCCTTAAAAGAAAGTCTTGAAAGATATCGTTTATTTTTGAATTCTTTTTATCTTATAGCTAACCGAGTCATCGAATATTGCCATAATACCTAAGAAATGTGTACATTTTATTAAAACCAAGTTCCCCTCTAAGATTACCATTATGCTCTTGAAACATGTTTGAGGTGATCGCATTCCTTCTCTTAATGTATCGATCGATTGCTCGATCCGAGGGCGAGCTTTCATTCATGAGGATTCTGAATGATTTGCACATATTTTTTAATATTTCAGTTGTGTCTTAAAGCCATCTTAGCTTAATTCATTTCACTAAACCACAACATTGAATAATTTCGAGATCTTCCCACTAGTTTGTCTTAGTCTTTCAAGATTGATTTCTTGTTAAAATCATTTTAATTATGTGAGCTCATTAATCCAAATCTGGTTACAAGTTCTCATGGCATAGTAGATTTTAAATCAAATTTAAATCATTTCTTTGATTTCAAATTATGATATCATATCATTTTATAGACATGCCAGTTTAAAGGGGGCCATATAGACAACAGACATAAAATAAAGAAGAAGACAAATTAATTGGTCTTTAATCAGAATTTGTTATTTTATTAGCAGCTAGACCTGATTACTTTTTAAGATCGCCCACATGGTTGTGGATAAACTATTTTATGTGTGTGTGTGTATGTGTTTCTTAAACCGAAAACGCAAATGAGCGGGTTTTTTATTTAAGATATCAGAAGGGAAACAAAAGCAACAACCCCCGGTTGTGGTTAACTAAATTTTTGAATTTTTATTAGTTTTATTTTCAAAACGGAATTTGGTTTGAGAACATTTCAAAGTTTCCTTGTTATATCTGTCCTGCTTTCAGTGTGTCTGTCAGTCTTTCACTTCTAAGTGCTGCGGGTTTCGCTACTTTCCTTTGGTTTCTGAAGAACTTCTTTCAGTTCGTGGCTTTACTTTTATGATGGATTTTGATTTATGACTTTGTTAGCCGCCCTCCAATAAATCAGGTTGTAAATCGATTGCTCTCGAATAAATTTCTTCAAGTCCATGACCTTCGTTGCAGCATCCAACCCAAAATATTTTCAACAGCAGGAAGAACTTCTACAAAGCTGGATGTTATTTGCTGAGATTTGTTCCAAAAGTTTGTGCCACAATTTATTTTATTTTTGTTTACATTTCATGTTTCATGGAGAAGTTTAGAAATTAAAATTCATAATTAATTGTATAAAAATCACTTAAAACGAGTTAATTTGCTAGTTACTGTGTAATAGTTCAATTCACTAATTGGATAAAGACTCTTCATTAAAAAATAACAACTTTTTTATAAGTTAAATTCGCCATGCACGCAGAGAACAAATATGAACACCTTCTAGAGCAAAATGTTATTTTTGGTTGGGGAACCAGGAACATTTTTGCCGCAAAATTTTGTTTTCTCCCCAAGCATAAGATGGTTGTCGAAATCAGATACCTAATGCCCAAGACCATGGTTGCAAAAAAACATGTTACATGTTCACCTTCCAAAGATAACATTTTGCTGTAGGAGGTGATCATATTCCTTTCTTAGTGTATGATACAATAAATGAGTCACATGATCCATAATCTAAAATAGCCTCCATTTAAATCGATATCCAGGTTTGATATTTTGAGCTTCCGGGAGATTAATTGTTCATTCTAAAAATTTGTGGAACTTACGTTTTAGTCATACACACAAAAAAATTTCACGAAAATTTTTCCAATTAAAATTTTAATTGAGTTTTAAAAAATATTCAATTAAAAATTTAATTGATTCAACAAATTTTTTAATTGAAACAAAAATCAATCACAAAAATAATAGTATCAATTAATTTTTTAATTGAATCAATTAACTTTTTAATTGACCTTCAATTAATTTTTTAATTGATACTATCATTTATGTGATTGAAGACATTTCAATTAAACATTAATTGGATCAATTAATTTCGTGATTGAATCAGAAATTTTTTTTTTTGTGTGTAAGGAGGAATTTCTTGAGGTGCTCTCTATCCAGTTGAATTTTGGATTTTACCCAACTATTTGAATTCAAAACAATCTTCAGAGCATAAATCCTGCCTCATGTGTCTCATTAAAATTATAAAATTCTGTTAAAATGATCCAAATTTGATGTGAGGAGATGAGAATCCCAAACCATTTTTTACTACAAATTTCCGTTCGTTGTGTATGGATCTACTCTTTTTTCCCTCTCGGATGTTTGTGGGTAATTTCTATGCATTTTCCAAGATATATTTTTTTTAATTCATTCTTCATATGTTTATCATTTACTTTTATTACTCAATCGAAATTTTAGGACATGAAATATATCAGAGCACTAAGTAACTAAAACCATTAAAAACCTACCATTGTGTGTAAATCACATTTCCATTATATTTTCATTGTATTTTCGTTCTCCACAATATGTCATGGTTGGAGATTACAAGAATTCCATTAACCTTCATAAAAACGACTGAGATACAATTTTTCACACTATGTCAACACAATTGACCAAATTAGCCCCTTTTTTATGATCCCATCGAATGACTATGATAGCCGGTGAATTTGATTGAGTGTATGGTTGATGCCAGCCTTAGTTAGACCATTTCTGGTATATCCCCATGCTGTTACTGACGATATGGTGCAGAGTATGAGGAGGGATGTAAATTTATTTTCATCCACTTTTGTTTTTTCAATGCATAGTGATCGTAAACTTTTTTTAAAAGCGTTTACTATTATTCATTTTCTAACAATATTAAGTTATTAATCACCAATGATGTACCCTTTGTTTTTGTAAATAGTGGAATTTTAGGGCATCGTATAAAGGGAAACACAATGTCCATTAATATTTAGGGAGGGGAAAAATAATACCATATTTTCTAATTTAAGAGTTGGTGTAGTTTAAGCAGAAAGGCACATTTCAAAGAGATCGGTTTTAAATTTCACCAATTATAGTCAACGAATGTGATATTCAATTAAATGGGTTTGAACCATCAGTCTTATAGTCGGCAATGATGAATTATAGAGACATACAGGCACCTTATAAGGTGCCCAGGGGAACCCATCTATTTTTTATGATTGTGGTTTCATTGAAAAGATGAAGTCATTTCTTTAAGGATTGATGCCCCAAACGATTCAAGAGAAACCGAAAATCTGTCACTAACACTAATCCCTTATCCCAAAGAAGCACTTTTTATGGGCATCCGATAAAAAAGACTATCCATTTACAGTTGTTGTTCGTCATTTTGGATGAGATACTCTAACAATAGATTGCCTAAATAGATGGACTGATTATAAATAAACAAGAGTTATCGGCACCTAATGTTTTACCAAAGCAAAGATGATTAAATTTGGTTTGGACTTTGTTGTTTCCAAAGAAAGCCATAGTCAATGGCTTGGTCATTAGGGTCTCATCACAAAGGCATTTGATTGTTTTTCATTTTTGTAAAACAAAAAATAAATTGGATTCTTTCACTTCGTTTAGTGAAGAATTTCCCTTAGATTGTTTCTGTAAACAAAATGCAGTTGCTGCAATAGGGTGGAGGGAAAAAATTTAAGTATTCCAAGATATGGAAGAATATAAATATCGTGTTCATCAATAGGAAGTAGTCTTGGCTCAGTTGCATGGAGAAGGCCTTTTTTAGTTTTAATTTTCAGTAGGGAAATCAAAGTTGTGTAGAACTAAACTAGCCGAAGTTTATTTTTATACGCCCAAAGAAAAAATACTTTCTTCAAGAATAAAATTTTAAAGAAACGAAATTCCTTTCTTTGACCAAATATGGTCGGATCTCAACTAGATTTGGATCATAATCAATACATATTGGGCCATAATGAGTACAAATGGGTTCAGATTTAGGTTTGAACTTCATACAGTACCATGAGTTATAATTTTGATCTGCGTGAAAATATGGATCCTACACGGACGAAAACGACTGTTTTTCATATGTTTGGATGTAAAAATTATATGTTTGGAACTAAAAATTTTTAACACAATATTTTTAAGTGCAAGCATATAATGTTCATAAACTATCATAACATGTTTGGGACATATATGTTAATATGTTAGAACATATTATGTTTGGGACATAAAATGTTTGTAAATATACTATGCTTAGATGCAGACATATATTAATTTGCAAACATATATGTGTTTAGAAAGAGAGACCTAGAGAGTATGTGCAAGTAAAATAATGGAAGTAACCAATTGGCGCCTTAAACATACATCCACACAAAGAAAATTTCATTAAAATTTTTTACTACCAATGTATGCCCTAAGGTGAACAATACAAACAATATTTTGTTTGCACCAATCCTGAAAATATATATGCTTGAAGCAAAATGTGTTTGGGGTATATGTTACAGAAGCGATTTTTTTGAGGGTGTACACCCAAAACTTGTTATAACACAACACAATTTTTGTTATAAACGTTGACTCTTCTACAGGATGTTTTCACATCATCAATAGAAACTAAATCAAAAATCGATGGCCCATCGGTAGCCCTTCCTGTCATCAACCCACAATTATCGCTATAGCCACCAACGCACAATCAAGAAGGCCATTTATAGGTCAAATTGATGGGCAAACACAAAGCAGATTTAAGCAACCTTTATTTAACGAAAACAAACCACTTTAGTTGGTCGTTTTTTTACAAACGATCTAGCAAATACAACGTTTGCAAGTCTGTTCGTCCGTCTCGCATAAGAATATCGACTTCTATTTTGCGAAGTATGAAATTTAGTTGTGACACTGATAACGGAGGAGAATGCCATATCCTGTTTTACAGTCGAGTTGAGAGCCTAAGTGGGACTTTAGCAACAGGCAGTTATTTGTATTTTGTCCAAATTGAGCTTCCCTTTTAATAACTTTCTTTCTGACTACAATTGCCATATTGCTGCTCCACCCTATGGTCCACCTCACTTAGGATGGCTTTTATATGTCTGACAAACAACATAGTTTTTCAATAAGAGATGCGATGGGACGACGACATGGAACGCACAAAACATCCAAATAAAATTACGTTTTGGCAGAAATTGGATGTTGTTCAAATGCGCGCTGCTTATAAAATGCATAAAAAACAATCAAATTTTAATAAATTTGACTTTGCACAGCTGTATGGAGAATCATGGCTCTAGCGAATCCTGCTACAACATTGTGGAATGGGGGCAGCGGGTTACCGACCGGCAGGCTACAACATTCAGCAACAGCCTCACCATATTCACAGTGCCACATTATCCTCGTCCCTGAGGCCAAGACTATGTCATTTCTTTGCCATCGTCCTCGTTTGTTGTTATTTTTTTTTTTGTGAATATTTTTTCGCCTCCCCTGCACATCAGGCCACAGTACGTCTTCTCTATGGCTTTTTGAAAATTGCATGCAAATTATGTGAAATTGTCAACGAACATGAATTTGCACTTTTCTCGCAATGCAATAGCGTTCATTTCGTGTTGATTATAAATTGTTTGGCGGGCGCGTTTTCATCGACGACTTGCCTGCTGCTAAAGCCAAACTCAAAAGAGGAGACCTGGTATAGGAGCCACCATCACCACAACAGCACTTCGATTCCTGACTGGATTGCATTGTATTTGTATTTCGATTCGGTTTATTTGGTGGTTTTACACCTTTTTTTGTGATTACTTTACTATCATTGTCGCCATTCACTCCCGTAAGCTATAGGGGGACCTAACAAGGCAGAATACTTTGGAGACAAATATTCCTCACCTTGGCTTTTGACTTACACCAATGGAAGGGATCATCAGACACCACCACTATCATAATGCCACATTTCTTTTTTCTCTTCAGCTCAAGTGCTGGATAATAAATCGCAAGTAATAATTGCATGCTCCCCAAAAGCCCAGGACAAAATAATGGAAGGCAGCAGGTTAGACAGAGTAGCCACATAATTAAACTCAGAAATTATAGAACATGAATTAAACGACTTTATGGCCGACTAGCAAAAGGACAAGGGATGTAGCGGTCCTTCTGGTGCTTAGTGGTATCCCAGCTACACTCGTACTGAGTGGGTAGTAGAGACGTGCGTGTGGCAGAAAATTGTGGTGAGTCTGAAAAAATTTCAGTCGCTTTGAATAAGTATGATAGTCACCTGCTTGACTATGCATGGGTAAACCAGAAAACACCGTGAGTCAATGTGATTGGATACTCACAGTCACAAACACATTCATCGAAATGATCAAGTTTTAAAAGTAGTCTTTGAGCTCTTCTGAATTTCGAACTTCTGATCCTTTTCACGTACACATCTCTTGCGTGTTAAACTCTATATCTCTTCATGCTATTGAATTTATTGCTCCCTAAAAAGCCATTCCATAAGATGTTTATGATAAGAGGATGGTGATTATGAAGTCAATATTTGCGAAAAGATATGCAAATGATCTTAATAACGCTCCAGTGTCATTCGAAACTAGGGTTAAATCGGCATTTAAGTCAAGAATTTGTGGATCAAAAAATAAGCGATTACTAAACTAAACAGATATGATGCTCTGTAAAAGGATGTTGTTGGGATGTGGTAGATGTAGGTTATTTTACAAACTTATGATGTCTTCCATCTAATTGAAACTCATAAAACTATATATAAGTTCTGAAATATAAAAGACCAATTTATATCAAGCAAAGTGTTGTAAGACCGAAATAAGAAGAGGAAGAATAGGTTCGAAGTTAAATATATTAACTTTAAACATTTTTTGTCTGAGATTGGTGCCAAGGTGGACGCTTACATCAAGCTGATCCCTGTTAGTAACTTTACTTAAATGCACAACAAAAACATCGTAACCCAGAAAAAGAAATTGGAAGTTGTCCCACAAACATTTTGTTTTAAGAGCATGGCGGAATCAATTATTTTCCATCTCCAATCATGTTCTTTTGGACCAGTCTTAGAAAATACGTTGTTCGGCGGTTTAAAGTAAAAAAAAATAATTTTGGACAATTAATTAAAAGAATAGGAAATCAACAGTAAACAATTATGAAAATAAAATTAAAAATTTCACCCCGTGAGGTGTCTATTGAATTTGTCACTTCCATGGAAGTTTTTTTGGAAAGCTTTTGCTTATTACTAGAATTTACAATTTTTTTTTATTGAGTTTAAATGGAAAAAAATATTTTTTTTTTACCAAAATTTTTGCCGAAAATAATAAAATAAAAACTGTGTAATTTATAAAAGCCAATCTTTTGAAAATACATTTGATAATAAAAATTACCGCTGGTGAGATTTGAACCAATGATCTCTATTTTTCATCCATACTAATAAAGAACATCTCGGGAAATAGTTAGCACGTTGGTGTCATATTGTGATCATATCACAAACATTTGAATTGACGTTTTGGCGCTTCGTGTTCAATGGCCCCGGGTCGGACCGAAAACGTTTTTCAAATATTAATGTTGATAAAAATATGAAATTGGTGAATTTTTTTTTTTTCGTTTTTTAAATTTTCCGGATCACAAGTTGGGAATCCAAACTACTTTTTTGAAAGCCATTTCTTTACTGTTCCTTGCGTATTTAATGAAGATCAAGGACTCATACAAATGAGAGTAGAGCAGTTCATCTTGATGAAAAGGAATCTCTTCCTTAAAGCCGAATGTAATACTATCTTCGTTTCGTTTTTTCCAAATTGCTTTTCTTTACTTTTAGAGAAACAATTTTAGCATCAAACGAAAACTTTGTTTAAATGTTCGTTCCTCAGAAAAGAAATCTCTTCTTTCCGTGTAGAAATACCTGTCATTTTCCTCCTTAGTTTATTGCTTAGTTGCACACGAATACGAGTTTCTTTGACCCCAGAGCTAGAGTCGTGAAATTTTTAATTTCCCCCAATAGCTGTAAATAAACATTCATTGATCCTGGCCATTTAATCATATAAAATCTTTGCACATACAAATATATAACAATTGAGTTTTTGAATTAATATACAATATGAATAAATATTGTTTCTTTTAAATAAGAATTTAACTACGTATTCTCCATTTCCTCTCAACATTTTTACAACAATTGTTCACATTCCATAATTTATTTATGCGGGCAAAAAGTAATAGTTAAAAATAATTTTTATCATTGACATTTTATATAATAAAAATACTCCAAAAGAAAGTTTTCTCCCTATTGGCCCTTAAAACTTTCGAAAAAAAGATGATTTGTTTTTCTCTGTATTTTAATTGTCGATCATACAATTGCTAAGCATTAGCTTACACGACCATAAATATGTTTACAACAAAAGTTTATAAACCTCCTCCTTTCTAAATTCGAAAAAGAAACCCAAGAAAAGCATTCGCAATTAAATATTGACTTTTATTACCCTCTAAAATGGCCAATAAAAGTCATGTATGAACAACTAATAAAAGAGACCTCCTCTAAATGACAATGGAGCCATTATAAAATTTCATCAAAACTTCAATATCGATATTGAGAAATATTCGACAATGTGGTCGACTTCAATGTTAACTAAACTTGAACCAGACAGGTCACATATTTTGTGGACTACTGTAAATTCTACTGGAACAGTCGTTTCTCGACCAATGCACTTCTTGTAAAATTGTGGCCAGATAGAAGAGCTCTGCGAGTGGAATGACATATGTCCAGAGTTATGTGAAGGTGACTAGAGCAGGTTTAATACAGACGTTGAGATGGATACAGTACCTGATTTTCTGAAAAATCTTTTCGATCGCATACCAGACAGACCATCCTCTGACACGGCTTGGGCTAATTATGTTCTCGGTAAATAATTGTGAAATCCATGTTGATATCTAAGCTATTAATGAAAGAAGGCTGATACTACTTTATGACTTACCGCTTATTTTAATCGTTTTACTCCGCCGGGCTAGGAGTTATTACCACAGTTCAAATCTCTCAGATTCCACCAAAAATAGTTACTCTATGGCGTAATATATACACATTGAATATCTTGATGAAGATATCACCATACCTGATTGGTAGTTATTAGTTATTAATTAATTAATTAATTTAATTGACAACAAAAAATCTGAACTGATCATTTTATATATAATGGAATCTAGGACCAATGATTCTGGTTGACATATTTCCAAAAGTTTTCGTTTCACCCGTAGTAATAGAGTAACGTAAAAACCCCAGTCCCATTCTTTCTACATATACATATATATTGAACATTGAATTTAGAAATTTGGAAAAAAGCTACCTTTGAATTTATTCATGTATATTGACCTCCCAAGTTGAAGGTTACCATTTCGAAGAAAAACTTAAAATACCATTTTCTTCGAATGGCACACTTAAAAACCACTAATGTCCCATTTAGTGGCACCCAGCATTTACAACATGACGCCCCACCGCCGGACAGACGTCTAACAGCAGTATGGTCTCTAACGCGTAATGCATAAATAATATTCTCATCTTCTCCCGTCGTTGTTATTTTACTCAACTTTTTCTTGTCTAATATTTTATTGGATTATGAAAAACTATAAAGTAATATATATGGAATATTATAAAAGTCAAAGGCGCCAACACTATAAGCACCTATCCAACCTAGTTGGGATTTTGTTGGAAGAGGAATCAATGTAAAGCTATAAAATCGACTGAACAAAAAATATTGAAAATTTTACAGAGAAGAAAAATTTCAAATTTGTGAAAAAAGGCAGAACATAAAGCTTAGAAAGAAAACGCAATAAAATACAAAAGAATAATGTGGCACACAATATTAGGTATTTGTGGAGGAGATGTTGCGGGTGGAGCAATATAGGGGTGTCACCACTAGCACATATAATATTTCCGATGAGTTATTTTGATTTATTGTCACAACTGTGCCGACAATCATCATACCAGAATGTTGGATATGAAAATCTGTTTTTTATTGGGAGCCAAACCGCAAAACACTAAAAAAATAATTTAGGAAACAGACGGTAGTGTACAGTGGTCTATGTAACTAAAAAGTAAAATGCATGGAAAAAGGGGTGTCGGAGCATATACTGCTACTATGTCTATATCATATAAGAATTGAACTAATGATGCATAAATAGATGATCATATATGGCTAATTCATATCAACATTACCAATTACAACCCAGAGTTGGGTAACCGGCAGGTTAAGTGTATACGAATGATGGAATTTCCATGGCCGTAGAAAATGTCCGTAACCCTTGTTCCAACCACGCAAGGAGTTTTTTACATACAAAAAAAAAAGTTTAATGGAATCCAAAGATTTAGACCTTCCTTTCAGGATTTTGTTATTGATTCCGAGCCAAAGATCTATCTGGCTTTAAATCTAGGATCAATAAAATTTAAGTTAGGATACAAATCTCATTTATCGAATGTCCATGCTCTTTTCGCAGTATATTAATAATATTCACGTGTTTCTTTACTTAAAAAATTCCTTAGTTCGAAGCCATATGACTTATATCGATAGTCGCAAATTTCCAAAATGTGTGTCCTAAATTTTATATTTTTTTCTTTTTCGAAAATTATAATCTTTAATTTAATAAAAATTTCATTATTTGGAAGAAATTTGTCCTTGATATTGTGTAAATTGCGTATCATAAAATTTAAGTTGCGTAATATTTAATATCACGTAAATATTGTTTTTCAGTGTAAGAAGACTAATTTTTGTTGACTTTTCTCTGAAACTTAGAAAGTATGGTTTTTAGACCCTTAAACTGCACATAGTTTATATATTATGATTAGGGTTTTTTTCATTCCCGGGAAAGCGGGAAATTTTATCGAATTTAAAAAGGTTTGCTTAGTCTACCAGTCTATTGGAATGTCGGTTTACAGAAATATGACGATAATAAATTAGGAAGAGCAACCATCTTTTAAACCATTGGGAGGTCGTTCGATCCTGGGCTAGAACCCACGACTGTATGTCAGACAAGGCAATTATTACTACTTGGTACATTATTTAAATAGGAAGTTTATTCTATATTAACAAAAATACCGAAAACAATTAAATTATTTTGTATATTCCTGTATATTTAGGCTTAATTATATCCCATTCACATTAGACTGCCATTCACATTAGACTCTACTAAATATGGATTTGAAATCCCGTATTTACAAAGAAAAATACAGCTAAAAATTGTTTAAGTACACTTTGGAAGTGTAATGAGAATGATGATTTACTCAATGGTACTAAAAATAATCAAAACAAAAAACATTTGTAGTATTTATCTCTCCATTTTATATAAAATATTGTAAAGAAAAATTCCCGGGAAAGCGGGAGCGAAAAAATAACGAATTCCCGGGGAAAACCCCTAATTATGATATAGCTAAGCTAATTCCTAAGATTCTGAAAGCTTTCCATAAATACACAGAAAAAAATTTCCGTAGTTAAACTAACGCTAAGTTTTATTGTAAAGTGTGATTCTTTTGAGGTTAGGATTTTCATGCATTAGTATTTGACAGATCACGTGGGATTTCAGACATGGTGTCAAAGAGAAAGATGCTCAGTATGCTTTGACATTTCATCATGAATAGACTTACGATCTGCCACAACGTCGAATTTTCAGTGAATGGGCCCTAGAAAAGTTGGCAGAAAATCCGCTTTTTTATCGACAAATTTTGTTCAGCGATGAGGCTCATTTCTGGTTGAATGGCTACGTAAATAAGCAAAATTGCCGCATTTGGAGTGAAGAACAACCAGAAGCCGTTCAAGAACTGCCCATGCATCCCGAAAAATGCACTGTTTGGTGTGGTTTGTACGCTGGTGGAATCATTGGACCGTATTTTTTCAAAGATGCTGTTGGACGCAACGTTACGGTGAATGGCGATCGCTATCGTTCGATGCTAACAAACTTTTTGTTGCCAAAAATGGAAGAACTGAACTTGGTTGACATGTGGTTTCAACAAGATGGCGCTACATGCCACACAGCTCGCGATTCTATGGCCATTTTGAGGGAAAACTTCGGAGAACAATTCATCTCAAGAAATGGACCGGTAAGTTGGCCACCAAGATCATGCGATTTGACGCCTTTAGACTATTTTTTGTGGGGCTACGTCAAGTCTAAAGTCTACAGAAATAAGCCAGCAACTATTCCAGCTTTGGAAGACAACATTTCCGAAGAAATTCGGGCTATTCCGGCCGAAATGCTCGAAAAAGTTGCCCAAAATTGGACTTTCCGAATGGACCACCTAAGACGCAGCCGCGGTCAACATTTAAATGAAATTATCTTCAAAAAGTAAATGTCATGGACCAATCTAACGTTTCAAATAAAGAACCGATGAGATTTTGCAAATTTTATGCGTTTTTTTTTTAAAAAAAGTTATCAAGCTCTTAACAAATCACCCTTTAAAAAAATTATTTGTTAGTAGTTAAATTTTATTACTTTTTGCGAAATTTTCCACAGCCCAATGAAATTTTCTTTTATTTAAGTATGTCTCAAATATTTTATAAACTAAACGGGGGATATCTCAAAATGTGTAGCAAAATTTAGTTCAATTTTCGTACTAATTAGTTTATTATAAGAGAGAAGTTCACCACTGTGGTATCACAATGGACTGAATAGTCTAAGTGAGCCTGATACATCGTGCTGCCACATAACCTAACCTAACCTAACCTAGTTTATTCTTCCTATAAAACAGTTTACTTTTGGTGTAGCTGTTTCTCAGTATTTAATAGGTTTAAATGGTTCGCAATGTACCATAGTTTGATATAGCCTTTATATGCAGCAATCTTTTTGGATTTAGCAATAAAGGACATTTTTGACTCAGTATACTATGTACAACTGTACGTTGAATCGTTTTAGATCAAAAAACTGACATGATTCTGAAGAGAGTCTGATGACTCAGATCCATGATTTTGAAATTAAACAAATTTCCATTAAAAAGATCTTCCAAAAAAGTTGGTTTGGATCCCAACTTGTGATCTGGAATTTGGACATATTTGGATCATCATTGGATCATTGTTGATGACCTTATCATAGGGCGAAAAAGGGAGTATCTTTTAGGATCCTTTACATTGCTTACAGATTCAGGCTTGCAAGGTCATTTGAATGAAGTTATAAAGAAATTTAAAAAAATATATTTCTTATTTTCTTCCATTTTTTATAATACTTTTACAATTTGAAAAACTTTCTCTCCGAGCGGGAGTTCAACCTCCTTTGGCACCATAACGGAACGTCTGACCATTCAAATGGTTGCGATATGGACGTAATATAACAACAAGGTATAATAATAAATCTGCAAAACTTTCTCACTGCCATGGAAATGAAACAGCCAAGCGACAAAAGTTAAAATCCCAAATAGTTTATTTTCTTTTTTATTGATTATCAATTCCTTTGCGACGTATAATTGTTCGAAATTGAATTTGTCATGTAAAACAGCCAAAAAGTGCATTTTCTATGTCCTGAACTTCATCGAAAGTGGAAAGAAAGCATCAAGTTGTTGTTTTTTTAGTTTTTTTTTTTGTTTGGACTGTTAATGGAGCATGTCAATACCTTTCTATTCCTGTTACAATTTTAATTTTTCCAAGTTTTTGTATTTGCCAGCAATAATCTTTCCTAGATTGCATTGAATTGCATTTAAAAATGCCAACAATTCTACAGTGCACAGTTCCCAGATTCTTTTGGCGGAGTTGCATAGACAAAATAACAACGGACCAAAAAAGATATTACAAACGAATAAAGCAATCCAAAACTCAACAACACAACAAAGTGCCTGAAATAAAAGCATATCCCACATTTGTATGTTCGAACATCTGTATGTGGGTATGGAGATTTGTAATCATCTCCGGATTTTTTCTTCAGTCTTTCATTTCGGGTTTCCCGTTATTGTTGTGTGTGTGTTTGTTTTTTATTATTGTAAAATATTTGACAAAAAAAGTGAGAACATGCATTTTTCACATATCTAAATGTAGTCTTTTGTGTGTGTGTGTGTGTTGATGTATGAGTGTGACATTGTATGGGGCACACGTAGGTAGAACATGAAATCCAGAGATGCTTTGTTGGTGGAGCAAATAGGGATGTTTCGAAGCCTCCAAAAACTATCGGAATGGTGAATATTTTATAAAGCAATACCGATGAACGATGAATATTTTCTGTCGAGAATATCTGTTGGTATCCATCCGGGTATGAGGCTACATGCATACCCAAAACACCAAAGTAAGACCATTAAAGATGAATGTGCGACAATAAAAAATATTGTCAAAATTATTTGTAAAACATGAATAAGGCATAAATTGTGAATACTGTCAAACAATAACAACAACAGCAACATGAAAAATTCATCAACAACATATGATGATTAGAATACAACAAATTGAATCAATATTAAGGGACCAAGGAAATTTGGTCACATTTTCAAATGAATATTTTGGATAACAAATTGGGGAGTGATGTCGAAAAGTAGTGAAGATGACTCAACAGGCAATTTCTTATAAAATGACAGAGCCTTATGGTAGCAAATCAATTTCTATTTGCCCTTTTTATTTAAGATGGTGGTCCGATAAGCCTAATGCAAGAAGTGTCTCAAAAGCAAATTACTGTTGTATAAACAGCTGAGTTTGCACTTTTTTCGTATGGAAAAGGGAATTTCTGTATTTTACAAAAAATTATTATCCGTGATTAGATTTTTTCTTTAGAAAGTTAAACTGAGTAGCAAAATCAATAAGCCTTTTTTAGCTATGTACGGTCGCTCGAGTCCTTCTACAGCTATACACGCAAAGAAAAAGACCTTTGGAAAACGTGTACCGAAAACGTTTTTCTTTTGTTAGAGTTTTTTGAATTGCTTCGAAACGTATACACTTTTATCACCAAAAAAATTCGTTTGTTACAAAATTGTTATTTTTTCAATAAAAAAAGTTATTTTTGAACCAACAACACAGTCCATTTCGTTTATATCAAACACTGTTCTTTTCAGACTTTTGTTCTTTAATAATAAAGGGTGATTTGTTAAGAGCTTGATAACTTTTTTTTTAAAAAAAACGCATAAAATTTGCAAAATCTCATCGGTTCTTTATTTGAAACGTTAGATTGGTCCATGACATTTACTTTTTGAAGATAATTTCATTTAAATGTTGACTGCGGCTGCGTCTTAGGTGGTCCATTCGGAAAGTCCAATTTTGGGCAACTTTTTCGAGCATTTCGGCCGGAATAGCCCGAATTTCTTCGGAAATGTTGTCTTCCAAAGCTGGAATAGTTGCTGGCTTATTTCTGTAGACTTTAGACTTGACGTAGCCCCACAAAAAATAGTCTAAAGGCGTCAAATCGCATGATCTTGGTGGCCAACTTACCGGTCCATTTCTTGAGATGAATTGTTCTCCGAAGTTTTCCCTCAAAATGGCCATAGAATCGCGAGCTGTGTGGCATGTAGCGCCATCTTGTTGAAACCACATGTCAACCAAGTTCAGTTCTTCCATTTTTGGCAACAAAAAGTTTGTTAGCATCGAACGATAGCGATCGCCATTCACCGTAACGTTGCGTCCAACAGCATCTTTGAAAAAATACGGTCCAATGATTCCACCAGCGTACAAACCACACCAAACAGTGCATTTTTCGGGATGCATGGGCAGTTCTTGAACGGCTTCTGGTTGCTCTTCACTCCAAATGCGGCAATTTTGCTTATTTACGTAGCCATTCAACCAGAAATGAGCCTCATCGCTGAACAAAATTTGTCGATAAAAAAGCGGATTTTCTGCCAACTTTTCTAGGGCCCATTCACTGAAAATTCGACGTTGTGGCTCGTTAGTAAGTCTATTCATGATGAAATGTCAAAGCATACTGAGCATCTTTCTCTTTGACACCATGTCTGAAATCCCACGGGATCTGTCAAATACTAATGCATGAAAATCCTAACCTCAAAAGAATCACCCTTTACATATTTTACAGTTCATAGTAAAAATTTAATATAGTAGAATATAATGTTGAACATTTTTTCAGAATCTTCCGACCATATCTGGAATATATAATACATGTAAATAAAAAAAAAAAACTTTGGTCCAAGCAGGGATCGAACCAACGACCCTTGGCATGCAAGTCGGACGTAACAACCACTGCTCCACGGTGCCCAACTAAATGTATTTTTCTGTTAAATAAACTTTGTTTAATCGGCTCGTGGGCGCCGCAAGCTATGCTATATAAATATAACTTATATCTATTGATGACAATAACGGCTACATAGCTCAGTGGTTAGTGTGTTGGCTTGCGAAGTGCATGGTCCGCGGTTCGATTCTCCGTCCAGGCGAAAGGTAAAAAAAATTTAAAAATTATAAAATCGTATAATTTCTTCTACATTGTTTGTATTACAGAAAAAGGTGCTACGAACTAAAAAACTTCGTGGAAGTGAGAAAGATGTGAGGGAAAATGCAATTAGCCAGAAAAAAAATTTTTTTTGAGTTAGTCTTTATGAAATTGTTTTTACATACTGGAAAAGAATAAACGTTTATCACAAAAAGTATATACTTTTCTTCCAAATACACTTCGTTTCAACGTAAAGCAAATGAGAAACGAACTTTGTTGTCTAAAATTTCGTTTGGGAGGAAAGAATTATTTTTTTGGCGTGTAGTAACATTAGGTTTAACGAGTCGGTCGCCCCTCAGATTTTGGATAAGCCACCGGCTGTCACAAAGGAAATGCAGTGACTAATATGAAACACCGTTCAGACTCGTCTCGGTTCCCTATTTAATGAGCATAGAATCGAGGAGCACTCATTGATAAGAGAGTAGTTCATCACCTTAAAATTCTCTATACCTAAACTAACTCTGTTAAAAAGCAATCTGAGGGAGTTTCGTTTTATAATAAACAACGGAATCCAAAAACATTGGAATGATGGTGCCAAAATTTTATTTTTATAGAATATTTTATCAAAATTTTATTTCTATACAAAACTTTGTCAAAATATTATTTCTATGGAAATCTACCAAAACATCAAGAATTCTACCAATCTACCTAATAGTAATAAATCTAAAATTTTTGGGAGAATTCTACCAATTGCTGCAACCCGGACCCGGTAGTACACATAAAAAATGGTTACTTGGATCCAAAGATCCAAATTCTTAAAGAATTCTTTAAGAATTTTCGTATTGAGCCAATGATTCCCCAAAATAAAGAAATTTTAATTTAAAGAGAGTTCATAATCTTTGATTTAAATAAATCCATTTAATTCAGGATACCAATCTTTGAAGTTTGTGTAAAATGCATGATATACAAATAAGATTGCATACCTTTTTAATATTATGTCAATATATTTTTTTAAGTATAGGCTTGTTTAAAAATTAATCGCTAAGTTTGTACTTTTGTTGGTAATCTGCCCAATATGCTAGATAATCCATTACCTTTTATGTGACTCTCAAATAAATTTAATAATCTCCATAAATTCACACTTCCTCTTTTGGTAGTTACACTTCCCCTTGTTGAGCTCCTGTTTCTCAAAAACCAATTTCAAATTACCATGGCTTTTTGGTGAGGATAGGAGATAATTAAAAAAATATGTAAGAAAAAATTTCAAAAATCATAAATTTCTCTTGGTTAGCAATGGTAATTTTTTATAAATTTTATTTTAGTTCTTAGATCACTTTTTATGACAATCGCTGGGTTGGCTCCCACATTTGTTGCTTTGAGCTAACTAAGCCATGCGTATCTGTGTATCCGTGGATGGCTGCTTGGTTGGCTGGCATCTGGGGAGGTTGTTGTGTTAATTTAAAGCACAGCAGCCGTTGAAGCAGCAGTAATCGTTAAACGCTTGATCTGTTTCCTTTTTTAATCTCCTGCATTTCGTTAAGCGATATCTCTCTGGCGAATAGGCAAACCGAGGAGATTCCCATTGCCGCCTATAGCATAATATCATCCTACTCCCAGACAGACACTCATATACCGACACATACGTACGCATGTTACGTAGATGATCATACCCATCATGATGAGAATAAAGATGAGGATAATGCCTATGATGGTCACGGTTATAAGGCAGCCCTGCGATACTAACTAGAATTGGTTGGCATTGCAGCAGACACTTATGCCTCATTTCATTTGCAGTGTAGGGTGGTGGAGGCTTTTGAAACAAACTGTAAGTTGGAGTTTGGGTAAGGGAACTCTCCACACAGTTCCATTTGTCGTAAATTTCGATTAACTCGTATAAACATTGAATGATCTTGGACTTTGGTTGCTAGTCTTGGTGGATGAGTTTTGTAGGATTTTGGAGGAAGCCCTTGTTTTTCTTTTACTGTTCCACCAGTCCAGTCAGCTATAAACTATGAAATTTTAAAGTCAGAGCACAGCACATCTGTTTTTATTTTTGGTTCAATTTTGTATAGAAAATATCAACAACAAATGAGAAGACATTATTCCTGGTAAACATTTAAGTTTAGAAAATCCCTCCATAGGGATTAAATGATCGTTTTTTCTTCTTGGAAATTAAATAGGGGAAAAAGTTTATGTGGAATTAATTCTTTGATCGAGCATGGTGGATTCACGTTGCGTATGGAAGACATTGTACACAAAGTAAATGCTGGAAATAAGATTGAAGGAGACCGAAAGCCATCAGACCTTGGGCGATGGTATAGAGTTGTCAGTTACGTTTATGATGCTTTTCCGTCAAGATAAAATGGTAATGAGAACCAGATCAGCCACCACAACATCATGCCTGCTATCCGCCTCCTTGTCTAAATAAAATGGACAAGAATATTTCGTACGCAAAAGGAACTTTTATTTGGTTGAAAAGGGACTTTCATTTAATTGATCGAGAATAAAACGGAATGTTTTGCTTGGTGTAAAGAATTATATACAAATTCTTTTATGAAAAAACATATTTTTAACCGCCAAACCACCTAACTCGAAGGACACCATAATATGTTTTTGTATTCACGCTATAAAAATTCATAGGGTTTAAGTAAAATTTCAATAATATTTAAGAATAATGTCACATATATTAAAGCCAAGTTGGCAAGAACTGCTGGGATCGGTGTTACTTTTTTGTGGGTAGTTATTGAGATTATATCGAACACAACTCTCTCTCTCTCTTTAATCCCTATTCGACCGATCAATCAACTACTGGTCTTCCTCATTAACCCTCCGGAATAAAAATTATGAATAAATCGCAACCAACATTTAGCCTACTTCTTGGGTGGCTTTCATAAATCTTTTGCAGCTTGCCAGACCATCTGCAGCTGCATCATTAACATGATCTCTCTTTTAGCGAATGCCTTCCGGAAAAATGGCAAATGAAATCATTGAAGTTTTCTATTGGATGACATTAAGTAGAGATTAAAAAACAATATTCGATTATCATCGAATAGTCATCGTATTAACCTTGCGGCTTGATTTGGCACACTTCCACACATCGTTTTCTCTACGCCACAATCCACTGGTCAACTAATTAAAGTCTTGCTGTGACAGATATTTTTTCAATCATTTTCTGACAAATTCTTCTATTTATCACCCATGGAGAAATTTATAGTAGACAAAAGTTAGCATAATTTCTCGCATTTGGCATTCTAATGGCCCTGTTAAGATGGCTAAATAACATCGATTAGATTATGGACTAGATAACCAATGACTCCTACAAAGAAATCTGTGTTTTTTTTTTGTTCTCCACAACATAACATTGACTCATCGAATTCATTAAATTGGAAACAGTTTATCACCTTATTTACTAAAAGCAACAGCAGCAACAGAAACAACACTCCAAGGGCCCCTTGGGCTCGTTATGATAACAAAAAAAAAAAAAACACTGAAATTTCAAAATTTCTCCATCAACTCTTAAATAAAAATAAATCTTAGGTGATCGCCAAAGACCAGCAATGGCTATGAGGCTGCCGAATAAATATTTAACTTTTAATGTTCCAATTAATAATGAGACCAGACAACCCCCCTTTGATGTTGCTCCACTCGTTCCGGACGAACGCGTACATAAATTTGAATACGAAATAAAATCACAATAAATATCACCCAGCCAGTTTCATAGCCCTCCAATAATGTGGTGAAAAAATACTCAGCAAGTATTGAAATCCAAAACTGGCCATGTCCATTTCTTCTTCATTGGTGTTTTGGCCATGATCCACGGGCCGGGTATTGGTATCGTTGATATCGGCTGTATGATGTTCATTCGAAACGGAAAATGACAATCTTTCCGAGAAAGATGAATCAATTCTATCCCAAAACAGACCAAACCACTATACACCATACATGTGATGATGAGTGGAACGGATGGACAGCCCCAAAAGCGGGCCAACAAGCAGACAAATGCCGAGCATCTTTACCGTTGAAATGGATAGATGGATGAATGGACAATTGGTGGCCCCAAGACATATTAAACGAGAAAGATTTGGAGGAGAGGCTGGGTGGTGGAAGGGGAGTAGCAAAAGGCAAAAGATTAATTATTACATTAAAATCAAAAAAACACAACCGCAAACATGAATATTTTGATTTGGATGGTATTAAACAAACAGCTGGGCCAAATCTCCAAGAAAAGAAAACCCTACAGATATACCACAATACTCTTAGAATTGAAGAGACATCCGACATCAGGCTATGTACCTATGAAATTTATATGAAAAATTAAACGAAATCTAAACTTTAACGAAATTTTGTTAATTATGTACACTGCGGAAATATTTCATATATATATATATAACAAGAACAAGATTACGAAAGATTTTTCACAATGTTCTGTTATACGATAATTTCTGAACTTAGGCCAATTTTATATATTAGGTGAATATTAGAAACCAAATAGGGAGACCCTATTCTGAATATTTCCTATATTGGAAAAGG
Source organism: Haematobia irritans (assembly GCF_050003625.1). Taxonomy (NCBI): domain Eukaryota; kingdom Metazoa; phylum Arthropoda; class Insecta; order Diptera; family Muscidae; genus Haematobia; species Haematobia irritans. The sequence continues at coordinate 1,631,120 of NC_134400.1, forward strand.
ATTATAGGTCCTTTCAAAAATAAGGTAGCCAAAGAAGTAGTAAGAATGTCTTCTTTTGACCTGAAAATGCTGCAAAATCGGTTGAAGAGCAACACAGTTTACGTGGGCTTGTCGTAGGAAAGATTTCGATTAAAGCAGCATTCGTTGCACATCGACTTCTGTGGTGATGCTGATTCCGTATTTTGGATACCATTTAAGAGAAACACATTACAAAAATTTCCTTCTAGTAATTGGTAAGATTTTTACCCCTATACACGCAGAGAAGAAACATGATTGTCACAATCATATTCGAAGAGCAAAATAATATGATAGGAGCTATTTTTGCGGCGACCATGTAACATTTTAACCTGCAACCATGTTGGCTCAGTGAACATGTTTCTAAGAAAAATATAACTGTCCTCATCTAAAATGTTATTATATTGATAAAAAGAATTTTGTTTGAATGAAAAGACAATGGTCACGATTTAAAATGTTATGGTATTCATTAAAAATGTTTTTCTCCTAGTTAAAAGAACATGGTCACAACCTAAAATGTTTTGATCTTTATGAAAAAACTTTTTTCATCGTCGAAAAAAGGACGCCACTTGAGAAAAGAAAACACAAAATTTATTTGTTTGTTTTTATTTATTTATAAACTAATTCATTGTTTATTTGTATTTATAATGCCGTTCAAGCAAACATCATATATTTTTACACACTCTATTTTATTTCAATTTCAACAATAAGTAATTATTCCATATTTACATCGTGCCCATCAAATGTACAAACGCAGACATCATGTTACTGCAAATAAAAATAAATGATACCACTTCTGAATAAATAAATTAACACAAAACACAGTAAATCCGTATTCTCCGTCCATTCCAAGAAACAATCAACACACGAATGACGCGCAAAATGAAAATCGCGTGTACCTGCTCAATGTTTTTATAAAATTCTTTTTGCTGCAAAAAAGTTAAAAAAATTCAATGGTCACGAAAAAAATGTAAATGGTCTATATGGTCATGTAATGGTTCTAGACATGTCTATACTTAACCCTGTAAAAAAGTCAAAAAATTGAATGGTCAGGTACATGATTTTCCCGACCATTTAATGGTCTCAAATGCTATCATTTAAATGATAGAACATGTTTGCGGTATTTGAGAACCATTCAAATGCTTATTGCCACCATACATTTTTCTCCGCTCGAAAACTATTTTTACAAAGACAAAATACATGGTTTTCGCGACAATTACATGCTCTAGATAAGCATTAAATGGATGCGGCAACCATGTCCAAACATGGTTTTTCTGTGCGTGTACAGAGTTTTTCTGAAATAAATTATCATTCTTCCAGTTAGACTTATTCCCAGAAAAAAAGTAGGCAAAAAAGCAATGATGTTTTTTGGATCCAGAAGTGGGACAGAATTTGTTCAGAAGCAATGAATTTTACATGGACTTGTCATAGGGCGGAATTCGTTGTTTTAAGTATCCGCAGCATTGATTTCGCATTAGTTCTTCAATTGTTGTTATATTTCAGTATTTGGAATTTCATAAAAAAAATAAAGAAAAACATAAAAAATAAAGTTTTTATTAACTTTTTCCACTTGTATCTCTATTTAAGGTTCGCATATTTGTTCGCAAATTCCGCATCTGCTATGAAATGAATCAGTACACTTTTTACTTATTATTATTATTATTTTTATTTTCATTATTGTCCTTATTATGTTTTATTCCCGGTAAATTTTAGAAAATTTAAATTTATTGGTTATTTGTTTTGCTGAGTAAAACAAAAGATTTGTATATATCACCTCATAATAAAATTGAGAAATTAAGTCTATGTCTAGAAAACCTTTTGTGGTTGTACATTAAATGTAATGACTTAGGAAGATATTATTTTTTAAGGTAGTTAACAAAAATAATTCTTTCTTTTTAACTTGGAAAGTTTTGCAGTAATGAATTCTCTCCTATCCTCGGTAGGATAATTACTGAATGTTCCAACGTGTTCCTAATGGCCTACCTGTAAGAATGAGGATCTTTACTATTCTGCTAAAAATAGAGTCGGGCAGAACTTATTCATAAAATCAAAGCCCACAAGGGGCAAGATAGTCTAAGTGCGTCAGTAAAATACCTATTTGGAGGAACGAAGTTTTGGATCCATGATGTTTATTAGAGCGACTGGAATTTGGAGTAAAGTCTTGAATGAACATCATGGATAAGATGTAAATTTTTCAGTGTATTTTTTTAGTTTCTCTAACAACGAAAACATTTCTATTGTTATATGAGACTCTTTCATCTTATCTCTCTCTTTGTCGTTTTCCTTCTTTTTCTTACTGTTTAATAAATTGTTAAATAGCCATTTGATGATTTATTTACATTTAAACAAACAAAACAACAATCTGAGGAAGTTCTGGCCTAAGATCAGAGGCGAAAGACGCACGAGAAGATTGCGTTATCGATGGCGTTGAAGATGAGGCCAAAGAAAAATAGGTGTTTAGTGTTAAAACATCGAAACCATGCTGGAGGCCATGTTTTGGGGCCTCTAACTTGAGCATGTAAACACCGGGCCGTTAGTCAAATCAAAATAGCTATAAATACATAGAGAGAAAGATCCATTGAACGGCAATAATACCTATGGCACATTTGTTCATTTCATTTCATCTCACAAACTAAGAATTCAAATAATAAATAATGACACTCTCTAGTTTTTTCATGTATCTTAACTTAAAATGACAAAAAAGAAAAATATTACGAGAGGCACAGTGGAGGAAATGACACTGAGAAAAGAGTGAATCCAAAAACATTAAGCTTAAAATACTTCTTCTTCGAATATGCCTTCTCATAGAACAAAATTCAGTGTATTTATTTTTTTTTTTTTTATTTATTACTATAATTTTACACAGCAAGACAATGTCTTATAATTATAGTGCAGATTTCAGTAGTTCAAAAAATATCCATATTAACTAGAGTCACAAGAATTTATATATAGGGAATTATTATAAAAATAAAAAAATTACAATAGTAATAAATTAGAAATGTTAAACTAGTAAAATGTTAAAAATGTTAAACTCGTATTTTAAAAGTAACATGATATTCGTATTTTTAATATTATCGTGGAAAGTTTAACATAAGTGTATATGAAAATAATACATAAAAAAGTTTAATTAACATGATAAATGATAAATTAATCTTAATACCGATTGAAGTATATGTTTCTTACAAGTAAAGGTATTGTTGATGCTTTGTATACTGTTCGGTAATGTGTTCCACAGTTGTATCATGCTGATAAATTCGGAAACAAGACATCGGCACCTAAATTGTGCTATTTTCCTACCTCTGCTTAATCGTGTAAATATCAATTTGTCATTTTGACATTCCAATTCGTATACAATTTATGGTGTGGCGTAAAAACTAAGGACGTTCTACGGCATAATGACAACAGACTTGATTGTTCACAGGAAAAAAATATAAACAATATTTTTTTATTTAACATTTTAATTGAATTTGAAAATATTATCAATTTAAAAAATATTAATAGCTTTAATTAATTTTTTAATTAAAACAAAATTCAATCACACCAGTTACTTGAATCAATTAATTTTGAAAAAGGACTTAACATGGGAGGAGTAATTCTCGTATATAATTTCCATAGCAAGTAAACATATAGTACCTAAATTGAATCATTTCTTTACTCTAAAGACTATGGAAATTCGACTTAACCAGCGATGAAACATGCATATTGTCAGGCTTGTAGAGATTGGTATCTGGCATTTTCTTTTCAATAACTTAATAGTATCAATTTCCTTCATCTTCATATAGGGTCCTTTTTCATTGAGCTGTACAAGGAATCGTATGCTTTTAGTTTTTATTGTTGAGAATATAAAAATATGACAATTCTTCCACTGTATATTGCTTGAGGATGCATGAATAGAGAAATTGATAGACAAACCATGCTAAAAGATGGATGCTTAATGTTGGGGATACAATTTAAATATTTCGTGGAACAAACGATCAAACTGGCAACAGTAAGATGCATTGATTCGGCAATATCTTGTGTCTTTTTTTTTTCGTAAACCGCTTAAAAACCTATTTAAAATAAAAATATAAGCCCCTCTTCTTGGTCACATCAAATACCGAAAAGAAGACATCCATCCATGTTCATCCCATAGACCCATCAGCAACTCTGGGCCTGAGTCGGTATCTAGTTTCCGTGTGTGTGTGTGTTTGTGGACCTAAAAAAATATACACGAAAAATAAAATAAGAAGATGAGGAAAAAAGTGTAAACATAAATCAATAAATAATTTTCCATGGCATTATTACCATTTAAAGCTTATGCTTGAATTAAGTTATAACTTTGGCTCAGTTGATTCCCCAAATGAACCGTGGCAGGACGGACAGAGAGACAAAAACAAAACCATAAGCCTGGTGTCGAAAACCAATCAACAACAATGAACCAAGATTAATGCCTTCTCGAATTTGTTACAAAGAGCCAGCAAACTCTTCCTTAACACATCTACTCTTTAGTCCCCCCTCTCAGAAATATCCGGGATAGAGCAATGGAGAGTGTTGTGTCCAACAAATCTATGTAAATTTTCTTTGCTTGTGACTTTCCTAATGAAATAAGACTTTTTTACACATCACACCGAATTAAAGACAAGTAACGATCTGGCCTAAACAGAAAATTTATTGAAGAAGTCATCCATTCAAAACATTCGAATGTAATGGAGGCTGAGAAAATAAATTGAACAATCAAATTATGTTTTTCCCCTTCTGCTTCTTCTTCCTCCTAAAATATCGAGAAAAAAAAACTAAATAGACGCTTTCAAAACACAATTCCAAAGCAAAATTTATGGAGGATTAATATTTTTTGTATTTGATTGTGAATTGGGGGGAAGAAATATCCATTTTTCAGTTTTGTTCGAATAAAGCGATTGAAAATGAAAGGTGTAGCATCGCTTATGTTCAGGAAATTGTCAGAATGACTCGATAATGCGCCTGCTAATGGGGGCCAGCTGTAAAGCGAAAAAGACAAGGAGCTCCATTACCCAGTAGCAATGGGAAAACTTAAATACCTTTGAACAATATCATATGGAAAGTTGGAAGTATTTATTATAATATTCATGGCTAATAGGTGGAAAATGTTTATAAAGGGTGATTTGTTAAGAGCTTGATAACTTTTTTTTTAAAAAAAACGCCTACAATTTGCAAAATCTCATCGGTTCTTTATTTGAAACGTTAGATTGGTCCATGACATTTACTTTTTGAAGATAATTTCATTTAAATGTTGACCGCGGCTGCGTCTTAGGTGGTCCATTCGGAAAGTCCAATTTTGGGCAACTTTTTCGAGCATTTCGGCCGGAATAGCCCGAATTTCTTCGGAAATGTTGTCTTCCAAAGCTGGAATAGTTGCTGGCTTATTTCTGTAGACTTTAGACTTGACGTAGCCCCACAAAAAATAGTCTAAAGGCGTCAAATCGCATGATCTTGGTGGCCAACTTACCGGTCCATTTCTTGAGATGAATTGTTCTCCGAAGTTTTCCCTCAAAATGGCCATAGAATCGCGAGCTGTGTGGCATGTAGCGCCATCTTGTTGAAACCACATGTCAACCAAGTTCAGTTCTTCCATTTTTGGCAACAAAAAGTTTGTTAGCATCGAACGATAGCGATCGCCATTCACCGTAACGTTGCGTCCAACAGCATCTTTGAAAAAATACGGTCCAATGATTCCACCAGCGTACAAACCACACCAAACAGTGCATTTTTCGGGATGCATGGGCAGTTCTTGAACGGCTTCTGGTTGCTCTTCACTCCAAATGCGGCAATTTTGCTTATTTACGTAGCCATTCAACCAGAAATGAGCCTCATCGCTGAACAAAATTTGTCGATAAACACATTTCGAACCGAACACTGATTTTGGTAATAAAATTCAATGATTTGCAAGCGTTGCTCGTTAGTAAGTCTATTCATGATGAAATGTCAAAGCATACTGAGCATCTTTCTCTTTGACACCATGTCTGAAATCCCACGTGATCTGTCAAATACTAATGCATGAAAATCCTAACCTCAAAAGAATCACCCTTTACAATTTCAATACACCAATAGTAACTGTATGGCGTATTTGGAATTGAATATTGGGAAATATTATTTTTGTTTTTATATAATAGAAATAATAGTAAATTCTCAAGCTATTAACATATGAATATCGTTTGGTATGAAACAGAAATATTTCCCACAAAAAACTCCAGTGATAGTAAATAGGACTAGACAAATGCCAAGTAAACGTGAGCCACCGTGGTTTAATGGTTAGCATGCCTACTTGCATTTGTTACATAGTGTCGTGGGCATCTCTCAGTGATATGAGAAGTTGACAACTTTAGTATCACAATGGACTGAATAGTCTAAGTGAGCCTGAAATTTCGGGCTATCACTACACCTAACGTAACAATAAACTGTCTAAATTTAAGCCAGACCAAGTCTTCGGATTTCTCCAGTGAGGAATGTGTACTAGAAAAAAATAAGGTAGGTCTATATTTGTACCCTTCGCGATATAGATCACAGTTCAGGTAAAATCGCCCAGCAAAAAAAGAGCTTCCAAAAAAGGAGTTTGGATCCCCAATCTGTGATCCAAAGGTAGTGCAAACTTGGATCATCTCCAATGAATTTTACACGGGCTTGTCATAGGACGGAAGTACTCGCTTTTTGGATCCTTTGCATTACTTTAGAAGTTGTGCCCTGGATGTTAATTTGAATGAAGAAATTTAAAAAGCGAAAAAATTTTTTTTTTCTTCAACCAATTTCACTTTTTTTTTAACCATATGTTTCATTACACTATTATTTTCCTATTATCTAATGTTTACAATTTGAAAAACTTTTTCGCTCCGACCAGGGGTTGAACCTGGGTTTGCTGGCACCATAACAGAATGCCTTAGCACACTCAGCCACAAACGCCATTGAATATAAAGCGTCGAAAGGTCAATTCAAATGTGTGTGATATGATCATAATACGACACCAAGGAATAACATTCTAATTGCTTGTCGAGAAGTTCTTTTTTAGTATGAATGAAAAAATAAGAAACGCAGGTTCAAATCTCACCAGCGGCAATTTTTTTCTCAAATATTTTTCTAAAAAATTATTTTTTTATGTTATGCATCATTTTTATTTTTTATTTTCGGCATATATTTTCGTATTCATTACAAATCATCAAAAAAAATAAAAATTCTCGTAATTTGCAAAATCTTCTCAAAAGAACTTCAATGGAAGCGAAAAAGTCAAACGGCACAGGTTTAAATCCCAGCGGGGATGAAATTTATTTTTTATTATTATTTTTTTTTAATTTTTTTATTAATTTTCTATTTTTTTTATTTTTTTTTTAAGTTTTCTATTTTTTTAATTTAATTGTCCATAATTTGCACTTTAAATACCCTGATTGCGTTCTTTCTAATACTTGTCCAAAAGGACTGCATCGGAAGTAGAAACAAATCATTGGGGGATCCCAAGATGCGCTTTAGAAGAAATTTTTGTGCACTTGTCCAAAAGGACAGCATCGGAAGTGGAAAAAAATCATTGGCGGATGCCACGATGCGCTTTAGAAGAAATGTTTGTGGACTTGTCCAAAATGACTACATCGGAAGTTGAAGAAACTCGATGGGGGATCCTGGGATGGGCTTTAAAAGAAATGTTTGTGGCAACTTCCAATTTTTTTTGCTGGGCGTATAAAGAGACCAGTCACTATAAAAAAACGTCATTGACGAGATAAATTTACATTTTAGGCCATGATTTCGGTTCATTTCAGAGTACAAGTCCTGGAACATTTAAATGGGAGCAGAACATAGACAGGTCCACATGAACCAGAAATAGTACAACTAAAAATATTTTATTATTATTGTTATTATTATTTTATTTGAAACAATATGCGCACAGATAATTTTAATAATTCTATTTCGGTATATATGTAGTCCCAGTAATATCCTTATATCAGAAGAGTATGCAATTTAATATATATAAAAATTAAGATAAACTGCATCATCGTTACTATAAATTCAACTTTGTTCAATGATAATTTTTTAAATTGGCTAACAGACTTATGAATGCTTACTTCGTAGTTCCATTAAATGATTGATTTTCAGTTTCGATTCCAACAAAGCTCAAGCAGCTCTAATTATAATCCATACTGGAAGTGACTATCCCTTTCTCTAAAGCATCTTACTGCCCGCAAAACATCGTCTACTCCAAATATCCCATGCATTTAAACGTCCAACAATGTTGCTACTGAACATCACATCAGAATAATCACAACACCCTGTACCTTAATTAATGAATCATGTTATCTGGCCAAGAATGTTTCCTAGTTGTACAAAATAAAATTGACAGAAATCTCTGTGATAATCTGCTAAAGAAGACCATGAAGAACATGGCTAACCATCGGTTCTTACATAAGCAGATAATGTACGAATGTACAGGGGCTTGTGGCGCATTCAACAAAGAGAACAAGCCGACAAAATAGTTTTTTATCTTTCGCTATCACATAACAAAGATCTCCTTTATCCTCATAGAAATGTATGGTTGCTTGTTTAGCTACAAGGGTATGGGACTAAAAGCTAAAAAGTTCCTAAGCTGGGAAAGGAAATAGAATAAATGGAATATTTTAACAAAGTGGTGGAAAGAATTTGAAATGATATATATAGGGGCAATGAAATCTGGCTAATTCTCTAACTTTGAGCCACTGTAGATTGAGGTGACCGAGATATAAAAGTGTTGGGACTCGTGTAAATTTTAACAAATCAAGTAATACTCCTTTTGTGAATTAGTGAAAATGAAAACATCCATATTAGGGTTTGTTGATATGTGTGACTATTTCGTGAGAGTAGATTTATAAAGCATGATAATTGTCGTACTTTACCTTATCGACAAATAGAAGTCTTCAATATTGAGTTGAAGGTTATGGTCATGGATATCTACATCAACTTCTTCGCTTTGAACTACTGTAAATTATAGATTGATCGCATACCTAAACCATCGAGGATTAAGAGTGAAAAAAAGGATTAAGAGTGAAGTCATAAGAGTCACCTGTCCAAAGTACGTTAGCAAACTGATTCTAAAGCAAACTTATTTCTATTGCAAAGAATTTGTTTTGTTTCAATTTTTTTGAAACTCAAAAAAATGGAATACTATCTAGTTAGAGGTAGTTTTTTTTTTCACAATATACAGTTTCCTTTTTTCCTGTCTAAATTCGTGAAAGCTAGCCTACATAAAGCACTTACATCCGTGACTTAGCCTAGACCCTTTAACTAAATGTCTGACTTCTAGATTCAAACATTCACGAATAATTAAAAGCTAATTAATTTTTCTTCTTTGAGCCACTGTACATATACGAATTAGTATCCTACAATAGATATGTAACAACACCCGTTTTAAGATTAGTGATAGAAATATAAATTGCATTAGCCGAAGAGTATCTGAAATATTTCAGTTTTTGTTTTTGTAAATCCTTTTAATTGTATCCACTTAAATTCCCATTGATCCATCGATGAATTTCTTTAATCGAATAAATAAATCTCATTGCCATTGTAACTAAGACATAAAAGAATTCGAAGTTTTAAAATCCAAGTGCAGTTGTCATTATTATGTCAGCACCTCACTTTCACTTCATAGGGAATAGGGCAACGATGAAACCAAAGACATTGGAATGAAAATGGAAATAAAATCCAAATGAAATAACAGCAGCACCATTAACATAGACAGCTCTAGCACTCGAATCGACGGCCGAGCGATTATTGTCATCACTATTAACTGGAAAAGTGTCGCTTCGCCACAACGCCTTCAATAAATAAACAAATACTTGACAATGCAACGCCACCATATTGGGTTCAACAATTTACTTACAAACCATCGAAGAGGCAATCAGGCACCCAGGCACCCAGGCATTCATTTGCGCCCCATCGTGTTGACTTGATGATGGCCCCGCAGCAGGCTGACAAGGCAAACATCTCACATAACAAGCCCTAACCAATGCCAACCCTTCCACATGTATCACTTGTATGAATGAATTTCCTTCTTTACCCCGCCAGAAGTCAGTGCGAAATATATCGACAGCAGAGATATAGTCCACAAATAGATGAAGCCCCTCATCAACAGCAGGCGTCAACTCACGGCGATTTATGACAGCCATCAATGACAACGACCGTATTCATATTTTCTCGACAATAATGCAAACCTATTTGTATGTAGTTTTTAGTTTGATGTAAGTTCCAATCTTCATTAACGAGTGTGTGTGCTCCAGACATATGGGGCATATATACGTGTGGCAAACAAATTTTGTTCCAAATTTCAATTCTGAAAAATCATAACATTGTCATTAGGGTTGTTTGTATGGAAAGTATCGTTGGCGATATTTTAATAGCGAGGATATATGTCGGTCCTACCTCATTGTAGTTCTTCTTCATTGTTTTTTTGTTTAGTTAGAGTGTGGAATATTTGAATATCTCTAATATCGACTGGTATGGAATGACCCATACGATGCATTGGAATGGACATGGAAATGTCTTCCACTTAAAAAGACTAAAACCTACATCATAGTCTTGACGCATGTACACGCAGAAGAATGATCATGTTTGTTTATTATCACAACAGTAATTTAGTGAATTGCACCGATTTCCAGATTTGTACATTTAGGAGTCTTGTAGTTTTTTTCAATCTGTTGATTCTGTAGAAAGCTTGGCATTAATATCCATCCTCAGTCTACCATATAGGTCAATATTTAGATATAAACCCCCCAAGATCTATATAACGTCCCCATAATGAACGGTTTCCTCATGAGGAATATTTTTCTTCCGATCATCTTGAAATTAGGTCCTTGACGTCAGTTACTAGTCTCATCATAATATCAAGGACACAATTTTTGGCCCATATCGGATAAAGCTGTTCTATCAGATAATCGAATATAGATTTAACGTAACACTTGCAATAGCGCAAAGGAGTCCATAGACTGATTATTCTCAAAATCGCTTGAAACTTTCTAACGATCACAGAAGAATGACGAAATTCCCCTTTGTTGTAAAGTACTTTCTGTAAGAGAAAATAAACCCGAATTAATGGGAAGAGATGTAACAATTTTCTCCAATCTTTTTTTATTTTTCTTTAAAGGAAATTCAACGGAAAACTTCGTTTGTGTAACATTTCTTTCCTCCGAAAAAAAAAACTTCTTTCAATGTGGACGAATATAATCACTCCCAATAAGTGTTTTCTCCGCGTGTAATAATGCAATTTTCCTCACGTTCATGTGCCTATGTTTACAATCTATAGACAGATACCCCAAAAAATGTGTTCAATATTCAAAAAAAAAATTAAATAAAATAAAAATAAAAAAGGAAACAATCGACAATTAAAATTGTTCTCGATATTGGCAGCATTTTTCCTTCATGCGGCACTGGCACAAATAAGTCCACCAATCTGTTCTCCTCTTTATGTCGTAAACGTCATCGTATCTTTAACTCATTCGAAATTTTGTTCTTTTTTTAGAAATTGGAAATCAGTTTTTTCACTTCTTGCTATGTTTTAGATTTCTTGTGTTAAGTGCCCTTAGTGAATGGATTGGTGGGGTTGGGAATGATGAGATAGATGTAGCCCATCATAATTTTTTGTTATTTGTTTCAGCGACTATTTTTAGTTTACTTCGAATTTAAATGATGTCGTGATCTTTTTTTGTATCTCCAGCTATTCTCATAATGGTTTGATGAGATGTGATGGGGAAGGGTGGGGGTCTATTGCACCAATGTACAGTGGTTGCAAATACATTTGTTAGAAGTTTCCATTCTATTTTCCATAAACTATCGAAATTTCTGTTTTCGGTCAAGACAAAACAAAAAGATATCGGGCTCCCTATAGCCATCACGTCACATCTTTGAAGAACTAAGTCATCGTTGTAGAATTTAGAAGGGATTTGTCTTTGTCTGCACCAAGTTAGTTAGATATTCCAAAATGTTGTATTTGGGCAAAAGAAAAGACATATTCCAATACCCGAAGTTACAAAATTTGGGTGACAAATTTACAATTAAAACCACCGTGCATTGCCAAAGAAGAATTCCCAAAAGTACATACAAGAAATTATTAGTATGGTACTCTCTTTATTACTTTCCTTTATCATTTGACCATAGTTTATGACGACAGATAAGTTCATTTGTTTTCCAAGATGGATATTTTTTGGGGTGGGCAACAGAGGGGATTCCTCTTGTTGCAATTACTTTTTGAATAAAAATATTTAAATAAATATGAACAGCTTAAGAGTGTGTAAGACTTGTCAAATATTTGGTGTAAACATTTGATAACCCCCAGCTGAAGTAAACACAAAATAAAATTGACACAGTTTTCCATTTTAAAATATTGGCCTATGGGATCCCAGACGGTTGAGTGGAAAACCTTTGGTAGTTTGCTAAGGAGACTAAGAACTTTGGGGAGGTATATCTATAATAATATTGGAATAATTATAATAAAATTCAAATGTCTTATATTTCACCGGTCAATATTTTTCTAATATCTATATGTTGCTATATAGATGCAATTGTGAATTCTTTAGATTCTGGATGTCAATACTTTGACCCAATTTGTAAGCAATTTTGAACATGACCTTATGCTAAGACCATATAGATCTTTACTTCTTCGACATCGAGTATTCGACCAAATGCACCTCAATGCTTTGGTATTTGGCTCAATCTTTCACGCATTACCCCTGAAGTAAAAAAAAACATGGGCCAGTCTGCACACAGAGAAGGAATATTATCACCTCAAACATGTTTCAAGAGCAAAATGTTATTTTTGTATGGTGACCATGTAACATGTTTGTCACTAAAATATTATTTTCTCGTCAAATATAACCTGCTTGCTGAAATCAGATACATGATTGCTCTTAAAACATGTTTGAGGTGATCATATTCCTTCTTTGGGTGTGGAGAAAATTCAAATGGAGCTTATCAAATATTCCCACCACTCCTATATGTTTTTTGTTCTACAAAATTCCGTTTAGTCTGGCGTGGAATCCTACCATCACATTCCCCGACTAAAAAAATAAAAATTTAACAGTTGGCATTGATTTTCGAATTTCTTGGCCCAATCGAAATTCCAGGCTCATTAAGGACTCATGAAACCGTAGCTGTTATAACCTGCTGAGAGTATTTTTGTGAATCATTTTTATTCATTTTTTTGCATTTAACTCAGATGCGAATGCAACAAAAGCTTGACTATCCCAAGCCAATGTAATTCATACCACATGCTTTAATTCTTGTCATCAACACCAGCACTTTAGCTCCGTTTTAGTTAACGTTTCACTCAACACGAAAAAACGAACTAAAGAGAATAAAGGATCCCATGATGTGGTGATGATCACCTTAATGTTTTCAAATGTGACGAAGTACTAATTTGGGTTTGGTTTCATTGTCCAACCGTCATCTCATTCCCAGCACCATTATGGGACTAGCTAGGCTGCCATTCATCCATGGCATCTTCCCAAAAAAAAAAATCAACAAGCGAAGAAAAAAAGCCATACAATACATGTCCGTATATAGGAACGAATGAATGTGAGGATGGATGTAAAGCTCCCTTAATTACCGCATACGAAATGTTTTTATTGTCGCCAAACATATGTGACATTTTTATTGTTGTCTTAATCAAGGTGTAAAATCTGGGATTTGATGGTGTGGTAAGGTCACAAAAAACCAAAATCAAGTACCGAAAAAATATGCCAAAGAACGCCGTAGAGTTAGCTCACTGTCCAACGAGCAACAGGAGTGTTGGAGCGACAGGAGGATATATATTCTCATACTTACAAATGCAAAGTGCAGAGGGATCTGGGAGTTTAAACCATAAATATGCAGATGCATCTAGTTAATCTGGGATTTAAGCATGCTGATTAAGTGTTTATAGTCACCCTCCCCCACTTACCACTTGGCAATCTCCAAGCCGTCCAACATCCCTTGCCAACCTAGAGCTAATGGCAAACTTCAACATTAACATCAACATTTCAGAAGCACTTAGCATAGAAAAACAATAACTCTTTCAGCAATTGCCACTACTTAAGGTGAATGTTTAAGCATATTTTGTTATTGTTGTTCTTAGTGGTGGTGGTGGATGTAAAATTGTTGTTAACTCCATAGCTGGAACTATTTAGGGATGTCAGTGAGTGATAAAGATTGATTTCCTTCAGATTTCATACTCTAACATATACCCTGAATTGCTATTTTTATTATTTCGCCAAAGTTAGAATGCAATTTTTGAATCAATGTTTTGTTTACACTCCAAATACGAATCCCTTACTCCGAAGCGAAATCCCCTTTTACCGCAACGAATTTTATTTAGTAGAACCAACATGGTGCAATGGTTGGCATGCCTGTTTATGGATTCAACCCCAGCATCAGCCGAATACCAAGAAAGAGTTTTTTATAGCGCTGGTCTATATCCTCTCGTTGGGGAGATTTCTGAGAAATTCAGTACTTCTCTACACGCAAAAAAATAATGTTTTCCTCCCAAACGAAATTTTAGACAAACAACGATCGTTTCTCATTTGCTTTTCGCTGTAAGGAAGTGTATTTGGAAGGAAAGTATATACTTTTTGTGATAAACGTTTATTCTTTTCTAGGATGTAAAAACAATTTCATAAAAACATCTCAAAAAGAAAAAATTGTTTTCCAACTAATTGCATTTTCATTCACATCTTTCTCACTTCCATGAGATTTTTTAGTTCTTAACACTTTTTCCTGTAATACCAACAATGTAGAAGAAATTATACGATTTTATAAATTTTTAACATTTTGCTTTACCTTTCGCCTGGACGGAGAATCGAACCGCGGACCATGCACTTTGTAAGCCAACACACTAATCACTGAGCTATGTACCTGTTATGGTTATAAATAGATAATTATCCATATAAGTTATATTCATATAGTATAGCTTGTAGCGCCCACGAACCGAATAAACAAAGTTTATTTAACAGAAACAAACATTTAGTTTGGCACCGTGGAGCAGTGGTTGCTACGTCCGGCTTGCATGCCAAGGGTCGTGGGTTCGATCCCTGCTTCGACCAAAGTTTTTTTTTTACATATATTCCAGATATGTTCGGAAGATTCCGAAAAAATGTTCAACATTACATTGTACTATATTAAATTTTGAACTGTAAAATGTGTCTTATTAAAGACCTAAAGTCAGAAAAGAACAGTGTTTGATATAAACGAAATGTGTTGTGTTGTTGTTTCAAAAATAACTTTTTTTTTGGAAAAAATAACAATTTTGTAACAAACGAATTTTTTTGGTGATAAAAGTTTAAAATTTTCGAAGCAATTCAAAAAACTCTAACAAAAGAAAAACGTTTAGGTACACGTTTTCCAAACGTTTTTTTCTTTGCGTGTAAGAGTGACAAGCAATGCCAATTTAGGTGTTTTATAGATATATAGAAATTGGTATTAGCTGGAAATCTAGTAATTATACCCACCATCATAGAATGGTGATGGGGTATAATAAGTTTGTCATTTCGTTTTTAACACATGGAATTATCGATATCCTACTGTATTATATATATATATATATATATATATATATATATATATATATATATATATATATATATATATATATATATATATATATATATATATATATATATATATATATACATATATATAAATTAAAAATCTAGGGGTAGTTTGGTTTCATAAACAAGTGTGCGGAAGATGGTGGCTAACGATCCATGTTTTGTTTTTTCCCTCATATTAACCGATCTCCCGATTCTAGACATCCCAAGTTTTATCCGATTTGCCTGAAATTAAAAATTTAGAAGTATTTTGGCTTCACACATAAGTAACATGGGGCGTATAGATCCACATTTTGATAGAACCCCCATTTAGACAGATCTCCCGATCAGACTTCTTGAGCTTCTAGACACGCAATTTTTATCCGATTTGCCTGAAATTCAAATTTGTTGGTATTGCCCCCAATGTTGTCTCCCGATTTCCATGTGTGTATATGTTTTTGCTTGGTATAGTATCTTTCATCAAATCCTCTTGGAATGTATATATTTTCAAGTAACCCGGCGAAGAGTTTTCAAATGAAACAATTATATAATTCGATTCATGGTGGTGGTTATTTAAGATTAGGCCCGGCCGAACTTAAGTCCGTTTTTACTTAATTTTGATCTCAATTCTGTTATTTTTGCTGTATTTAAAACATCGCTTATTGACCATAGTGATTATCACTTACAGATTTGCGTTGTCCTTGTCAAAATTATATAGGTCCCATCTTCCATATAATATAAAAGGATCGACTCTGAATCAGTTTATGACTCGATCTTTTCTTGGTATTTGGCCCATTTTCTTTTGTTTTGCAGTATAGTCGACGGCCATATATTGCGATCCACATTACATGTGTGTGCTCGAATGACATCCCTAATATGATTACATTTGTTTTTTTTTATCTTTGTTATTTTTATCCATTTTGTGTTGTATTTTGTCTGTTATTCTAAAGTACGGATTTGCTTGAGTGGTTTCAAGTACGCTGGCACACCGCTCAGTTGGAATATCCCCATGCCATCTAAGCCATACATGGCCCACGGGGGGAAGGTTGTAACTGATGTTTGCCTGCTGGCTGCCTTGCAGGAGGGGAGTATGCAACATGTGTTTTTGCATTGTTATAATAACAGAGCTTTTTGTTGATTTTGTTTGTTTGTTGCTGTTTAGCATGGGCTTTTGTCTTTGGGCCTTCATTTGGTTTTGTTTTTTAGCATTTGCCAGAAATCTCACCAACAGTCAAATGAAGAAGGGAATTGGTAATGGCAACAAAAACAACAACACCAAATGTTTATTTCTTCAAATGTCTACATTTTTGTGCGAATAGATTAAGATTTGATAAACCAACAAAGTGTAGTGTTGTTGTACTACCATCCACCAGGAACAGACCACATCAAAGCAATAGAACTGCCTGCCATGGGTACTTGAGCTCTGGCATTGAATGATACGGAACGGATCTGAGCAGTCCATGCCGAACCAGAACAATATTCGCTAACATTTGTGGCAATTGCCGAGATCGGATGAAGATTTGCGGTTGTTTGGTTTATGGTTTGATGGGTCATAAATACCAAAAGTAGTGAAACGGAAAAAGGTGTGTTTTGTCCAAAAAAAAAAAAAAAACAAAAAAATTAAGAAAACTAAGACGAGTGTATAAAATGGGGCTTCATTTCGGATGCAATTTGGCAAAGTAGAAATCCCTGACACACACACACTCACATCAATGTATGGCATTCAATGCTTGTCTCCTTATGCTCATTTGCATGGACCATCAGGGCAAGTCTAAAGACGACACACTTTGGAGCATTTCAATTGGAACGGATGGACGTATGAATGGACTAACGATTGGACGGACACAAAACGGACATAAAAATAAAATTTAATTAAATTGAAATTTCTTTTAGTGGACATTGTTTGAGATGAAATTTATTTTATGTCACATCGACAGAGTTCAAGAGTGGTGAAGAGAGCATGGGCAGAGAAGATGAAGAAATGAAAACATGAAACAAAAACACAAAACCAAATTTTGACAACATAGGGAAGTAAGAGGTTTACGAGAGCCAAGATCAAGAGCAATGTTTTGCAAATATATGATTGTATTTTCCTTCACACACACCCAAACATACGTATGTATGGACAAATCATTATCATGGATATCTTGTAGTAGACCATATACGAGGGAAGATAGGAAATGCTTTGAATAAAAATTCTAACTCTCTCATTCAATTTAGCCCAGGAACTCGTTCCGAAGCAATTGGAAGACCCCTGTCTGTCTAGAAATACAATCCTCAATAAAGCAGGCATTCGGTCGTGCTCGACACATTTAACTCCAGCATCATTAGTATTCAGTGTGCTGGACTCCCCTTTGTACGTTTTAATTATTTACTCAGTCTATGTTTAATCAGGTCCTGAAAGACTCGAATAAAACTCGAGACAAAATAATCCAGTTGCAGATCAAAAAGTAAAAATAGGTGGAATAAGAAAAAAAAGGAAAATGCACAATGTTCAAAAATTATCCATCACACTCAAAAAGTAATGTGGGAAGATCTGTCGTAAGAGCTATATGAAAAATGACGAAATATGGACCATTACTGGCACATCTATTCAAGGACAGGAAAAATATCAGATATCAGAATATCAAGTGACTCAATATATCTGCTTGGAGAACGAGAATTTCCGTTCAAATCCATCAATTTGCATTAAGAAGGGTGTAGTTGTACAGCATTTTATATTATTTTACTAAATTTGGTGTTTTATCAAAAGAACAAAGGAAAGAAAAAAATCAAAGACTAATTAAAAATCGCTCATTTTTAGACGAAAAAGTGCCATCTACGGTGAGCAGACAAACTACAGCGCTATAAATGGACGTCTATATCTTTCTTGGTATATGCTATCACTTCATGGATTTCAGTGCTCATAAGATCAGTGGTCATAAGATCATAAAAATATCGACGTTTAGAATCTCCTGATTGGGAGGGCTTTCCATATGGAGGGTCTGTAAAAAGTTAATATACAAAATCATTAAATTAACGAAATATATCATTAAAATTGAGCCAAAGAAATATATTCGCCTTAATGAAAATATATCGTTATATCAATGAAACATTTTTGTTGGCTAATTTTTTATGAAAAATTTCTTTGGATTCCCTATATTTAGTCTATTAATATTTGAAGTACTTAATTGGATAATTTGAAGAAAATTTTCCGTGATCCACATACATCACAAACTATAAACCCAAATTGCTAAAACTTTCTATTCGAATATCGGATGTCCCCGTTGCCCATTCTCATTTCCCTGCTCTTCTTTGGATATCCTTAATAATATACACAAATGGCTGGTGGGATTTACATTTATGGCCAAAATGAACAACACACCAATAACGACAGCATTCATCCAAACATACAAACAGGTAATGATGGCCAAATGCACATATGCAATTTGTACACACAGAAAAAAACTCCATCGTCAATCGAATGATATCGTTTAGTTATTTGTATGCAAATATTTTGTTTAGTTTGAATTTTACTAAATTTCATACGATTCCCAAAAAAAAAAATGGTAAGAATGAACTCTACTGCAAGGTATATTTCTTTATTTTGGTTCATTTTTTCTTTTATGAGGAGATGTAAAATCGTAAATGGTAGGGAAAAGGCATGCCAGGCCAAGACATGCTCCTGATTTTATCAACGCATTGTGCACATCTCAAAAAGTGAAGGAAAACATAGTTCAATTTTTGCTCGAATTGGTTGGTTCGCTTTTCCCATAAATCAGTTTTTTTTTTCGGTGCACAGCGACATAACTTTCAATAGCAACAGCAACAGCAGCAGTCGCAATGGTAATACCAACAACAGTAACAAGAATTGTAAGAACATCAACGGCAAAGAAACATGCATTTCGTAAAACTCCTTGTTCCAAACGTCGCCGAACATGTTTCGGCTTTTAGCGGTTTCTTTGACATTGTGCCACATAAAACAACAACAAAAACATGCAGCAACTCACAATGATGACGATGATGATGACGACGACAACAACATCGCGCCACGTTCTTCGTTAACAGAACACACAACAAACAAGCACAAGGAACAACACAAACAAATGCTTGGTGGGACAGACGGATGGCCTAAGAAACGCTGCATTGTCATCCCCTTAGTACCCCTGCAAATAATATAACAACATGGACTCATTGCTAACACTGCTATCAATTCGAATTCCATCGGCAGCAGCAACAACGAAGACCACCAGCTACAACAATCTCAATATAATATCGTCCATTTACAAAGAGGTGCTAGAGATTTCAACGTTGAGTAATTGTGTCTTAAAGTTCAACATTGAGCCGCCAACACTTTGACGATGACGATACACAACCTCTATAGAGATGATGCCTCCCTCCACCACCACCACAGATCAGCGATCCGAACCAATCAACAACATTTTACAATGCTACAACGAGCCCCTGGCCTTGTAATGGGATATTTCAACATTTTTCCGAAATAAATGAAAATTAAACTTCTCCAAAAATAAATTTTTATGTTTCGGTGTAAATTTTTAATTAAATTCCTCTCGTCTTGCCAAATGTGTATGCTTTAATGGCCACCAATGGAATGATAACCTTTTCTCGTGTCTTCCATTGATTCTTGAGTGGTTATTATAGTTAGAGCTGATCAAAATTTATCACCACCAAGAATTCTTTGTGTCAGTGATTCCCAAATGTGATGGGGGTTTATGAGATAATACTTGAAACTCAGAACTTAAATGACAAAAATATATTCGCGCCAATTTGATGTAGCCCCAAATCGCATTGCAGAATAGAACCGCACAGAAAAAAAGTATTGTAGAGTACACATTTTGAGATTTCCACAAACCGTTGTGTCCTGGTGTACTTTTTAACTGCAATTCACGAAATTACACCCTCTAATAGAAGAAAAAATCATGACCATTTTAACCAAACAGTACTTAATTCTTAGCATTTTTGTGAATCGTACGAATTTTCTTCTGGTTTAGTTCAAAATGAACTTATATGTACGGTCATTGAACTTTATACCAACATTTATGACCATATGTAAAACAATTTATTGACAATTTATCAAAGGAATTTCTATGGTAAAAGTAGACTTGAAGTTTTCTATATATATATATATATATTTTTTTGTATATGTGTGTTAGTTCATAACATGTTTGAGACATAATTAAAAAATGGGAAAATTTTTTAGTGCTGTGAACAATTTCGCAAAAAATAATAAAATTTGCAACTAAAGGTGTGTATTAAGTTTGAGTTTAGCCGCTAAAATCGCCATTTTTCACGATTACTTTTCTTAATTACGGCCATTTTCATGTAGCTCCGTTAGGCTTTAACTGCCAGTTAACAGAAAGTAAATTGCAAATATCTTCTCTCCAGTTAACTTTAACTGAAAAATTTTCGTCAGTTAAGTTCCTAACTAGCATATGCAATATATATGCAAGATGACAGCTTCGTTCATAATACGGTTTAAAAGTTGGTTAGTTAACGGAAAACTAACGGAGCTTTATGAAAATGGGGGTTAATCCACTTTAAGGAATACAAACTTCGTGAAAATTTGCTTTGGGCTATTCCCCATCAAGTTATAATAAAATTTGCAACAAATATGTATAATTTTATGCCATTTTTTACTGACCTAGTTTTCACTTTAGCAATTTTAGCGGCTAAACTCGAACTTAATACCCACCTTAAGGGACAAAATAAAATTCGACTGGTAGATCTTTTTCGACAATTTTCGATAAAAGGTCTATAGGTTAGGTTAGGTGGGAGATGGGAGCCATCCTGGTGCAATGGTTAGCATGCTTGCCTTGCATACACAAGGTCGTGGGTTGGATTCCTGCATCGACTGAACACCTCAGTAATGCTGGTGACATTTCTGAGGGTTTCAAAACTTCTCTAAGTGGTTTCACTGCAATGTGGAACGCCGTTCAGACTCGGCTATAAAAAGGAGGTCCCTTGTCATTGAGCTTAACATGGAATCGGGTAGCACTCAGTGATAGGAGAGAAGTTCACCAATGTGGTACCACAGTGGACTGAATAGTCTAAGTGAGCCTGATACATCGGGCGGCCACCTATCCTAACCTAACCTAACCTAGGTTAGGTGACATTTTGAAACACACAAAAAGGTTAACACTCAGAAAAGATAAACCACCGCTGAGAATTGTTTTGATCTGCTGCCGAAACTGGGATTGAACCCATTTACATAAAGGGTGATACGGTCAAAATTTGGTCAATATCAACTTGACGTATTTCTTTCAATTTTGCATTTAAAAAACCTGAACACCCCTCATTTTGAAGGTGTGTGTGTGTGTAGAATGTTGCTCCTATTTTGATTTTGGAATTCACTCTTCAGTTGTCAAAATGCCGTCCAAGCAAGAAGAGCAGCGTATCAAAATTTTGTCCGAGCTACTCGCACCCAAAGCTGGCAAAATCGCTAAAATGTAATTACAAATGTAATTAATTACAAATGTAATTAAAGTGTTTGGGGAACGTTTGTCGATAGCCAGGATCGGGGGGAAATCGAAAAAACTGGATCGGGGGGTAATCGAAAACCGGAAGCCGCTGAGACGACAAAGAGAGTTGCCGGTAGTTTCAAGCGAAACCCTAACCTCTCTCTCCGAGATGCCGCAAATAAGCTGGGTGTATCGTCTACAACCGTGCATCGAGCCAAAAAACGAGCCGGACTATCGACTTACAAGAAGGTAGTGACTCCAAATCGCGATGATAAACAAAATACGACGGCCAAAGCGTGATCCCGGAGGCTGTACACGACGATGCTGACGAAGTTTGACTGCGTGGTAATGGACGACGAAACCTACGTCAAAGCCGACTACAAGCAGCTTCGGGACAGGAGTTTTATACGGCAAAAGGAAGGGAAAGGTAGCAGATATTTTCAAGCACATAAAACTGTCAAAGTTCGCAAAGAAATATCTGGTTTGGCAAGCCATCTGTACCTGTGGCTTGAAAAGCAGCATTTTCATAGCTTCCGGGACTGTCAACCAAGAAATTTACGTGAAAGAGTGTTTGAATAAACGTCTGCTGCCTTTCCTGAAGAAACACGGTTGTTCCGTACTGTTTTGGCCGGATTTGACCACAAAAACTGCTAAGGAGCAGTTCAAGGCAAACTGGCTTTCTGCGGTGAAGAAGGTGGACAAGGTGGCTGTACAAAATCTGATGGCAGGTGTCAAGCGTGAGGCCCGTCAATTCGGATTTGGAAAAGCGAAAGCCTAACTGAATATTTTTCCTGAATTGAAAACGAAATTTAATTTGATTTTTTAAATAAACGATTTCACCGATTTACACGCGTTTTCTCTTGACCAAATTTTGACCGTATCATCCTTTATTTTTGTCTACTATTCACCACGATAGAAGAACCCTCTATAGGTCCTTGTGACCCACTTATTTTTTCCACTATATTCTGTTTGAGTAACTCTGCCGTTGAAGTATTCGATTTATAGTGACGAGCATAGACGTTCTCCCTCTTGCAGTGATTGTCAAGAGCGCCATGTCGAAAATACTTTCCCAAATCAACACAGGTCGCACAAGCTAATGAAGGCCGCTGTGGGGAGGTCAAGGGATGGAAAGTGAAGACCAAAGGCATACGAAAATACGTAATGTACGACATGAAAAGAAATTGTTTTGCCTTGGCATTACAATTCAACTCCTGCAACCTAAGATGACATTCAGTTTTATAGAAAAATAACAACAACAACAAGCGAACTCCGAATGTCGACATCTCTCGACGACGATGACAACAACAAAAGCTCATTCATGGCTCGGCATAGTTTTCATAAATACACATAGACTTTTTTGTTCACATCAGCTGCTGCAATGGCACATCGACAGCAACAATCAACTACTGTTGAAGATCGTTGGGTAGACCTCGAAAAAGAGCTGCCAACATAGACAAGCTGCGAGCGAACCAACGAACAATCATGAGTCTCAATCACAATGAGCGCAAAGTGCAGTCAGCTTAATTGTTTTCTAATGGTAGACAATAATAGCATAATGTCGACGCCATCAAAACTCTACAACAATTCAACAGCAACAACAATAAAATGCCAGCAACATTAGTAATAGCAATAAAAAAAACTGCTAAACTGTTGATGGCGGGTTAAGGCTGCCAACGAACAGGCCCCTAGAGTCAGACAATCACATAAGCCAGTACTCAGAGCAACCAGGCATAAAAGCAACAAAGCAACTATCCAAGAACCAACAACCTAGCGGCGTTTAGCAAACTAGCTAATATAGTTTTGGCAATCTCAGCAATTTTTATTCAATGGCACATTAACCAACTTTGGCTACCGTTTCGTTTATTTCGTTTCATTTTACCTCAATTTCTTGAAAGGAAACATTTCTCTTGATTTGTTTTTATTGAATGGCTATGATGAACTTTTAGCGTGGTATTGTATCCTAGTTTCATGTTATGGTTCATACCAATTATTGGAATGGAACGATAGTCCAGAATGTAATAATAGAAATCTAATTAAGCTTTGGATTTTCCCAGTTCGCAAGTAGGCACTAAAACCTACTGAGCATCATTTTAAATGTCCCTTTCACTTCAGAGTCTGTATATTCCCCACTGTGCTACTGGGAATTGGGTTTCCAAATAAATTTAGATTCAAAGAGTATTTTCAATACTCGGCTGAGTTCATTGTAGGATCAAAAGATCCATGTCATATAAAATCGAATGAAAACTATCACATTTATTAGGCATAATATATAGCATTTTCATTTCACATGAAAAAATATTCTACACGGTTTCATTTGAATTTAAAAAAGTCGTATTTGAATCAGGGATCCGGAGCGGTCCATTTTTTTCGCTCCGCTCCGCTCCCGCTCCGGAGAAAAAAAAACCGCTCCGCTCCACGCTCCGCTCCGAGAAAAAAAAAATCGCTCCGCTCCGCTCCACGCTCCGCTCCGCTCCTCTTCGAGAAAATTATAGTACAAATATTGTATTATTTGTTCAATTGAATTTTATTATAACCTGCTCCACACTGTGGAACAGGGTATTATAAGTTAGTGCATATGTTTGCAACACCAGAAGGAGACGAGATAGACACATGGTGTCTTTGGCAAAAATGCTCAGGGTGGGCTCTTGAGTCGATATATTGATGTCCGTCTGTCCGTGAACACATTTTTGTAATCAAAGTCTAGGTCGCAGTATTAGTCCAATCGACTTCAAATTTGACACAAGTATGTGCTTTGGCTCAGAATAGAACCCTATTGATTTTGGAAGAAATCGGTTCAGATTTAGATATAGCTTCCATATATATATTTCGCCCGATATGGACTTATATGGCCCCAGAAGCCAGAGTTTTACCCTAATTTGCTTAAAATTTTGCAGAAGAAGAACAATTAGCACTAGAGTCAAGTGTGCCAAATTTTATTGAAATCGGTTCAGATTTAGATATATACGGTCCCAGAAGCTAGAGTTTTATCCCAATTAGGTTAAAATTTTGCACTAGGGGTACAATTAGTAGTGTAGTCAAGTATGCCAAATTTTATTGAAATCGGTTCAGATTTAGATATAGCTCCCACATATAGCTTTCGACCGATTAACACTCATATGACCACAGAGGCCAATTTTTAACTCCGATTTAGTTGACATTTTGCACAGGGAGTAGAATTAGCATTGTAGCTCTGCGTGCCAAATTTGGTTTAAATCGGTTCAGATTTAGATACAGCTCTCATATATATGTTTTTCTGATTTCGACAAAAATGGTAAAAATACCAACATTTTCCTTGTAAAATCGCCACTGCTTAGTCGAAAAGTTGTAAAAATGACTCTAATTTTCCTAAACTTCTAATACATATATATCGAGCGATAAATCATAAATAAACGTTTGCGAAGTTTCCTTAACATTGCTTCAGATTTAAATGTTTCCCATATTTTTTTACTAACATTGTGTTCCACCCTAGTGCATTAGCCGACTTAAATTTTGAGTCTATAGATTTTGTAGAAGTCTATCAAATTCTGTCCAGATCGAGTGATATTTAAATATATATATTTGGGACAAACCTTTATATATAGCCCCCAACACATTTGACAGATGTGATATGGTATCGAAAATTTAGATCTACAAAGTGGTGCAGGGTATAATATAGTCGGCCCCGCCCGACTTTAGACTTTCCTTACTTGTTTTATTTAGAAAAATCGGGTGGTACATATATGGGAGCTATAGCTAAATCTGAACCGATTTCGATGATTTTTTGCACATATAGTTAGTGCTATAGAAGATTACATTTAGCCAACTTTGAGTAAGATCGGTTGATAAATAAGGGTTTTATGACATAATTTGGCAAAATCGGGCGATACATATATATGGGACCTATATCTAAATCTGAACCGATTTCGATGAAATTTTCAGACTTAAAGGGTGATACAAAAGATTATTTTGTGCTAAATTTGACCACGATCGGTTAGTAAAAAAGTGCAACGTGACCCCATTTGTCGAAATCGAGCAATACATATATATGGGAGCTATATCTATATTTGATCCGATTTATTCCAAATTCAATAGCGTTCGTCCTTGTGCCCAAAAAAACTCCCTGTACCAAACTTCATCAAAATCGGTTAATAATTGCGACCGGAATCCTGTGAACAACAAATACATGGACAGACGGACGGACGGACACCAAGCGCTAGATCGACTCAGGAGGTGATTCTGAGTCGATCGGTATATACTTTATTGGGTCTAAAATCAATATTTCTGGTAGGCACATTTTTTGGCAGATCAAACTTATTATACCCTAACCACTATGTGGTTTAGGGTATAATGACTTTAAAACAATGTGTTGAAACATTTTATTAATTTTGAAGATTTTTTAAGAAATATTAAATCCATTTTGACTTCATTAAAACGAATTTTTATTCATGTTAGGATACACATTTTTATGTCGAATCACTTAACTATAAGGACAAACAGACTTCATTGAAAAGTTTAGAGACTTTTAGGCAAGGAAAAAACTTTACTTCAGAGAAATACGTTTTCTATTCTAAGCAAAATTCGTATTCATATTTTACGCATGTGAAATATTTGGCCTCCCGACAATATTCTTTGCGGTGCACCATCTACTATTTAATATGTGATAGAAACCAAATTTATGAAAATGGACCAAATTCTGTTTGGTCCGACCATCGGACCAAATTTAAAAATTAGAAATTTTTTGGACCAATTTTGGTCCGATCGGACCAAAACGGCAACGGTGACTGGAATTGAAAGTCTATACACAGAGTAGAAGTAGCTACTCTCCGAAAGTTTTTTTTTGTTTTGCAACAGACGTAGAGAAGAGGTTTTGTTATATTTGTAATGTGTGTGTGTATGTTTATGTTTATGTTTGCAACAACCTCCATCGAAATCAGTCCGTGGTATACCTACGAATATTCTTACTCAGATCTAGTGTTACCTAATTTCGCTTTTTTCCCTTTTATTGCAAAAATACATTTTCGAACAGCGTTTTTAAGAAATGTTCGTTCTCAAAAAAGTAGATAACATGCAATAATACAAATCAAGTCAATGTGAGAAAAAAATTAAAATAAATGTATATGCGCACATTTTTCAACCAAAATTGAAACTATCCATAATTTTAATTAAATTTTCGAGAACTAATATCAGAAATAAGAGAATGCTAGGATATAGTACAATAGTAAAGCAAATATGAATGTCCTTACACTGAAAAAAAAGAATTTTTCTTAATTATTAAAGTCACGTTGACCTTACCTCAAAAATTTTATCTTTCATGTTATGATACACATTTTTAAGTAAAATCACTTTATTATAAGGACATTACAACTTCATTCAAAAGTTTAGAGAAATGCGTCTTCCATGTTAAGCAAAATTTGCAATCTTATTCTAAGGACATGAAATCTTTGACTTCACGACAATATTTTTTTCAGTGTAGAAAACTAAAAAATTAAATATAAATAAGATCATTTAATTGCATTTATTTCACGTTCATTACAAACATCTTTGTAGTAATACGGGATGAAATTGATCGAAAGTACTGTTGTTACTTTTACAACACATACTAGAGATATATTTTGACATTTGCCGTTTTTGAAAAAAATTACTAAAAAACACGTTGTGTTTTATCCAATGTACGTACGTACAAAAATACATATCGTACATTTTAAATGTTTACTCACACTACGCTAAGTACTAACTATATTTGAAATTACCTACACAGTGTAATTTCAAAGTTACACATTTCATTCAAGTAATATTTTATTCATTTGGAAACCGCTCCGCTCCCGCTCCGCTCCGGATTTTGGAAATGCCGCTCCCGCTCCGCTCCCGCTCCGGCAAAAAAAGGGCTTGCTCCGCTCCGCTCCACGCTCCGCTCCGCTCCGGATCCCTGATTTGAATACTAAAAGGCTTCGTTCGATTTGAAAAACTTTCACTTGAATTGTAAAGGATTTCATTTGATTTTAAAAGGGTTTCATTTTCATGTCATTTTTCCATTTGAAATGTAAAAGGATTCATTTGGTGTTAAAATGTTATAAATGGAATGTCGATCGGATAAACGATCACATACGTACACTGAAAAAAAAAACTATTTACGTGATATTAAACTGACCTAAATTGTAGTATGTACAATTTTCATAATATTAAGGATATTTTTTTTTTTTAAATAATGAACTTTTAATTAAAAGAAAGTTTATAATCGTTGCTTCAAACAAATATTAAATTTATTTTGGAAATATGCGCTTCACTGCTAAATTCGTATGTCTTGTAACTAAGGAGAATTTTCATTAAAATAAAAAAAAAAATGATTTAAAGAAACCATGCTTAAATTAACTGAAAAATTGAATCTTTCGATTTAAGATAAAACGCTTCAAATATGGGCTAGAAAATCTCCGAATTGCACCCTTAACATATCACTGAACTTAAGCTAAATAGATTAAAATTTACCCAATTGGCGAGGTCATGCTGGGTGATAACAAGGCCATCGTAACATCTACTACAAAGCTTGTGTCCCAAACTCTCATCTCTGCTTGAGAATTAGCAAACCAATAATCCCTCGATACCATAAATTGAATCAAGCTAACAAAGTATCATTCAGATCCTCTGTCCTTTTAAGTGAATCGCGTAGATTTTTTTTTGGAGATTTCTGTTGTCTTTGTGAAATGGCTGAGTATCGAGTATACAATGAACGACAAGCTAAACAATTGTTTACCTTTTTAAATCAGCTAGCCTGGGAAAGTATTCTTTGGGCATTTTCTCTCTGTTTGGTTTAAAAGCGGGCAAAGGGGGAGGCTCACATTGCGGCTTCTTCTTTGGCAAATTTGAAAAAGAAAAGCATTGTTCCTGTTTTTTTTTCACAGAATTTTTGGTGGTCGGCCGTCTTTGTATGCCATTGGAAACTTCATTTATGGCAAATATTTGGAACAAGTGCACTCATGCACTTCCCCTTATTATTCGAACTCTAACACTAGTACTTCTACATACTGGCGCATACAAGCGAGGACCATCACGAATGTTTTTTCAAGACAACACCAACTTAACTACCAGCCACTACCACAAATCCAACCTTCAAAGTCAACCGAAGGCTTTCGAAAAGTTTTGCCAATGCCAGGATAAAACAAAAGCTTGCTTTACTTTCAAGCCAACATAACTTTCACTTGTATTGACGACGGGACGACAACAACGACCATGGTCTATGATAGGCTTGATGAGGCTGCTGCCGATACTGATGTGGCACTGTATTGGCCCATTGGAAGAATCTTCAGGTTGGGAAGAACATCATGATATTTTCCATTGTTAACTGGATGCTTGGTTTATTTTGGAGGTAAGCTAACATGAGCTCCATGTATGCACATTAGATTGACTTTCAATTGTTTCCCAAACTCTAGTCATCGATACAATGTAAAATAGCCAAAAAAAAAAAAAAAAAAAACAAAAATCGAGGAACAAACACTCCATGGAAAACAACAGCAACCACAAAGGCGGCAGCATTGGCAGCAGCAGCAGCAGCAATGAAACTAAATGTTTCCAACTTTAGAAAGTAACTTATTAGCTTTGATGTTAAAATGCCATAGATACAAAATTTGGTAAAGAGCAATGGTAAGAAACCCGCGTACGAACTGCGACTGAGCCAAAGCAGGCAAGAGATAGCGAACAATGCCATTGGAGCGCCAAAACAAAAAATACATTAAAATACAATTAACCCATGTTTAGTCATTCGACAAAACTACTCTAAATTTTTCTTAAGAATTGCCTTGAGTGGAGCATAGAGCATTTACCTTTCCCAATATGTTTTGCTATGTAGTGCCTGCTTTGCTGCCATAATCAGCATTAATCTTTAAATTGAATTGAATTCAATTGGAGCGGCAGCTTTCGCTGCCTCTTTATGCTAAATGTTCAGTGCCCGCTGATCATAGCTTACCTCGGTAGATATTTTAATGAAGGTGTTAGAAAGTAGTACACCACAGAAATTGGTTGGAAGGCCATTGAAAGGGTTATATAACCAGTGTTGCCAAAAGTATTGGATAAACCCCTATTGAAAATCCTTCAAAGTAATCACAAATTAACTGAGAGAGAAATAAAGTTAGACGGAGTCAATTTTGGGACAACTTAATACAATCCAATTTCATTACTATATAAACCTCTACATTTGGGGGTATTATCAAAAGGTGCTCAAAAAACTAAATCGACTCTTGTGATTTTAACATATTGGTATTTTTTCTACCAAGCTTCTGTTGAATACGAAATATGTAGTAATTTTACAGATATCGGCCCATTAAAGATTTTCACAATTTGGGAGATTTTACCCAGATTTTAGAAATCGGCCCATTAAAGATTTTCACAATTTGGGAGATTTTACCCAGATTTATTGATAAATAACATACTAATTTATGTGCTAGGCAATCATTTTTATTGTTTAGGGTTCAGGTATAGCTTTCTTATAAGTGCATAGCTTGTTTTTAAATGACCTCATTAATTGTATGACCTTATATAAATTTGTATCGAAATATTATGACCAACATTTATTTAATTACGGCTTAACTTTGGCAACTCTGCATCTATTGAAGGCAGCTATCAGAGATTTTGAATTAGAGAAAAGCTGAAAATCAGCGCCATGGACGCAAACGCTAGCATCCATGGCGCTGATTTCGCCTTCGGGATATTAAATATTGGTCAACAGGTGTCTTTGCCCTGGCCATTGGCTCTATCTGCACAAGCATGTACGATTTTTTATTCCCAACATTTGTTTCCATAGATACTGGCGGTGGGCCTAAGTGATTAACTCGATCGTATATCATTATGCAAAAATAAAAAAAATCAAATTCAAACACTCGTGTATTGTTCCTCCTAATAGGCCAAACCACCTTTTGGATATTTGAGTTTTTCATTTTTATTGTTAACAAGCTACGAAGAAAGCAACTTTTCACATTTGTCCCAAGATGCTGAGAGGTATCCAGCTGGGTATTTGATGAACCCTTTCCAACTTTGTGGCTCATATTTGGCGAGTATTATAAATCGGCCTGGGTCATAGAGAAAAACTCAACAAAGAAATTAATACAACATCATATCATAAATACGACATATTTAGTATTTTACGGTCGTAAAAATAAATGTTGGAAATTATAGAAATGCCATTGTCGATAATGGAAGAAAACTAATGTTTATAGCGGCGGTAGAATGTAACCAAGTTATAAAAGAAAAACAAATCTAAAAATATTTGAAAACACTTTAAAATAACTGGGTTTAGTATTTTGAAATCTGTGCTAATGACAACGTGTTAGGTCAGGATTTAAGAGCGTATACACTAATAGAAAAAATTGCGATCCACAATCGTGAACAGACGGTGACAAAATGAAACGGAAACGTTGACAAAAAATCAAAACGGAATGTTCACGATTTCGTCCACGAGCGTTCACGATTTCATGAACGGCATTCGTTTTTCTTTGCCCGTGAAAATTTTTAAAATAATCGTTATATGTTGTTATGGCAACTCCACCGGTGGTGTAATGTGCTAAGGCGACTGTTAACGCGTATGGTGCAGATGACACAGGTTCGAGTCACGGTAGCGGAAATCTTTTTTAATTTTGTTCATAAATTCGTAACCATTACGTTTTCAGATCATGAACCCTGGTTGTTGTTTTGACAACACATGTGTGTTGACTCACTTTCATGAACGGATCGTTTTGGAATGACCACGCCTTTCATGAGCCACCGTGATGCAATGGTTAGCATGCCCGCCTTGCATACACAAGGTCGTGGGTTCGATTCCTGCTTCGTCCGAGCCCACCTCAGTAATGCTGGTGACATTTCTGAGGGTTTGAAAGCTTCTCTAAGTGGTTTCACTGCAATGTGGAACGCCGTTCGGACTCGGCTATAAACAGGAGGTCATTGAGCTTAATATGGAATCGGTCAGCACTCAATGATAAGAGAGAAGTTCACCAATGTGGTATCACAATGGACTGAATAGTCTAAGTGAGCCTGATACATCGGGCTGCCACCTAACCTAACCTAACCGTCATGATTTTTTTTATGGGTGTAGAAAGAGTTGGGGAAATTGTTGCAATGGTTGCTATAAACTTGGCTTAATATTTCCCTAATGACAATATGTATTGAGTAAGAAAAGAGAATTTTGTTTGCTTAAAATTTCGTTTCGTAGAAAAGAAAAATTTCTTTGCCTTAAATGTAGGGTACGAAGTCATTAGGATATCTGTGTGAAATTTTCTGCTGTTCAGTGTTATTATTTATTATTCTCTTCGAAATTCATTTTAAATGTCCTCAATGCATAGTAAACCCGCATAATTTCATAAACATTGACCAACTTTCTTTTTGCAGCAATAACATCTTGGCGTTTTTTTTTTTTTTTTTTTGAAAATTAAATATTCTTATAGTACTCTGGGTTTGACATGATGCTGGCAAGTTAGAAGTGTTTGGCAAATATTTAGTAAAAATTTCTCACACATATCATCGAAGCCAAAAAACAAAAAAAAAAAAAGAATCGATCAAGTACCCTGGCAAGTACTTCTAACCAACAAAGCTTGAAAAAATATTGAGCACAAAACACATAGCCAGATGAAGTATTTGCACAGTGTTCGGAAATCAATCAATACAATGTCAATATATAAAATTATGGTAAAATTTCCAAATCCGAAGGGGACCCTTGACATTTCGAAAATTCAATATAATGCTAATTCATTTGTTGGAATTATTTTATAAAGGTTATATCTTTGTGTATATAGTATGGTCCGAGTCGCACTTCCTTTAACCAGAGTGGTTTGAACGGAGTGATGGAGAGTTGATTAACAGTCAAGACCAAATTTACTTTATTTCAAACTGAGGAAAGGTGGAAACATAAAAATTGCTAATACCATGACTGAAGTAAAAAATAAAATATTAAAAATTTTGTGTGTAAGTCAGTATATCTACATTGTTGATCAAGGCAAAATTGTATTTCTATAGAAAATTTTTTCAAAATTTTTTTATCTATAGAAAATTTTGTGAAAATTTTACATCTATAGGAAATTTTATCAAAATATTATTTCTATAGAAAATTTTGTCAAAATTTTATTTCTATAGAAAATTTTGTCAAAATTTTATTTCATTATTGTTGTTTTTGATTTCAGCTTAAAACCATGCATTGACTAAATTACAAGTGTAGCTTAACCAACAGAGGAAAAGTATGCTTGTCAAATTTATTTGGGTAAAGCCCTATAGACTGCAAGATGGTTGGATGTACAGCTGTTTCGGAATTACCACATTCCTCATCAGCATCCTCTACTTGCAGCAAAACTATCAACCAATTATCAGAATAAATTCGGGTATTTTACTCAACCCAAAGTGAACTACACTTGAACCTTCCGAAAAAAGGTTTGATAGTCGGCTACTGCCTAAACAAATTTGCAAGCATAAATAAATTTGACAAGCATACTTTTCCTCTGTTGGTTAAGCTACACTTGTAGTTTAGTCAATGCATGGTTTTAAGCTGAAATCAAAAACAACGACAATGACTGAAGAGAAACCAACAATAACAAACACAATTTTATTTCCATAAAAAATTTTGTAAAAATTTTATTACTATAGAAAATTTTGTACAAATTTTATTTCTATAGAAAATTTTGTACAAATTTTATTTCTATAGAAAATTTTTTCAAAATTTTATTTCTATAGGAAATTTTGTCAAAATTTTGTTTCTATAGAAAATTGATGAAAATTGATTGAGAGGAATATTTTGCAAAATCTACCAAAACAACAAGAATGCTTTTTGGGAGAATTCTACCAACTGTGCCAATTGTGATTATGTTCACTTATACCACATAAAGTTTTAATACACTTTCGAACAAAAAGCCTTTTATTACAAAAGTGATTTTTTGATTACTAAGGGTACTATAGAAAAAGGTTGTAATGCAGATATTTTTGGCTATTCAGTCAAATAAAAGCGCTCCGTTCGGGTTTCTCGATACTGTGCCGCATTGAACCCATCACTTAAACCACAGACAATCGTAACCACAGTACAGAGTGAAACAAACGCAAGTAAATGTCAATGATTTTAAATGAGCAAAAGATGAAATCAAATAGAGCTTTGCGTTTGGTTCCATCTTACGTGTAAGGAGGATAGACCTAGCGCTATTTGTTTTTCCCAAAAAAAAAAGAAAACACTTAAAGCAAACTAAAGTGAACGACCTCTACAGCCAAGCACTAACCACCATTACCTCAACATCATTATATTCACATCATAGTCAGATGAACACCAGATCACTCTGTTACAGGCGCATCTGAAGAAGATGCGAGTTATGTTGGTTTTCATTCAAGAAGAAGTAAATACCACAAAAAATACGCTTATTGAAGCACTCAGTTTGGAATTGAAGTAATATAAACACCTAAAAAGGGATTGTGAAGAATAAATGAAACAAAGAATCTTTAGCCATGAGATTTTCCTTCTCCTTTTCTTCACATGATGTTTTCCACATATACTTAGCAAATTTTTTTCTAGCTTGTAATGTGGGCCTATATAGTATAACGACGCCTTAATTCAACTCTTTGTTAAATCGATTTGAGACATTTCAAAAGACATGAAAGAATCGCAAATGGTGAAGAATATTATTTGGAATTTTCATTTGTGTATAAAAATTTTGTCTTTAATTATAACAGAAAGAAAATCGTCAACTACTTTTCAACAGCCCACACATCATTAATTTAAAACCGAACATGAAAGCCTCTACGAACACCTAATATCCCAACAAGTAAACTACCAGTGGAACAACGAATTCGTTTCCTTTTTTTGTTATTGGATTTGTTTGATTTACAACACGCTTTTTGCTTCATTACTTATCTACAGGGCAAAGTATATTGATACTTCTTCTCCAAAGATTTTATAAGAAGAAAAAAATTCTCCACGTCCGTAGGCCAAAGCAAGCTGTTGCACATGCGCACACAACCTATTGAAAGGAAAATCAGTTCTTGATCAGACTATAAGAAGTTGCAGGGTTTACGGCTGTTGTGGTTGTTGCATAATCCTTGTTTATTTGGTGTAAGTTCGGAGATACTTGATAGACCTTGTTATGGAGCACAGAAAACGCATAAAAGTGTGGAGGTTGAGCCATGTCGGTAGTGATCATTGTAATTATGGCGGTGTTTGAGTAAGACAAAAAAAAAGTATTTTGCAACTTACATTACAAACAAACAGTATCGAAATGTATATACCCTATACCACAAATTAATTTGGAAGAGATTACAATAGTGATTGCAACTTCCAAGGACGATTTTTATTTGAAGATTGATTGTATAGGATAATTGAACCATGTTAATCACTATTGCTACAGATAAGTCAACTACACATCATGTTGGTTTTCATGAATTACACTATTTATTTATTAAACTTATAGTAAATATAAGAATAATCGAGAATAATATAGCATTAGCTACTTAAGCTATCAGAATAGACAAAGATATTGGAGCTGCTTAAACAAATGTGCCCTAAGTCGGGGACTTTCTAAGGCCACTCTAAACCAAGCAAACCTTCAAAAATATGTGAACAAGCCAGTCCCTGGAAGAAGTGAAATTTTGCTCTCCTTTGATCAAACGATAAAAGTGGACTTATACGCATATGCAAATTTTTAAATTTGGGGTTTTAGGAGATGACAACAAATGGGGGACTGCATAACAGATTATTGGAAAGACATTAGGAGAATAGTAGTAGTTCCGTATGTGGGATAAATTCTCAGTGTATCAGAAATTATACCAAGTCAATTCATGCTTCGGAACGCAGGGAAGATTGGGAAATAAAAGTCAAGAGTTACAATTTCAAGTAGAGTCCCTAAAATCGAAGGGAAGGTGTATCTATCTATCTCCTAGTTTTAGTGGACAGACATCTTGTCTTCTCCTTTTTACCAAAAGGTAATGTCGAAAAAAGTTTGATCTATAACCCGAAAATGGGCACTGACTCAGCAGTTAGACATTTACGGTGTTTTAATCGGGTTTGCTTCATTTCAGAAAGTGAAAAGTTGGGCAAAAATCGATTGTCGTGGGGCCAAAGATTTGATGATCTTAAAATACGAATCTTCCGAAAAGATTCTCAAAAAAATGTTGCTTTGATATTTTTTAGGGATCTATGAAGCTTTATATCTAGGAACAATAAAATTATTTTGGAATTTTCATTCTGTTTTTGCGATATATTAATATAGTCATTCATGTACAAACAAATCCAAATTATAACAGATACTTGAAAGTAAAAAGATATTTGTTTAACTTAAAAAAAAAAAAAAAAAAAACAATTAAATCAAAGGTGCAAAATCCTCAAAATAAATTTTCGCTTATAATAGAAGACTTCTTATCTTTAATGCAAAGATTCAGTAACTCAGTTAATTTAGAGCTTATTTCTTCAAGAATATTTAAAGAAAATGTTTCCTTAGTGCAAAGATATACGACTTTAACGAAGGTATACAAATTTCCAAACTTCGTGTCCTAAATTTAGTGAAAAAGAATTTTGAAGCAAACATAATAAACTTTATTTTAATTAAAATTACATTATTTTAAAGAAATTTGTCCTTAATATTGTGTAAATTACGTGTCATACAATTTAGGTTCTCAATAATTTTTCAGTGTAGGGTACAACAATGAATTGTTTGCCAATGATGGGCAATCGTGCCGCAAATTTTTTTAAAGCACATCCAAAACAGAAGCATTCTGTATGAAAGCAACAACAACAATAATAAAAAAAATTAAGCACGTTTACCAAAAGTAGCAGGAGCTGCTAAAACCATAACCAACCAATAAACAGCAAAAAAGAATGTAGCAAAAGAGCCCTCTTAACAGCAGCAGCATTGCCAAGTACATATCTTTTGCACTTTTCGTATTTATTGTTATTATTGTAATAATTTTATATTTTATGGAATTTTGATTAAATCACACTGCTTAACACTGCCGCAATACTTTGGCAAAACACAAAAAATAGAGAGTGCCGTGCCATCCTTTTTTCTTCTTGTGGACAAGAGACGGGCGGTGTGGGCTAAGCTTCAAAGTTACTTGTTACATGGCATCGAGAAGGAAGTTTATACCAGAGCCCTGCTGAAGAAGGGTAAATGGGAAGCTTAAAATTCACTTGATGATGGGGAGCAGGCGAAAGTCTCTTCGAGATGATTGCTGGGTATTGGTGAATTCGTATGATTTTACAGTTGCCACTTTAAGTGATAATTTCGAAATTTTTTCAACTTAAGTTTAACCAAAACGTGATTGTTGTTCCGTTTCTGATGGAATAGAACAACATGCGTACCAGAGGAGACTTTCTTAGAACATTAAACGAACAGTACTGCCATCAATTTCAGTGTAGTCTTTTATGCCAATTCAAAGTTTGTTTCAATTTCTCTTACACTTCTTAGCATATTTCCAATTTATTTACTCAAAACTGACTTACGTGATGAATTAACGCATGATCCATGGTGATACTTACATGCCTAGCACAAAAAAGTCCATCGGACGGCTGAACAGACTTAGATAGATAGAGAATTTCATCGAGCAAAAAATTTAAATAATTAAATAAATAAAAATAAATAAAAAATAATTTCTGAACCGATGAGAAATTTATTCTGTTCTAAGTATTACAGACCTTTACTCAATTTCGGGTAGCTTCAGTAAAATATCTCTAAAGTCAAGAACCTGTTTCTTGGGCTCGGAATCAATAGCAAAAGTTGTGCATTCAAGCCAATGATTTGTTTATTCCATGTTGGAAAGGAGAAAATTTCCGCCTTTAATCGAAATTACTACAGTCGCTCTGGAATTTTGGAAATTTCTTAGAATTTTTTCATTTTAACCTTCGGAATGCCTGAATAGATGAAGAGAATACATCTACTGATTATTCTATACCCCTAAATTGGTGGTTCTATTGTTTATTCTGCCCTAAGAAAGAAAACCAATTAATTTATTTTATGGGAGAAATGGTTCAAATAGTTCAATGGTTGTAATGAGTCATCGTGGCTTTAGTTTTGATTCCAAAGTGAATACTAGAGGTCAATCAGGAGAAGTGTGAATGGGAAGCAAGAGATATTCATGGAGAATGCATTTTTTTCTAAAAAGAACTCCACTAATGTTGAAGGGTTAAGATAAGAACCTTTATATCATCAATTCTTTTGTCGAAACAATAGCTATCAAGGTGTATTGGTCTGATGAGTTTTTGAAGAGTCCGCCATCACTTTTGGGTGAATCGAATGAACTTCAAAAGTAAATGCAGACCAAAGAATTTTCCTTGTCTACACCGGGCAATGGGACGTTTAAGAGCACTAAATCAAAAATGATCATTTCTCATTTTTTTGGACTTTCTTCGATCAACGTCATCCAAAAGACATGACATCCACTAAAAACAAAACACACAGATTCTGAGATTCAGAAGGTCCAAAGAGGATGCATCAAAGCAAAAAGTTGTTGATATGACATTCATATCCACTTGGATCAGTCAGATGAAATGATTTCTATGGCTTGTGGTTGTTGTTTTTTTTTACTACCATTTCCCGTTCTTGGGAGAAGAAAAATAAAAATAAAAAACTGGGGGATGTTTTAATGCAGTGTCTATAGATGCTGCACTAACATGAGAATAAAAACCTGGTATGATTGTGGCGATATCACAAGTGATATTGCCGTTGGCTAAGGTGTATGGGTAGCCAACCAGCGCCTGATATCTGGTGTGATGATGATGACGATGCTGGTACTTTTACCCGGCTTGCATTCAATCAATCAAAATAACGACAGAAAACTGACATACAAATGAAATGACTAAAATGCCATCAACAATGCTTATTATTGGTGGACTGCTCTCCAAGCAGAAGATCTATAAACTTGTCCACATTTGTATGAGCTGGCAAGTTCATTCGCCATTTGCCCTGTGCCATCATAATTGGTGAACGTAACAAGTGCTTAAAGATAGCTACATTTTGTGTTCAGTAATGCAAGGTCTTCAATATCTTTTGCTTTCATTTAATTTCATTTTTTGTTTACTGTCATCCAACAACAATACTGAACTAAAAACCCCAATGTGAAAGACATTGATATTTGTTTGACATATGATGATATGTCTTGAATTTCAAAACCTAAAAAAAATACAGAAACGAGAAAACTTTAAGAAAACCATGCCAATACGGTTATACCCTCAGCAATCGGCCCGTTTTCATTTCAATCAATATTATGTTGATGTATTAAAACTCTTCTGTATTTCATGAAGATCGAAATACTTGAGGCCTCTATGGTGCGAACTACAAATAGATGAAAAGCCAAGTCTAGATCTAGTGAGGATCGTGACTATTGGTGTAATTCTAAGTCTAGGATCAAGATGTGTCGGGGATCATTGCTCCACATTTGAAAGGTGTATAAAATTGGTCCACATCGATCAATATTCTGGTCTAACCCCTACATGTGACAAGCTTTCTGAGAGTCTCATCAAAGTTGCTCCCCCTATTTTGCGAAAATCTAAATCGCTAGGTGCATTGATCATGAGCCATTGATTACAGATAATGTGGTATATAGGCCCAAAATATGTGGCAATCATTTTTTTTCTCACAGAGAAAAATTATTGCATTATGATAAGAATGTGGCAACCCCGTGAGACTGAAGGTCAAAGAAACCCATCAT
Source organism: Haematobia irritans (assembly GCF_050003625.1). Taxonomy (NCBI): domain Eukaryota; kingdom Metazoa; phylum Arthropoda; class Insecta; order Diptera; family Muscidae; genus Haematobia; species Haematobia irritans. The sequence continues at coordinate 1,670,736 of NC_134400.1, forward strand.
TTCAACTGTCCTAATAACCCATTGACTCTAACAATTGCTTCCAAATTGAATTCTAATAAATGAAAAATATCGCATGTCGTAGTGATTTTAAATATTGGTCATTTCATTTGAGTGTTCTTGATGGTTTTTTTTTTCACAAACGGCATTCCATAAATTGGTGAATATGGGGATGGATATTCACTTGTGGACATTTACACGCATATACATGACCAGAGCCATATTCACTTGCCATCTACTCGATACGTCAAATGACTTAGTGGCGCAATGACGGACAAACGAATGGGCCCACCACGTATGTGACAGAGACTGTCTCGCTAACTAACGAACAGAATGGGTGCCTTACAATTTCGGGGAGTTTGTTGTTGTTTGTTTTTTTCTGTCTTTATGAAGAGCGACATTCATAAAACGTGTCTTGACGTTTATTTTCTTTGTAATTGATACTTGGTTTGATTGTCTGATTGTGTTCAATGTTCTCCTCTTATTATAGCTGTTATTCGACGCGTCTTATTCGTCCGCAGTCCGTCCATGTGCATTTGCTCTCGTCCCCCTAACTTCCCTTCCCTTTTGCATGGCAGATAGTAACCTCTAGAGCGGGAAAATTTTAATGCTAAGCAATTAAATTTGTTGTTACTTTTTTCCTTTGTTTTGTCTAAATACAATCAAAATAAATACATTTGGAGAACATTGACAGTTAATGATCACTTAAATTGAAGTATTATATGATTAACAAACGTCAAATGGATTTAATGGAGGCACCACACATATCCATCATGCCACCGCATCTCAAAGGAGATGAGATTAATTTAGGCCCCCAAATTGAAGCAATCAACAAACATACAAGGAAAACAAATCAAACACAAGTCCCCTGAGATTATAAAGAGAGAGAGAGAGAAGCATGTGAAAATCCCATTTGGAAAAATCTAAATTAGAAAAACTAAGAAGGCTGTCTCACGTATGTTATGTATTCTCCATTGAATTATGCATTTGTGAATCCTATGGATAACAACAAAGAAAAGCAATCTATCTCGTATTACAAAAAGCACAAAGTTAAGGGGAAAATTGGATTCAATTGTAAGTTGAGAAAGTGATACTTGGAAATATATCACAATGAAGTTTAGATCTCTTGCAAGGAAATGTATATGTTTTTCACGATAGAATCAGTTCGCCATCATGTTCGTTGGTCTAAAATTTCATTTGGGAGGAAAGTGTGGCTTATATGCTCTTCGCTAGAAAAAAAAATTATTTACAATATGTACAGAATTCAATAATAATAGGATGAAATACATATAAGCGTTCTGCAAATCAATTTCCAAAGATCGCCTATATCGAATAGATTGTATTTATGTAGAATGCCAAGAAATTGTGCATTGTGTTAATGGACAATTATTTTGCTCCCAAACCATCCAAGCAAATCGTATCACCACATGGATATGTCAACCTTGAAATGGAAGATTTGTTATCAACAACAAAGTCTTAAATGTGCTATAGGCTTCAAGTGATCCATAACACCTGACTCCCACAATATGCAGAGCACTGCTAGCATACACATGTTCCGAAATGGCAGTTTTGGAACTTTTTTTTAAACATGAGAACGTGAGTATTCCTTGGTTTCTGAGTTGCCCATAAATGCAATAATACCAACAATGCCAGCAGTGGCCGCATCAGCAGCAATAAAAATAATAATAACAACAGCAACAGCAAGTAACGACAGCAACATCAACCACACCAACAGTTTGCAGTTTGTTATTATTCTGTCAACATTTCGTTAAATTAGTTTCTTACCACCAAACTGATCCACTAAATCAACAAACTTTATTGTTATTACTTGCACTTGATTGTGACAAGAAATCAGTGAAGTGAAGCCGGAGTGGTAATACCACCATCGCCACCACCACACCATGACTTGGAATAAACAAATCCCAAATCCATGGTACAATGGCCAAAAAAAAGAGAATAACAACAACTCAAGAATATTTTGGTTTTTGTTGCTGCACCCCTGCTTGGGATTCTGTTTTTGGTTTGGAAGTTTTCTTTTGATGAAATGTGCCTGCTATATATGGTTGTAAGTGCGGTGTACAGGAGAAAAAAAACAGTCGTCTCCACCAGTATATATTCATGAGTGCAATATTGCATTCACCCCATTGTACAGTCATCTACATGTAAAAAAAACGTTTGGAAAACGTGTAGCGAAAACATTTTTCTTTTGTTGGAGTTTTTTGAATTTCTCCGAAAATTTCAAACTTTTACCATCAAAAAATTAGCAATAAAAATAATTTTTGATCCAAAAACACACTCCATTTCGTTTATATCAAGCACTGTTCTTTTCCGACCTTAAGTCTTTAATAAGACAAATTTTGAAGTTTCATAGTAATAATTTAATATAGTAGTATGCAATGTCGAACATATTTTCGGAATCTTCCGACATTTTTCGAAATATATGTAATAATAAGTTAAAAAAAAAAAACTTTTTGGTGTTCGGTCGAAGCAGGGATTTAATCCACGACCCTTTATATACAAGGCGGGCTTGTATGTATGTTTCTGTCAAATAAAGTTTCTTTACATCGGCTCATGGGCGCCGAAAACTATGCTTTATACATACGATTGCTTGACTGTTTGCGTTGCATGTGCGTTGATGGCTATAGCTATAATTGTCGGTTGATAATAGTTACGGAGCCCACTGGATAGTGTATTGGCTTCCAAACTGTATGGTCCGCTGTTCGATTCGCCGTCCAGGCGAGAGGTAAAATTTATAAAATCGATTAGTATTTTATACATTATTTGTATTACAAAATAATGTGCTAAAACCTCAAAAACCCTGTAATAGTGGGAAAGATGTGATGCAATTAGTCAGAAAAGTTTTTTTTTGTTTTTTGAGTTACTCTCTATGAATTTATTTGTATATCCTGTAAAACATCAAAGGATATCACAAAAAGTATATACTTTTCTTTCAAATAAACTTCCTCACAGCGAAAAACAAATGGAAAACAATATTTGTTTGTCCAAAATTTCGTTCGGGAGGAAAGAATTCTTTGTTTTCCTTGTAGATATAGAATATGGAACAGAAATGGTTCCATGGTTGATATTTTTCGTAACATTGTTCAACAGTCCGTTATTAAATGAATGTAATATGTTAATGTTTATGGAAAATTAAAAAAAAGTGGCATACTTTTTCATAAAGAAAATTCAACAAGTGTATTATCTTATAGCATTTCAGTGTATTATGTATCGTAGTTAAAATAACTTTTTTTTATTTATAATAATTATTTAATTATACATTATGAAAATAAATATCAAAAAAATTAGGTGCTAACAACAAAGGATTTTAACCCTAGTAATTTTATTTTAAAAAAAGGAAAATTGTTCACAAATATAATATTAGTCCCGTGAACTCAATTTTTTGTTTAGAATAATATAATATCTGTAATGTAAATGTGTAAAATATATTACGGTATAAATGAGTGTAATTAAAAAGTGGCGCAGTATGACAAAAAAAAAAAAATGGCGCAGTATGACAAAAAAAAAGTGGCGCAAAATCGTAAAAGGTATCACACTATGGGATAATAGGAAATGAGGAAGCGGATGTGCTGGCTAAGGAGGGCGCTCGTGGAACGAATAATGTCCTAGCGGACGTTTTTCCTCCACTGTCTTCTTATCATTACAGGATAGAGGTAAAATATGTCGAACTATGGCGAAGACGCGGGGCTTCTTCGGTTGGTTGTGAGCAAACCAAGTTGATATGGGACGAAAAGAAACGTAGGAACTGCGAAATTTTGATGTCGATGAAGAGAGAAGAATTGCGGCCACTGATTGGTATCATAACAGGACATAACACACTTGGGAAACACATGCTAAGAATAGGACTTAAAGACGATGATATCTGTAGATTGTGCCTGGATCCGGAAGTTACGGAGGACTCGTACCACTTCCTGTACGAATGTCCAGTTTTATCCTTTAGAAGAAACAAGATACTGGGCTCCTTTTTCTTTCAGGCTCTCACTGACCTGCGGGAGTGCAGCTTAAGGGACATACTTGCATTCATCAGGGCCTCTGGTTGGTTGTTCTGAGATTTCTTTCAAATAGAACGAGCAGGAGGAAAGGAAGAAGATGGAAAGATCACATCGAGGAATCGCAATGGACCTATACTGGTCTAAGTGGCACAAAAGTATCACCGCTTGAAATAAGTGGTAAATATACTACTAAATTGGAAGAACGGTAACACTGGTTTAGAGTATAACAATTGAAGGATTCCAAGTGAGTGATATCACTTAAACAGCTGATGCCAGGGTTGAATATTTTCGTACTTGCTGTGGATGCATCTGTCTGTTGTATTTTCGTCTAATTCATCATGAATAGTCTACTACCGAGTATTAAAAGAAAACAGTTATGTTGTTTGTAACGTTGATATTCATTACTCTCCATTTATTATTCACTTTTTTCACCATACTCGTACATATTTCGCATATGTATAAGAATAACATACCAAGCTATACGAGTCCTAAAAACATTTTCACCAGATGTACTGTGATACAGATTCTCCTTTGTCAAGGCTCCTATGTAATGTTGGACTCAGAAACTTTTGTGATTTCAACCCATTCCCACCTCCACATTAGTTTCCTATTGTTGATGATGGGATTATTGGTGTAGTTAAGGTTCAGCTTGTTGTTCTTTTTTTTCCACTTGGCTATGGCAATCGTTGTGGCGGCATAAATTACCAAAGCTGTAGCTTGCCGCTACCTCTGTTATGGTTGCTTTTGCCATCGTTTTTGCTGTTGTTTATTTTTGTGAGGGTCGTTAATTTGTTTTCTTATGAGGTACTTTATTATAAAGCTCTAAAAAAAATTATAATAACGCTATCGTCCAGCAATGCCCAGAACGTGGTAATGAATGTGGTACCGCCATTTATCCGCACACACACACACTCCCCAAAGATGACTTTGCTGGTGACGATGCTGTTCTTTTTCACTTTAGTATTGGTCTGACTATGATTACTTCATGTACGAAATCTTATTTTGAATTTGGACCGGTGTTTCTCCGTCCATTCCTTCGCATCTACAATGTATGATGCGGTACTTCGATGGACGACGTTTGTCGAATAATTTGTTTATCTTTTATTGTTTATTTACTCTGGAGCTTGGCTGGAGTGTGTGTCGTGTTTGTGGAGATATTTGGGCTATTTGTTGTGATTTAACATTCATTTCCTTGATATTGTTAAGGCGTATTTGTTTTAGCTAAATTTTATGAATGTATGACAGAGCATTTTGGAGTAAGTTAACCAACTCTCAACGTTTTGTTCTTGATTTGAGGCTAATTCCTATTTAAATGGACCTCGAGTTGTTAGATAGTTTTGTTTATATACTCACACGGAAGGCGGGGGAATGTTTTTCGCCGAGTAGTTATGGGCCATTTTCGTTTAATGAATTGAATGGAGCATGTCTGTCTGGCTTGTTGGTTAGCAACTATCACAGGAATTAATTGAAATACATAAACTTTTCTACAGGGTTATACTGTTACCGGCTCGAATATCGGCAATCTCGAAAATCACACTTTGGTAGCTGACTTTATAATGACAAAAATGTCCTTGAAACATATAATTGCCATAAGACTGCCATTATAGAAAATAAACAAAAAAAAAGTACAAAATGATGAAAAAAATAAAAATTTCACCACCGCTGGGATTTTTTCACTTTCATGGAAGTTTTTTTTTTTGAAAAGGTTATGCAATTACTAGAATTTTCAATTTTTTATTAAGTTTAAGGAAAAAATATAATTCTGCAAAAACATACGGCGAAAATAACAAATCTGACGCTGGTGATATTTGAACCTGTGATCTTTATTTTTCATTCATAAGAACATCTCGATAAGTAGTGAGAATGTTATGCCTTAGTGCATAACATTCTAACTATAATGTATTATAAACATTTGAATTGACGTTTCGACGCTTCGTGTTCACTGCCGTTTGTGGCTTAGCGTGCTATGGCGTTATGCAATGGTGCCTACTAACACAGGTTCACTTCCCGGCCGGAGCGCGATAATTTTTCAAATTGGAAAAATCAGATAATTAGGAAATAAAAGTGTAACAACAAATAGGCGAAAAAAAAATGTTTTTATTTTTTTATTTTTCATTCAAGGGAACTTCGATGGCACAACTTCTTAACCAAGGCAAAGGAATCGAAAACGAAGCACTTCCGTCCTGCAATAAGCCCATGTAAAATTCATTACAGATGATCCAAGTTTGCACTACTTCCGGATCACATATTGGGGATCCAAATTACTTTTTTGGAAGCTCTTTTTGCTTGGTAAGTATAATAAATTAAATTAATTTTGCAGATTTTACTTCAAAGTCTCTTTTGCCATACGTTTATTCCTTTATCTTTACCAATAGACGATGTAAAACCCCATTTAAATTTAATAGCCAATATCAACGGTTGCCGTTTTACATGTCCACCAATTGAGGCGTGTAGTTTTGGAAAATTTTAAATATTTTGATTACTTTTGTTTGCCACTCTTAACGAGATTGTGAATATGGAAAAGGCTTTCTCTAAGCCAAAGCCTAGAAGAAATCCTCTGAACGAAGCATTCAGTCAATTCATGCTGGCCATGACCAGTGAATTCTATTCACAGTCAGTGTTCAACTATCGTGTCAGTTTTAAATCATTGCCATATACTAGCAGCAGGGATGGATGGATAGATGGTTGACTGGCCGGTTGTTTATTGGAAGGCTGAGCTAACTTGGATGTTTTGGCCAAAGTTTTGCCTCTTTTGTTGTAAAAGCTCCTTTATAGCTGATGCATTTGTTATTGTTGTTGCGGCGTTTATAACACGTTAAACATTGGAAACATTTAAAACGTGATCCTAAAAATGATTTTTGCCATTTTTCATGTTTAGAATTTGTGGATTTTGTAAAAAAGAGAATCAAACACACACAAACTAGTGGGCTTCAGGAAAACAGTTTTTGGCATTTCATTGCATCGTACAAACTCCCTTTATGGCTCCTGCATCCAAAAATACCCCACTCCACCCGAAAAATAATAGAACTTAGTCTTAAATACCATAAAGTGCTTATTCCTAGAGTTTCTTTCCTTACATCGAAAAAAAAGTGAACTGTTTTAAAGGAAGAATGAACTACCACGCACGAAAATTGAACTAAATTTTACTCTACATTTTGAGATTTCCACAAAGCGTTGTTAAAAGCAGGAAATTTGAATGCCCTGTTGTAGTTTTTTAACTGCAGTTCACAAAATTACATCATCTCATAGAAGAAAAAATTAACTAAAAGTAAAGAAGAAAATAATTGGCGCCAAATCATGACCATTTAAACCATACAGTACATCATTCTTACTATTTTTGGGAATCGTACGAATATTTTCATTTGTTTTAGTTCATATTGAACTTATATGTACGGTCATTGAACTTTATACTCACGTTTAGTTCATAAAATTTTTGAGACATACTTAAAAAAAAGTAAGATTTCATTAAGCTGTGGAAAATTTCGATAAAAATAATAAAATATAACTACAAGCAAATAAATTTTTTCCAATAAAAAAAGTTAAATTTAGCGTTAGTTTAACTACGGAATTTTTTTCTGTGTAGGTTAGCTCCTAACAAGACATGTAGGGGGAAAATAAGGTCACGTAAATCAGTGAGATGGTCTCTTGTCAGAAAGGAGGTGGAAATACAGAAACGGCACAGAACATTTATAACATTCACATCATCAATAGAGCTCCACAAAATGGCAATTGGTTTGGTCATAACAGAGCCTCCTAGCAGCTAACAGTTCAGCCAGCCCATCACTTGCCAGGCACATTATCCATCTTTCCCAAACAGTCATCCATCCATCCCATCATGCATCCACCAATCGACCATTTGGAGGAAATAAGTCAGACAGTTAGACCAGGTCGAAACTTATATACCCTTCATCACTTAGAGGACGCCAATTGCAAGAATTTCCCCTGGAGAATAAAGATTACAATCAGAACTGAAGGGTCAACTTTTCGGTTCTTCACTTAGACTATCAGTCCATGATGACTTTGTGGTCTTCCACACTTTCAAACCTGCTCCAATTCTGTGGTTAGCTTAATGTCATATTCTCTTTCCACATGTAAAAATCGTTTCCCTAACTTTTGGTGTATATAAATCGTCGGGTGGGTTTAGCCGGGCATGCGAAAAAGTGAAGAGTGTCGCCTTTTTACTTGCCATTGGTTACAGATCGCACACACGTCAGCTACACTTCTATCAATCACTGATAGATACACGCAAAAAAATAATTCTTTCCTCCCAAACGAAATTTTAGACAAACAAAGTTCGTTTCTCATTTGCTTTTCGTTGAAAGGAAGTGTATTTGGAAGAAAAATATATATTTTTTGTGATAAACGTTTATTCTTTTCCAGGATGTAAAAACAATTTCTTAAAGACTACCTCAAAAAAAAAATTTTTTTTTTAGCTAATTGCATTTTCCCTCACATCTTTCTCACTTCCACGAAGTTTTTTTAGTTATTAGCACCTTTTCTGTAATACAAACAATGTAGAACAAATTATACGATTTTATAAATTTTAAAATTTTTTAAATTTTACCTTTCGCCTGGACGGAGAATCGAACCGCGGACCATGCAATTTGTAAGCCAACCCACTATCCACTGAGCTATGTAGCCGTTATTGTCATCAATAGACAATTACCCATATAAGTTATATTTATATAGCATAGCTTGTGGCGCCCACGAGCCGATGTAAACAAAACATTATTTAACAGAAACATGCATTTGTGAAGATCAAACCTTACAGTCCTGGGTGGTGGTTGCCTATCCACACACAAAAAAATTTCACGAAAATTTTTCCAATTAAAATTTTAATTGAGTTTTAAAAAATGTTCAATTAAAAATTTAATTGATTCAACAAATTTTTTAATTGAAACAAAAATCAATCACAAAAATAATGGTATCAATTACTTTTTTAATTGGATCAATTAACTTTTTAATTGACCTTCAATTAATTTTTTAATTGATACTATCATTTCTGTGATTGAAGACATTTCAATTAAAAAATTAATTGGATCAATTAATTTCGTGATTGAATCAGAATTTTTTTTTGTGTGCATATAGACAGAATTATTGCCCCATCGGCTCTGACATTCAAATGCCTGGGTACTTCTGCCGTCCATGTAAGTTAACAGTTTTTCTCCAACGAAATTTCAAGCAGGTCAAATGAAAAACGAATCTCTGTGACGTTTTATCATTCAATTTTATAGTTTAGAAGACGTTGACTTTTAAAATCGGTATTTCCCAAAGATTTTTAGATGCAGATTGGATGCTGTTTATATGCGGTTTATATATGAGCCTTCCCCAAAAACGCAATTACCTTCGATCCACCCCAATAATTAAGACATACTCAATTTATGCAGTCTCGAATCAATATTTCGAGATGTTACAAACCCATTGACATTTTTGGTATACCACCTTGGTTAGATCGAAGGGTATATAAATGCTTCACATCCTTATAGCTAAGGAGAAAACAACCTAGACTGTTTAAGATGACGAAGAGGTAACCGTAACTGAGGTGATGTTAATGATTTTGTTATAGATGGCATTCACCAGCCGCTGCAAAATTTCTTCTCCCACCCTCAGTCTATAATTTTTCACAATTTTTTCTCTCTTATTGTATTTCTTGTTTAGTTTTGCATATTTCAACGCGCCTTGCCAGGCATGACCGTCGTGTCTTTGAGAAATCTCTAATCTAAAAACTCTTCCCTTAACTTGAAAAACATTACCGTTTTGTTTTTGTTTTCTTCGATATAGCCCAAAACCCCGGAAGAGTTTGACGTTTGTTTAAAATAGTTTGTAAATATTTTATTATGAACTCCAAATTTCCCAAAAAAAAAAAAATATGCTTCAGTTAATCATGCCGTGATACCGAAGAGCAGACATAGTTCAGAATTATATTTTTTGCTTTTTTTACTTTGTTGCTCTGCTGTTTAGGGCTTCTTTATCTCAGATACCATGATCCGCCTTTGAAAACTATTTAACATTTAAGGCTTCTAATTTGTCTGACTGTCATACTCCATGTACGTCTCTCGGCGTCTGACTAGATACTGAGTTTATAACCATTTTAGCAATTAGTACTTCTTAAACGTTAATACTCCATAAACATGCAACAAACACCGAATTATTTGGGTGGATTTGTTGGAAGCTTCTCACAGTCACACATGTGGAAGTGGTGCTATTACCCAGCTATTTACTGGTGGTACTCAGTCATATGTAAACGACTAGGTAAGGAGATATGAAACTATCTAACTTACTTTTAGTCTAAATGAGTCCGTGCATGATTATGAACAACCCACATATAGGAGGACTAAGAAAATTGGGTTGGCCACTCATATCCCTGAAAATGAAGCTATTCTCGATACAATTTGGATATTGCGTTTTTAAAACAATTCTTATCTTACCTTATCCAAAAAGGCATCATTACGATATCACTCATGGGCTGGCTAATTGGCGAGACCAATAAATCATTTAAGTCTTAAGATAGGATGACATCATTTCGGGTTGCTAGATTTGGAATATGTAGGTCATTTGGTGTACATTAGGGGAGAGCTTTAATGTCGATATTTCTGAATACACAAAATTCTTCGAAAACCTAAATTTTAAATTAAAAAAAATAAATAAGCAAAATAATTCTGTATATAGCTCTCCCACATTTAGAAATAATCTTTTAAATGTTTTCTCACAACAATGGCATACCCCGAATTGTATTTGAAATTTTGTACAACCCTTTTGGCTTATGACTATTGGCTTCAATTTCCTTTGACTAGATTATATAATTTTATTTACTTTTTGCAGCAACAATAGAAGAATGACTTTCCCCTTTTAAAGATTTCATTCTGAATATATTTTAGGCGTTTTACTTTAGCTAAGAATGCAATTTTCTTAATACCCCAAAGGATAAGGCCATAACAAAAAAACTCAATGATCATTGACAGGGCAGGTAGGAAAATACCGAAATGGACCCAAAAGAAAATGGACAAAATTCCAAATGTCTAAATACAAATTTTCTGTTTGTGCAGCCATTGTTGTCGAATAAAAATTGACAAAAGCAATGGTAATAGTTATACACTCAGAAAAATTAATATACTTTAAGTGTTTGTAGGGAATTAAATGATTTGAAAGCAATGGTAACAGTTATACATTCAACTGTCACAGAAGGAAATATTATGGAAAAATGAAATGCCCCTATCATAAAGAGATTTTTGCAATTGTAACTACAATTTTTTCTTTTAAACTATGAAATTTTCTTTAACAAGTGAAAAAAATTAATTATATCTAAACTTCTTCGTAAGGATTGAATTAATTTGATCAAGCCTGTGCGCCTATTTATTTATAACCAATGTAGGATTTATAGTAATTGTATATAATTATCCAAATTGAATTTTTTCTTTGAGTGTAAGCTAGAAACTCCCCGAGGAAAACATTTCTGAATAAGCAAGATTATCACAAAACAGTTTTGTTTAGTGTACCAAGAGAAATCTTTTCTTTGATCAAAAAACGAAAAAAAAAATTAATCGAAAATATGCTCACATTCAAGGCAATTGTAAAGCAAATTGAAAAACGTAGAATTGCTAAAGCCGAGAAAAGGTAATTTTCCTTTACAACTCTGGCTACTGTTTCAGAAGCCATCTGTTTGTCCTTTTGAGTGCAACAACAATGACAACAACATCTTCAGCACGCCAAAGAACCAGCAAGGACTGCAATACAGGAAAACATTTTGAGTATGAGTCAAACGTTTAGCAAATGTCCTGGTGATACCTTTCTTTGGTGGGGAGAAATATGGCCCATAGCACAAAGCAAAAAGGTTAATAACAGGAATAAATGCAACAACAACAACAATAAGGACAAATGCTTATAAAACATTTTGTTTAAAAAAAAATTCTCTTTCTTTACTGCTCCTTATACCCAGACACCGAGAGACAGACAGACAGACAATCTCTTTTTGCGATTGCCAGTACATACGCTACTCGCCGTGCTAGGACATATTGTCCTCCCTTATCCTTTTTGTATAGATCTAGCCCGTTTGATTAATTTACTCAATATTTTGTGAATGCATTTTTGTTCCTTACGTGTGGGTCTAAAGTGAGTACAATACAGGAAGACAGATGACATCCTAAGCATGACTTTGATATTTACTCTTCAATAGGATTTCTTCCAATTTGTCCAATTGTTATGATGAATTGTTTGTTTGGTAAACATTTCGAAATTTGTTCCAATCTAAAATCTAGAAAAAAAAACCTCAAAGGTATGAGAATTCTTCGTTTTCCATGGTCATTGTCGTCCCTTTAAGGGTTGGTTGGTAGTATAAAGGTGAACTATAGCAGCAGAAAGGTAAATCATTTAATTGGAAAATTGGTAGGAATTGCGGATAATTTGAGGGAAGGTTACATATTGTTTCATCTAAGTATTGTATAGGAAAATGAATCTTCGGGAGTATAGTAGGAAAGTATGTGAAGAGATATCGATTTAAGAGGGGCAGTTGACCATGCAAACAGCTAAAATGACTTAGGCATTTTTGAAGAACAATTTTGGCATATTTGGGACTATTGCATCAATGAATTCATGAAACATTATTTTGTCTTGGGTTTTTGACAAAGCGATTTCATTAATTTTTGAACTGAAAAATGCAAGTAATGGACCTAGGAGCCCAATAATATAAAAAATAAAATTATTTATGTACCATGTGTAAATTAAGACAGATTTTCAACTGATACACTCTAAAGTATTCCGAGAAATTAATTTACAATGTGTTATAAAATTTTTAAAAATTGGAAAATGACAAATAAGGATAGTAAAGATTCGATTTGTACAAATACTCAATATCGCTCATGTCGATCATGATACAAATTAGTTCTGGATGTTGAAAAATACCAAAATCAATTTGTCATATTTGAAGATTCAAAAGTTGAATTTCACCTTTTAGTTCTATATGGTCATAAACAAGAATGATAGCAGCTTGTAACGGATGAATTTATGAATGCCGACGTTAAAAATAGATAATAAAATCCTTACAAAGGCATCCAGAGAAAAAAAGTAAACTGTTTTGTAGCACGAATGGACTACCTCGTGCGAAAATTGAACTAAATTATACTCCAGAGATTTCCATAAAGCGTTGTTAAAACCAGGAAAATGTAATGCCCTGGTGTACTTTTTAACTACAACTCACGAAATTACAAATGAACTAAAACTAAAGAACAAAATTATTAGTGCCATTTACCATGACCATTTTAACCATACTGTAGTTAATTCTTTCTATTTTCTGGGAATCGTACGCATTTTTTCTTTCTTTTTTGCTTTAGTTCATATTGAACTTATGTGTACGACCATTGAACGCTTAACGACCAACGCTTAAATAGTTCATAAAAGGTTTGAAACATACTTCATAAAAGGAACATTTTATTGGGCTGAGGAAAATTTCGAAAAAATAAAAAAATTTTAGTACAAACAAATCATTTTTTGCAATAAAAATAACACAATAAAAAAATAATTTTGCGTTAGGTTAAAATTGAACTCATTTTTATAATCAAAATCACTATGAGCTCCGATTTAAATGACCAACGTGCTCACCACAAATATTGATATGAAATTCCACATTAGACATGGTTGCCCATTTGTAGGTAGCCAGTGTGGTGCAATGGTTAGCATGCCCGCCTTGAATACAAAGGGTCGTGGGTTCGATCCCTGCTTCGACCGAACACCGAAAAGTTTCTCAGCGTTGGATTGTCTCCTCTCACTGGTGACATTTCTGAGTGTTTCAAAGCTAGTCTATATGGTTTCTATAAAAACGAGGTCCCTTGTCACTGAGCCAACATGGAATCGGGCAGCACTCATTGATAAGAGAGGAGTTCACCACTGTGTTATCACAATGGACTGAATAGTGTTAGTGTGCTGCCACATAACCTAACCTTGCCCATTTGTCAATCCAATTGGACCTCAAAATGTTTCCACTCTTCAGGTATTTCGATATATAGGAGGAGCTATATTCAATTAAAAACGAGCTTATATTTAAGAGGGCGTGCAGTCCTAAATTAGGACTTGGGTAATCAATAATTTCAGCATTAGTTGAGTGTACAAATAAGAAAGGAACACATAATTCTTCAACGAAATAATTCTTCAAAAAAGTGTATTTTTTTGCGGGCTAATTATAAATCCATTCATTAAAACGAATTCCTTTGGTTTTAGAGATTCACTAGCGTAACCCGGCCCGCTTCGCTGCGCCTTCCGAAGCATATTTGGAGGAATATTTTGCGTTAACTTAGTCAACTATATCCTTCGTGCTGAAAACAAACTCGAACAGATTTGAATTCTTTTAAACAAATCGGACTACTTGATTTTTCGTTTATAGGTACAAATACGGCGGGAGAGGGTGTACCTTCTTCTATATTTCTTGTGAATTTTAAGTGTGGTTTGTCAAGGAAAGGTATCCTTCTCCTCAACATATCTGAAAATTAAGCACTATATTATAATAACATACAAAGAATTACTGTTTTCCATCCAATAAATCGGAAAAAGCAAAAATAGTAAAAAATTTTACCACATTAACATTTGCTAAAATGTTGAAAAATGATGCACCCTCCACGTTGGCTGCCAATTTCATGTAAATTTAAGTTCTTTAATAAAAATAAGTCTGGCAGAAGCCTGTGCAAAAATCATAAAATTAAGTACCGAGTTCCCATTTACGGACAACCCTCTACTTTCAATTTAAGAAAAAAAAAACGGACAAAAGGGAACCCTCCCCCCACCTTCGCTCCACTCCGACCTGATATCGGACTATCACGTACCCTATATTAATTTCGCAACTACTCAATTTTCCCCTTCCCCAACCAGGTATCGAAAAATCATATACTAATTTAAAAATCATGTATAAATTTAATCACCTCCTCCCACGTTCCCTGTAAATTTCAAGTAGATCGGCGATGTTTTAATTTTGCTCTATTGTTTTAAAGGGACGTCACTTTCCCCGATACAATATCGACAAACACCGTAGTGAATAGCACCCCTAACCTTCCCTGAAAATTCTTGGAACTTTCCTTCAAGTGTGGGGCAAGGAAGGTTGCCTCTTCGTTCATAACCTTCCCCCACTGCCTATGTAAATTTCAAGAAAACTTAAGAATTGTTGTTTTTTTTTGCAGTTTTAGAGGAGGACCTTCTCCCCGACTAAATATCGAAAAGTGATGTAGCGTATCTTTTGTAAACGTCCCAGAAAATGTCTTTATAAGCCTAAAAGGGCGGCCTCTCTTCCGTCCAAATATCACAAAATCAGGTATCAACTATTAATATTGTAACCTCTCCCCAGTCCTCTGTAAATTTCAAGTAACTCGGTAAAAGTTTAATTGTTTCTCTGTATGTACTTAAGAGAAGCGGATGTCTCCGTATGCCCTATGCCTAATGTAGCGGATTTTTGTCTAGATGCCAACCCCAACATTCAATGAAAATTTCAAGTAAATCGCATAATTTTGTTCCAAGTTTTAAAAAGTAGGGCAAGGGGGAGGTCCCCCTCCCCGTCCACATATGAAACCATCAGGTACCCCATATTAATTCCATAACCTCACCACATGTTCTCTGTAACTCTCAGATAATTTAGAGAATTTTAGTTTTTTCACTGTACTTAAAAAAAAGTCGAACAAAGGGGAGGCCCCCCTCCGCCACCAAATATCGAAATAAACAGTAGCGGATCTTTGTCTAGATGCCAACCTCAATCTTCAATGAAAATTTCAAGCAAATCGGTCAACATTGGTCCAATTTTCTAAAAGTCCGACGAAGGGGAGGTCCCCCTCCGCGCCAAGGTGTCAAAAAATGAGGTACCCTATTTTCACCACCCCCTACGATCTCTGAAAGTTTCAAGTAAATCGGTTCAGCCGTTTCGGAGCCAACTCGGAACATACAAACAAACAAATAAACAAACATAAATTGAATTTTATATATATAGGTTTGATTTGTAAAAAGTTTCATTTGAAATGGAAAAAGTTTCATTTGATTTGAAAAAAGTTTCATTTGAAGTGAAAATGCTATATACGATAACCTAAATTTGTATAGTACTGGAAATAGATGAGGCCACATTTGTGAACATTACTCGATATATGATGAGAGCTACTATATACCTAATTTTTTACCGAATGTCTGACTTTTTGCAGTATTCATAGGATTACCTTGTGCTAATATTGAATAAAATCCGTCCATAAATGAGGATAGATAATACAGATCGATCATAACAATAACACAATTAATTTTTACCAACCTATAATGTGGGCAGACTTCAAAAACCTAATTCACTGTGAGAAAAACAAAATTATTCAATGGACAGGAGTGTTGTTAATCTATTACCAAGGGGTTCGCATTAAATATCATTATTTATATCCTATTTCCGAGACACCCTTTATGAGCTCATCACCTCTTCCCCCGAGAAGTTAGCCGAAATCAATTAGAATGAAATTTATTTGAAAGGTCTTTTAAATTGAAATGAACACAACACTAACCGAACGATGGAATGCCAAGAAATTTATGACACATCGTCTCAGTTTAGAATGCCGCCTTTTGCTTAGTATGCTCCTACGGCTCCTAGGAAGCAAACAATTGGCAATGGCAACCAAAAAACAGTAACACAAAGCAAATGTATAAAAACAAAACAAGGCTCATGATTAATGCTCGGTCACGCCTTGCCATAAAAACAACATTTTGCAAAAATATTTATGTTTCCCGAGAAAAACAAACATCATTAGAAATCAATAAAAAGACCCACAACAAAATAATCCAAACACACTCCGCCCAAGGAAAAAGAGGCGAGGAACGTAACTCAAATTCAATCAATTCGAATTCCGGTAGACAACGAAAGGATGCCTTAAATATTTCCCATGATCTGTTCCGATGGCGAAGGACAAGGCATTCTGACACAACGTGACAGCTTTCAATACCCAACGAATTATTCAAATCATTCATAGTCGATACACATGTCCATGGCCATGTTTACTTTTCATCCTTGGCATACCGAAAAACAGCTCAATGTTTATGAAATAGGTTAAAAAAGGGATGAGGGTTAGGCCTAGTTTTTTTTTTTTTTCATTTCTTCAAATCGAATAGAATAAAGTCTTGGTGTTAATCTTAAACCACCGGTATAGAACAATTCGAAATAAGAAAATATTTCACTTTACAATGGGAAACCACAAAATGTAAAAATAACAAGAAAGGACAAGAATATTTTAACAATCGAAAATCCTTTCATTCATGCCAAGGGCACATACTCGCACAAATTGCATGTCAAAGAAACAATGGAAAATGTCGGATCAAGATGACTTATAGACACTCGTCTTTCTCTCTCTTTCGACATTGTAATCAATAAACTGAATTCATGTTCGACAAGAATTCGGGTTTACAAAATTTTAAATTTTAAAATTCCAGAGAAAATATTATATTAGGGATTTTTTTCAACTCGATGAATTACTGATTTTGATAAGATAGTAAGAGTGGTCTCTTGTAGACCCCATAAACCCACAAAAGTTAACCTACCATGAAAGGAAATGTGCACTTCAGAAAATTCTATCTAAAATGTGTTACAAATGGCGACTTGATATAAATTAGTTAAATCAAGTTTAAATCAAGTTAAGGAAAAATTAATAAACATACACAGAAAAAAAATAACTATCTCGTGCGAAAATCTATCTAAATTGTTTTCCAAATCTTGAGTCTAATTAAACTAAAAAATTTTTCTGGCATTGAAAATTTAACTACCATTTACGAAATGCATCCTTCTCGAAAAGCAAACATGAACTAGAAATAAAGAAAAACTCTTAGGCGCCAAATTATTCCCATTTTAACGACGCTGTAATTCATTCTTACTGTTTTAGTTAGCATTGAACTTAACATATCTCTATGTCATTTAAATTCTACTGCCATTTAGTTCATACAATTTTTAAGACATACTTGACAAAACTTAAGTTGTAAAAATGTCCTTAACGCCA
Organism: Haematobia irritans; assembly: GCF_050003625.1. Taxonomy (NCBI): domain Eukaryota; kingdom Metazoa; phylum Arthropoda; class Insecta; order Diptera; family Muscidae; genus Haematobia; species Haematobia irritans. Next base: position 1,688,725 of record NC_134400.1, read on the forward strand.
TTAACAGTTCATGGTGGACATAGCTTAGGTACAATTTACACATTTGAGAATATTATGTGAGAAACTGAAATTCATTTGTAAAACTTGTTTCTTATTTTGAGCTTATGTTAATTTAAACGAAAAATAATTATAATCAAGAAAATGTTCTCACGTTGGGGAAATTTTACAACAATCAACTAATTTCATAAACTAAAAGAACAATTTTCTTTTTAACAAAATTTATGATAATAATAGATAAAAATAATAATTAAACTAAATCATTTAACCTTAAAGGTAATATCATTTTACAAAAATTTCCTTTAGGAAGAAAGCAATTTTCCTCTGTGTGTACAGACCTCCCCATTCAATTTGCAACGCATTGAGCAAAATGTTATTTTTAGTCGGGGAACATATAAAATGTTTGTCGCAAAATTGTTATTTTCTCGGAGATTATGTATCTGATTTCGGCAACCATGTATATGTTTACCGAGAAAATATTTTGCGACAAAAATGTTCCATGTTCTCCGTCCAAAAATAACATTTTGCTCTTACTAAATGTTTAAGGTGATTAAATTCCTTTTTTGCGTGAACACTTGAAAAATTCCAAAAAAATAATATGGTCGTGAAAACATGTTAAATGTTCCCCGTGACAAAATAACGTTATGCTCTTGTAACTTGTGTGAGGTGATCATATTCCTTTTTTGCGTGAACACTTGAAAATGAAAAGATAACATTATTTATGTTCTTGTAACTCGTTTGAGGTGATAACATTTCTTCTCTGAGTGTTTGACTACAAGGTTTGTTATTAAGATATAGTTATGTATGACCGACTATGACCGATGTTTGTTTCCTTCGCTTGTAATGAAAAATTTTCATTTTGTTAAAAAATTATCCATTCACAATTGAGCCTTTTCAATCGTTTTTTTTTTTTTTAACTTTGAATGCCTCATATTGGTATTCCCTTTCTGATTGTTGGAGTTGTTATTGCTGGTGTAACAAAACAAATGTTGAACGAAATCTAAATCCAGCGGAACGTTTGAATCAACAGGATGCCCATGCTTAAGAATGACAAAAGAAAAAAAAAACAACAAAATTAATTCAATGTAACAAATCTAACCTAATGTTACAGAAAACGGTTACAAATACAATACAAACACACACTCACATACACATACATACGATATTCACTCAAAGCAGAAAGAGCATACAATCCTTCAGAATACATTTTTTTTTAACCAAAATAAAAAAGAAAGAGAACAAAAGCAACAACGGCTTATAAAAAGGACTTGAAGATTTCAGTTTTCGAATGAATGTGGATTTTTTAAATTTATCTTAATGCCGACATTACCTCCAAAGTGCAACATGACGAGGAAAAAACATAAAGTAGATCTGATGTGTAGAGAAATAAAAGCAATAACAAATTTACTAAGCAAATAATTTGGCCTTTTCAAAGGTCCTTTAATCTGGAGATGAGAGCGTGACACGAACGTCTTCAAAAATATAAAACATTAGAAATACGGGTCTGGGTTGTTCTTTTGTTACAGTGTTTTTATATATCTTCGAAAAGTTTGAACTTTTATCACCAAAAAAATATGTTTGTTATAAAATTTTTCAGCCATAATTAAAAATCGTTGATCTTTTCTGAAGACCAAATGGCTTTACGTCATTAGCAATGTCACACAAGTCACAAATTGTACGCAAAGTTTTGGAAAATGTGAAAATTACATAATTTATTTTTTTGTTTGTATTTGGTAGTTATTTTTTGACAATAAATTTTCTTGCTTTATTTAAATCGAGTTTCTTTAAATGTGTTTAGGTGTGCTTTAATGCTGGTCTATAAATTCTCAATCTTAACTTGTATAAGAGTGCTGATGGTTATAGAAATATTGATGATGAGCATAAGAGCTATAGTGGATTGGCTTACAAAACTGATAGTCGATGGTTCGATCACAGTCCGGTCAAAAGGTAAAATTAAAACAACAACAAAAAAAAAACAAAACGATAAAATCTAATATATGCTTCTACATTCTTTGTATTACGAAAATTTAAATCAAACTCACGCACAACATCATCACACATTCTCCCATCAGTTTTGCAATCACATATGCCTCGAAAGAATATTGAAGAAAAGAGCTAGAAGAAACATACCAGACTTCCAAAATCCTTAAGGATATTAGTAAGTGAAAAGTAGATCCTCTAAAAATTAGCTACACACACCATCAAAGCGGTGGAGGGGGAGGCTAGACGATGGTATGTAGTTCTCTTACTATTGCAACATCACCAAGATGTGTGACTTCATTTGGATACACGACGTCTATGGCATTTCAATGTTCATATTGTGGTAGTATAAGGGACAAATAGATTCGTTTGCATTTTGGTTGCAAAGTAACGTATGACAGGGAATCTGTCTGTCTGGCTGAGTTCAAAGTTTATTGGTTTTTGGTGTCAAAGGCTTTTCTTTTCTTTTTGTCGTTATTTTTGCTTCTTCACGTAAGTGACATTTAAATAAATTTATCTTTGACACCCAGCATAGCAAAATGGTAATATTTGCCAATACAAGTTGGCGAATGCGTGTGCGTAAGTCTAGTGGGTTTATTTAAGGATTTCTTACAAATCATGATCATGAAATTAATTAAAATTAATATCAACAACTATTTGGCAAAATTGAGTTTATACACTGGAAGAGGTCATGCTTTGTTCTTCACATAAATAAAGTGGAATACGCAGAAAAAAGTCAACAACATTTTTTATAGTCGAGTTAACTTTGTTATAAATCTTGAAAATTAGTTGATTTTAGTTAATTTTTTTTTTCAAATTTGAGAATAGTTTTCTAATTTTAATTATTTTTTCTTACTTTAATGGCATGAACTAAACATGGGAAAAAAGTTTTATGCAAATAAAGTACACAGAAAAAAAGTAAACTGTTTTATAGCATTTATACTCCACAATTTCAGATTTAACTATAATTCACGAAACGACACCTTCTCATAGAAGAAAAATTAACTAAAAGATTAGTTAAAAATTTAACTAGAGAAAGAATCATTGGCGCCAAATCATGACAATTGTAACCATATTGTAGTTAGTTCTTACATTTTTTGGGAATCGTACGATTTTTTTATTGCTTTAGTTGATATTGAACTTATGTGTACGTTAATTCTTACTATTTTTGGATATCGGACGATTTTGTTTTTTTTGTTTTTTTTTTTAACTTATGTGTATGGTCATTGAACTTTATACCCACGTTTAGATCATAAAATGTTTGAGAATACTTAAAAAAGGAAAAGTGAATTGCACTGTGGAAAATTTCGAAAAAATAATAAAATATAAATGCGAACAAACATTTTTTTTGTAATAAACGATAAGTTGAATTTAGCACTAGTTTAACAAAGGGATTTGTTTGCGATGTATACGATTTCACTAAATTTGAAAATATTTCACAATTTTCTAAAAGGGGTGATGTTAACTTAAATTACTTTCATAAGTTTCTTATATGAGTAAATTTTTCTTAAATTCTGTCTGTCTTGAACTTCAAAATTTTCCTTCAAAATATTAAAAATTCTTAAAGAACTAAAACAAAAATAATTTTCTTCACTTTGACAAAAATTATTAACTTATTAGTCTCATGTTGCAATGAGTAAAATATTTTAGTTAATGTTTTCCAAAACAAACCTACATTTTCTTCCAAGGTGGGTGCACCTTTTGCTGGGTGAATATATTCAAGTGTGTTGCTGACTATAATGAAAATTACCCACTCTATGTTATATCTTCTCCAACCACTAAATGCAGCTCAGTTGGTTTCATTTGTTTCTCAATAATTAAAATTCATTTCACTAGTCTAACAGCGACACTAATATACTTTTTGGCAAATAGCAAATAAATTTCTCAATAAAACCTCTCAATTATTCCGTTATACCACATTAAGTCAAAATTGAAAAGTTCGCATAGCCAAATGGAAGTAAATTAAATGACATTCTCTATGCAAATTCATTCAAAATTAATTAATTTACAAATATAAAATTTTAGAATTTCCAGTAGAAATGAAGTCAATATAGCAATAATATCACATTTGCTCTTAAGGCTCAATAAAGCCTTGATAAAACGATTACATTTTTTGTTACCATTACTTGCTAGTACCTATGGATTTTCTAAGTTTTACCAGAACCTCACACCATCCAAATCGTGGCTAGTGTTGCTCTATTTACTTTCACACACGACTTCTTTTCTCATTCAGTATCCTCATCTTGAACTCTACTGGGTGGTAGTCAATAATTGACTGTGTTTGCCTATCATGCATGCAACAGTAGTTACCGGTTCTGATGAGGATGACTTGATATTGGGAGGTGTTAAAATCTGTCATCAGTAAACAACCAGTGGAGTATGTGACTGCGTGAATATAAATTAGTATGTCTATATACATTGAGAAATGGTACTGAAGCAGCAAAGGATCCTCTGGACAATATGGGTAAACAAATAGAAGTTCTTCACTTGTTTATTGTGGAACCTGAAGGCTGATACTATCAACTTTAAAATAAATAGATATTAACATATTGGAAGTTGGGTGGGTTCGAATATGTGGTATCTGTAAACAAGAACTGATATAGGCGAGGTTTAATGTGTAAATGATTCGAACGGATTTCGACAGTTAGATTGGCTCAGAAAGTACTCAGGACTCGATAACCATCAATATTTAGGGTGCGTTCAATATTTCCGGTTGGCCCATTTTCGCGCACATTAATTAGTGTGGTTACTAAAATTGTTAATCACAGTTGTTTAAAAACGAGAAGAAATAACATATGAAATGTTAAAATAATAACCATACGTATGTATATGATGAACACCTTTTTGCCATAAAAAAAGCGATAAATTCGGGATCAACAGATTTATTCCAATGGCATATGCAATATTAATAATCGCATCATATTATTATCATGAGTTAAAATTATAAAAAAAAATCACAATGCTTTGGTTTCATCAAATGACTCAATGTCAAAGTCCATAAACTTTTTTACTTCCTTTAGTATGATAGGGAGTATAAAACATTGCTCTATGGCAAATTACAATCTGCACAATTGGTTGGATGACCACATTGACCAGGTTTTAAGGATTTACTCATTAAAAAGTGTTAAATTTATGCTCAATACAAAACTAACCGAGAAAACCACAAGAGAGAAGAATGTTTTTGCCAGGCACTGGCTTGTTATTGTTTTGCTTCTGTTTTTTTTTTTTTTTTTAAGGACCACAATAAAATATTTAAAAGAGTTCAATTTTGTTCCTGCGGTGAGAGGGTTTGAGGTTGGGTTCTTTGTCATTTTACCATGGTCCCTCACACACATGTGATGCCAGTTTCTGATGTTTCAGTAGCCACAAAAATGGCAACAAATAATCTCGGCTTACTTTTAATTTTAGGTAGACTCTTGGCTTTTTAGTGTGCTAGCCACAACTCCCTACCGGTGCCATGGCATGCCCTGCTTGCCGCTCCTTGTTAAAACATGCATAGTAGTGCATTCAGTGAGATGTTGTTGGTCAAATGTCGTTTCAGTTGCTCGTATGTTGCTGGGGAACAGTGTTCAAGGTTTTGGAGTTTGGATCAATCGGGTCACCCGGTCGGTACTTAACAAAATTTTTAACACTTCACCACAAAAAAGGGGACGGCATGTGTCAAGCGTCATAGTTGAGACCAACAGCAACCAACTACGACGACAGCAAAAACCAAGAACATGACACAGAAAGTTCAACACATACGGAACATTTTTTATATGTGCAACAACAATTACAACATTTGGTTTGTTTATCTACAACATAAAGCGGCAATAAGCAATGGGGAAATAATAAAACAACCTGTTTTCCGGAGATGTATGTATAGATATGGATGTATATTGGGGAGGGTCGACCACAACGCAACATCTATATCCACGATGAAAACACACCCAGAGAAGGAATATGATCACCTCAAACATGTTTTAAGAGCAAAATTTTATTTTTGGGTGGTGACCATGTAACATGGTTTTCGCAACCGTGTTATTTTCTCGGAAAGCATGCACCTGATTTCGGCAAGCAGGTTATATTTGACGAGAAAATAATATTTTAGTGACAAACATGTTACATGGTTACCATACAAAAATAAAATTTTGGTCTTGAAACATGTTTGAGATGATCATATTCCTTCTCTGCGTGCAGTTTGAAAGCCAATATAACAACATCAGTCACACTTAAACAAACAGCAGAAAATATGATCGTCATGAAAATATCAAAGTCTTCCCCTAAAGTGTTACAATTTCGCAAAAATTCTATTTGGTTTGGACAGATCCTGAAAGGTTGGTCTTGTGTTTCTATTTCCCTATTTTTAGTATGTGCTGATATCACAATCTCCCATTGATCTCTCCGAGCTTTGTCTAAATAGGTCTTAATTCTCCATATGGTTAGATAATATTTTCATTTATAAAGAGGAAGGAAAAATCGTCTCAATCAAATGTTCTTCATAAAACTCAATTTGTTCGAACAACATTCCGATTCGATTTCAATTAATCATTAACACAGAACCAAAGCAATGATAACAACATCACAGAATGTGTAAAATTTCAAAAGAGCTCCTCCATTATCTTGACAAAAACAACGGCGACGAGTGATGATGAGTTGTTTCAGTCAAGTCATAAAATCGAAGTGCTTTTTCAATTAAAAACAATTCAATTAATTGTCATATCAATAAAGTCATATATGGAGCAATAGGCAGTGGTGGTTTCATCGAAATGTCGTCATCAGATGCAATGGATACGAATGTTACGGTATCTTATCGCCTTCCCTCAATTCCGTTGCATTACGAATGCAATATCAATGTCATAAATGCTGAAAGGTGACTATGGAGCGATTACTTTAAAAAATCAATGAGACTAATAAAATATATCCAAAAACATAACAAATGTCTAAATATGTTTTTTGGAGTAGACCTATTGGTGCTATATCTTGCTTTATTTGTACTGATCGGCCTCTTGGTTCGATTTACCACTGACCTTCCATCGACTAGACAATCTACAAAAGTTAACCTTCCAAATCTTTCGGTCGCCTGGCTTTAAAGGGCTTTGCCCCTTCATTAATGCACACTGTCATTTCGTTTCAGCTCACGGACACTGGTATTCATATTGAACACGCATGCAAACATATTTTCGTTGTACTCTCAAAAAAGTGTACACCTAGGCCTCGCTTTGCGTCGCAGATACGTTCCAAAAAAACACGACGCAAAGTGAATTATGAATTTCTATGGCAAACCATGCAAAGATTGAAGACAGATAAAAATGATAACAACGCAACTTCGGAAATCTAACAACGCAAAGTGAAAACTAGTACTAATTCAGCAGAGATGCAACTTCGAAACAATGCAAAGCGATACGACGCAAAGTGAGGTCTAGGTGTACATGAGTTTCTGTGGTTATGTGTGTTAAAGATTAATAAAAAATATTTTCAATTTCCCAATTATTGAGAGACTTCAGAGGATTTCCATTGAACTGAGCAAATTCACTGATGCTCTGACAAGGAACTTCATCCATTTCTTGGAGTTATTTCGACTTGATACAACCACTCTCAACCGTATAAAAAAAATCAAGGACTTATTCTATGCTTATGGGCAAAAGACCTTTGTTTTTAAACTTTGCCATGGAGCCGTAACACTTGAAATGATTTAAATTGGGAATAAAACAAAAAACAAAATAAAAAAGAAGATAACAAACTCGTGGCTTTGTTGGGGATTACGCAGCATCACTAACACTGCTCCCAACCTGTATGGCCTACCAGACTTACTTAACAACACAAGAATACACGATAAGAACCTTTGTAGGGCGGTGGGGGGAGGTGGGTTTTGTTCGTATTACAAATACATTATAATTCGTGTACACAGCAATACACGAATGAACATTGTTAACAAGCAATAAAATTTCGCTTTTGGCCTATATTTCATTTAAATACAACGACAACAACAATGGTAACACAACATACATTTTATGCTCCTTTGACACTTTTTCCCCCTCTCCCATTGTTTCCTATTCTATCTACTGGTGAATTGTTCAATTCCATGCAAGGTAAACATTCATCCTCATACAGTGTCACTCATAACATAACGGCGCGGAGACAGATAAACAGGCAGAAAGAGATATATAAGTTCCCCCTCACAGTATGATGTGAAGCTCAACCTTAGCAATATCTCTAGCAACAGATCTAACAGAGTGTATACGTAAACACGTGGTATTAGCGAGTTACAGCACACTATAATACAAACAGCAACAACAAGAACACTCTCACTCACTTACACATTTTGATACACATGTTGGCACGCATTTATGTTTGTTTGTAGGAGGCCTGAGAGTGGTACCTAGAAATGTTGTATTGCTCCACCTGAAATACACTCGTTCATCATTATATCCGAAGAATGCAAAGGGTCCCGGGGTTTAACAATTTGAGTTAGATGATATCATTTGGAAATATATCCCCTCCCGCACCAATGTTTAATCTTTAATGAACTAAATATTTGAGTGGTAGGTTAAATGGAAGGGAAAGTTTTCCACTATATATGTGTGGTAATTCTATGTGGTTGGTAATGTAAAGTTAAGAGAAGTGCATAAGTCTGTTGGAGTATTGGCCTGGCTCACACCGAAAATTTATTATAAGGTAGCTTCATATCCCCCCCATCCCACTCACCTGTTTTATAAATCCCTGGTATGCCCATGAGATCACAGCTAATGAATATATCCGACAAAGGAGGCTTCGATGGACCTATCTGCACTCAATCAAAGATTTTAACCTTAGGACAACAAATTTAGAATATCATTGTTAAAAAAAATTAGGCAAAATAGATTAACAAATAAAAATTATGGCAAAAACGAACAACATTTTTTATTATACCAAGAATTTAACAAATACGATCTATCTATCTTCAAATTCCAAGAATAATTCTTCTTTTATATTTGACTGTATCTTGAGATATTGTGGCGGCTGATGTAAGTGCTGCTTTCATTCCAGTCCCTCCCCATGAAGAATGACGCAAAAGACTTTAGGCCGCCATAAATATATGGCTCATCATCATAGCTGGAGCTATAAAAAAAAGAAGTGTTAAATAAAAAAATGAAAGAAAAAAACGAAATACTTGTTTATTACTTTCGTCTACAATAGCATAGAATCCGCTTGTTAAAATTTTTACATTTCAATCTATACCAAGATGCAACAGAGATATGAATGGATTGCTTTGCTTCCACACAAACCGAAACTGAAAAAGGACAACCAGTGTTGCAATGTACACACACAGAGAAGGAATATGATCACCTCAATCTTGGTTCGGAAGCAAAATGTTATTTTTGAACAGGGAACATGGAAGATTTTTGTCGCAAAAATGTTTTTTTTTTCTCTCGCCAAATATATACATGATTGACGAAAGTAGATTGATAATTCCCGAGAAAATACCATAATTGCAACAAACATGTTACATGATCCCATTCGGCTTGAAACATGTTCCACGTAGGTGATCATATTTCTCGCCTGGGTGCAGGTATAGAAGGGAAAGAGAGTTCTAGGAATATATATTAGCACAGAATTTTAGTTTCAAAGTTTATTCACTTCTATTAGATTTATTATAATGATTTAATTTTAAGATAATTATAGTTTTATTTGTATAAAACTCATTGTTGCTTACATACTGAATCAAGGGAAATTTACAAAGGTCCAACATAAACATTGGCGAAGCCATGGCTGTAGAGGGGCAATCCAACTCCAGACTTTTTATCCGGCATTTGAAAATTTGTGAGTTGTCTTAGCTGCCAAAAAAAATGTATATGTTTCAATTACGCGTATATCGTCCATAGTTATGAAACCCTAGATATCATTTCTTAAACTTGTGTTAATTTCATCTGCCAACATTTTCATATTGGCATTCTTTTGAAATTTTTGTTTTGAACCCACTACGAAAAACAGCCACCATGGCCTAGACACTTTTATATTTGCGTTAATTTTCGTAATAATATCACATTTTTAGTCACACTACAACGGATTCTGTGCTTTTATTTTTTTTTTAATTTGGTAACGGCATCTTGTATTGCTAACAACATCGGCAGAAGGAGCCAACATGCAGCCATAAGTCGAGTACGCATTTTAGAGATATGGCATACACTTGCCAAGATGTCGTGTTATGTTCATTCATTCATGAATTGTATGTCTCAATGGCAAAGAAATTCATTCTGACTGTAGCAGAGTGTGGCCAACATAAATAAGAGCAGCAAACATTTCTTAGCGAAATTATTTTGTAGTTCATAATTGAAAAAAAAACGATCAAGTAGAAATTATAAAACCATCCAGCTAGTACTTTAATTAAGTCAGCCATCCTGAAAGTGTTCGCAAATAGGTCAAATTGCAGGACGGATTATATCGACCATCTCCAGATGTAGCTCCATATAAATCTATCTTTCGTTTTAACTTCTTGAGCTATAACGCATATATCAAAACTCGAAGTCTCTCCCTTAGCTCCTTAAAACAAAATACAAAATATGGTTCATAGGGTTTTATATAGCCCCGATATAGAAGTATGCCCAGATTTTATGTCTAAAACTTGCAACGGACTCTTCACAGATCAGAATTCTGTGCTGCTTATCACTCCTAATTGGATCGTAGAATATTTTCTAAACTAACAAGAGCTATGTCTTCCTGATTATATGTTACAATCCGCAAACTAATGTTTCTTAGATTATAAAGGCTTTCCACAGAAGCTTCGGGCCAATTGTGATCCGGGATATCTGAGTGCCGTTTTTACCTGTTATACGAGAACATATACCAAAAGGCTATTTCATTTATTTCACTTCTGATATAAGCAATATTTTATGTTCACTTGGATGTGATGATGTTTATTGGCTCTTTCACGTCCCAGACTTTCACACATGTTACCAATAATTGTGAGTAAATATATCTGCAACAACAAACCAAAAATATGCAATTCATTCTCATTTTTGGATGATTGCCCAAATATTTCTATTGCCTTTTCTCATAATTTCGTGCTATCTTCCTTAGGCGATGGAGTAGCGGTTGCAGACGCATCGCTAAATATCTGCAAATGGCAGAACCTAGATTTCTAATGTCGTATTGGCTGCTATTGCTTGGTTCTACGCTTTGCAAAATATGTCTGCCATTTGATATTAAAGCAAATTTATAAAACTCCCAAAATCCAAAGAATTTATGACAGGCCCAAAAACCAAACTATGAACAGTGAGATTGGTGCTTACAGTTCCGGCCATGTGTTCCAAGGAATTAGAAGGCTTCAGGAATTCCATGACCATTGAACAAGAATAGAAATTATAAACTGAGGCAATCTTTTATGCCTGGCAGTGACCGGTAATTCCCAGTGGATTCTCAACATCTCCTAATAAATAAAAAAAATCTTACAAGGTAAGGGGATGAGACAGTTGAAATGGATTGTTATGATGTGATGTGAGTACCAAATGGTATTGTTTGCCTTCGATGGTCTCTAACCATTTATCACCTCTAACGTTCCATTCGTGCATACTACATCTTCTACTTACTATTATCGATGAATGTGGCTACGTGGGAGTTCTATGGAAGATCTCATTTTAAAAGCTTAACAAATGATGAATAGCCGGGATGAAATCACACATAGTTGGATGATTATTCACTTTTCGATGGTGTTGTCGCATTTTCTTCGCCATAGTCTTAGGTGCCCCATGGCTGGGGTTGCTGGTGTTTATGATTGTCTGTCTGATCGCCTTTGTTTCCAGGGTAATGGTATGGCTTAAACACCAGCTCGCCGACGACGACGTTGTCTTGCCTCTGACACTTTGGATCCAATGAGATGTATAAATATTTACATGATGAGATTTCAAAATTGAACATGTTCACATGTCAACGTAACCACCAAAGTAATTTTTTATGCTTTCGATGGTAGTAAACTAAAATCGGTCTGAAGCTAATTCACAAAACAAAGAAAACCAAATATGAACTGAAAAGAAAGAAAATGCAAATGTGTTGGTTTTCTGACCTCAATGATGATCCCAGCTGAAAGAATTACCTGAAAAGAACTTTCCTTTAGTATTGACATTCAAGTAGGATGGTAAAATGCAAATAATTTTTTTGGGAGTTTAATTAGTTTTTGGAAAAATGCCTCTACACCTTACGCAATCCATATATAAAAATTTGGGGCATGAGTTGTGTATGTTTGCTTTTGAAATTACAAAAACTAATATTGAATTTAAAGTGAACAGAGTAACAATTTCCAGCCTCAGGAAATAAAACTTAAAGATTACAATGTCCTATTTGTCCGTACACACAATAAGAGTAACACCCCCATTACAAAACCATTAACTTAATAAAACTGATTATTTAAAATACATTTAGGACAAAATTTCTGTGAAATAAATTTAAATGAAATTTATAATTTTGGTTTAAAAATAATTTCGATACCATTTGGGACGCTCTTTTTCCCTTACAAATAAAACAAATTAAAAAAAAACGCTTCTAAAATACACTAAAATCAATTTTGATGATACGTATTTTATTCTGACCACATATTTCGATTTATAGTTGGGTTATAGTTAAGAGTGATCATAAAAACCGGTGGACCGGTTTATCTTCCCACACCGATTGTCGGTTCTCGTCCCATTTTCGGTCGACTTTCAAAAATCTATAGTTATAGTGACATATTTTTATATATCTAGAGTTGGGTGCTGATGATATATCCTAATTTAATACGGGAAACCGGAGAGTGTCAGAAATAGGTATATGAGCTATACCATATCTTAACATTTTGGTACAAAATATTTATTGCAATTCTATTTAAGAAGGTAGAATTGACTATCAATCTTTGTATATTTTAATTATGTAATTGTTGGTAGAGTAAAATTAATTTCATAAATAATATTATATGTTATATATCGATGCCCTCATTCCAGAGTACGCTAAGTCGGCTTAGCGTGTTTTGATGGAGTTCGTTGTGTTTTATTCGGATTTTTGTGAATTACATCCTGTCAAAATTTCGAATTTATTGTCCGCACTTCTATCAAAAGTTATGATTAATATTGCACTTAGCCTGTGACTAAAGTTGTAAAAAATGTCCAATGTAAAAAGGTCAAAAGGCTTTATTCGGTTAAAGTGGTCTAAGTAATTTTTAGCCATGTTATATTATCACTATTTTGAGATCGTAAATATAAAAAAAAAACTATAATAAATATGATTTTAAGACCAAAAATAAGGGAATTTCTATTTTATATGGGTTTTGAGAAATTTCAAAAAGAAAACTTTGAACTTGTTTTCTGTAAAATTCACCTTTTAGACTTAGCGTACTTTGGAATGAAGCAGTCGATACTTCTAGTAAATTTTTATTATCACCAATAACTTTATTAGTTGTCCCCACATGGAGGTGTCCAAACCCATTGGCTCGATGGTATGCAGCGTTTAGATTCAGAATCATAAAGCGTTGATATGGGACATCTCAATAATTCGGCTTTACCCATAAAATTGCAAATCCAAAATGCAGTAGGATCCCAAAAATTACGATATGTTTTTCCAAAGGATAGCAATGAACACTGAGGTTTACCATCCCCATTGGGATCACAAGCATCACAGATAGAAATACCCACAACTATCAGAAATAATATTCTCATGTCTATAGAATAGAATGCAAAGAAATTAAGAAATTTATGTTTGCTTACAAAAAGAAATCTACGATTTGTGCTTACAGAGTTTCATTGTAAATCTTTAAGGTTTCAAGATCGACTACTAGCAGAAGTTTAGTTAAGGGGCTTTTAATAGCTCTGGCCGCTGACAATTTTTTAAGTGCCTCTTAACAAAAAGAGAATATATATTGTTTAAGCATTTTGATAATATATAGAAGGTATTAAGACATTTTATACCCTGCGCCTCAAGAAGTCGCCCCTACCATTTTGCAAATGGAGAACTATTCTCTGTAATTAGTTACCCATAGTTGCGTTAGCCTTTTGTGGTGATTTCAATTGTCCATATTTTTCATAAAACCCATTTTTATACCCTGCGCCACACTGTGGAACAGGTTATTATAAGTTAGTGCATATGTTTGCAACACCCAGAAAGAGACGAGATAAACACATGGTGTCTTTGGCAAAAATGCTCAGGGTGGGCTTCTGAGTCGATATAGCCATGTCCGTCTGTCCGTGAACAAATTTTTGTAATCAAAGTCTAGGTCGCAGTTTTAGTCCAATCAACTTCAAATTTAGCACAAGTATGTGTTTTGGCTCAGAATAGAACCCTATTGATTTCAGATTTAGATATAGCTCCAATATATATATTTCGCCCGATATGGACTTATATGGCCCTAGAAGCCAGAGTTTTACCCTAATTTGCTTAAAATTTTGCACAAGAAGAACAATTAGTACTATAGTCAAGGGTGCCAAATTTTATTGAAATCGGTTCAGATTTAGATATAGCTCCCATATATATTTTTCGCCCGATATGGACTAATACGGTCCCAGCAGCCAGTGTTTTACCCCAATTTGGTTGAAATTTTGTACTAGGAGTACAATTAGTAGTGTAATCAAGTGTGCCAAATTTTATTGAAATCGGTTCAGATTTAGATATAGCTCCCGTATATAGCTTTCGCCCGATTTACACTCGTATGACCAAAGAGGCCAATATTTAACTTCGATTTAGTTGAAATTTTGCACTAGGAGTAGAATTACCATTATAGCTATGCGTGCCAGATTTGGTTGAAATCGGTTCAGATTTAGATATATCTCCCGTATATAGCTTTCGCCCGATTTACACTCATATGACCACAGAGGCCAATTTTTAAATCCGATTTAGTTGAAAGTTTGCACAGGGAGTAGAATTAGCATTGTAGCTATGCGTGCCAAATTTGGTTGAAATCGGTTCAGATTTAGATATAGCTCCCATATATATGTTTTTCTGATTTCGACAAAAATGGTCAAAATACCAACATTTTCCTTGTAAAATCGCCACTGCTTAGTCGAAAATTTGTACATATAAACTTTTGCGAAGTTTCCTTAAAATTGCTTCAGATTTAAATGTTTCCCATATTTTTTACTAACATTGTGTTCCACCCTAGTGCATTAGCCGGCTTAAGTTTTGAGTCTATAGATTTTGTTGAAGTCTATCAAATTCTGTCCAGATCGAGTGATATTTAAATGTATGTATTTGGGACAAACCTTTATATACAGCCCCCAACACATTTGACGGATGTGATATGGTATCGAAAATTTAGATCTACAAAGTGGTGCAGGGTATAATATAGTCGGCCCCGACCGACTTTAGACTTTCCTTACGAACACGCAATTCGAAATTTATATCTTCAATAAATATTTTTCAAATATGTCCATTTGAAGTATTCGCTTTTTGAGTGCATTTATTATGGACTGATTTTACCTTAATATCTGAAGTGATCATTTGAGGAGTGAGTGTATAGAAAATTCAGTTCATATTTTACAGCAAATGTATTTCATACATAAAAAATTGAAGCATACACAGAAAAAGTTTTCACCATAATATTTCCAATTAAAATTTTAATTGAATTTTCAAAAATATTCAATTGAAAATTTCAATCATCAATTATATTATTAAAACAAACATCAAATCAATCAATAATAATTTTTTAATTGGATCATTTAATATTTTTATTGACTTTGGTGATTGGTACTATCATTTTTTGTGATGTTCAATTAAAAATTAATTGGATCTCAATTGTGATTGAATCAAAAAAAATTGCTTTTTAATTAAAAGAATACTCATAATCTTTCTTAGAAAAGCTGAAGTTTTATCATATCCCTTGACCTAGGTGTGGAATTTATTTATTTCTAAAATTTCATAAAATTTGAAGCATTCCTTCAAATCTGCCCAAATTTATTTGTTTATAAAAGCAGATATGTGATTGAGCAACGCCCACACCCTTTCCAGGTGAAATAGCCTTGCCCGTAACAACAACCCTATCTAACCTTTTTACTAATTTTAGCGATAAATGATTGCAACATAAAGATACTATAATGGAACTTTACATTCGCAATGTAATACACATTTTTGTAGCAATCAAAAAATCCAGGGAAATGAACTCCATAAATAGACAACAGATAACAACTCCAATATACGAACAGCATTTATTTGTCCTGGCAATAGATAAGTAAAAGCCAATTATTTTGGGCAAAATGACATTGGAGTTACTCTGTGGATGGTTATTGGCTCGACGAGCATTTATTGTCCTTTTCAAAATTGAGTCGTTTAATGGGGGGCCTTTCGGACCTTGCAATTGGAAAGCTCGAGGTCGAGGGGATATCGTACAACTCCCAACACACTCACTGACTACTATGTTTAGGTCTGCCTTACCATCTGTCCCTGATGTTTTGTTGATGGCACAAAGAAGCCTATCTTTAAATTGAAATCTATTTTAGTGATGAAGTCACATTTGAATTGCAAAAATTATTATTTACTCAAGCGAAAAAAAAACAAACACGACAAGATGCCCCTACCTGTCAAATATCGGTTGGGCGGCATTGGACAAACTTGTAGCATTCGGCATGAAACATTTTGGTCGTACCAATGGAATAAAGTTGGTGCTCATATCATGTCACCAAAATCTTTAACAAATTTTTATGCAAACATACTTTTCTTCATTTTCTGTTATTTTTTCTTGTTTTTTAGCTCACTCGCCTCAGTTTGGGTTTCTTCAAAAAACAAATGACAGTGTCAGATATGGCCATGGTGAAATGAAGACACGTCCTCGATTCAATTGCCAAGATAATTGCTATGGCATGGATATTAAAATGGATTTCGACATAACAAAAACCATTACAGAAAGAGAGAGGACCACCAAAACTCAATTCTATGTCATCAAATTCCAAGTTATCAAACAAAACATTTATAGGGTGAAATATTCCATACAGGAACCCAGGCGCTGCATACATACGAAGATCCCTATGGAATGGATGTAGTTCTTTCACCAAACTGCGACTCTGTGATTTCGATTTTTTCGCAAAGGATATCTACAATGATCTGACAGGTAAATCTACTAAAGCTTTGAATATTTCTGATTATTTTACGCACATATAACCTATAGCACTCCACAGTAGACTTTGAGATACATAAATCCTTCGTTGTTAACCAGACCTTCAATAGAAGGCTGCATACCTAGTGCTAGACCAAATTTTATACCAAATTATCGATTCAGAATTGCCAGAATTACAAACCTTGCGCAGTTCCAAAGATTTTGTCTTTCCTGTAAAGGCTATAGTATTGAGTCCGAGCCAAAAAAGTTGAGGATTGTAGCAAGGAAGCCTTTAAAATGGAGTTTCATCGAATTGAATTAAGTTCATCGATGAACTGCGGTTGTCAAAACGTCCTGAGTACGTATAACCTCAAAAATGCCAATCTTTACGATAGAGCTGTCAGGTGGCAGATTGCGATACTAGGGTAGGGTTAGGGTATCCTATACTGGGATCCATTCAACTTTAACAAGTTCTTACATGTGTTTGTGTACACTGACCTGGAATTCAATTAATAGTTTTTTGAAGGTTGGCAATATTTTTATATTTATAATGCTGTTATTTTTTTAATTCCTTCACTCGATTATTCCTTATCGTTGAATTCCCTGCAACTTGTTATACAACTAATCATATACGTCGTTTAATAAGTTTATCTGGATTTATGAAAACACCATTTAATTAAACTTTCATAGTTTTCTATACCTTTCATAATTAAAATCTAAACAAAAATTTTGGGAATTTTATGTGTTCCAAGCTACCTAAGTGTTATTTTAGCCAGTTTAGCCCAGATAACATTTCATGGGAATTTTGGGCGATATTTTCAAATAGAACGGTTACATTGTATAGAACATAGATAAGAAACGAATTTGATATAAAAGGCGCAATGAGAAATATCAACATTTTAGTACAATAAGTTCAATGATTCAGGATATTAGCAAAGTGTTGTGATATGAAAGGGGGTAGGTAAAAAAGATAGAGCAGCTCCTCCTTAAAATAATAGGCACATCTCCGCGTTTTTGTTTTTTTTTTTTTTTTTAGTTTTATATTTTGCTCTGCTTTATTTCTGTGTCTTGGCATTTGGAGATGAATGTAACCCAGATGGTAATGGACGCCCAGAATGTATAATGCCTTACGTTGGTCAACCCTTTCGTAATTTTTGGGATCCTACTGCTTATTGGCTATGTACTGCTGCTGGTGCTGAAGCTGAATTCAAACGATGTCCAACTTTGTTTTTATATGATTCAGCTTTACGGGCCTGTATACCAGCCAGGGAGTGGAAATGGACTCCACCCTGTGTATCATAATAATGACAAGTACCCTAATTTTTTTTCTGTATAAATGATTCGCCCTAAAGGCGTTTGATGACTCTCTGTGACATTTGGAAATAAAATGTGAGCCGTTAAAATCTCACTATACTAGTACGAAATTCTCTAGTTCTTCTAGTTGGTTTTCCTGTGTACTCTACTAGGTGCTAAGTTACATGTCAGACAAACACCTTCCAAATACACATTCTTCACCTGAAAATGGTAACTGTAGAGACGTGAAATTGCTCATAAAAATCATACAACCAAAATGAATATTTAACCGTTTCAGTTTTATAGACGCTTAAAGTAAACGACTGTGAGTCATGCGGATATTTCTTTGTATCCTCCTGCACAATTGACTTACACTTGAGCTGAAATTGCATTTGAGGGGAAAAGTGAATTGCAGTGTGTTACATAAGGCAGGATGACGATGTGTCTGATGTATGCCACCAAATCAAGTAGGTATTACTAGCTATTCTGTCGCACTTTTCGAAATGTGTGCATGCACCGCCAGCAATTCATTTCTACTCGGAGATCACTGCTCTTTGCACTCCATTTGTCTGGAAGCATTCATTTCGCTTAGTCAACAATGCCAAAATCCAATAAAACGCACCAACCGCATCACACATGAGGCCAGACGCGGCAAATCGAGACAATATCATTTAACTGTCAAAAGATGGTGCCTGGCAGCATAATTCTCCAAGGAGTTCTTTTGGAACATCAGCCAAAATCACCGTGACGATGGTATCGTTGACGATATTCACTGAAGACTCCACCATCACCAATAGCATAAGCAATCATTGTTAGACCCATTGTAGGTAAATATGGTACTGGAAATAGATGAGAGTGGTAGGTGGTGGAACAAAGTTGCTACATTGTTAGCAAAAAGTGTTGCTAATGCTGCTGTTATTGCTGTAGTCACAAAGGCACCCAAATGGTTTATGCAAATCCAAGCAGCATTGCATTTCTCCAGCAAACGAACTAACCCAACAACCCAGGATGATGGCATAACAGCAGGCACTTGTCCCCGCAGTAAGCATCCGACTTGCGATTGCAAGGTGGCACTTATATTGAGGGCCTTTTTATAGATGCAAGTTCTCCAAAATCGTCGTTGATCAAAGAGAAGTTTCTTATAGACCTTCTGAGGGACCTAAATAGTTTATTGTCGTTTCAGCGGTAGTTTTCCCCTCTCCATCTGATGACATTTCATTGAGCTAAAACATGGAATCGGATGGAGAGAAGCTGAATAGTTCCCGTCAACATGGCGGGCTGCTGCTATTCGTAACCCAACCTATAAATATGTAATGAAGTTGCTATGTGGATAGTGCTTCGAAGGGATACAGTGAAGGCGATAGCCATGGTTTATGGGAGATATGTCATCGAAAGTTTGAGAGCAGCTTTTCTCATTCGTCCAATATGTATGACGGTCCTTGTAATAGACTTATTTCTTTAATTGACGGCTATCTACCGCACCAGACGTGCTCTGTTATGGGGGTGACTCTTTAACCTTTTTAATCAGATTCCAGTGCTTTTGGGTTAACACCAAAAATGGGATGAAGAGTTTTGGCTTAAGTTGTCATATGAGGATATTACGCTAATATCGGATAGCAAATAGATACCTATGGGAGCTATACCTAAGTTTGACCCGATGTTTTTCGAATTCGCCAAATTAGACGGACGGACAAAAAAAACTCGTTTTACTTATATCATATCCCGCTTTTATAACACCATTTGCCATCATGATCGATTTCCCAATTGATAAGTTTTCGCATTTTTATTTAAGCCTTCCTAAGGCCTTTAAAATTCTTCCAATTGTGCTCTGTTCTCTACATACTGTCAACTATTCACTGTCAATGTGTGGGAAAACCCTTTATTTGGATATTCCAATATGAACTCTAAATCTATTGAGTCAGTTTTGGACGACTAGTTAGATGGATGGATTTGTAATTGGTTAGTGCAAAATAATTGTTTGGCATATTTCATGGGACGTTTATCCCGATACATAGTCAAAGGCCTAATGGCCGCAGGTGATGATGCAGGACCATCACCACCCTTGGATATGCCTGCAGTGGCTAGTGGCAGAATACTTTCACATATAATCGGAAAAACTCGCACAATCCTTGTTACAACGAAAACTTACATGTCTGCAAACATGAAGCACATGTAGCCAAATATTTGTACGAGGAGAAGAATCCATATCGATTCTTGAAGTGGTTGGCTTGTTTTCAAATTAAAATGCATCAACTGAAGTTGTAACAACATCACGTTAGGGAAGTGCAAGCAACTAAGCGAGCAAGCAATGTGTTGCTACCTCAAATCCCACATCAGCAACAAAACCATTAGGCAAATACAAATCTTTCATTTCTGCAACAACAAGAAAGAAAGCCCAGATCAGGGCAAGGGTTGGGAAATGGACGGATATAAAGAATGCTTTGTGATGTGATTCGTTAGATGGATAAATAGAAGACTGGTTGGTTTGTTTAGTCGGAATAATAACCGCCATGACATAGCCACTGGGGTTTCGACAGAAAGCAAATATTTTTTTCGCGATTCTGTTTCCATTCATTTAATTCTCATTTGAATTCAATTTCTTGCATTATTGCGGCTTGTGTTGTAACCACGTATTCGCAGATGAAATATATGCCCACTGATTTTGATGATTTTATGGTAGTTTCGTTTTTTCTCTTGTTTTCACAGTGTTGATTTTGCCAATACAGTGTTGATTTTGCCAATACAATATCAAAAGATATTTAATTGATACATATGTGTAAAGTAAAATTGAGATCGGTAATAGACTGTTTTTGATTTTTAATAAGAAAAATCAGACGATGGAAGAATGATCGTTTTTTTTAATTTTTGTGAACTTCTATTAAGTTTTCATACAAAGGAGAAATTGGCTCACATGATACAGTTTTTTGCACGTCCTTTATCCAAAAAAACATTAATGACAATACTTTTGTCAATATCTGTGCTGTACGATCTACAATTCAAATTTTATTTTTCCGCCAACTCATCTGCCACCACCAGTGTCTCTAACCGCCAAAAGAAAGTTCGTGAGAATTCATTTAGTATTCCAAGCAGACATATTCCGCAGAGTGTCTTCTGCAAAAACAAAATCCAAAAATGTAATATTTTTATTGAAATTTGAATTTGAGGCAAACAACAATATAAAGCTCCTGAAATAGTTTTCTCCACTTGTCAACCACACTCCAACTATTACAGAGTGTTTGTGCCACTTTTCTCAAGAGTTCTTCTTTATATGCAACACGTTGCTTCATAATTTTTTGCTAGCCCCTTGAATGAAAACCCTTTTCTGATTGGATTTCTTTGCCCAACAAAACTTGGAAAGAAGTTTTTCAATGGCTTTTCTTTTTAGAGTACTGTTCAGTCTTGTTGTGGGCAATATTATTGACTTAAGGCCAAAGTTTTCATTGTAATTAAGACTAATTGCGAAATAAGCTCGTTGGTTTGAAAGTGACAATCTTTTATAAGTCTTATCATAAGAAAATATTAAAAAATAATAATAAATACGTAAGTAAATCTGAACGAATCCGAATGCATCCGAAATAAAAGTATCCTCACAACAATAGCAACATTGTGTTCCATCTACCAACATTTAAGATGTTAGTCAAAAACTAAATACTTATCAAAATTTAATCGCATAAAAATAACGCCCTACAACTTGGAAACATCAAACAGATGGGGGGAATGAACAGCAAAGTCATGATCGGGTTTATAACGAGGTTCTTAGAATTAATGTTTCTGTTGGACATATTTTTTCATATTTTTCGTTTGACAAACTGAGTATCGATTTAGTCTTGCATTTGTCTAAGGACACAAAAATCTGAATTTATGACTCTCCATTTTCTCTAACACGTTCTATATTTTCATAAAGAAAATTTGTTAACCGAGTACGCGGTTTTACAAAATTTTCGCATTTTAGAGAAAGTAGTTTTGATCATTATAAACATTTTATAAAATTGATTTGTTTTTTGTTAAAAACCAAAAAAAGTTAAATAATTTTCCAGAAACAACATCACAATGCAAATTTTAGTCACTATTCAGTTTGCATCAAAATGAGTTTTGACACTGCAAACTACTTCCTAAATGGTTTGGAGTGCAAATTTCCCATGTCTAATGAATGCAAAAACAAGCATTAAGTAAATCTGAAACAACTGCCACTGAAAAGAAACAAAAATTTTAATACATGAAAATTTGCAAAATCAGTTAAGCAACAAACGCCATACCACAAAAAAAAAACTAAAACAAAAAATTTTAATCTCACGATCATTTGATCGTCATGGCTGATTTACAAAACTAAGCAAACGTTTTATTTCTCTTACGTTTTTGTTACGTTTGTTCGAGAGTTTTTCCGTTTTTTTTCTTATTTGTTAAACAAACATAAAATGAAAGAAAAACTACAACAATACAAAAAAATGTGTTAACAAACATTTTCGCAAAAACAGACGACTTAACATACAAAAAACGGTGACTTCTACGGCCTACACTGAAGAAAAATAGCATTTCTTTTGAGGCTCTACCTTATCATAGATTCAAGGATTTACATCAAAGACAATAAACTTTAGGAAGATAGGAAATTGGCTTGCGTCATACCAAATGTTGCATTTACCATGTTAGTTCCATACATGTTTTGTAATTGTTTTGTATTTTTTTTTCAGAAAAACTTAATTTTTTTAATGAAACAATGTTAAATTTTAGGCAACAAAAAAAAAACCGCACTTAATTTCTTTTTATTTGCATTTTAATGCTTTAATGCTTATATTTGGTTCGATAAACGAAAACTATGAAACTAACACCGTAAATGGTTTGATCTCCTTAGTAGCCAATTTCCTATCTTCCTTTGTGTATTGTCTTCGATTTACATTCTGTTATATAAGTGTGCATATTAATTTTCGACCATGCAGGGTTCTTGCATATAGTGAATGAAAATAAATTGAATTAAAGTAAACCAAATTTATTTAATTAAATTACGCTAAATAAAATCAATTTTAATTCAGTCAAAGGAGCAATACAAATTAAATTTCAAATTTTAGTTGCCACCTTACATATAGGAACCTTCAGTAATAATAGGATTCGTGAGAAATTTTCGACAAAAACTGCATCGAATATTGGTTCATATTTTGATAGACCTCAGACTCACCCTTCACGACCAGGAAAAAGTAGTTGAGGTAAGAAACTGTATACCATATGGTTGGGAATAACGGTTTACAGTCGCAGAACGATTTCGGTTACCAAATATCCAATTTTCATGAGTACTTCCACATAGCAAATACAGTTGTGTTTTATTGTTTGCTCACTCTAGTCCATGCTTACAAATTTGCTCTTGGTAATGCTGGATACTCTCGCAAGAAAATGATATTTCCTTATAATAGTATCCAATTTTGAACTATGTTACCTTTAAAATTATTTCGTAATGGAAATTATGCTATATGTGCATTTGGACCACTACCACGGTTGCCACCATCGGTAGAATTCTTCTAAAAATGGATAAAAATAGACTTTGCAAATTCTTCCTCTACAACTACGAGGTATTTCAATTTTCTATATATATAGGAAAATGTTTTTGATAAAATTTTTTATAGAAATAAAGTGTTGACAAAATGTTCGGTTAAAAAACACATTTTCTATAGAAATAAAATTTTGACAAAATTTCCTATAGAATTAAAATTTTGACAAAATTTTCTATAGAAATAAAATTTCGAAAAAATTTTCTATAAAAATAAAATGTTGATAAACTTTTCTATAGAAATAAAATGGTGACAAAATTTTCTATAGAAATAAAATTTTGACAAAATTTCCTATAGAAATAAAATTTTGACAAAATTTTCTATAGAAATAAAATTTTGACAAAATTTTCTATAGAAATAAAATTTTGACAAAATTTTCTATAGAAATAAAATTTTGACAAAATTTTCTATAGAAATAAAATTTTGACAAAATTTTCTATAGAAATAAAATTTTGACAAAATTTTCTATAGAAGTTTTGGCAAACTTTAAAATACGGTTTTGTTTAAAGTGGGTAGATTATTTATGGCACGACTGGCAACCGCGACCACCATATGTACCATAATTTTTCATGTAGCATTCATTTAGACCTCAAACTCAGGTTAATGTTCCAAATGTGGCCAAAGTTGAATCGTTTCTTAATATATCCGATGTCCAAAATTTCTTTCATATATTCCGAATGATAATTTTGATGTACTTTTCTACCCAGTAAAAAAGCGTCGCCAAAAAAATAGTGAAAATGTTCTTTTCGGATCCGGAAGTGGTGCGAAATTGGCGCAGAAGCGATGAATTTAACATGGGCCTGTCATAGGACGGATGTCCACCATTTCAGTAGCCGTTGCACTGAATTTGTCTAACTTCTTAAGATGTGATGCGAATTCAGTGTTTTGGATGTGAATTAAGAAAATATGTGATATTTTGACAAATAAATAAATTTTTTATGATTTTTAATGCATTATTACGCTTGTCTGAATCGTTTGACATCAAATATTTTCAAAAACTCGCACGTTTTCTAGAACGGATTTAACATTTTTTTCGGCAAAATTTAAATAATTTGTATGATTTTATTAACTCTTAATCTGTTTAACCTATTTCAAACAAAACAATTTTAAATTTCCCATTAAAATCATGAAAAAGGCGAGTTTTAAAAAATTGACTAACAAGAACTTCCTGTACAGTTAAAATAAAGAACATCTTTGGGAGATCATTTTTGGAAGTGCTTTTAAAGTTGTGCCTTTAGAAGAACTTCCAATTTTTTTTTGCTGGGTAGAGTTAGTATATGAGCAAACCAGTAACACAGTTTTCTTTCTGTGTATTGGAGAAAATATACGGAAAATTTAGGTGATCCTGCGTGTTACAAACCATCCCCTCCACAAAAACAGTGCTTAACGAGATCTCCCACAATACTAAAACAGCAAAAGAAAACAGAAAAACGGTCTGGAACAATAGTAGCAGGATTTTTTATCATTTGTGTCGTCTCTAAAACTGGCTAAATGTCTCTGACTCTTGGACTTGGACTAACTGGCCTATGGGGCTATACTAAAGTGTAACTAACTGTATGTAAATTTGTCCAAATGTTAACACAACACATCGATCGTGTTTTGTTTTAAAATCCAAAATAAGTACAAATATCGATGCTGCCCGACGTTTGATGTCACATCCTCTGATGCTGGCAGAGGGAGGGCAACGGACATGGGAATGGAAAACCACAAAACGGCATCAGTGAACTTAAAATCCCAGATCGAGTTTAGCAAACAGTCTGCCAAAACGATTGAGGTAACCAGTCATCTTAGTTGGTTCGTTGGTGGTTGGCACTCTGACTAATGACAGTCAAAGATGAACATTTCCAGATACTGAAACATAAAAGGTGTTGGTTGCTTGTTTTCATTTCGATTGCTTGGATTTGTTTTAGTTTTTTCCGGAACAGGGCCAGACTGAGTCGCTCTGCGATCTTTACAGAGGCCGAGGCCGTAGCCGAGTCCCAAATTTCACTTGAACTACTTTTAACTTTAATTTGTGAGTTGTCGGTTGAGATTTGACACTCAGAGTCTGTGTAGCAACGATTGTCGATGGTGATGTTACAATAGATGTTGTTGCTGTTGTTCTTGTTGCAGCAGTTGTACTTTTTTTGGTTAGTTGTTGCATTTCACAATGTCCACCTCCCCCAGACAAGTTGCTACCGTTTACTCTCTTCGATGATTATTCAAATTATCTCAGATTTGTTTTTTTTTTATTCGTTGGGTACTCCTCATGCTTTTGCTGTTGTTTTTCTAATGGAAGGACTTCGCTGTTATTGTTGTTGGACTTGTTCGTTTTTTTGGGGGGAAGATTCAAATGCATATTTGACCAAATCTTTGAGTAGCTTTTTTGGCCACTACAACCATTTCCTCTCCTGTCCAAAAGGAGGAGTTCATTCTAATGTGAAGAAAACCTCATTTACTACTGTCGATATTGCTCCCCCTTCCCAAAAATGTTGGCCTTGTTAGTGAATGGATTGAATCGCATAGCTAATAGTTAGGTCTCTAGAGCCAGAAACAAAAAAAAAACTCAAACACTGGCAAGAAGGTGGCCAGAGATAGGCAGTGCGGGGGCCACTAAGTGCGATCATGAATTTTGTGTTATTTTCCAACAACGATTTCTTGTGAAAAATCGTGACACTTTGTGTAATGTTAAAATGTAAATAACTTTCGAAAGGTTAGTGATAGGCTTTTACCCAAACACCATCAAACTGTCCGAACAACCAGATGGTGTTAAAGTAACTTCCAAGCAGCCATGCAGCATCACCACCAGAAGAACATAGCTTCAAACAGGCTAGGGGATGACTTAAAAGTACTTACAAATGAAATTTCCTCCTATTTATAGATGTCTAATGGCAAAGAGATTATTCATTCCAGATTCTGTATTGTGTTTAATGCTGAAGAATTTTGTCCGACTTCACATTAGATCCTGATGCGTTCTAAATGATATGGACCTGGCATCGCTTTTGAATTAAATAGTACATCTAATAAATATAAATTGGTGTTTTCCTAGTATATTGCGACGAACACAATTAGGGTTCTGTTTATTAACGTGATTACATGTAACGAAACCATCTTTACGATGTCAAACGCCGTTTAATGGGAAATGAAAAGTTTATAATCCACTGACACTACTGTCTGTCTGTATAGTAATTCATTACAGAATGCCAAACCAATGCAAAGAAACGAAATTTTCGAGCAGTGAATTTCGTATGATCCGTGGCGATGGGAATGGTGTGCAATATAAACATGAAGGAATAGGCCCAGTGAACACATGTACACTGAAAAAATATTGGCCTAAACATAAAGATTTCTTGGGTCGGTGTAAAATTCTTAGTCGATCAGCGATTTCCATCCGTCCGTCTATCCGTCTTTTGATATCAATGTACCTTCCGAACGAAACAAGTTATCGGCTTGAAACTTGGCACAAGTAGATATTATCAATGTAGGCCAGATGTTATTGAAAATGGAAAAATAAACCGATCCTCAATTTTGGTCATATGTAGCAGGAATATAAATTGATCGTCAGATTTGACTTCCGGAGCCTGTTGGAGTAGCAAATTTCCTCTGTTCCGATTGGAATTTAGAATCTATAGTGGAGGGCACATAAGGTTCAGTCTAAAGAAAAAATTTTAACATCACAAGAAAACTTCATTCATCTATGAGTTTATTCCTCGGTAAAGTCTTCTTTCGGAGCAGTATTGATTCTCTTAAACACCATATTCCATGTTCAGCAAACTCTCATCACCCAAATGTCGGCTCTAACTACATTTAAGCCTGAAAATATATAGAATAAAAACAAAGCAAAGAAAAAATTATTTACGCTAAAGACGTGAACCTGCAGAGTGTACACATGAATATGAAAATCTCTTGAAATGGCCAAACATTATGATTGATTATTACTTTCAAAAAAAAAAAAAAATAAGTTTGATACATAGTGTCGAATATCATTCATTTACCAACAGAAACAAACGCCCGAGACCATTCATTTCGACACAAATATTTCTCTTTTCAAACTCTATAATATGAAGCATTCTAAAACTTTTCTTATTAATTGAAAATCAATGAAAAATATGAGACAAGCACAACGAATTGTCAATCAACTGTAAAAGGCTAACATACAATACTCGTACAATTGTCTTAATATCCAATGACATGTCGTTGAGCAACAATTCTGCCTGTATCCTCCATTCATTCTTTAAAATGAATACAAAATATTCGAATAATAATTGAGATTGATAGGAAATAAAAGTTTTCTAATAATAACAACAACAACACAAAAGAGTACCAACACCCATATCTGTGTCTATCTAAATCATTCCAAAGGCTAATGAAACTCTATTGGAGGAAGTTGCTCTTGTCACAGAATTGAGTCGTTGCGTTTTTTGTTTGCCCCAAGAGTTGGTGATAGTGTGGAAAAAAGAAATGTCTGTCCATTGGACTTGTCCATCGATTGAAAATTTCATTTCGGTTTCGATTGTATCACAAAGTCACACATCAGAAAAACTGTGTCCATTGAACAGTAATGTCAACTCATATGAATTAAATGTCAACAAATACTGACAAGTAAAACATTCCGTTTCGATTTTTCGTAAACGTTCCCCTTTCATTTAGTTACCATCCGTTCACGATTCTGGAACGTACACTGGTAGAAAAAGTTTCGTTAATACGATGAACTTCTACGTTGTATTAACGAAATTCTTCATTAAAAGTCAGCCAACGTAGCATTTCGTTATAACAACGTAATTTTACGTTATATTTACGAAACACTTTATGGAATACATTTCGTAGTATTAACGAATAATTACGTTGCTATTACGTAGCCTTTTCGTTGTATTAACGAATATTATTCGTTGTATGAATGAAATTTATTCGTTGTATGGGTGCAGCTTATACGTTGTATGAATGAAAATTATTCATTGTATGAATGAAAGGCGAACGTTGTATAAATGAACACAAAAGTTATATTAATGAAACCCAACCAATTAGCGCATTTGAGTGTAGTAATTGGTAGTGTATTATTTTTTGTTAAGATCTTTGAAATATGTTTTATATACAGTAAGAAATAATATATAATGATAAATTAAGTAATATAATAAACATATATTGTGACTTTCACTTAAGAAAAAAAGCCTCTTATTTCTAAGATCAAAAAATGATAATCGTATCACCGTCCCCGGGGCATTTTCACTAAAGATTAAAAATGTACACTAAATTTCTTGCGAATATACAAAAAACACCAATTTAACTAACCTCACCCATCTATGTTTATTATTCACAACGAAACTGTAATGAGCGTGTGCACTCTTCAGCGAAAAGAACGTAAATGTTGTTAATGTTTGCCCATCAGACAAGTTTTCTGTTGAACTTTTTACCGTTTGTTTTTCAAGACGCACACGCACACATGTGCTTATTGCCATACTAAGATGTATATGTACCAATTACATACACGCTAGAGAGAGTATGAAGAGACGTTTTAGAGAGAGAGAGAGAGTAAGGAGAGGCAGAAATACTCAAACTCCCATTCGTATTATTAATGAACATATTTCATTAATATGACGAAATATAACAATTTAAAATTTATTTTTTAACGAACCATATCATTATATTAACGATCGATTTCGTTTTATAAATGAAATTTTCAATTCCAGTTTCAGAGTATATAAAACGACTGTTTAGTTTAAAAGTGTCCAAAAGTTACTCTCTATGTGCAAATGATTATAATAATTTCATCTTGGAAAATTTTTTTATTCTAATTCTTGAAAAAATTAGAAAGTTAATATTCGTAATATTAACGAAACGTGTTTCATTAATATAACGAAAAACCAAAACACAAAATTGTCTTTTAACGATTGATTTCGTTGTATTAACGATCACTTTCGTTCTTATAACGAAAAATTTCGTAATATTAACGAAAAATAATCAACGAAGCCCGTTCGTTAATAATACGAAACATTTTTCTACCAGTGTAGTGTTTTCTATTAGTGTAGGGTTACAAAAATCGTAAATGTCAATCGAGAAGGCGAAGTCTTCGACTAATCTCCTTTGATTTTTTAGAAAATCAAGTCAAGTCGACTACTTGTACGGTACAAACAATCGACTTTTAACAGAATAGTGGAAAGGGAATAAGATGTAGATTTTCTTATGCCGAAAATTCATCAAAAAATTTAAAGACACGATGTCAAAGGTCGGCAAAATTGTAAAGAGACGAAAAGTAAAAAAAAAATCGACCTTTCCAAATTTTGGAACGACTTTTTCAATTATTCAAAAATACGACTGTGTATTTATTTACAATCCTCAATCGAGGTTATTTTCCGATATCCGTCAGTCCCAAATTACACCTATTGCTGCCCAGATTCTGATTTCTAAAGTACGCTAGGAGCTTATTCTTCATCCTATCCCCTTTAAACTTGTTGCGCAGAACCTAATGTGTGAAATTCTAACATCATGTCTTCATTTAGACCCATCTACAAATTTTATATTGATTTCTAATAGACTCCTTGTATGCTTCTTTAAGTCATACCATATATGAATACCTTGTGTCAATTTTTAGGGCGATTCATTTTGTATTGAGGATTCATATATGGTAAATATAACTACCATATAAATTGTATTTCAATTCCGAAAATCCCGGAATTTAATTTCATGAAAAAATTTAACACCTATTATGCGACAAACGAGTCATGAGAAGGACGGACGGCTACGAATAAGTTAATAAAGAAGGGATTCTGAATCAATTATCCTTAATTTAAAATAGGATCCAAATGAATCAATCTCCAGATCATGCATTATGGATTATCGAGGTCCATAATAGCGTGTAGGGTATAGAAATTCTAGATTTTCTAACTTTCACCTTAAGAAACGGAACGCAAATACACAGTTGTCACCACTGGCACAATGGAAGCAATATTTCGAACTTGACCGATTAAAACTAATCGATTCGATGGATATTGTTGTTGGGGTTTCACTGGTTACTCTTATTGGCTTAGATATTGTTAAGGCTACTGCTCTTGTTGAGCCATGTCTTACGAATGATTTTTTAATTCCGAGCTTCCGTTGTTACCATTTCTGTGTGTGAATAGATTTCTTCTTTGGGGCCAGTTTTTGAGGTGGGGAGCAAAAATGTTTCAATTTTTCTCACTATGACTTTAGGGTGTGCTGCATGATCGGTTGGTTAGTGACCGGTCAATTGAATGTTGGTTATTGTGTTTGGCATTCACTGGCCATGATTTAACAACATTGTCCATTGTTGTCTCTTGAGGGAATTCGTAACATATACCACAAGTACAACAATCTATGTTTTGGTTTATTTTTTATTTTAATTTTTTGTTAGAGATTTTGTTTTTGTATTTGTGGCATTTGTGGCTGCCGGCGTTTAATACATTACTGCTGTTTCATAAGGTTTTGTAATATATTTTTAATTGCAATGCTATTTAAAGAAGTATTTTTTTCATTAATTTTTCTACAAATCATGAATCATGCAAAAAAGTTTCTCTAGGTTTGGATTTGTGTTTCGGAGGTATCTTTCATTATTTTAAATTGAAATCTACGAATCTGAGAATAATATAAATCATAAATTTCAATGGAAAAAAAATTGTCGCCAAAAAAACAATGCAAATGTTCTGTTTGGATCTGAACCATCTACTGATACGATTACTCATTAATTCTTCAGATGTTATGCTATTTTAGTATTCCGTAAAACACTAAACAGTTTGGCTCCAACTTTTTCACACTTGAAGTTTGTTTTCCCTTCTCTCAACTGACACTTGTGACAGCAAGTGACTTTTAAGATTGGAAATAAAAATAAGACGCACGGAAAGAATTCGGTTAGTTAGGTTAGGTTTAGTGGTAGTAGAGGTGTGCACGTGACACGAAATTGTCGTGAGTCACGCTCATGTCAACAACGTGAGTGTGCGTGAGTATCGAATTACGCTAACGAAAATTATCCCGCTCTCCAACATAAAACGCTTAAAAGTTAAATTCATTTGCAATTTTAGTGACACCTAGGATCTTAAGAGTTTAATAACGCTCTCGATTTTAATTGTGCTCATGATTTCAAAAACGTCCCTCAGGTAAATTACTCATAAAATTATTCGGGAGTCACGACATATTTCGTGAGTCACGATATTTTTCGTGAGTTACGGTATTTTTCGTGAGTCAAGACATTTTCGTGCGTTAGTGTGCGTGAGTAAAAGTTTTCTTTTCGTGAGTAAGCGTGAGCGTGAGACCTACCAAACAATATCGAGCGTGAGTAAGATTTTTTCTTCGTGACCTCTAAGTGGTAGCACGATATTTCGGATTGAATACCATTGTGATACCACAGTGGTAAACTTCTCTCTTATCACTGAGTGTACTGCCCAACACTATGTTTATTTCAATGGCAAGGAATCCCCTGTTATTATCGCGTCCGAGCGATTTTCAACATTACGGTGAAACCACTTATAGAAGCTTCGAAACAAAAATATCACCAACATTACTGAGAGGGGATAATCCACCGCTGATTTTTTTTTTTTTTTTGAGGTTGGTCGATATTGGGATTGAACCCATGATCCTTTGTATATATTGTACCACTGTGACTAGTACTTAGTACTTAATCATTTATTTTCCATTATATTTCCTTTTACTAAACTTAATTTATTTGGTTGAATATAAAACAAAGGTATGCTCAACTTTCTCTTAAGGATAAAACCATTTCTAGTTAATTTTTCATTGCAGTTAAATCAGCATGAGTGATATTTTTGTGAAATAGTTTTATTTTGCAGTAGAATCCAACTGTGCCGCCATAATCCCTCTTGGGGTATATATCAACCCAAATTATTTTACTTTTGGCCATACATTCAATGCACGACAATTTACCATGAATTCCCCAATTTGATTATCAATCCATCTTGAAATTCAACGAAAATTTGCTTCTGTTGAAGTTAACTTTCATTACTCGCGCTCTACTAAACCAAAAAAGGCGGAGGGAGAATGTTTTAAGATAAAATGCGTTTCATTATCATTTTACAATGTTGTATACTTTTTCCAAGAAGCTCTACTAAAATGGTAAAATAAACCATATGATTTTTGCAAAAACAGTAAGTAAAACATCATTAGTTATTTTTCAAAATATATGCACATCCTTCATACGAGCATGTTCATGCCAAAGCTTAAGCATAACTTCACATGAGATATCAATGGATGTACATGTATATGTATGTGGATGTGTAAGTGTATGAATGCTTGTTTAAAGAAATTTGTCTTCCATATGAAGTTGCAGATCTTAATCGTATCAAAAAATATTTGGGATATCTTCAGGACCAGTTAGTTATACATCACCTGCTCCTGCGTCTCCTTTGCTCTACGGGTTTTTGTATTGCGGAATCCCTAGCTTTTGGTTTCAGGTAGCATTTAAATGCACTTTAACAAGCTATATTTGCTTTTCTTTTATATCGTGAATAACATTTTAACAGATCATCTTGCAAAACAGAATCTCAAAACAAACTAAACAAAAACATTCAAGCAACAAAAGAAGCAAAAAATCTACATATGTTAAAAAATCATCTCGTTTTACTATGGCCAAGTGAGTGAGAGGTGTGACGAAGATGGTTACATCTCAACACTGTCCATAGTTTTATACACTAGAGATGGTCGCACAAAATTTCAAAATAGAATATAGTTCGAGAGCTAAATTAATTCAGTTAACATACGAGTATGAATAAAATCTTGAATTTTTTCGTGAGCGTGAGTTTGCAGAAATTTTATTCACGCATATTCACGAACCGAATTTATTTCTCACGCACGACATATTTATTTTAGTCCCATTCACGCACGAGAGTTGCTTTGGATTTTGTTCACGACTCACGTGATTAACGCGTGATTCACGCGTGTCACGAGAATTTCGTGTCACGCGCACACCTCTAACACCAACCTCAATATGGTCAGATATAATAACTGGGGTGTATCTATGCCGCATGGCAATATACGGATCCAAGACGCAACACTACGTATGCTACACTTTCTGTCCTTCCATGTCATTGTTCTCAATTGTACCAAAGCGTACCAAAAATGACACTTTTTGAAATCAATTTGTCCCAAATTGACATCAAGTCTTTGATGACTTTTCAGTATAAGAAGATCTACATCCCGGGAGCCACCGTGGTTCAATGGTTAGCATGCCCGCCTTGCATACAAAGGGTCGTGGTTTCAAGCCCAGTTTCGACCAAACACCAAGAAGTTCAGCGCTGAATAATCTCTCAGTAATGCTGGTCACATTTCTGAGTGTTTTAAAGCTTCTCTAAGTGGTTTCATCGCAATGTGGAAAGCCGTTCAGACTCGGCTATAAAAAATAGGTATCGCAGCACTCAGTGATAAGAGATTAGTTCACTACTATGGCATCACAATGGACTGAATAGTCTAAGTGAGCATAGCATATATCCATGTAGAGTAACCGCAGCGAGAATTTCTATAGCTAAAGCATATGGTTACAAATACCATGTTAACTTTTTTTTTTTTTTGGTTCAGTTAATTTTTTTTTGTCACGGCGAAAAGAAATTTTGATACTTCGAGGACATAGGCACAAGTTTTGTGCCGTAGTTTTGTTGATAATAGTCAAATGTTTTTAGGAAGTAGTACAACCAGTTCTACTTCAGTAACTTCTTAAGCATTTTCAATGTGCTCTAAATAATTTAAATTCAATACGTAATAGGTAACTCCATAGAATTGTACCAATTTTTGTATACGTGTTATATTTTTTATTCCAAGGATAAAAAATGGTAATATGGAAAATGCCTGATTTTGTAAACTTTTCATGCTAAATATGTAATCATGGATAACAATCGAGGAGTTCTCAAACCGGCGATCCACCTTAATATATAGATAAGAAATTTATGTACATACATAAGGATGATGGGTTAGATATTTGGACGGATGGATGGATGTCTGTCTGCCTGTAGCATGTTCGGAAAGTGTATGGATTAAATTGATATGATACCAATTGTGAAGCAAGGTTTTCGCTTTGCCATTTTCACATCATCGTCATACAAATTTAGCAGTGAAATGTATAAAGCTCACTGCAAGCATATTACCAATGTGGCGGCGATAGTAGGAATGAGGCTGGACCAGGCTTTCGATTCGTTAAAAATCATCTCTTGCACCATTATCTGAAATCCTCTTTGCCTTAGTGACCAGCAAAAACCAATGTTTCATAAGGAGGCAAAGCCATCGGCACCACTCAATGACCATTTCTCTATGCCAACCAAGCAATATCAACATTCATCCAACAGTCCCACCATCATCACCGTCACCAACATTGGATAATGTGACCATGCCAATATTTGCAACTTACATATCAATGAAAAAAAAAGAAGGCCAGCATTGGCCGTAGCACAACCAGCCAACTAAACCATTCGACCAACACATTCAGCATCCATTTGAAAACTATTGACAGCCAACAACATAACGTATTGTAACTGTCAAAGTAACGTAACTAAACAATGTGTCACTATGACAATCCGAAAGCATCAAAGTGCAAATTGGACACTCTTTTTGTAACTCCCTTGCTCTCGCACTCGTTCGCTCTCTATTTCTCTGGCCGAGTCGTCCACAATTGCTAACGGATGGTAACTAAAAACAAAAAGGGTATCCAAAAGACTCAATGGCCATATCGTCAAAGTTTAAGTTTACCAGGGACATTGTGCAGGCCGAGTGCAAATGGACAAAATGTTTGGGAAAAAGCGATTCAAATTGGACACAAAGCGACAAAATGAAACGAAAATTGCAGTACAAATCAAACATACACTCAAAAGAGTGCATAGTTTATTGGATCTAACAAACATATGTCATGAATAAGCCATTATAAAAACAGAGGTGGAAAAAAGGATTTTGGTGGTAAGGTTTCGAAATTTCAAGTGAAATGTATGATATGGACACCACAACAATTTACAAGTCTCCAAAATTACTGGGGATATAATCACCGGAAATTAGATTTCTTTGACCTTCTGGAAACTCATTTTTGAAATTATGTAAGTGCGCACAGAGAAGGAATATGATCACCTCAAACATGTTTCAAGAGCAATATGTTATTTTTGGATGGTCGCCATCTAACATGTCCATAAAGGTCCACAATTTTACAAAGTCTCAATATAAACCGATATGATACTGCAAGGCCTCAAGCTCGAGGCCTGTGGATGGCCGATATCACTTATGGCCCAGCTGTAGCCAACTTAGTTTAATCCAATTTAGAGAAGTCTGAAGTTGTGTTTTGTAAGTCTAAAACACTTCACCAATTTAATGTGAGATATGGCCTTATAAAATTTTATTGTATTCGATCCATTTGTTGTTATTTTTGTGAGGTATGATTCGATTCGATTTTGTTTTTATTTTTTCCGCAAATCCATTAGAAATTGACCCTCAATTCCGCTTCTGGATCTTGATATTTATTTGCTGTTTACCACCGGCTTGTTTGTATGTCGTGCTTCCTTTGGTATGCCTGCCTTGTCATTACCTGAGTGATGGCGTATAGCACAAAGGAGAAATTCAAATTTAGTTTCAGATTCAAAGGAATTAGCACAAAATGTTTAACACCAGCCAAATATGCTAGTATCTATCGCTTGTCTATTGTTTTCTTCTTTTTTACTTCAATTCTTCCATGGCCTGAGTGACAATCACAAATGGACATAGCATTCATCACAAAACCAAATATTCGATGGTCTCATGGGTATAGGATGTCCATAATGATTATATTGGATGGAGGCTTAAGTATTTGGCCAGAGATTTTATTTGGAAATAGGTCAATAAGTTTTTTTCTGGGATTCAATCACCGAGAAGGAATATCATCACCTCAAACTTGTTAAGAGCAAAATGGGAAACATGGAACATTTTCATCTCAAAAATGTTATTTTCTCGTCAAACATGTGGATGGTTGCCGAAATCAGATACATAATTTCTGAGAAAATAGTTACGGCAAAAATGTTACATGTTCCCTGTCAAAAAATAACATTTTGCTCTTGAGACATGTTTTAGGTGATCATATTCCCTCTCTGGGCGTATAAACGGAAAGCTATTGAATTTTTACAAGACCCAGAAAAAATATATTTATTTTTATCCTTAAGACAATGTAAATGTTCATTTATAGTATGAAATGTTTCGTTGCTAGTAGAAAATTCACTACAGAAATGAAAGTTTTCATTGTATTTACGAATTTATTTCGTTTGCTTAACTTTAAGGACAACTTTCGTTAATATTAGAAAGTTTTTGCTATCAATATTTCGAGTTGTGGCTCGATGAGTAATTATGGCGATTTCGATTGAAATTGATTGCAAAATATGAAAGACATGGCTTTTGGGTAGCCCTCACAATATTATGAATTACCAACTACTTTGGAACGACACTATCATTTTGGACGAAAATACAATGAGGCAAAAAGTAGTGTAACACCAAGGCAACATATTTTTTGCGAAACGAAATCGCCCTTAGTATCACCGCTAAATATTGTATACTATATTCTATTGATTCTCAGGCTAATTTCGGCTGGGATCGAATTTCTGCTATCATTTCTTTTAACGTCTGTAAAGGTATTGTGACCATAAGCGTAGGAAGGCCTCTGGGGAGGGGGCTTAGACCCCCCAGAAAAATTTTAGCCCCCCCCCCCAGAATTTGAAAACCTATTTACGATTTTCCATTTTTATAAAAAATAAACAAGCCCAGCCAAAAAGCGTCGCCAAAAAAGTAATGAAAATGATCTTTTTGGATCCGGAAGTGGTGCAAAATTGGCGAAGAAGCGTTGAATTTAACATGGGCTTGTCATAGGACGGAAGTCATCCATTTCAACAACCGTTGCACTGAATTTGCATCACTTCTTTAGGTGTGATCCGAATTCAATGTTTTGAATGTAAATTAAAAAATTCTCTTATATTTTGTCAAATAAATAATTTTTATAATTTTTAATGGATTCTAATGCTTGTCGGAAACGTTTGACCTCAAATATTTTCAAAAATTCACAAGTTTTTCAGAATGGATTTAGAATTTTTTTCGACAAGATTTTAATTATTTGTACCATTTTATGAATTCTTACTTCGTTTTTAAGTTATTTGTAACAAAAAAATTAAAATTTCCCATTAAAAGTATGAAAAAACCAAGTTAAAAATTTAAAGAACTTCCTGAGTAGTTAAAATAAAGAACATCATTGGGAGTACATCTTCTGGAAGTGCCTTTAAAGAACTTCCAAATTTTTTATGAAATAAAACATTAATTGAAATATAAATAAATGAAATATAAATTTTTAGCTAGGGGGGCTATAGCCCCCCCTAGGAAAATTGTCTAGCTACGCTAATGATTGTGACAGCCCTTTATTTCAGGCTCACTTAGACTATTCAGTCAATTGTGATACCACAAGTAGTGAACTTCTCTCTTATCAATGCCCGTTTCTATATTTAGCTCAATGACAAGGGACCTCCTTTTTATAGGAAAATCCCAACGGCGTTTTACATTGAGGTGAAATCACTTAGAGTAGTTTTGAAGCTCTCAGGAATCTCACCAGCACTACTGAGAGAGGATTATCCACCGCTGAAAAATATGTTGGTGTTTGGATCCATGGCCCTTTGTATGCAAGCTGGCATGCTAACCATAGCACCACTCGCATTCTAAGAAATTAAAAAGAACCATATCGGTCTGTGATTCAAATCTTACTTTCAGAATTAAATCAGAATCTTCTCATTTGATAGTTAAAAAAAATATGTTGACGATTTTCAAATTGGTCACTCATAAGTTTTCGGTATACACCGCTGACCAAAGAACAGTTGAAACCTTCTAAACGTGCGCCGATAATGGCGGAAAATTTTCCTATGGCCTAAAAGATGAGCTAGATATTGGGAGATACTTTTTCCGGTTAAATTCCTATATCAGCTATAGTGCTTTGGTAGTCATATCTAGAATAATATCAAACTTTTTTCCTCGTCAAGCTTTTTACACCACCCAATAGCACCCAGAAATGTAGATATGTGTGAACACATGTAAGGACATAAATGGAGAGGTACTGGAAAAAAGAAGGGTATATCATTGGCAACGTATTTGCTGGCAACAAGCTATGTGACTGTTTTGTGTTTGTTTACCTGGTCATTTCTTGTTTCTTGCCACCTTTGTTGCCAATTTGGTATGTAAATTTGTTTTGGAGCTTCTGTTACCACTTCTGCTCCCCTATGGGGGCACAGTGAATGCTGTCGCTTATTTTATTCTCATTTTATTCATTTTAGAGCGACATTTGTATTGGGCTCTTAGCTTTTTTTCTTTTTGCAACCGAAGTCAGTATCT
The DNA here is from genome assembly GCF_050003625.1 of Haematobia irritans. NCBI lineage: Eukaryota > Metazoa > Arthropoda > Insecta > Diptera > Muscidae > Haematobia > Haematobia irritans. The sequence continues at coordinate 1,727,839 of NC_134400.1, forward strand.
ATGCCTGCAACAGCAACTATTGTTGGCCATCGTCGTCGTCGTCATCATCATCATCATGGTGCCTAGTTGGCTTTGTTGCTTATTTAGGGTGCAAAATTATTGCAATTATTTGCAACGTGTTGAAAAATGTGTTAAGATATAAATTTGTCACGTCGTCGACCATATAACAAATAAAGCAGGCACACAGAGGTTTCCAGCGAAACGAGCGTTTACATTCACTATTTGGGATTCGTGTGGCTGGCTGCTATTCATCCATTCACAGCCGCCATTTTGACATGCCACAATAAGGAGAAACTACTCCATCTCAGGGAAATGTTAAGAAAAGGATTTCCAGGGAAATCGTTAATGCTAATAAATGCCCACTGCTGCCAACTTGTCGTTATGTGGCCCAAACGTTCAATGCTCCCCAAACACCAGTATGCAACGAATATTCACACCAATAGACGAATGAACGGACGCCTAAACCTATGGACAGATCACAAAATGTATGCAAACAAAACACATGATTATATTGGCATTCGTATTCATTTTTTGAATTCCTATTCCCAGCCGTATTTTATTTATGCACCATCACCAGCCTATATGGAAATATTGGAAATGTGTGTGTTTTATTTTTCTCATTTTGTTGCGATTCGTTTGGTGAGGTTTTGGTTTTGATTAAACACGATTTGAATATTTCCAAATCATCACTTGTGTCGAGAGTACTGATCCAAGAAGCCAGCCACACGACATCATATCGCAACACCAGCACTCTATCAGACTAACAAACAAACATTGTTAGTTGCATCATAAATGTGGCCCATTGTTGTCAGTTAGCTAGCCATTTGTCCGTCCGTCTACACATCACTCGCATGTAGACTTGGCATATTAAGGTACCATGCTAATACACCTCTCACAGTATCCAACATTTCAGAGTTCCCATACGAGGTGCTACTTTCAAAGATTTGTCCATATTTATGTCTGCTGTTATGTTGACTTTTTTTGTTTTTTTGGGTTTCTTTGCCATTTTGTCTCTTGTTAACGTTAACATTTCATATAAAAATGTCCATAAAAGTGACACCTCTTCTCCAGGTCCATGATATTCGTCACTTTGAGGTAATAGAAATTCGTCTATTCCTTTGCCTGGTCCAATGCATCTGATGGTGTTATACGATTGTTTTTTTTTCGCAATTTAATGTAAACATTCGGTATGTTAGGAGAGAGAGAGTAGTCCTTTTTTTGCCACGGCATATGTAGGGGAATCTATTGTATCTTGTATTACTAAGTCTTAGTACCATTATATAGTATAGTGCTCAGAATTTGTATAGGTAGAAATACAACTCAGATTCGAACAATTGCATTTTCGTAGAAAACCCTTTTTTCTTGAGGTCTTATAGCTGTCGATCCTATTTGTACCCTTAACCACATATAAGAACATTGATCTCGCAATTATTAATCGGTTTTGATGAAATTTGGTACATGGCGTTTTCTTTTGAACAAGGACGCACGCTATTGGAAGAAATCGGATCAAATTTAGATATAGCTCCCATATATATGTGTCGCCCGATTTCGATAAATGGGGTCAGATTACAGCTATTTACTACCCGATCGTAAATTTTGGCAAAACGTAATACAATTTAGCACGCTTTAAGTGTTCAAAATCTCATCGAAATCAGTTCAGATTTAGATATAGCTCCCTATAAATGTATCGCCCGATTTCCCTAAATTTTTCCATAAACCCCTTATATATTAACCGATCGTACTCAAATTTAGCACAATGTTATGGTATTAACGAAATCTGCAAAGAATCATCGAAATCGGTTCAAATTTAGATATAGATCCTATATATGCCCGATTTTCCCAAATTTGGCTATAAAACCCTTATATAGTAACCGATCTTACTTAAATTTAGCACGAAATAACGTTCTATTGTATTAGCTAAACCTGCAAAGAATCATCGAAATCGGTTCAGATTTTGTTATAGCTCCCGCATAAATGTATCACCCGATTTTCGTAAATGTTTCCATAATAACTTTTTTTACTAACCGATCTTACTCAAAGTTGACACAATTTTATCTCCTATAGAATAAATTAAGCCTGCAATAAATTAAGCCTTAAATCATAGAAATTGGTTCAGATTTTACCAAAATACACTTATTCATGAACCGATTTTGTTCAAAACTGGCACTAATTAATCTTCTATAGTATCACCTACACCTGCAAAATATCATTCAAGTCGGTTCAGATTTAAATATAGTGCGCATATATATATGTCGCCACATTTATCACAAATTTCGCCATAATACTCTTATTTATGAACCAATCTTACACAAATTTAAAATTGAGCGATTTCTTTTTGTTTTAATAATTGACTCAATACACTCAAAAAAAAAGTGAACCCTATATTTCACTAAAGCTGATTTAAATTTATTTTAGTTCATGGAATTATTACGTTTTAAGAAAGTTTCCATGGATTTAATAATTTTTGGCGTACGTTAGTTAAATTAACAAAACTAGAGGAGAAAATTATACCCAAATGAAGCATAAAGATTTACTCAATTCGTACTTCTCGCAAAATAGTTCATTATTTCTTTAAATTTGTAAATTTTACTAAAAATGCGCCCATCTTAAACTTCGTATGGCACTAAAGACATTCTTGCAATTTTGAACTCCAATTTTTTCCTTCGAAATGCAAAAATGTCTTTAACAAGAGAAACTAAATGAATTATATCTAATAAATTTTCTTGAATTTGTTTATGTATTTTTGTAATATCGGCGTGATGTCAGCGTTTGTAATACTGTTTAGTTAAAATTTTCTAAAAATAATCTAAATTTTCTAAAATTAACCAAAAAATTTTCTTCATGGTGGGTATATTTTTTTTTTTTTTCAGTGTATAAGTGCCGTACTAACTCTGTATGTGCTTCTCTTCAGATTGATATAAAGCTCCCATAAACATCTGCCCCTTAATGTTCTTAAATATAGAAATGTGTTTTATGTCCAAAACTATACCTCACAAATGCTTATGTTTACTAATTCAGTGGGGGTGGTTTAGGGTATGATATAGTCGGCCCCGCCCGACTTTCTACTTTACTTACTTGTTTTAATATGCCATGGTTTTGAGTGGTAGTTTGTCGGATTGTTCAAACTTGATCCAATTTTTTTTTCTTTTTTTAATTTAAATTAAAATATTTTTAATTATTATAAAATATATTAATAATTTAGTTAGAGAACTCTTGGTTAGATTGTTATTATAAATTCGGTCTAGCCAATGGATGACTGCTTACATGTTGAGGTTTGATGGTTCAATGTAAAAAAAAAAAATAATAATAAAAATTTCCAATGAACCTAATAATATCGTCTAGAGTGTTTCCTATCGCCATAACTACAGAAATGGTACATGTGTCCAACTGACACGCTAACGAGTGACGATGAGACAATGGCGATATGGGTCTTTGACGACGTATGTCGGTGTTAAAGCAAATCAGCAACCAAAAACGTCAAACCGTTTTATGATTTTCACGAAAGATGAATAAAATTTTAAAATAAAAATAATAATATCTAATATGCAAATATGAGCTTTTCTTTTACAAAACTCCTCAACCCCCTCCCTCAAAAAAAAAACAATACCAACACCAATAAACGAACATATTTTACATTTATAACCAATAACATTTTTGGCTTTAGATTGTGTTGTTTTTTGGGTTAATTTCCGCATGGAGACGGACAACCACTGGGAAGAGGAAATTCATGTTGGGATGGCATAATTGAAGATTCCATCATCGTCATTATCGTCAAATGCATTTAACCATAGGTGCATTATGTGTATAGAGTATAGCTCTTGGAACTAAACTTTAATTCTTGGTAAATATTTAACATATTTTTTTGTGTTTTATGATTATTATAAATTTAAACATGTGTTTGAGTTGGAGTTGCAGCATTCCATTAAATAACAACGAAGAGACAATCACACAAGACATACGAGGGTGATGTCGAAAAGTCCCACGCACTGGGTATCCATTACAAAAAACTTAATCACGGATATTGTGAAGCAGCGATGACATCTTAACAAATTACTGCATGTCTCGCCAGATTAGATGACTCTGTGGTTTGGGGGAAACGAGTACGGTGGTTATAATGGCTTTATTTGCCTAATTAAAAATGTTGTTCACATCTTGGAGATTTGTCATAAAGCGATCTATATAAATTCGCTGTAATTACTCGGAAGGTCTAATAACACGAACTGATACATTATGCATTGAATATACTGATTTCAGTGTAAAATATCCAACAATGATATGGGATATTTCTGTAAACTTCTATTGCATTGTTAACCCCTATAAATTCTTAGACATGCGATGGAAAATTCTTATTAACAACAGCATTCTAAAGTAAGGTAAAGACAAACTTCGCAGACTAAGGCTATGTGATCTACAGAAGTTTGTATTTAAGTCGAATTGGAATTTTGGAGTCGCTTGACCGAAATATATAGGAGTTAATATTCGGGGAAAATAGGGTTTGTTACATGTTTCCCGTCTAAAAATAACATTTTGCGCTTGAAACATGGTAGAGGGGATCATATATCATTTTACCATTTTAGCAGACTGTTTGTGTTAACATTTTTCAGATCCGCCAGTAATATCCGCAACTAATATGTCCACAAAATGCTGGACATTAGCACAATAGCTGCGTAATTGATTCATTGATTCCTCCACATCAATGCAAGTCGTGCAAAAGACATTATCCTTCACACCAATAGTTTTTGCAAACTCGCCTGTCCTATTCGAAATTGCTGAGGCTAGATACTCAGAATCAATTTCAGATTCCATCTCTCGGTCCATCTATGCGATATTCCCCAAATAGTAGTGCAGGTTTGATGCGAAATTCATTAAATTCATTTAAGTTAACAAGATAATTTTTTTGCTCTAGAATTTAAACAAAAATCAATCAATTTAATCAATTCGAGCCAATTTGTTCGCCCAAAACCTTCAGCTTTTCATGAGAAACTCTTCAAACTGCTCTCGTGCCAAATGACCATAGCCATTGATGTACAAACTGTCTCGAATATTTGAAATAAATAGAAAGATCGGCTCAAAGGGTCAGCCAACAACTCCTGCATCATGTCAAATGTCTTTGAAGTGAGTAATGACTCTGAACCGGTTGCTGAAAAGAGAACATTCAACGGATGAATGGTAACCAAGTAACCAAGCAAAGTTTGAGACCTCCTCAAACTTTAAGAACCTGCTATGGCCAAGTCAAACTAATGAATAGCCTGCCCATGGTGCTGTAGCCTCATAAAAAAGTTTTCCTTTTCCTCATTTTTCTATAGTGGTGGTATTCATTTACAGTGACACAGTGACCTCAACAGAATGGACGAAGCACCAATGGATTGACGGGCAGTCTATGCAGCTAGCTTCAGGATCTACCGTAGTAGCAGGCTCATAATAACGAAAAAAAAACTATGACACACACGCCCAAAGATTAGGAAAACTGTTTTAATTTTTTTTTTGTTTTTTTTTTTTTGTTTTTTCTTAATTTTCTCAAAAACAAACTAAACAATTTTTATGACCAACATGTTTCCAGCCAAGGCAAGTGTGTGAAAAAAAAAACTATTTGGAGTTTTTGTTTTATAGACAGGTGTTGATTGTGGCGGAATATCTAAGATTTCATGAGAAGTCATCGTAAAGACCCACAATTATCAGGCTTTATCTTTTGGGGGTCTGTGGGGGGCCAACTGATGAGGTTCTGTGTCTTTCGCCCAAAGTCCATAAACCATTCGTATTGAAATTGCTTTGAAACTAATTATTCAATTTTATGATGTCTTGGCCAACAACTCCTCCATTCCAATTAATTTCAGTTCGATTGATTGGCTTTTGTAAGTGGCAAGAGTGTTTCTTTTAAAAGCCATAAAAATGTTTGTAGTTTAATTAGCCACCATCACTAACACCAAATATGAGTTCAACTCAAACTCCATGCAGAGGAGAGCAAAAGGTCATAAATTACAGACATAACTATTCCGGCTCATAAAAAAAGTGGCCATTACGGCCGATACAATTTAATGATATTTACGTGCTATTTGTAACATCACACACTAAACTTGACTAAATTGAACTAAAATCATCACGGATCTCTGCATGGAACTGGCCCTCTCAACCAGCTAGCCGATGAGCCCATCGACCATTTTATGGCCCCATTCAAACGAAATGTTTCACTTTGCAAGTCCATATGCCACTTTCCTGAAAGCCATGAAATTAAACAAATAAATACATAAAAATGTATATTAAAAAAGAGGTGTAAAAACTTATGTAAATTAGCAAAATTCTCTTAGGTTTTTATTTTCGTTCCAACTATAATTTCCCTTTTTATAAGGCTAATTAAAAATTTCTAATTTAACTTAACTGACTTCCATCGAACACGTACTCTACTATTAATACCAATTTTAATGAATTCCATTCCATTGTGGAGTTGACTGCAACTTTTTCTACTCCTCGAAGGAGAACCATCATTTGGTTAATGAATATTACCATTGTCAGTAGTTAATTTAATTGAATTTGACCCAGAGAAAGGGGAGAGAAGCAACCATTATAACACAAAGGGGGAGTTGGCGTAAATGATAAGCGTTAATAACCAAACATTAGCAAAATTACCAACTAAAAAAAAAACGACTGTGCAAAAAAATGTAATCAACGAATTTGCATATTCGTTAACCAGTAAAGACGTTGCGACGTGTAAGGTATGAGAAAGTGGGTATCGGGTATCATTGTATGGTGCTTGGGAAATTTAAAAAACTCTAAATAATTTTAAACAATTGGTGAAAAGCAAATAAATGGGCAAATGACGGATGCGTTTATAAGCCCAAAATGTAGTGAGGTTTTAAAAACTAGGACTATTTTTCAAAACCAGTGGAAAGCGTTTTTCAAAAGAAATCCAATCTAAAACTAAACGTAAAAACTAATTTTAACAGTATTTTTCATCAGTGTGTTTTTTATTGCAGTTTATCACTGTAACCTACGTTTGGCACTAAATTGGTAATTTTACATGAAATCGCATTTTACTTGAATGGCCTTGGAAATACCGATTCTACCGGTCCACCCGAAAGACAGATTTTCAGCAAAACCGGATATTAACGCTAAAAAGATAAACGGATGCATCAGTTTTGATTACTCTACTGGTAAGTGAAGTACAAAATCCAAAATCAAATCGTTAGATCGGTTATGTCAAATCAAGGGGCGGATATAAACCCACGTGAACACTCCACTCTTTATGAATCTACAATATCTCAAGGAAATGTGCAAAAACAAGTTGAGGAGTTTATATGCTCAAGAATTCAAATAGAGCCATTGGTTAATATGGAGGTTATTTCGAAACATGGACAAAAGAAGAGAACTACGGCTTCATCATTGCATGCTACCGAGTGGTTTCAGACTGACAGACAAACGGACATCTTTAGATTGTCTTAGAATTTCTCGCTGATCAAGAATATAGGGTCGAAAACCAATATTACGATGTGTTACAAACAGAATGACAAACTTATTATACCCCCTTCCAATGGTGAAGCCTAGAAAAATAATGAAATAAAAGCAGTAAAAATTTGTCACTTACAGTACTAAATTTTTATCCTATAGAAATTCTCAATAGAAGATATTATGATAAACACTTCAGACATCATAGTTTTATATTAGCTAAGGCATTAAAACCACTTCTTAAATTCTGTTAGAAATGGGAAATTGAGTTTTGTAGACGTTTATTAGAAAATAAAATTAAGCAAGAGCAAGAGCATACTAACTGACAGCCAGATCTAAATCGACTCAAGAGATGATTTCTGGTAAATGCACATACCACACTTTTTATTTCATAGCTGTCTATATTGGAAAACGCACAACACCAAACTCTTAATGCAAATATCTAAATTGTTAATAGTTTTTAATGAGCTAACACCCTCAGCCAACCCCAAAAACCTTAACCATTCATTCAGCAAGTATCAAACATAAGGGAGGATACAAAAGATGCATAGTGGAAGCAATAATGTTGACTATGTAGACAGATAATCGTGGTCATGGTAATAAGGCGTGGGGGTCTATGCATAGTGGACAGCATGAACAGAATCTTAGAAACTTTGCAGGACTCTAGCGAAAAACTATTCATGGCCGTGTCTTAACAGAGCGTCGACAGCAATCCAAACATTAGCCTGAGGTGCCACGGAAAACATCTTTCTCTCAACAAACAATCACAAAGTGATGGACCACAGGAATCATTGGCACGACAATCTTGCAGCTAAACTGATTCCAGTCATGGAAAAGATAAGTTCAGTGTAAATTCCATGGGCACTGTGAAAAAGATGAAGAAAAGCCCCCAAAGCTCAAAATGAATTATGATATGATGTGGCAGAGACGTGGTTTAAACAGGTAAAGCTGGGTCTTACACACAGTGAAGCACGATGATTGTCGTGATCATTTTCGAATACATACAACAAATATTTATTTCCTCCGAAACGAAATATTAAGATCATCGAATTATTCTTTAATTGGTAAAGTTGTCTCCTTAACCCTACATCTTGCACAAATTCTTTCCTAGGGTTAAAGATACACAAATCTTTGTCTATGCACCCAGAGAAGGAATATGATCACCTCAAACATGTTTTAAGAGCAAAATGTTATTTTTGGATGGTGACCATGTTAAATGGTTTTCGCAGCCATTTTATTTTCTCGGAAATCATGTATTTGATTTCGGCAAGCAGGTTATATTTGACGAGAAAATAACATTTTAGTGACAAACATGTTACATGGTCACCATACAAAAATAACATTTTGCTCTTGATATGTTTGAGGTGATCATATTCCTTCTCTGCGTGTGGGGTCCTACATTTGTTCCCAACGAACTTTGTTTAGCCTGAAAAAAGCAACTCAACGTCAAAATAAAACTCTTCTGAAAAAAAGAGTTCTTCTCAAGGCACAACTTTAAAAGAATTTCCCAAAGATGTTCTTTATTTTAAATGTACAGGAAGGAAGTCTTTATAACTCGCTTTTTTCATAGTTTTAATGGGAAATTTATTTATTTATTTTGTTTTTTTTTTTTTTGTTTTTTGTTTCAAATATGTTAAAAACAGATTAAGAATTAATAAAATGGTACAAATTATTTAAATTTAGCCGAAAAAAATGCTAAATCCTTTGTAGAAAAATTTCGAATTTTTGAAAATATTTGATCACAAAAGTTCCAGACAAGCATTATAATGCATTAAAAATCATTAAAATTTTTAAAAATTATTTTAAAAAAAATTCTTAATTCACATCCAAAACATTGAATTCGCCTCACACCCTAAGAAGTGACGCAAATTCAGTGTGACGGCTGTTGAAATGGTGAACATCGGTCCTATGACAAGTCCATGTTAAATTCATAGCTTCTGCGTCAATTTGGCACCACTTCCGGATCCAAAAAGAACATTTTTCACTACTTTTTTGGCGACGCTTTTTTTGCTGGGAAGATTAGTAAAATAATTAAATTTCTTAATACTTACTCCTTGTGATAAGAATTCAGCTATGATCCTTGTGTTCCAGTGACAATCTCATGTACAATAAGTTCGATATAGGGAAAAGGATTTCTGATATCCCAGTACGTATTACATGATTTGATTAAAACTCCAGCACTGCTCCTAGAACCTAGCAATAAAGGAAAAATTAATAAGTTTTTACTGGTTAAAGAGATATGTTAATTTAATAGTATACTAAGTCGACAAAGAAGATATTCTAGCTATCTAGCAGCTTATGTTAGTACGAATACGTTGAACTGTTCGACAACCTTCGGTTAGAATTGCCCCATCAAGGTAACAAAGGTTTTAATGGTAGTTGTTAATATGGGCCATATATCTGTGTGTTTAACTTTTTGATTTATTTTCCAGCAATCAGCTGAAGACATCTGACCTTTGCAGGGAAATTATAAAGAAATTATACATTGCGATTAGAATTACAAATACAATCCCCTAGTGCATTTTAATTCAGATCTCATGAAAAGCCCCGATTAGCGATTTAACCCAGTTTGGTTTGGTGGTACCAATATGTTACCCTACCAACTACATATTAGTTTTTATGCTCTTCAATGTTGCCACATTTTGTATAACGTTGTAAATAGAGATTGCATGCTGTTGCAACGACACTGGGACACACATACACTCGTAACTATATTCTATATAAAATTCCATACGTGAAGATGTGGTATGAGTGCATAAAGTTGGAATATAACATTCAATATTGGTGGATCTAGAACGCTTGGATGCTATGCATGCAGTCTGGTACATAGAGCTTCGAAGCAATTGCTTTGAATAGCATTGGCAATTTTCGTAAATATGTGCATGTGAACTGGTATCAGCACACCATTAAGTGGGCGTGACACTCATTTAAAGTGCAAAAAGCGGAACCGCCATGGAAGTGCTGTTGCATTTGCTGCCGATGGTTGCATTCAATTTTGTGGGCATTCGCCGAGTTGAGTTGCATCGAAGGAGTCGGGAAAACCAAATTGGCTCTTTGTTTGCTGCTGCAGAGACAATACAAAGCAGCAACAAACTCAACATTATTGGAGCATAATGCAGTTATTGCTGCACCATAACATCAACATTAACAATAACGAGGTTCCTATAGAAAAAGAAAAAAAACTAACAACAAAAACATTGCCCGAATGTTGGCCATGGCCTAGGAATAATAGGAGTAGAGTGCGGTAACAAGATTGCCGTTGTCGTCATTGTAAGAACCAACAATATGGATTTTAGTATGGAACTATATGAAACGTCCATATATTGTTTCTCTGCCGCTTGACTTCATCCATCCAATGCATCCTGCAAGTCAGTCATTGTAGCTTTGTCTTATCAGGCAAACTGTGAACATTTTACACGCATTCCTCATAATACTTAAGTAATACAAGGTTCTCCTCTTTATTCTATTTTTTTACTTCTTCTGCTTAATAATAAACACCCCTCCCCAGCAATATTCCCTGGACGGCTTCTAAATGCATGGGGATTTTATAGAAGAGGGGATGGAGCATTAGAACTTCATCAGTAGGAGGCCTAGCATATGCATATACACCCTACGTCACAATGTAATCTGGATTCAACATGTTTGACCGGTACGCAAAAATACTGTTAGAAATATCGATCCTAGCATGGGTCAGGTTAGGTCATAGAGGATGAAGCCAATCCATCGAAAAAAGGATTGGTTCCCACTTAGACCATGTTGGTTCATTGTGTTTTCCTCATAGTAGTTTTCTCTCCTCTTCATCAATCGTATTCGCGTTTCCAAGCGAGTCCCAAAATGAGATTTCTAGGTCTTCCATCCCAAAGCACGTACATATATCCATCAGATTGCAGTTCCGTACATTGGAAAAAGGAGCACAGTATATTGCATCTTCTAAAAGATATTGCTAGACACTGACACAGAAAAAACCTCCGAGTCCAGACACTATGTACAAATATCATCAGTCATTAAGTCAATACTTACCAAGGGGTTTCCAAGTTTATGTCCCATTATGATGGGATACTTTAGTCATCCCATATCAGTTTGGTTTCTCGCAGTCCGCAAAGGAAGCTTGGCGTCCTTTTCATAAATCATTGTATTTGAAATTCATCCTGTAGGTATATAAAGATAGTGGGGGGAAAAACATCTGTAACAATGTTATTCCTTCAGCGCATTCTTTAGCCAGCTCATCCGCCTCCTCTTCGATAGGCATGGCAATCTTCTTCTAGGTTTTTATATACTCTGAGTCAAGAACAGTGAAATCTAGTACGCTATCCGCTCGTCTGCTGTTATAACGAACTCGTTATGATCGTAAACCACAGTAATATGATAGGTTCACTATATAGTCGACTCCTTCCGATTTTAGCTATTGATCACCTTAGCGATTCTTTGTATTTTGTCAGCTGCAAGACCATCATCAACAGTTTATCATGAAAATAAGTAATCGTTGTTTTTTAGATAAATATTTTGCGGTCACCTCGATTGAATAGTTATGGCGCTAACATGTTAACTGTTCACTATTGACTTTTGAACGGATCCCTCCCTAGTTTCTCTTGCCATGTACTTTTATTTAGTCTTGGCCAATATATTATCTTAGTTGGACATCAAGTGGGCGTTACTGCTGCATGAATACCACAAAGGAAAACATGGAAGACAAACATTTTCTAAATTTCTCAAACATGAAACAATGTTCCAGTGGAGTGGAGCATTGAATGCCATAAAGTTTAAGTGTTTCATCATAAAAATCTATGGTATTCGTTTATCGCAAATAGGAATGCGGTGAAAATGTAAAAAAAAAATAATTTCATTTTGATATAGTACAGCATAGTGGATAAGGTGTCGTCTGGTCATGTAGTTTGAAATAGAGACGTCTATAAGATTTTGCTTTAGAATCGGTGACACATATAAACAGATTGAATTATTGTACAATTGACCAAGAGATGGATAAAGATGAGCTGACTTATACCCTCAATATCGACTATCCTGTAATTGAATTTTCGATCGACAATCAAAACTATTATAGCCTAAAAGTAAAGGGTGATTCTTTTGAGGTTAGGATTTTCATGCATTAGTATTTGACAGATCACGTGGGATTTCAGACATGGTGTCAAAGAGAAAGATGCTCAGTATGCTTTGACATTTCATCATGAATAGACTTACTAACGAGCAACGCTTGCAAATCATTGATTTTTATTACCAAAATCAGTGGCAGAAAATCCGCTTTTTTATCGACAAATTTTGTTCAGCGATGAGGCTCATTTCTGGTTGAATGGCTACGTAAATAAGCAAAATTGCCGCATTTGGAGTGAAGAGCAACCAGAAGCCGTTCAAGAACTACCCATGCATCCCGAAAAATGCACTGTTTGGTGTGGTTTGTACGCTGGTGGAATCATTGGATCGTATTTTTTCAAAGATGCTGTTGGACGCAACGTTACGGTGAATGGCGATCGCTATCGTTCGATGCTAACAAACTTTTTGTTGCCAAAAATGGAAGAACTGAACTTGGTTGACATGTGGTTTCAACAAGATGGCGCTACATGCCACACAGCTCGCGATTCTATGGCCATTTTGAGGGAAAACTTCGGAGAACAATTCATCTCAAGAAATGGACCGGTAAGTTGGCCACCAAGATCATGCGATTTGACGCCTTTAGACTATTTTTTGTGGGGCTACGTCAAGTCTTAAGTCTACAGAAATAAGCCAGCAACTATTCTAGCTTTGGAAGACAACATTTCCGAAGAAATTCGGGCTATTCCGGCCGAAATGCTCGAAAAAGTTGCCCAAAATTGGACTTTCCGAATGGACCACCTAAGACGCAGCCGCGGTCAACATTTAAATGAAATTATCTTCAAAAAGTAAATGTCATGGACCAATCTAACGTTTCAAATAAAGAACCGATGAGATTTTGCAAATTTTATGCGTTTTTTTTAAAAAAAAAGTTATCAAGCTCTTAACAAATCACCCTTTACATACAGTGGATGAGGTATAGACATTCCTTAGCGGTTTTATGAATATTATCCACATTTACTAAGTGTTTAAGACTATATGGCTTGGCTTTGGTGAATGAGTACAAATTTGAAAAAAACAATCTCTCAAAATTTTCATTCTCAAACTTACATTGCTTATCGCTGCATATTTCTTATCTCTTCAGACCATGAAGTCATTTTTCATTTTGTTCCACTTTAAACTCAAATCCAGCCTTTGCGATTAAATTCCCAACCCCCATTTATGTGAAATACAAAATTTCACTATCTTTGCCATCTACTGAATACAAAATCCCCGAAAATTTATACTTATCAGTTTTGTGAACATTGAATTGCCTGTGCGCTAGATGGGCGACATAGGTTGTAGTGGCGATGATGGTCCGTATAAATCTGTGCAGGAGCATAACCTTTTGGGATCATTAAGAAATTGCTTGAATTCCATACAAAATCATTCGCTTGAAACGAAATTAAAAGAAAAATCGTATTTTAAGCTCATTTATCGCTTAAATACCCAGTCTGATTGTTATCGCTGGCCAGAGATCTTTTCACGCGTTGTTGAGGTGGAGAATAATGGCAAAATCGCTTTCAGAATCTTAGGACAAAATAATCTCGAAAAAACAACACATCAAGCTAAATGGAACAACAGGTAAGCAAACACACAAACGCTCAGTCTCCCCTCCAGAAGATTCCATGACTCTGACCCCACCACCAACACCGAATCAGCATTAAGCTGCCAACGACTGGGAAAGACATGCAATGCAGAATTGGAAAACATACCGTTAAGGGACACATCCCACAACTTCCACTACTGCCACCATGTTTTATGTTCGGTTGCGGAGATGTTTTACTCCTGCTGATGCTGCCATAAAAAAGAAAAACCTGCTGAAAGTATGAGAAACTCTCAAGAAGAAATTACGCGATCTTCATTGATGTGGTAGAACAACGGCACCACAGAGAGTAGAACCCAGTAGAGATTGCGTTGATGAACCTGTGTTATCGGTGGTAATAAATCAACATAAGGTCGATATAAAAGTTGATGTGCATAAGATGCCGCCTTTATAGTCATTGCCAAAAAAAAGGACGACACGTAAATATGTCCATATGACTACGTCGCAATTCAAATTGCGGAGTATGTATGGTGGCAACCCAACGGTATGTTACATAGCTGATCTTTAACCGAAGAATCGATAAGCGTCCTAGCCTTCTTAACTCCTTAATTATCGATAAGAGGCAAATGATCAAATCTATTCAGCGTGTTTTTTTGTTTTGTTTGCCGGAGGAGTACATGAATTCATTTAACCATTGCTACGCCCATTGTCATACCTACGTTAATTGGAAGCTGCCAATATGAAGAAATTCCAAAAATTTATAAACGCAAGAAAAATTTCAGTAAATGAAGCAAAACATACTGCATTATAGCCTTTACAACTTCTTTAGTACATGCTAAGGTAGATTTAGGCACTTGGCATTTTCATTTTTCTTGTAACATATTTCAAATTATGAATCGACTATGTAAATTATTCGAGTAAGTTCCATTGTTCTTTATAAGCAACTTATTCACATCATTACACAGTGAAGAAAATTTATAGAAAATATAGATTAAGATCGATTTAAAAGCTGAAAGTCAGTCATATGAGATTCAGAATTCTTCAAGGAACTAAGAAGGAAATTTTGCAAAATAGTTGTAAATGATGTTTAGACCTAGGAAAAAATTTCGATATGCATTAATTAGAGGTGTCCTTCAATATCTCATTCAAAGCCATCAAGGTACAACCATTGGTACTCGCAAAATGCAAACTGACAACCCTCAAACACTAGACCGTCTCCCTAAAACTTACAATGTTGGAATTGTTACTCATGAAGGTATCCTTCGGATGTGGACTCTATTCAAAATCATTTACCTATTTGGCACATTAACGAGCTTTGACATCTACGAGAAATGATGGAATTTCTCGAGTGGCTAAAATAAACAGCAGGATTTTTAGATTCTCTTTGGCCATCAATTCATTTAGCTTGCTATTTATCAAAGTTTAAGTCTGTCCGCTTAGCAATTGTCCGTCGAATTCGTATGTCTGTCTAATTCACAATTCAACTATGCCGTCAACAATCCATCATGTGCCAACCAAGCAACATCTTCTCTACGTGCTGCACAACTCCCCACTAGACAATGGAGTGATGAGGCTATTTGATAATGTGGCTCGTCGTAAGTATGGTGTGGCCCGGACTGGAGTGATATTCTTGAGATGTCTTCTTGTATTCATCTTTACATTTCAAGCTGAAGTTAAATTTGAAGTTTATTTTTGCTCTGCCTTTTACAAGGATTGCCAACCAACCGTCTGTCGGTCAGGCATTCGGTTATTCCATACCATCAAATGTGAATGTGAATCTGTAGACGATTATTTGCTTAGAGAATTATGTTTTGTTGCTGTTTCATATTCTTACATTCCTAACAAGTTTGACCAAGTTGTTTGCAACAATCCAACCAACATTTCATCCATCCATCAGTCACATTGTCTGAGAGTGTGGTACTAACAAAGCAATAACTCCATTTATAAGATTTTGATATGTTTATTGTATAAATAGATTCTCAGATATAGTCAGTCAGCCAGTTATGATGGGAGAGAGGGATGCCAGGGAAGAATCGGCAATAGAGAATGCATACCAACACTCCCATGCCCGAAGAAACCAATGTCGACATATTAAAGTGGTGTTGTGTGGAATTGCTGTTAGAAACGACGGATAGAAGGAAAAATAAATGGACGGACGGCCAAGCTTGTGGTTAAGCTTAGATGGACAGCCTTGACAGATATCAAGTTAAGCTATAGACAAAACGTAGACACAATCATCCAAGAACCATAGAAGAAGATCCTTTAGCAAACTCACACACACACACATAGGCATATCCCTACAAGCATTTCAGAGTACATACTATCGCCATTCGCATGGAGTTTGGATCGCCTGGAAGTTTTCTAATAGCTCAACACAAAAGCGATCGCACTACCGCGTGGGATGTATCCCTTACGAAAATACTTCGACTCTAAAATCTGAATATAAACTCTTTACAATGTCACCTCTTTGAGAGTGTATGTGAAAAACAGCCACTATAAACCAAAAAGTGTGGGCAGTACAAAACAAGAGTATCCGGCTTGAGAGCGAAAGGTTCCTAGTTCAAGACTCAGTATGGACGAGCATTATTTTTATTTGTTGAAAATTATCAATCGCTTTTTACAAGAAGATAGTATCGCCTGCAAATGGGGGTTTCTTCAATTACAAATCTACTTCGATACACTTTCGATTAAAAGTGTTTGCATGGATGTGTTTCATCTCAGTTATTGGTGTTCCATTAACCAATAACCACTCAGTCAGCTAGCAAGCCATTCATTCCCTCACATACGTATGAGCGAATTATGACAGCTCTACATGATACCAGTTAGCCATGTTTAATGATCCCAAATCACGGCAAAAGCACTTACAAAGGAATTGCCTCTTCATTCGCCTGTATTACCGTTCTCCCAATTCAGTCGAAAGCTAGACCAGCCATCCTGTTCAAAGGCTTCTATTTGCTGTCGTTGCAACGATTATCTCCACCTCATAAATGGTAACATAGTCGGTCACTGCCAATGGATTGGCTCGCTCTAAAACATGCTGGTCAGCTATGCCCATCAGAGGCTGGCTTCATGAGACGAACCAGAATTGTGTTAAATGTTAACAGAATTTGATTTTGACACAGAAATCATAAATCAAACAGTTTAAACTAAATCCATTTTTCCAATTAACAAATGATAAGGCAGACAGCCCGGTTGAGACATGGCCAGAGAATTGGATTGACATTGATGCCCCGTGATTAGCTCTGGGGTGAGCACCACTACCATCACCCATATATTTGCCACGAAACAAAATATTCCATTAGCCATAGCCATTTGTGTATCCTCACTTCCAATTTAATTTTTCTTCGATATCGTTATTGGATGCCAAAAGAGAGAGAGAGAGACAGACAGAAATCACAAAACATTCGTTCACAAATTGTGACAGATATGGCATCCAAAAAGGATGTACCGCTTGGATAGTATGGATAAAACTGACTCCAAAGAACAAAACAAAAATCGGGAATTTGATCAAGTGTTTGTAGAAACTTCTCATGCATGGTCTCGCCGATGCTAGGACACACACGAAGAAAATTTAATTAACCTTTTAATAATGCACAAAAACATCGCTTCCTCCAAAAAAAAAATATAAAATTGTAAAACAAGAACATCTGCATATCCCTTTTTTGCAATAATAGTGGTTGTATCTTAAAAGATACAGTGCGCATTAAACTAAATTTTTGTTTACAAATAAACAATTTTTTAGCAGAGAATAGAGATATTTTGACACTACATAGCTTTTTTACAAACACAGTAAAAAGTTCACGAAGAGTTTTCCAATTAAAGTCCTAATTGAGTTTTAAAAAAATATTCAATTAAAAATTTAATTGATTCAACAAATGTTTTAATTGAAACAAAAATTAATAGCATCAATTAATTTTTTGATTGACTTTCAAATAATTTTGTAATTGATACTATCATTTCTGTGATTGAAGACATATTAATTAAAAATTAATTGGATAAATTAGTTTCGTGATTGAAGGCAAAAAATATTTTATTGTGTAAACATTACTTCAATCTCTGGTAAATATTATTTATTCTCCAATTGTTAGGTTTTTGATTTGTTTCATTGACATAATGAAAAATGTCCATTAATATATTGAAAATGTTCATAATTGTTACGAAACGTTTCATTAAAAAAAAATTAAAAATTCCTTACAAAAATTACTTTCTACTTTGATCCATGGTTTGATAAAGCAATATCCAAATTGTGAATACTGGATAAGAAACTGACTTATTTTTCCGTCTATTTATTGGTATACCTGTACATTAAAGCGACATACTATGCAAAGATACGAAAGATGGGTGGAAACCCAAGTCCAACTCTCATAAAGCTAAACACACGCAGAGAAGAAATATGATCACCTCCTAGAGCACAATGTAATGTTTGGTTGGCTTTTCCTGCAAAATTGTTGTGTTCTCGCTAAACATTAAATGGTTGTCGAAATCAGATAATGTCAAAGAAAATATTGTGGTTGTTACATGTTCATCGCCCAAAAATAACTTATTGCTTTTGGAGGTCATCATATTCCTTCTCTGGTCGCATTGACATTGACAACTTCCTTTAAAAAAAATTAAATTAAATTTCCTCTTTCCTACCTATGTTTTTATGTCACTTGCAACCATGGATGGGAACCAAAGCAATTTTATTAAGCTTCACTTTCTTTAGTATTTAATTATCCATTTAGAAACACAAATATGGCGTTACTGATCAACACCGGTGTTTGTGAATCAACCCCTTATTCCCGTAGTCCCACAATTACAGCAGCCATTTTCTTTGCATGCAGTAAGCTCATTCCAGCTAACCAATCGTTGAGAAGTATGACCAATTTATTTTCCCTACCTCAGAGATCACTACCTCTATATAATTCTCCCCACCATTCCGACATTCTGCAATGGAAAGCAATAACAACTGCTAATTATTGGCAACATGCTGCACAACGTCCTACTATGTATGTCTGCCCGAAGAACGCAACATTATAAATTAGTTGCTGCTCATATAATATTGGTGTTGATCTGGTTGTTGGCATCATTGTATTTTCGGACAGCAACAACCACATTACGAATATCAACTGCAGTTTGCACTGGCAACAAGTCTTGGGCGTTGCTAATATGTGTGTATATGAGTGCAAGTCCATTTCACAAGGATTACTATCGCGGCAAGAGATTCGAGATATTCTTCTGTGAAGGGTTGCTCAACTCAAATAATCAACACCATCTTGACCAAGAAGAAGAAGAGTAATATAAACAATAACGAGAGAATATGCTAACTCAACTCTTAGGTAGGATAACCATCTAAACATTGGACATAGCCAGAGGTGATGAAATTGCGATAAGTTTGAAAGTAAGACATAATGCAGACCAGGGGCCAATAACAGAATCTTGAAATTTTCTGCATGAATCTCAATAACCATGATGTCTCATTATTGCAATACGTGTCCCATCACACTGAGATTGGTTTTAAAGAGAAATTGGTGTCACTTTGATAACTCATGAGTAAAATTACCAGAATACTTGCAATTGTTGGCTATATATACTGCACCAATCTAATGTAAATTAAAAAAAAAAACGTTATACGGCTGAATTTTGGGTTAGCCCGAATCGTATCTGCGTCTATGTTGCATAACAATCCGATCTACAATATTAGTCGCTACTTCTCCCAAGTTTGAAGCTGATAGCTTGTTTCGCTCTGAAGTTACCGTGATTTCAACCGACGAAAGGACGGACAAAGCTAGGTTTACTCCGAATTTTCCCGCGACCAATATATCGATACGATGCTATATCACCTAAGAATAAAGTGGAACTTACCAAAACTCTTCTTCAATCCGTTCGTATAGCACAATATAAAATGTTTTGAGGAAATAGCATGTTGCAATTTTCATTCGTAGTTTCTGAGATTTGTCCCATTAAGGGTTGCCTGTATTGGAGATTTTTCCCCAAATTTGTAATATTTTTTCATGGATGGGGATCAAATTTTTCAGTTGGGCACTTGGGCTTTTTGAGGGGAATTTCCACACAGAGCACAAGTGCTGATTTAAAATTTTACTCAGCTTGGCTAAGACATGTTTGTTCAATTGCGAAATCATTTTATGAGAACTCGGGCCTAAATATTGCCCCCTCATCAATGTTTATCACTGATTTCAATAATCATGATTGTTCATCTTCGCATTAATCTACCACCCAATTTTATTACTTGAGTATTTAGAAGAAACATTTTCGTTCATAAATACATGGTGACCGAAGTCCCATTCTCATTTCTCGAGCATTCGGAAGACGATCACCGGTCTCCCGGTGTTGTTTCGCAATTGCCACAGTAGATTGGTAGAATTCTTGAAATTGATAGATTTTGTAAAATATTCCTCTCCAGCTAAGAGGTTATTCATAAATTTCTATAGAAATAAAATTTTGACAAAATTTTCTATAGTAACAAAATTTTGACAAAATTTTCTATAGAAATAAAGTTTTGAAAACATTTTCTATATAAATACAATTTTGACAAAATTTTCTATGGAAATGAAATTTTGATAGAAATAAAATTTTGACAAAATTTTCTATAGAAATAAAATTTTGACAAAATTTTTTATGGAAATAAAATTTTGACAAAATTTTCTATAGAAATAAAATTTTGACCAAATTTTCTATAGAATTAAAATTATGTTGGTAGGTTTTTGGTAAAATTTTCTCCAAATATTGGTAGATTAATTTAGGCTCTAGTGGCAACCATGTTTATGTTTCGAAATAGGTTGGATATTTTTTTGTATTACAAAAATATTAAGTAGTTTAGATAGATTTTCTACAGCAGAATCTATTTCTTTATTTTTTATAAAAACTTGTAAGAAAAAAAGTATTGGGGATTTTTGTGAGGAAGTTTAATTTAAATTGGGGATTTTTGAGGACGAAAGCGTCCTGAAGTAGGAACAAGGGCCAGAAAAATACCAATTTAAAAATATTTTAACTTCTGAAATCCAATCTGTTATTGAGCTGAATCAAATACTAGTTGAATTGGTTGTGTGACAAGATTCCATTTATTATTTAATAGAATCAATTGACAAATAAAATGATTTCGTTAATACGTTTCAGCTAACAATTTAATGTTTTTCAATACGAAAAAATTAAATTTTATAGAAAATTTTTAAGGCTATTTAAATGTATGATGATGTCAATTTTTTAGTTGAACTGAATTTTCAATTGAAAACAGTTTCTATATAGAGTAGGAGGTAGTTATACTCGCCGGACTTTTGCCTTTTCACTTTTATTTTGTTAAATTAGTTGCAGTAACCATTGCACTTCCACATTGCTATATCGATATCCATTTAAAGATGCTAAGAAACTCTAATTGTTTGTTATGAAAAATACGAATTTAACACACCATGGCCTACTGGGGCGTTAACCACGACGTAATTGTCGACCATTGTGATGAGCCAACAAGCCAAACGACCATCCTTTAGTGCCCGGTTAAACAGCAGTCCAAGCAATCAACCACCTAATGTTTTCAACAAATTACAAATTGCCCATTCCTTAGCCTAGAGTAGACTAAGGCCAGGGATCCACTTGTGAAGAGGAATAAAGGTAAAGAGCTGCAACAAAGCTTCAAGTCGCTAAACTATTGTCCACGAATGTATGTCCTAAAGAAAGGAGATGATTAATTTTTTGAAGACCTAACAAAGGTTACGACAGAGAAGTTGAGAGTTGATTAAAGTGCATCATTTCGAATACCACAAGGGAATGAAGGTGGCTAGGAGGCTTTTGTGATAGGGTGATGGGTTATGGGCATGAAAAGAATAAGAGAGATATGGTTTATTCAATAGAAAGTAAGGATGCCTATTAAATATGATGTTTTCTATTCTATGCTTGCTAGAAATTCATCAAAAATACAACAGGTCCCATTTTGTTACATTGCGAGAAAAGTAGACATATATCACCTATATCCCTGTTCCTTGACTTGATGATCCTTTACGTATGTTAGACTAAGGATATGTACTTAACAGTTGACTAGGAATATTAAATATAACTACCAACGGGAGCCCAAGATCGTTAAAACAAAGAAGTATTTGTCCAGGCCATTAAAAATATTTATCATTCCTTTGGCTACTACCCCATTGGGGTGCATGATCCCCATTTGTACATACTTAAGCATTTGTAAATGGTCGTTGGTGGAAATGGATTTCCGCTTTAGTGTTTTTTGGTTTCTCTGCTCCCTCATCTATGTTGCCAAACGAAGAAACTATGAAGACTACGAAGAAACTCTGTACTGGAGCCAGACGAATAGTAATAGACAAGAAAAACTCTAACAGTAGACAATAACCAAGCAAGTACAATGCAGAGGCTGGCAATTTTCTTTGATGGGTTAGAGGACAACTTGCAAAGATCGTCAGCGAGTTGAAGTCCAAGATGACAAGCAAACGGTGTAGAGAGAAACAAAAACTCAAAATAAAATAGAATATATGACTATTATGCAACCATTTAAAATAAAAAGTCCTTATTCTAAACTGGCAGCAATGAGGCCTCTCTGCTCCACTCAGCTCTGTGAAGATAGTGGATAGTTTTTGCACTCAGTATGGTTATTATTGGCTCTGCGGCAAGTACACAAATATAGGAACATTCATATAAATCAAGAGAATAATTTAAGCAACCAACTCCTGCAGCTCTGAAGCGACTTCCTCAATAATAATGATGGCTGGGGTAGAACACACTCACTCATTGTTAGCCAGTTAACTAGGATGCATTCTTGGAATGGACCAATGCAAGCCGAATAAAATCGAGCCAACTATTCTAAACAATTTTTTGTGGGCATTTTGACAGACCTGTTAGCCAGGCTAAATGACACGAGCTGCAATTGCAGGAGTCAGCGGCTATAGCCTCTGCCAAAGTTAGTGTTCTAGTCTGGCACTAGCCAAGATGCGAATGTTAGCCAAGTTATTTAGAATATGTTGTGGTGTGTAATGGAGCCTGTCAGGCAAAACATAAACTTTAACAGTCACAATTGACAAAGTCTCTCGCCGATGACAATCCAGCGAACGACCTTACACCACCACAGCATTGCTGGGCTGAGAAGTTGACGACAACAAAAGAGAACTTGACTTGTTCGGTTCGACGTCTCCACGCCATGTAATGACCATCAATGCTAATGATGCTAATGATTGTTGTATTTCCAACCTTCGCCATTACCATTGACAACGAGCCAAGGCTTGGAAAAGTTAGGGAAACCTTCGCAACCAAATTCATGATAGGAAAAAGACCACAACAAAAAATGCGTTAAAAGGAAAACTCGAATTTATGCAATGTTAACTAAAAATTCTAGAGACACACACGCACTGCACACTGCCAGCTCAGCCAGTTGGCTAACAAGTTTTCTTCAAATTCTGTTGGAATAACGAAAATGTTCTAAAATAGCACCCGGCAAATGGCATTGAATGGAAGATGAGGTCCAATGTCCCCGCAGGACTCCCATCTTCATGAGTACGTGTAGACATAGATGTACATTGATTTCGCATAATAACCAGGCGGACAGGCGGATGACAAGGCCAACATTGTCGGTTGCATAAATTCCAACGTTAAGCAGTCAAATGTTGACAACAAAGTTACGACAGCCAGGACTCAAGAGCCGTCTTAAATCATATTTAAATTTGTAACAACAACCACCAAGGCTGGCTGGCTGGTGAATACTGACATAGGCCATGTTAGGTTTTGTTGAGCACGAGGCGCACGCGCTTGTCGCCAGAGGGGAGGGACATTGAAGATTTGCGAGGCATTTACATATACCTCCTCCCATTTAAATTTAGCTTTATGTCTGACCAGAGGTTGGTGAGGCTGATGTCTCTCGCCTGTTATCCCATGGTGCTTGGAAACTCCAGCTTCTGTTGCTTGTTCTACATATTTGACTGTCATTTTTCCTTGTTTACGGATGGCTGGATTTGTTTCCCCTGTCTTTCTAACTGGCTTGATTTCTTGGGGCCAATGTCAGGGCTAGACATCGATCCCGTCTATTTTGGACCACTTAATAACTCTGTGCCACGGATGCATTCTCTTAGATGGTAAATACCACCTCGAATGTTATTCGAATTCTCGTTTTGTGGTGGACACAATCAATTTTTAAATTGCAAATCATTTGAACGAAGCCTCCGAAATGTTATTTAAATTATCTCAAATGGCTAACTTGTTGGCCATTGAGGCAGTGGCAGACTGGAGGCACAAAAGAGGCCTGCCATTGAACTTCGAAAGTCAAAAACAAGATTGGGAACTTAATAGAAATGTTAACGGGCTTGTTAAAGTGATTAAAATTCATCTTGAGCAGGCAGCCAGACGGCAAACTAGTCAACCAGCCAGGCGTATAGGTAACCTGTGTGAAGTCTGGATTTGCCAAAGAAGATTGCTCTAGATTTATATGGGCTGTAAATTGGATGGCTTCTTAAATACAAATCAAAGGGAAACAATCCAAACGAAATTCACATCAGAGTTACGGACATTCAAGGAGGTATGCCATTGTACTGACCTAGCCTAGTGAAGCCAAGCCTAATCCCAGAAGTGTAATAAATTTGTAAGATTGTTAATTTGAGAATGATACAAAGGAGCGGGACGATCTTGTATCTATCCATAATGGCGAGGACAGTTTTATCGGCTAAACTGAAAATAATCGTCATTGGTGTACACCTTCACACCGTTCGGGAAGTTATCATCGTTTTAAGTAGCAGCAGCTTCAATGCCACCGCTTTTGTCATCGTCGTCTTCACCGTTCGATGGTGAACGTTATCATTGTTACTGGTTCACTATTTGACTCCGGCTCTGATGTTGTTGGGCGAACAATGTCATTTTAGATGATTGTGTTCCTTTTATTTGGTCATTGGTTATAACCTCTTCTTTCTCCCAATCCAAGGTTTGAACATCCGCAAATTGTGCAGTAAATCTTCGCGGAGCAGATTCTTTTATTTTATTGAATGCACCATGCTTCACCGATGGTCAGCATCAAACCAAGCATTCAAGCAGCAACGACCATCTCGAATTTGGTCAACAACAATAGGAGAACATTGCGCCATCCTTCCTATTCCAAGAGACCAGTGGTCGACAATTTTCATTCTAAGCCTCACCAGAAAACTCATTGAGTTGCCTTAGTCAAGGAACAATGCAATTTCATCCCCTTGCAGTCCTTCCCCTGCATCTTGTTGCGGTTTGGCCTAGGCCTCATATGTACGTGTTGCTCATCGTTGTTGTCGTTGTCGTCAATGTTGAAATTTATGTTTCCTTGTTAGCAACATAATTGGAAGTGTCGTCAATGATCGTTGATCGTTGTTGTTAGCGGCAGTCATAGCACAATAGCATCACATTCATTGAGACTACCATCAACGCATACCGATTCTCCATTTTCAGAGGGGAAATCGTTTATTCATC
The DNA here is from genome assembly GCF_050003625.1 of Haematobia irritans. Lineage (NCBI taxonomy): Eukaryota > Metazoa > Arthropoda > Insecta > Diptera > Muscidae > Haematobia > Haematobia irritans. The sequence goes on from NC_134400.1 coordinate 1,753,328, forward strand.
ATCTCTCTGCTCCGCACTTGGCCATGGATGTAGAACACAACGATTGGTGATCGTGTGCTCTTATAATCATACAGTTTTGCGCGTTTGTTGCCGTGAACTGCAGAAAATCACATCTGATGGCTTGAGTTACACATTTCATATCGGTGCATCTTGCTACACTGAGCCAAATGAAATTCAGAAAATTCTTTTTCAATAGCAAGCACTCATTGATTTTTTTGTTTTTCTGAGAATCAAACCAAATCAATTCAGTATTAAAGGTTTTGCCCAGATAACCCTTAACCCTTGGTTAAGCTACTCTTGTAGATTAGTCGACCCATGGTTTTAAGCTGAAATCAAAACAATAATAATCTCAAATATATTCAAAAAATAATCGTAAACTATTCCGAAAGAAGAGTACCGAAATTCTAACTATAATGATCTTCAATCAGAACCTTTTTGGGCGAAAGGACAGCTTGAGAAACACAAAAGGCTAAAATCGTAATCATTGAGGGCTTTAAAGGTAGGTGAACTACTCAGTTGAAGAATTCTCTGAGTTTACTATTAGTCCCTTTATGCAAACCAATTTCCATTCTTTCCTTGTCCAAATCCACATTTCCCTCGGTGTAGCTATTGACATCGTTACATTGGTGACATTTAGGAAATCCATTACTTTTGACGACTAAGAGTGCCAAGACACTGTTGTATGGCTCAATGGCATTTATACGATGAACATGCAACATAAACGCCAATGTCCTTCGCCCAACCCAAGGATACAACGATGTTTGTCACCACCAATGGGGAATAATATTCACATAGTTCTTGGCCATGAAATCATGTCCCTGTGCGAAAGACGGCGTCATCCAGACCTATCCCTTTTCCATGAAGGATGATGACAATTTCTAAATTACTGCACTTGGTAATCTATGGACGCACGTTGTCTTAAGCTATTATTTCATAAGCGATTTTTGATAAATGCACTCCAGAAAATGTAAGAGTCAGCGAACCAACATGCATACGGGTGCCATTACATCGATACATAGGCATGGATCTATGGTCTACAGAGAATTGATCGTTTCGACTCGATGTGTCCATATGAAGTCCATAAAGTAAACGCTGAACACTTGAATGGTCAATTGGGAATATGAAACACTGCTGAAATCTTCTCTCCTCCGCTTCGGTTAGTCTTACAATAAACACCAGCAAGCATGATACCCAGATGCATACAATGGACCAATAAAACAAAGTTATAACAAAGATTTTGTCAGCAACTGGAGTGGGACAGAAGTGGGGAAATTGTAGCTGGACATCTGACCACCCATGTTATTATGGCTCGTCTTGTTAGTTTGTGTTTAATAGGAGGAAAAGTGATTGAACGCAAATTTATATTATGACCCATGAAGAAGAAAGAAGTGCCTATATTATTACCTTCCTATAGAAACGTTAATGGTCCAAACCTACCAAGTACTGGATGCTCAAATGAGATGCTATATCCTTCACCATCACTATTGATTGCAGGGAAATTCCCAGCAAAAGGAAACCGCAGTCAATTATCTCTCACTTGTTAAGTATCCGAATAAATCCATTTTATGTTGCAAAAACTGGGCAAACATTAACATTAGCCTATCACCACGACCCAGAAGTAGTAGAAGAGGTTGATAGTACTACCTTCGAATTGACACATAGAGCAACGATGTCTTAGCCGTCTGATTTTTTACAAAAAAAATATTTAACGCGATTTTTTTTTTTTTTTTTTTAATATGTTGCTTTAGTGTTACACTACCTTTTCTCTTATTGTATTTTCGCCGAAACGATGCTGTCATTTTTAATTCATAATATTGTGAGGGGTCCTGCATCCAAAAGCTATGGCAAGGTCCTTCATATTTTGCTATCAATTTCGAGAATGTTACACCCTTTTTTTGAAACAAAATCGTCATAAGAGATTGCACCGTAATGTGAACACGGTTGTCACAGTTGGTAGAAAATTCTAACAAAACTGGTGAATTTTTTTACAGTTTGGTAGATTGGTAGATTGGTAGAATTCTTGGTGGTTTGGTAAATTTTGCAAAATATTCCTCTCCAAGTAAGAGGTATTTCATACATGTTCTATAGAATTAAAATTGGGACAAAATTTTCTATAGAAATAAATTTTTGACAAAATTTTCTATAGAAATAAATTTTTGAAAAAATTTTGACAAAATTTTCTATAGAAATAAAATTTTTACAAAATTTTCTATAGAAATAAAATTTTTACAAAATTTTCTATAGAAATAAAATTTTTACAAAATTTTCTATAGGAATATAAGTTTGCAAAATAAGTTTTTTTGTTTGGTAAAATGTTCTTCTAATTTTGGTAGATAATTTTTGGCTCAAGTGGCAACAGTGAAGGTGAAGCACTGTTAGGACTCGGCTTTAAAAAGAAGACCCCTTATTATTGAGCTCATTATGGATTCGGACAGTGATAAGAGAGAAGTTCACAACTGTACCTAGCCATTTCGCGTAAGCTAACCTAGCTTTATGTTAATCGCCTTTATCACCGAAGTGAATCTTTCACAGTTTCGAAATATTTTCAAATCTTTATATTATACTTTTAAATACTAATAAAGGCCTTACATGAATTATTTTACTCCGTTCCATCCAGCTCCATTGTCCATGGAGAGTGTGGATATACGAGAATTTCTTTATATAGATAAGTATCTGGGTGTGTTGGAAAATTGTTAATTCTAACTTTTTCATCATAATTTATTAATAATGATTTGCACAAGAAAATTAGTACAATTATTGTTAAAGTAAATTGAAATTTTGTTATTCATTGTGCAGCACATCGTAACAATCATCCATACACAGACAATTTCTCTCTGCTAGGCTATGTAGATGGCCCATCTGTCCGTTCTACTTACGGCCGAAAGAACCAATAACCAGAAATGAAGCTGTGAAGGCACCATTCTTTGTAATGCAAAACAAAGTGTCCGTATGGAAGCGAACAGGTCCTAACTGAAACTCTAAATTGCCATTGTTGTCTTTCATCGATGGACAAACGTCCATGGGAAAATTAAATCCACCCACCTAATGTAGTACTAAGATATGAACGAACACTCATATTCTACAGAGTGGCAATGAAGAGTATAGGATGAACAGCATGATAGAAAGAAAGAGAAGTGCGGAATTGAATAATATCTGCATTGAATAAATTTAAATATAAGGAAACTTATGTTTTGGAAATTGAGTTACCAGCCAGTAACATTTTAAGTAGCATAGGGTAGAAGAAAAATCGAGTTAGCAAACTCCATAGCTCAATGGTTAGCTTTGCCGGGTAGTCAAGAGTTTAATTTCGGACTGCAAAACAACAACATTTTGAATTTTTCTTTGTATTGTTAATAAAGTTGTACATTTAGACACTCTATAATAAGGAACAATTCCCGGAGATATATTCAATAGATCCTTCTCTTCGATAGGATCGGGTATTTTTAGCCATATTTCTCTGGACTGAGGAGATATATCAGCAATATCTGTGCTCGCTTTTTTCTTATAATATCTGGTCACTCTAATCTCCTGGGAATATTCAAGTAAAACTAGAATATAAAGCCAATGTTAGTGTATAGTAAGTTTACTTAATATTGTTGCTAATGAGCAATTGTTTTCAACCAATATTTTATACATTTACTATCCTCCGACCATTTCATCTGTTTCAAAATTACCACAAGCTCCAGTATCGTCACCACAGTCGCTGCCACAGCACTTTATCTATTATAAGTGTAAAGTAGAAGGTAGAAATAGCATCTGCTGATTTTAAGCATAAAATGAAGGGAAGGAATTCCTAGAAATATATCGAATTTTTATTTCGCCTTAATATGAAAATTCGTTTTTAAAAATGTTTTCAAGTAAGTTAAGTATTGAGCCAAAAGTTTTTTTATTCCTTCAGATAATAAAACAATTTTTCATTTATTGTATGAAATTATTAAATTCAATTTATTACAATAACGATAAAGTTCATTCTAGTTACGCAATTGTTATCGTTGGCCCAACTTGAAGGACAAATTTCGTTAATAGTTTGAAACATTGTTTTACCAATGTACGCCCCTTTAAATATTTGTTCTGTGCACAATAAATTTCTGATGTCAGTCCACTCCTGTAAAAAATGTTATCGATCCATGCGGTGTCCTTTCTTCCTCTAAAGGGGTTCCTTCCATCTTTGTGCAGATTATTTGTGGCAAACATTTATATTTGTGGTTTACTATGGTTACTGATTTGTGAGATTTTTTCCGTATTTAAAAAAGCGATAGAATTCATAGAGTATTGCAAAATTTTAGAGGATTCTACTTTATTCAATTATCATAACATACATGGAGGATTACTTCCCTGCTGCAAGAGTATACAAATCTCATTACTATACAAATTTCAGTTACAGTTTGGCCAATAGTACAATATCCATGAGCAATATCCAAACAATTATAGCTAATCCTATACTTTTCCATTCATGATGTTGATATTGTATTGCGTAAGTCAGTCGGTCAGGCAATCATTAAGTTTTGCTGGTCAGCCAGCCTTCTTCTAAAGTCCCACCTAGTGAATGTTGGACTGTATGTCTTTAATTTCTCCCTCTCTCTCTCTCTCTCTCTCTCTCTCTCTCTCTCTTAACAGCCATTGAAAATGGGAATATAAATGAGAATAGGCTGGATAAATAGTTGACTGTTTGGCTCCTTTACATCCCCAGATGGACAGGCTCCGTTACATAAGCACTATTTAAAATGTACAAATAATTGGAGCATAATTTGATTATTTGCTGGCTCGGTTGCTTGCCAGCTAACTTTCTGTTGTAGATGAAAATGCACCCGAACTGTAAAAGACAGGCCAAGAGACCTGAAGATTTACACATATTTGCATAGACAGAACCAAATCTATGTTGGTTCTTTCATAATGTATGCACAGTCGATGAATGTTGAATTAGGATTGAGTTGCCTTGGAATATAATGAATAGGCTTTATGTATGGTTTAATAAAGTTCTAATACCAGAATGTTACCCAGCAAAAACTCTCATTACCCGGTAATCTTGTAGGTAAGCCTATTTAAAAATTAATAACCACTTATTAATTGGCATCGCTTCGGATTACATTTACATACGCATGTCCTAGAAGGAAAGTACTTCTCCCCAGGCATACTTTCGGCCATAAAATAAGTAGTGCATTTAAAGCATATAATCACCTAATATGTAATGACTTATTCGTAGATACACCAAACCTTGCAAAATAGCCACTTATTGTCTCAGGCAACCAAATCTCGAAAATATTGATTTCTATCGCCGATTACAATGAATCAAAATATGGCGAGTGATGCTGTAATAGAAGAACTACTTGAATAGAAACGAATATTGTATAAATAAACAAAAAATCTAATAAATAATCTAAATAAGATGCAAATTAATTTCACACTTAAAATAGAAATAAATGTAGGTTGTTTAAGGGAATTGGATTCGTGAATTACGTTATAATATACCCAATAGCCAATTCACATAAGGTTCAAAATCTACTAAAAGTGGATTTTAAGTCTCTTTTTTATAAGGCAAATGGCATTTGAATTTTAGTTAAAGCGCATTTTGGAAATGTAATGTGAATGAGGTATAAGAAAGCATTTATTTAAAACATAATATGACAATGTCATTAAACACAATTATTATGAAATATTTGTGATAAAAATTTCTTAACGGAACAATTTTCAGAATTACCGTTACATTTCATATTCTTTTTGATATTTTATGTAAGTGCTCGATTATGTGAATAATTATACCTAATGGTACCATCATTTATTCTATTTTATTAATTAATCAATGACTGTACAACTGCCTAAAAATTTGAGAATAACAATTCGAAAATTACCGAGAAGTATTTATTTTTGTCATTACAAGTTAGTCATTATAACTCGCCGCAATGTAATGCAACGTGTAATGACAGCTTTACTCCTGGTAATGTCAATTGTAATGAGATGTGGTTACCTAGTTTTTGCTGGGTAATTTAGTAAACGACATTCCACACTGGTTCATAATAAGATATAGCCACCAAAGTTGTAACTTCTTGAGCTCCCTGCACTGAAAAAAATATTGTCGTGAGGTCAAAGATTTCATGTCTTTAAAATACGAATGCAAATTTAGCTTAGCATAGAATACTCATTTCCCCAATATAAAGTTTTTTTCCTTGTACAAAAGTCGATAAACTTTTCAATGAAGTCGTATTGTCCTTATAATTAAGCGATTTCACTTAAAAATGGGTATCATAACATGAATGAAAACATTTGTGGGCTAAGGTCAAATTGACTTCAACAATTGAGAAAAATTCTTCAAATTTAATGAAATTGTTTTAAATTTGTTGTCTTTTTGCATCTTGACTACAAAGAAAAAAATCGTTCAAATATAGGACATGTTTTTCAACACTTTCTTTTAAAGATGTTTTTTACTTGAAACATAGCATAATTTCTACTGGAAATCGAGTCTTAATTTGGAAAATAAAGTTGTCGTTAACTCCTTTATTTCTATAGAAAATTTGTTAAAAATTTTATTTCTATAGAAAATTTTGTCAATATTTTATTTCTATAGAAAATTTTTTCAATATTTTATTCCTAAAGAAAATTTTGTTAAAATTTTATTTCTAAAGAAAAATTTGTCAAAATTGTATTTCTATAGAAAATTTTTTCAAAATTGTATTTTCTATAGAAAATTTTTTCAAAATTTTATTTCTATAGAAAATTTTGACAAAATTTTATTTCTATAGAAACTTTTGTCTAAATTTCATTTCTATAGAAAATTTTATTCCTATAGAAAATTTTGTCAAAATTTTATTTCTATAGAAAATTTTGTCAAAATTTTATTTCTATCGAAAATTTTGTCAAAATTTCTATATAAACATCAAGAATCTACCATTTTTGGTAGAATTCTAATAACTGTGGCAATTGTGATCACAATTCATAGGCCTTCGTATGCATTCAATTTATAATCCAAATCAATGACTGTAAATGTATTGGTGCTAATAAGTGAATGAATGCAAATGAAACAAACGGCATTACAATGCGGTTATTGTAACATATTCTATTATCTCCATATGCATTGGTGGGAATGAGAATACTGCAGAGCCTGAGATATTGAGGTAGATATGTGTGTGAAAATATATCTCTGATGTCTATCCATGCTCTTGATGAGATGTCTGTGCCCTAGACAAGACTTTATACACACTTTAGTATGATATGACCTTACAGGTGTGTTGGTATGTCAATGATTTGTTGTTGCTTAATTGTCCGTGCGTATATGATTGCCTTATAATGAACATACAAACGTGGGCATATTGATTCGCAATCGTATACTTACACAGTATAACTTCCCAGCAAACAAATTGTCAATTCAACCCAATTCTTTGCTATTAATAAAAATCCTTTGTCTTCTGACAAACATGTTACATGTTCACGGTCCAAAAATAACATTTTGCTCTTAAAACATGTTTGAGATGATCATATCCCTTCCCTGGGTGTAATAGGATAACTTCCGCTCATGTAAAATCTATTGCTTCTGATCCAATTTTCATGGCGTTGTTTGGCGACACTTTTTTTGCTGGGTTACCATAGTGATTTGTGTATGTGTGTGGTTATTTATATGGAGCGTACACACGAAATGCACAAACATCCGGTCAATTTGCATTCTCCTACATTCACACTCATAACGCTAGGTCCGGTGAATTTTGTCAGGTCACGTACAGCAATGTCTTTTATAGGTGTGTCCTTTCCTTAGCCTTATTGTTCGGTTGCATGTTTAATTTTTTGTTGTTGTTTACAACGTACTTAACGCAATCATGATGGCCCCGATGTCCAGAATGTTCCTTTAAATTAGTTTCGAGGTAAATTTAAATTTTATGTAATTATTGAGAGCCTCAATTGCGACGTTCCTCTCTCGATAATGCATCTCCACTGCTTGACAACTCTTCTGGGACTGCTTAACATTAATATTGAGAAATGAATATGGGTGATTTAATTTAAGCCACAAATATGGTCGGTCATCCAGAGCTTAAAGTTTTAATGGCATCACTTGGCCAGCCAAATATTTTTGTTGTCTCCAAAGAGATGTGATGCGAAGCGAGACAAACGCACCTCCCACATCTTACTTGGGCGGCCAGTACATCTGTCATTGGAAATATTTACAGCTTTTTGTCGCAAATTGCCTCATTATGGTAAAACACTTTCACCATGGATAAGCGATAAGATACGGGCTATGGTCAAATGCCTGGTTTGGCTCAGTTTGATTTTCATCGTTGCTGTTGCCGTGGCCTCGTTTAGTTTTATTTTTCCATCTGCCTTCATTTTCTGACTCCCTCGGGCGTATAAGTGATATTAAATTTAAATGGAACAAATTATACCGCATCAAATTGAGTCTTGAGTAATAAGGGAGTATGAACAGAGCAAAGGATACAAATTGAGAGATGAGTTGAGATGTGAATAAAGGACAAATTCAGTTCAGATTTGAGTAAAGGACAATACAGGAATTATATAGCGTAGGTTGGGCTCTTCGGTCCTCTGCTGTGGTATTCTTCGGTTTAATGCAATCGGCTGTCATATTCCGTGGCACTAGATATCGAATATAGTTGTGTCGTATTTCGACGACGTAATATTAAAGTGATACAAAAAGCAAAACTGAAAAAGCCCTTAACACAGATCTAAAGATTTTGTTCTTAATTTAAAGCTTTCGGAATTGACACTGGGCCAAAGAATTTTGATTGTTTTGTTCAACTACTTTATGTAAAAAAAACACAAATATTGAATGATACAATTTTTGAATAATTGTATGAATATATCCATTTTATAGTTGAAATGACTAAATGTAAATTTCTCAAAATAGATTTAGTGAAAATCGGTGCTTCGTATAACATACTTATTCATGAAAAATTACTATTTAATGACAAACAAGTATATATGGCCGTAAGTTCGGCCAGGCCGAATCTTATGTACCTCCACCATGGTTTGCGTAGAAACTTCTACGAAAGACTGTCATCCACAATCGAATTACTTGGGTTGGTTTATCTTAAAACTTCTTAACATCGTTTTCTAAATTGTGAGTTAGTCCATACGTGGTATATATTAGACAAAATAGTTATGTATAGGTAAGTCTGCAAATAATTACGAATCGGTATGGACTTTTTGCACGGTACGTAGAGAGCCAGAATTGAAATATGGGGGTCGCTTATATGGGGGCTATATACAATTATGAACTTGATATGAAGCAATTTTTGTGTGATTGGGGATCGATTTATCTGAGGGCTATATATAACTATAGACCGATATGGACCTAGTTAGGTATGGTTGTTAACGGCCATATACTAGCACAATGTACCAAATTTCAACTGACTCGGATGAAATTTGCTCCTCCAAGAGGCTCCAAAACCAAATCTCGGGATCGGTTTATATGGGGGCTATATTTGATTATGGACTGATATGGGCCACTTTTGGCATGGTTGTTAAATATCAAATACTACCACCACGTACCAAATTTCAACCAGATCGGATGAATTTTGCTTCTCCAAAAGGCACCGGAGGTCAAATCTGGGGATCGGTTTATGTGGGAGCTATATATAATTATGGACTGATAGGAACAAATTCCTGCATGGTTGTTGGATACCATACACTCACATCACGTACCAAATTTCAACCGAATCGGAAGAATTTTGCTCTTCCAAGGGGCTCCGGAAGTCACATCTGGGGATCGGTTTATATGGGGCCTATATATAATTATGGACCGATATCGACCAATTTTTGCATGGGTGTTTGAGGCCATATATTAACACCACGTACCAAATTTCAACTGAATCAGATGAATTTTGGTCTTCCAAGAGGCTCCGGAGGTCAAATCTGGTGATCAGTTTATATGGGGGCTATATATAATTATGGGCCGATGTGGACCAATTTTTGCATGGTCATTAGAAACCGTATACTAACATCATGTACCAAATTTCAGCCGGATCGGATGAAACTTGCTTCTCTTAGAGGCTCCGCAAGCCAAATCGGGGGATCGGTTTATATGGGGGCTATATATAATTATGGACCGATGTGGACCAATTTTTGCATGGTTGTTAGAGACCATATACTAACACCATGTACCAAATTTCAGTCGGTCGGATAGAGGCTCCGCAAGCCAAATCGGGGGATCGGTTTATACACCCAGAAAAAAGGGGCTCTAATGCCAACTGAACTTTATTTTAGTTCATGAAGTTTAGTTGATTTTAGTTAAACTTTGCACAATATGAGTAAATGTTCCTTATTTGAATAATTTTTTGCTAACTTTAATGACGTGAACTAAAAATAAGAAAAAAAGTTTTACACAAATATAGTGCACAATTTTACTAAAAAATAAAATAGTTCATATTTTCCTAAAATGACAGAAGTTTGCTTAAATTGAGTTCATAAGTCTCTCAAATGAGTAAATTTTACTAAAATTGTACCTGTCATGAACTTCGTATAGCGCTAAAGACATTTTAACAATTTTTAAATCCAATTTTTTCTTTCAACATATGAAATTTTCTTAAACAAGAGAAAAAAATTAATTATTTTTAATAAAATTTCTTCAATTTGACAAAAAGTATTAACTTATTTGTAACATGTTGCAATTAGAAAACTATTTAAGTTAAAATTTTCTAAAATAAACCTACATTTTCTTCAACGGTGGGTTCACTTTTTTTTGGGTGTATGGGGGCTATACGTAAAAGTGGACCGATATTGCCCATTTGCAATACCATCCGACCTACATCAACAACAACTACTTGTGCGAAGTTTCAAGTCGATAGCTTGTTTCGTTCGGAAGTTAGCGTGATTTCAACAGACGGATGGACGGACATTGTCATATCGTTTCAGAATTTCACCACGACCCAGAATATATATATACTTTATGGGGTCTTAGAGCAATATTTCGATGTGTTACAAACGGAATGACAAAGTTAATATACCCCCATCCTATGGTGGAGGGTATAAAAATATTTTGGAGACTATGTGCGTCTGTCAATTCATTTGTTCTTCGTCTTTTTGGCATTAAATTTCGTTATACAAAATTGTATTATTTTTGGATAAAACATGCGTCATTTAAATTTCTATCAACAAACAAATGTCCGAAATTACCCTCAGGGATAGGTGGAATTAGGAGGGAATTTTTTACTACAATATTTGCAGGGCACTTTGTACCCAACTAAGTCTTTAACTGCCAACAATATATTTAAATTTAAGACCACCATGCAATAATATTGGGACCATGTTTTTTTTTTTTTGTATTTCATGTATGAAGTCTATGAGTGTATATGGTTGATTGTTTGGGTAATTGTAAATATTAACGTGGAATTAACATAAAAAACATAAAAATATTTTCAACAAAACAACACAGAATAAATCAAAACAATGTTGCTGCAATACAAGAAGACAACAATGCACAAAACATCATACACAGATTGTATGCAATGACTTACAACCATAATAATGTGCCGGAGAGTGTAAGAACTGATGTCCCATTTGAAATTTAGCTAGGATTTGTCCAGTCAGGCCTGATATAAAAAAATATGACTACCTTACGAGGAAATATAGGAAGTGTTAAGTTTAAGAACGTAAGGCGTATTTAAAGTAAGTTCGAGATTTTCCTCGTAGTGAGGAATTTTTATCCTACGGTGCCTTAGATAATGCTGGTGACATTTCTGAGTGTTTTAAAACATCTATGTGGAAAAACATGGTATAATTTATGCCTGTCGTCGGATAGTTGTGGTTAAAGGACTTTGACAGCAAATCAGTAATAATTTAAAATTTGTTTCTCAATATTAAATACACAAAACTCAAATTTGAAAATAAATTGCGTGTGAAATGTTTTGGCTCCAAGTCATTACCAAAATCATTAAAGCAAAGACATCATCTTTGCTTGCGGGGAAAATTTTGTCATTGTGCATTTATGTCCGCATGGGCCTTACGATCAAAGCAACATTTTCGGAATTGCATATTGCTTTTCTCAGCAACTGGATATAAAGAGAGTCCATGTGCATATATTTGTGTTGGTATATGATGCATGAGAACTTGCAACAGCTGTTGCTTAAGGCCAAAAATTATGCTCGAATTTTTGGTATAAAAACAAAAAAACTAAACTTTTTAATGTTCACAACGGATTTTTAAATGTTTTCATTTTCGGTTAAAAACAACAGTTCTGGCAAACGAAACTCTAAGAGAAACACAAGAATATTTAAAAGTTTACCCAAAATAAACTTCCAAGCATGCATATGGCAATGGAATTTTATTAGTTCGCATTAAACAGGGTATACATTCGCGTTTGTAGACAAATAAATGAATGGTTCTAATGGAATTGTGAAAGGAAATAAGGCAGCAATTTCGACATGGCAGTATTTCATATATATTCTTATGGTCCCTGTACTGATAGAAAAAACTTCGTTATATTAACGAAATGTGTCATTGAAATTGAGCCAATGAAACAAATTCGTTGATATAACGACATTTTTCGTTATTATAATGAATTTTCTCTTAATCAATGAAACGTTTCGTACTATTAACAAATATTTTCATTTATTATATCAATGAAATAGTTTCGTTAGCTCAATTTTAATGAAATTTTCTTTGTGTGTGAGCATAGGAAATATTTAAAAATTTAGACGAGAGAGTTTCAATTCTGTTTGATTAAACTTTCGGTAATTTCCATTGGATTAAATGAAAAAGTAATGCAAGCGTAGTAGAAATAGTTTTATACAAGCACCAAGGACTGATGTATTTAGAAGCCCTATTGTTTTTTCTATAAGAAATCGGATTGTAAAGCACAATTCGAGTCGATGCGTATGAAAATATGGTTACCAGAAATATCGGACCTACGCCCAAAAGTGTTCACAGTTCACTGTCCAAAAATAAAATTTTGCTCTTGAAACATGTTTGTGGTGATCATATTCCTTCTCTGTGTATAGACCAAACTTTAGTTATACCGATCGACTGTGAATAATAATTTTTCATTTACAATTGGTTCTGATAGATAATAAAAATTTTTGACTTACACTCCATAGTAATAATAAAGTCATTAAAGTTTAATATACTCCCCCCGTATTAGGATGAAGTATGCAAATACACAAATCAAATTTCCGATACAACTTTGATAGAAGAATTCCGTGGATTATTACCCTACAACTCAATGTCCTTATTTGTTGTGGAGTTTCTGCAGTCCTTATCGCTTACTAATAAAGCTGTCTTGCTCAAATGTCCGTCCGTCAGCTGTCTGTCTGTCCGACAGCATTGCCTTGGGGGTTATCCATTCATGCATCTACCTATTGATTTTAGCTTGTTATGACAAATGGCCAAGGCATGAATAACTGCAAACTTGCCATTTGGCTTTATGAGTGTGCAAAGACAAAGGAGATAACTCCACCTAATTCCATCAGCCAGATATTCTAGTATGGCCCATTGCACATCTATCGGTCATAACTTTGTTGTCCTCATCGCTATGTAACCGCCATGCCATCCATCGATGACGACGGCTTGGAATATCTTGATCTGCCATTTACAGTGTTCTCTTTTTTTCTTGCCAATTCTCCCATTCATATGTTTGGTGATTTGATTTTCCAGCTTTTCATTTCGTTGGATTTGGATTTACTTCCATGGCTCGTTTGGTTTGATGGTTTATTGGTTTGTCGACCAGGTACTCTCAGGCAGCACTCAGACATCCAATACATTTGTGGGAGGGGGTACTATGATTGGTAATCGATGTGAGTCATAAATTTCTACATTAGCTAGACTCCATTGAATGAAGTGAAGTGATTTAGCATGGTTGGTTTGCCAGCCACATTGACTTTGGTGTCTTTGTTAGCTTTTGGTGGCTTAGGCATGCAACACACATCGATCTGCTCATGATTTGGTTGCTCATTCACAAATTGTTCGTCCAAGTCAGTTGTCAACGTGCGTTATTTGTATCTCAGCGTTATGGCTTGAGAGCGATTCGGAGTGTTGGGGGTATTATGGAATTGGTGCTGCATGATTTCACGTGCTGTCATGTCTGAGAAATTAATTCAATAAACATTTCATTGATACGTAATTTATCAAAACATAAAAACAGAACAAATTGTTCCATAAAGCGAGTACACCAATTCCAAGCGGAGCAATGTAATTGGTGCACTGGGAAATCTTATGACATTAGGGCAGGCGAGGGTTAGCTAATCGCATGATTGGAGACCACTCACAGCTGCAACGCTTCACAATACTTACGGATTTACTATTTGGCAGACAAGTTGTCAACTTTTCAAAGTTTGTCCGTCCGTCTCTACAATTTATTTAAATTGAGCGCTGAGGCAAAGCGAAGGTAACGATGGTCATGCCGACATAAATCTTCCCAATATCTCTATATTTACGTATAAGTGTACCTTTATTTATTACTCCTACTGAAAACATATCCAATGACAGCCCTTTGTATGGATGTAAAGCGATTCCAACATTCTTTCAATCGTCAGAGACTCAAATGCACTTTGGCTATTTAATTTGGAATGATTTGAAGGATTATGCGATAACCCCGAAAAAATGGGTTTGGCTTTTTATTCGGAAACATAAATCCCCGCTCATTATTAGATCGATACGATAGTAATATAATATTACGTTTTGTGCTCATATAATTGTAATAAACTGTATTAGTATCTAAAATGATCGTCTCATCATCTCAATGTCAATCAAAAAGGGTCAAATGGCCGCAAAGATCGCTTCAGGTTTTCTGGTATTAAACATTCATATTTGACAGATATACACGAGAAAAAATCATTTAATTAAATTAACAAAGGTTTTCATTAATCGATACCAAATGGTGCACATCTTTAGTTTTTCTCTCGGTATACAATACCAATATAAAAATATTGCTTATTTATCTACTTTACTGTTTGGTAGATTGATAGAATTCTTGATGTTTTGGTAGATATTGCAAAATAACAGGTTGGCTGATAAGTTCCCGGTCTGACACATAGATGGCGTCGCTAGTATTAAATGCATATTATTGTTATATAGTACCAACCTTCAAATGATTCGTGTCAAAATTTGACGTCTGTAAGTCAATTAGTTTGTGAGATAGAGCGTCTATTGTGAAGCAACTTTTGTTATTGTGAAAAAAAGAAAAAAAGGAATTTCGTGTTTTGATAAAGTACTGTTTTCTGAAGGGAAAAAATACGGTGGAAGCAAACACTTGGCTTGATAATGAGTTTCCGGACTCTGCCCCAGGGAAATCAACAATAATTGATTGGTATGCAAAATTCAAGCGTGGCGCAATGAGCACGGAGGACGGTGAACGTAGTGGACGTCCGAGGTAGTTACCGACGAAAACATAAAAAAAAATCCACAAAATGATTTTGAATGACCGTAAAATGAAGTTGATCGAGATAGCAGAGGCCTTAAAGATATCAAAGGAACGTGTTGGTCATACCATTCATCAATATTTGGATATGCGGAAGCTCTGTGCAAAATGGGTGCCGCGCGAGCTCACATTTGACCACAAACAACAACATGTTGATGATTCTGAGCGGTGTTTGCAGCTGTTAACTCGTAATACACCCGAGTTTTTCCGTCGATATGTGACAATGGATGAAACATGGTTCCATCACTACACTCCTGAGTCCAATCGGCTAAGTGGACAGCGACCGGTGAACCGTCTCCGAAGCGTGGAAAGACTCAAAAGTCCGCTGGCAAATTAATGGCCTCTGTTTTTGGGATGCGCATGGAATAATTTTTATCGATTATCTTGAGAAGGGGAAAACCATCAACAGTGACTATTATATGGCGTTATTGGAGCGTTTGAAGGTCGAAATCGCGGCAAAACGGCCCCATATGAAGGAGAAAAAAGTGTTGTTCGACCAAGACAACGCACCGTGCCACAAGTCATTGAGAACGATGGCAATAATTCATGAATTGGGCTTCGAATTGTTTCCCCACCCACCGTATTCTCCAGATCTGGCCCCCAGCGACTTTTTCTTGTTCTCAGACCTCAAAAGGATGCTCGCAGGGAAAAAATTTGGTTGCAATGAAGAGGTGATCGCCGAAACGGAAGTCTATTTTGAGGCAAACCCGAAGGAGTACTACCAAAATGGTATCAAAGAATTGGAAGGTCGTTATAATCGTTGTATCGCTCTTGAAGGGTACTATGTTGAATAAATAAACGAATTAAACGAATAAAAACGAATTTTGACAAAAAAAAAAATTTTTTCTTTGTTAGACCGGGGACTTATCAGCCAACCTGTTATTCCTCTCCACCTACAATGTGCTTAATAAATTTTCTATAGAAATACAATTTTGACTAAATTTTCTATAGAAATAAAATTTTGATCAAACTTTCTATGGAAATAAAATGTTGACAAAATTTTTTAAATAGAAATAAAATTTTGACAAAATTGTATATAGGAATAAAATTTCCACAAACTTGTCTATAGAAATATAATTTTGACAAAATTGTCTATAGAAATAAAATTTTGTCAAGTCATGGTCGAGATTATATGTCCCATCATATGGAAGATTTTATTTGCCTCCAATTGAATTAAAATTTGCACTTCCCCAACATTTAAAACAAAAACTGATTTCGTTGAATTCAATATCCTTGTATGTTATTGCATTCAATAGTCTTCTTTATTCCTAATTGATTTGATTACAAATAGACCGAAGGCCCAGACCACATCACCATACACTTCCAAGGAGTTTCCTATATATAATGAAAGAGTAAGTATGGCTATTCAATGATAACAACAACAGAAGAAGATTAGTTTGTATATATTTCTATGAAAAAATGTTTATGGTTACTTTGAAATATAAAGCCATAGTCTACTTCCACCCTACCATACCATTGGACATTTCCATAGGCCCGTAATCCACTGGAGACCATCATATCTAACAGAATTGTTTTCCCAATGCCTCAATACCACAAGTCATTGAGGCTTTTTGTTTGGTTTTCCGATTTTCATGTTTATTTTGCTTTTTTTTGCCCGGATCTCAGATAGTACCAAATGTTATGATGGAACAATGGACCCAAGAGGGGAAGGCGGATGCAAAAATATGAACGTATGTTGGGCCCATTACTATTGCATTAAAATGTCAGTCTGTCAAGCTCAACAGTACAAATCATTTTTTGATACGCATACTCCTTGCCTCTCTGGCCAATGATTTTTGATCTGGGTATGCGAAAATGTTGAACAATATTCAATCCATTACTCTCTGCTCTTGTGAGTTTGTTCAAATATCCCTCGGGTGATGGCCAATTTTCTTTAGCTGCCGAAATGTTGGCATTTATGTTTTGTGCCTTTACGCATTTAGTTCTTCTCCATCATTGTTTTGCGAGCGCACATATATATCGAACGTATGGCAATTGGAGAGCGAGGTGGAGATGAAGTGGAACTTTTAGTACCAGAATTACTCAAAGTCATTTTTAATCAATTTTCCTTGAAAAACTTGAACAAAAATGGATTAATTTGTGAAATGCTTGAAGTATGTAAAAATCATCAAACTAAAATTTGCAATGCAATAAAAAATGTTTCTTAATTCCAATAGGAAACATATGTCTCTATTGATATTCTTCTTCTTCTTTACCCTCTATGGCGAAAGCCACCTACCATAGTACAATAATTTACATATATGCTGTCTGTCTTCAAACTCGGACTCCAAAATGATAATGAATTCTAACGACAATTCGTCCACCTTAAGCAAAGGGAATCTATCTCAAGCATTCAACATGTGCTATCGTGAATAGTATTATTTCGCCCAGTGTAATCTAACCGTAAGACTTTTCTAATCGTTGAGTAATGAAGTGGTGGCGATAGCAGTTTTGATTTGAGAAACACTTAATGTCATAATAAATGTCTGGTCTTTTTTCTTGATTTATTGCAAAACATACACACATATACAGTCTCTGACTTCTATCTCCTTAATTGTTTGCGATAATCATCGAATGCCTTCCTCCTAAGTGATTTGCTTCATTTCTGTTTTTGCCACAAATTATTCTGATGCCAGCATAGACATCAGGGGCTAGGTTGCTTCGAGTATTTTGTGACCATAAGAACTTATGGAAGAAAGTTGATCCATTTATATTAAGTCGAGCTGCAGGTTTACTCAGTGCACAGATATTGGACTTGTTGGCAAGCTGTTTTTTTGCTTTAAACACGCAATGTTGCATTCTCTGATAAATCAATTGAATATTAAAAGGAAACTTCAACGGCAATTACATGTACATTATAATCGGTATTAGGTTATAATTGAATGCAGTTAGGATTCCTAAGCAGAAAAAAACAATTTAGTAGAGGCAGATAGAACACGCGATAATGTGTAACACCTGAAGGCAGAGGGGTGGCTATTCAAAGCTGTATCTTAGGCAAATCTACAAAAAAGCTTTTTATACCCACCACCATAGGATGGGGGGTATATTAACTTTGTCATTCCGTTTGTAACACATCGAAATATTGCTCTAAGACCCCATAAAGTATATATATTCTGGGTCGTGGTGAAATTCTGAGTCGATCTGAGCATGTCCGTCCGTCCGTCCGTCCGTCCGTCCGTCCGTCCGTCCGTCCGTCTGTTGAAATCACGCTAACTTCCGAACGAAACAAGCTATCGACTTGAAACTTGGCACAAGTAGTTGTTATTGATGTAGGTCGGATGGTATTGCAAATGGGCTATATCGGTCCACTTTTACGTATAGCCCCCATATAAACGGACCCCAAAATTTGGCTTGCGAGGCCTCTAAGAGAAGCAAATTTCATCCGATCCGGCTGAAATTTGGTACATGGTGTTAGTATATGGTCTCTAACAACCATGCACAAATTGGTCCACATCGGTCCATAATTATATATAGCCCCCATATAAACCGATCCCCCGATTTGGCTTGCGAGGCTCCTAAGAGAAGCAAATTTCATCCGATCCGGCTGAAATTTGGTACATGGTGTTAGTATATGGTCTCTAACAACCATGCAAAAATTGGTCCACATCGGTCCATAATTATATATAGCCCCCATATAAACCGATCCCCCGATTTGGCTTGCGAGGCCCCTAAGAGAAGCAAATTTCATCCGATCTGGCTGAAATTTTGTACATGGTGTCAGTATATGGTCTCTAACAACCATGCAAAAATTGGTCCACATCGGTCCATAATTATATATAGCCCCCATATAAACCGATCCCCCGATTTGGCTTGCGAGGCCTCTAAGAGAAGCAAATTTCATCCGATCCGGCTGAAATTTGGTACATGGTGTTAGTATATGGTCTCGAACAACCATGCAAAAATTGGTCCACATCGGTCCATAAATATATATAGCCCCCATATAAACCGATCCCCCGATTTGGCTTGCGAGGCCTCTAAGAGAAGCAAATTTCATCCGATATGGCTGAAATTTGGTACGTGATGTTAGTATATGGTCTCTAACAACCATGCAAAAATTGGTCCACATCGGCTCATAATTATATATAGCCCCCATATAAACCGATCACCAGATTTGACCTCCGGAACCTCTTGGAAGACCAAAATTAATCTGATTCAGTTGAAATTTGGTACGTGGTGTTAATATATGGCCTCAAACTCCCATGCAAAAATTGGTCGATATCGTTCCATAATTATATATAGGCCCCATATAAACCGATCCCCAGATTTGACCTCCAGAGCAAAATACTTCCCATTCGGTTGAAATTTGGTACGTGATGTTAGTATATGGTATCCAACAACCATGCAAGAATAAGAAGTTTTAAGATACCACAACCCAAGTAATTCGATTGTGGATGACAGTCTTTCGTAGAAGTTTCTACGCAATCCATGGTGGTGGGTACATAAGATTCGGCCTGACCGAACTTGCGGCCGTATATACTTGTTTTATATTCATTATATTTGCAACTCAAGTTAAATTGGGAAAATCGCCACTCTGACGTTTGTGTCTACTAGAATTAAAGTTTAGACTTGATGAAATGAATCTAGTAGACGATGAACAAGATCAATTTAAGATCAATTAGGGAGCCACCGTGGTGCAATGGTTAGCATGCCCGCCTTGCATACACAAGGTCGTGGGTTCGATTCCTGCTTCGACCGAACACCAAAAAGTTTTTCAGCGGTGGATTATCCCACCTCAGTAATGCTGGTGACATTTCTGAGGGTTTCAAAACTTCTCAAAGTGGTTTCACTGCAATGTGGAACGCCGTTCGGACTCGGCGATAAAAAGGAGGTCCCTTGTCATTGAGCTTAACATGGAATCGGGCAGCACTCAGTGATAAGAGAGAAGTTCACCAATGTGGTATCACAATGGACTGAATAGTCTAAGTGAGCCTGATACATCGGGCTGCCACCTAACCTAACCTAACCTAAGATCAATTTAAATTAAAGCTGAACTCAGAAAACATCAACTGTACATGTGATGAACCGTGAACATCAATAGTTTGATATAAGAAAGCTTGGTGGTAAGTCAAGAGGTCATGCAAAATTATTTTTCACCAAAAATAACGAAGAGTTAGTAGAGAGCTACAGTGGTCCAAGGTTTATCATGCCCGTCTTGCATACAAACGGTCATGGCTTTAGTCCCAGTTTCAACGGAAGACTAACAAGTTTCTGAGTACCTATTTCCAAGTCTCCCTAAGTAAATCCTATTCCGACTCCGCTATAAAAAGATGGAATATGATCACGAAAAAAGATAAAAGAGAAGTTCACCACATTTGGTATGACAATGACAACTGAATAGTCTATGTCAGCGTTACACTCAAAAAAAAGTGAACTCTCTATTTCACTAAAGCCAATTTAACTTTATTTTAGTTCATGGAATTATTATGTTTGGAGAAAGTTTCCTTTACTCTAATATTTTTTTTTTTCGTACGTTAGTTAAATGAACTAAAAAACGAGAAAAAGATATATACAAATTAAGCAAAAAGATTTACTAAATTCGTATTTCTCACAAAATAGTTCATTATTTCATTAAATTTGTATAGTTTACCAAAAATGCGTCCATCATGAACTTCGTATGTCACTAAAGTCATTCTTGCATTTTTTAACTCAAATTTTTTCCTTCAAACTACAAAATGTTCTTTAATAAGTGAAAAGAAAAATAATTATGTCTAATAAATTTTCTTGAATTTGTCGAAAAATATTTATTTTTGTGATATCGGCGTGATGTTATCGTATACTGTTTAGTTAATATTTTCTAAAAACATTCAAAATTTTCTAAAATTAACCAAAAGTTTTCTTTCTGGTGGGTTCACTGTTTTTTCAGTGTAAATATTGATCTGCCACTGTTTCTAAGCAATCATCATTGCGTAGGACCGTACAAAAATTATGCGAGCAAGATTACAGGGTCTTTATTTTCGGATGCCTACCAAGCATTTGTCATTGATTATCAAAAAAAAGGGCCCTCAACAGCGAATATTACATTGCGTTATTAGGCCGTTTGTAGGACAAAATCACCACGAAAAATAAGCCCTTCACAAAGCAAAAGATACTTCACGTTTACTGCGTATCCCGTTTACTGGCTAATTGGTTTAGTTTTATTTTTCTCCAAAGAAATCCATAGTAGAATGTCTTAAGCAAAAATTCTCAGCAAGTGCCATTTAGTAAATGGCTTTTTAATTCCCACCGTAACATTCAACGGTGACTATTGACTTTATATGCTCATCGCTTGAACTTCAATCCCTGGTCATTGTGTAGACTCCTTTTGTAATTTCCAAAGAAGAAACAAAACATTTCCATAGATTTATTTTCTTTTAATTTACATAATTCAAAAGAGAATTGCGTGATAGAATCTTCAATTTGTGTTCCCTCTCAACCAATGAGAACCCCTGATGAAATCCACTTTCTAATCACACCTCCCTGTCCAGCAGCAACATTTCACAACCAACAAAAAAAAGAAGCTCCAATGACTACCTGAAATTTCAGATGTGGCTACGACGAGAGCATACAGTCAACCTCTTCAACCAATCAACCAGCCAGTCAGTTTGTTTGATTGTTGTTAACTCCAGTTTTAAATATCATTCTTTCATTTCGATTTAAACCATCATATTCACATCATCAATCATAGCCATGAATTTTGCTACTCCTCTGTTCTTCATTTTTCGGAAACAACCACATGCGGTAGACATTCAACCGGACAGCCAAACGAGGCGAAGCGAAAGATGTAATGTCATTCTCTAAAAGCGTTAATCTTCTGTTCATACATTCCAAACGGTCTCCATCAGATTTTTGATATCTTTTGGGGAAGACATTTAATTACAATAATCACATCGATGTTGTATTTACATCTAGCTGTGTATCCATAGAATCCACTACACCGGTTCCGAGCTGGACGGGCAAACTAGGTTTTAGTATAATTTTCCAACTTCAATAGAAATCAAACCGTTTGGCCTTGAAATTGACAGCACAAGGGGTGACGTCTTATTTCTTTGTTTGGTAGCTGGATGTACCACCATACTAGAAATTCTTAATAGGTACCTATTACAATGAAGTCAAATAACAATTATTACGAATAATACAAAAACTGTTCTGCTAAGTGATGATTGAAGGAGGAATTCATATATATAGGAGTTTGGAGAAAAAAGTTTGTGAAAGGTGTGAAAGTAACTAGTCGATTATGTTTAGTTCAATGATAAAGGACCTCCTTCCAATAGCTGTGGGCGTTCCACTTACAAAAGCGTTGGATCACTTTCAATCTCACTAGCAATCACGGTTGCCACTCGAGCAAAAAATAATCTATAATAATTTGGAGAAAATTTTACCAAAAAGCTACCAAAAAAATATTTTGAAAATTGTATTTCTATAGAAAATTTTATCAAAACTTTATTTCTATAGAAAATTTTGTCAAAACTTTATTTCTATAGAAAATTTTGTCAAAATTTTTTTTCTAGAAAAGATTTTTTCAAAATTTTAATTCTATAGAAAATTTTGTGAAAATTTTATTTCCAGAAAAGTTTCTTCCAAAATTATATTTCTATAGAAATTTTTGTAAAAAAAATTATTGCTATAGAAAATTTTGTAAAAATTTTATTTCTATAGAAAATTTTGTCAAAATTTGAGTATCTCTTTATTGGAGAGAAATATTTTGCAAAATCATCATCCAAAACATGAAAAACTCTAGCAAACAGTAAAAAATCTACTATTTTAGAAGGTAGAATTCCACCAACTGTGGCAACCGTGCTAGCAATACTGAGAGGAAAGAAACCACCAGTAAAAAACGTTTTGGTGTTCGAATGAAACTGATATTGAATCTACAAGCCTTTGTATGCAAAATGAGCTTTTACTTCCGGGTGTATCCCGATAGTAAATTTTGAATTATTTAAATTAAAATTTGAATGTTAAACAAAAATGTCTGCTTAATAGCTCGTAAAATTTCCATACCCTTATAAGAGATATGATTTGCAAAGAATAATGGGATTTTCCGTGGAATTTATCAATGGTACTTAACAGCCATCATTTTCATCCTTCGATGTAAGCAATTAGCATCTACATAAGGCTCGTGTTAATATGCGCTTTGTTCTGTTTGATAACCAGGTTCTCATTAGCATGAATTCAAGCGGAAAATTGTGAAATTATACAACAAGGTATGAGGGAGCCAAATGACACCATAAACCCTGCAAATATTCTACAAAACCGTGGTATACTCATACCATACATCGTGTGATGCGGGTCACTCATTCCCGAAGGGTTGGCCATCTCCACACGATGAAATTGCACTTTGACGCTGCATAGCTGATAAGCCTTTTTGTGGTTATCCCAACACATGTCTGCACAACAAGGGGGAGGTAAGAGTCATACCTGCTGCTGTCTGAGCCAAATAATGCGGGCTTTGTCAAGGTCCGACGAAGAAAGTCTAGTCCACCATTTCATTTTGGTATTTTTTCTTTACTATCTGCTAACATAGAGGGGATTGGTGTATTTACATGCAAAGCTAATTTGAACAGTTTAAAATCTTAAATAAATAATTGCCTCTCTACTTCTCTTAATAAGTCAGATGTAAATTCATTAAAATTAATTGTAAATCTTAGTGCAAAAATAATCAAAAAAAAAAAAAAAAAAGATGGAAAGAAAACAGTGAGAAGCAATTATAAATATTTTGTGGTGTTGAAAGTACAATTAAAAAATTTTACTTGTAGTTTTTTGATCTGCATTCCAAGCCAATTGATTTTAGGTCAAGGCTTTACATACTTAAAACTAAAACACACATCTCGAGTTTTTCATTTTATTATAAAAATTTATTATAAAAAGCAGCCAACTTTTTATAAAAATTAAAATTCGATTTTCAAAAAAATTCATTAACCCTCTAATGCCCCAATTATTTTGCCAGCTGATTAAATTTTCAATGTTAACGACACAAAAGCAAAAGAACTAAGCAAGAAAAATTTATATGGTAAAATGCAGCATATGCTGCAAAGCCTCTTGAATAGTTTTAAATATGTTTTCTTTTTATTTTGCCCATTTTTGTTGTCTTAAGGTGTGTTTTACTAAAAGCTTCCTTATTAAATGAAGAACGGCTAAAGGCGGGCTTGGGCATTAGAGGGTTAAGATTTGAGACTAATTTTTGAAGCCGACTAATATCATCATATCTCTTATTTATTTTCTTGGTGCAGCGTCACGAATAAGCATAGACACAACTAACCAACTTTCCAAGATAACTTAGGAACCAAGAGTAAACCAAATTGACATTTTGCAATATTGACTTTAGATTTTCAAATTTCGAGAAATATTTCTCAGACATGTTTAGGCCATTAATAAACACAAACACAGCATGTACACACACACACACACTTTTATGTGTCTACATAAAGAGCCACAAAACAAACATTTAAATGACCAAGTCTTTATTTATCGTTCAATATCTTTCCCCGTAGACTTGGAAACGGATTTCGATTCTAATTCTGGTTCAAATGTCTTGAGGCCGTTTTTTGGGTAATCTGTCGTTAGACCTAAATTAAAAGAGTCCAGCCATCTAGACAACTCGTGCTATTTGCGGCCATTTGGCATATAATACTCAGCACCTATCTTAACCCGTGAACGTTATGCCAAAGAAGCATTCCCCTAGATACATTTGCCAATAGAGCCTAAACTAAACAACTTTGGGCAGTGAAAATTGTTTCGATTTTTGTTTCATAAGCCAGAGTGGCCTTTACACAAAATTAATGATCCAACGAAATTGACAAATATTTGCTATTTTTGCCTCAGCAATAATACATTTTACCTGACCCAGGCGGCAAGGCAATGGAGAAATTTATACAATGATCTCGCTATTGAGACGAGACCCAGACAAGTTGAATACTTGCCCATTATGGGCCATCATCAATTATAGGAAAAAATAAAAAACGCGGCTAAAAAACCTAAACAGAATTAGGCAAACCAAATACGATAAACAAATTAGAAAAAATCGTTAATATATTGCTTGGTTGGTTTGAAAATTCAAAAACTCCATTAAAACTTCAACCAGATGTTACTTGGCATACCAAAATTATGAAAATAAGAAAAATTCCTAAATCTCCATATGCTATGGGAAAAAGTGTCATTTCAATATCGAATACCCCAGCCAGGAGCCTTCTCCCCAAATACACACACACTCATAACGGAGCACCTAATCATATTCACTAGATGCCAAAATTTGTATGCATTTTTCATTTGAATTTCATCGTTGTCAACGCTTCGTAAATGATGATAGCCGCCGGAATACTCTGGCGAAAATCATTGCGGTATGGAAAAAAACCAATTAGCGGTTTTAAATTCCATTTAAAAAGCCATCACGCCTCTTTAATCACAGCGTCTTTATCCGTTCATCCATCCATCCGCTTGTCCGTACGTCTGCTCGCCCTTCTGTGATTCTATAGTGATTTTGTGTGTTTGGTTAGTGGTAATCGATACCTCGTCGCTTATATCAACGCATTTTTCATTTTTGTTGAAAAAAAAAACTTTTTTTGATGTTAAACATCTGAAAAAATCGCTTAAAATGCAAAATACTAAAACCATCATCAAAATATCAAATTTCAAAATATGCTTTTTTATGTTTGAGAGTGAGCTTGAACAACTGAACCGACTAACCATAGCCAAAAGAAAACAACAAAAAGAAAGTTTATTGTCAGGGGTAGTCGACTATAATATACCCTTGACACAGTCGTGCAAATTTCAATTTGTTTGTTAAGGGTTATTTCCGCATCTGAGTCTATTTCACAAAAATTCGGCAAAGTAATTGTACTTGTACGAAAACTTCTGTGGCCATATAAGTGCATCAATTGCGGCAGACATATATGGGTTTATATTGCAATATCAAAATTTTTACCTTTAAATGCGCGAAAAGTATATGACAGCATCATCTGAATCGATTTGGCTAATACTATACATGCCAGTCTCATAGGCATAGTTAAATATAACTTGCTAAATTGTACGATCGGTTAATAAACAGGTTCTATCTATATCTAAACCAATTTGTCTGAAACTTAGCATGTTTTACGAAACTCACAGGAAATTTTCGAAATATCAAAAAGATGGGTGACTAACTACGTCAATCGCTGATAAATAAACTAGCAGCTATATATAAATCTGAACCGATTTATTCCAATCCATAGGGCTTTTTTTTGACTAAGAATACGGTTCTAAGACGATTTGTATAATGAACGATGAATCTCAGACTGCTCCCTATAGGGATCAAATTTATTTCTAAACAAAAATAATAAAACTTTTCTGTTTTGTATATTGATATATTGGTTGGATGTATTGAATAATTACAACGAAGACAAAAACGATAAATCGCTTACGATATTTTTATAAAATTGTGTTGTTTTTTATTGATATTAAGCTTACAAATCTAATACGACATAATTTTTGAATATTGGATTTCTTTATCGGTTTTGTATGTGATAAAATTCCTACGATATTTTTGTTGAATAATGGATTTATTATCAATTAAAATTAGAAAATATTTTCGATAAAACTCCTACAACTCTGGACGTTGATTTAAAAAAAAAAAAAAAGTTTATCGCAGGAAAATTTAAAAATATTTCATTTGGATCTTCGTGTTTGTTTATTAAATATATTTCGTTCTGTGTATGGGCGTTACATGCAAATGCACAAAACATAGTATACTCAGTACCACTGTAGTGGTGACAATTATAAAAATATCATCAATTTACCTCTGGTTGGAAAAAATAATGGAATAAAGAAGAATGACATATATCCAGCAAAAAGTGTATATATAAGTAAAATTTCTCTTTCTCTCGCTTGTTAAGCTCAATACCCTACAGGTACAACAGGAAACTTTCTGTCTGTCGGCTCAAATGTTTTCGGAACATTGGTTGTTTCTTGCACCTCCCCCAATGAATGTTCTAAAGCAACATGTTTGGAAACCTTATAAAATATATCTTTTCCATAGCATTTTGTCATTTAATTTCTATGTGAGTTAGCTTTTAAGTGTCAAGAATAACCAAATCATAGCTGTGTATAAAAAATAAAGGTGACCAGAGGATATAGAATGGTTTACTCATACCGTTAAATAAAATTTTCTAAATAAAAAACTTTTTTAAAATGTCTATCCAAAAGTGTATAGGGCAAATTGTACTTTTTTCATTTAACCAAATCATACTAAAATATGTTTTAAAATTTACCACCTACTGCTCATATGCATATAATTCGCTAATACCAGGTTGATGAACAATCACACTGCCGAACGCACAGTCTGGGCTGGATTAGATAGGTGCTGGGGATTATTTCGAATCCATGCTGTCTATGACCGATTATTCTGATAGGCGCACGTTCAAGAGGCTCGAAGTTTTATTATATCCCAAACGTAATAATATACGGCATCTAAATGTTACATTCTAATAAACGAAGGGTGAAATACTTTAACGGCGAAAAATTATTTAGTGTTTCCCAAAGCCTGGGAGTGAATCCCCTTCTCTGAGTTCAGAACAATTACACCCCAATAATAACAATAATATCTTCGATTAGTTTTTTTGTTTTTGAGCCTGGTCACCCCATAAATATCCAATTACAAACCAATAAACAATATGTGTTGAAACCTTTAGTCCTCAAGCGCCCAAAAAGCAAAGCAAAAAAACCCGCCAAAAGCAGAACGTCTCAATGCAAATGGTCAGTAAACCAAAAAAAAAACCAAACTATACACCAGCACAATACAATGGACAAAATCGAAGAGGAGAAGAAACTTCATATAACTCAAAAGAAAGTCGTTCACAAGATTGGTATGGGAGAGTATGAGTGTGTGTGTATGTCGTATGTAAATTATATCGGTGGTTTGGTTAATTAATTTTCCCACAAACATGACCAAGACCCAAAAAAAGAAAAATAGCAATATCACAGCAACAGACAACCAGGCTCAGATCAAACGACACTGACTTTTCTGTGGGGATGAGTTTTTTGAGATGTCTCGTACATGGGTAGCCTGGAATCTGTCTTCCATAGTATAAACCGCTCAAACACAAGAGTCATCTTTTCTCCATTTGGTCCGAATGCTGTTACAGTAAAGAACACTCTCACACAAAAAAAAAAAAAAAAATACATAGCATATGGAAAAATGGCAGGTGTCAGAAGTAAATGTGCTTTAAATTTATTTAATTTTTCGAAAAAAAACAACAACCAAATAAACAAACATACAAAAAAAGAGTTTGAATGATGGGAAATTGGTATGTGTGTAGGTTCAAATAAAGGGTGATTCTTTTGAGGTTAGGATTTTCATGCATTAGTATTTGACAGATCACGTGGGATTTCAGACATGGTGTCAAAGAGAAAGATGCTCAGTATGCTTTGACATTTCATCATGAATAGCCGAACGATCTGCCACAACGTCGAATTTTCAGTGAATGGGCCCTAGAAAAGTTGGCAGAAAATCCGCTTTTTTATCGACAAAATTTGTTCAGCGATGAGGCTCATTTCTGGTTGAATGGCTACGTAAATAAGCAAAATTGCCGCATTTGGAGTGAAGAGCAACCAGAAGCCGTTCAAGAACTGCCCATGCATCCCGAAAAATGCACTGTTTGGTGTGGTTTCTACGCTGGTGGAATCATTGGACCGTATTTTTTCAAAGATGCTGTTGGACGCAACGTTACGGTGAATGGCGATCGCTATCGTTCGATGCTAACAAACTTTTTGTTGCCAAAAATGGAAGAACTGAACTTGGTTGACATGTGGTTTCAACAAGATGGCGCTACATGCCACACAGCTCGCGATTCTATGGCCATTTTGAGGGAAAACTTCGGAGAACAATTCATCTCAAGAAATGGACCGGTAAGTTGGCCACCAAGATCATGCGATTTGACGCCTTTAGACTATTTTTTGTGGGGCTACGTCAAGTCTAAAGTCTACAGAAATAAGCCAGCAACTATTCCAGCTTTGGAAGACAACATTTCCGAACAAATTCGGGCTATTCCGGCCGAAATGCTCGAAAAAGTTGCCCAAAATTGGACTTTCCGAATGGACCACCTAAGACGCAGCCGCGGTCAACATTTAAATGAAATTATCTTCAAAAAGTAAATGTCATGGACCAATCTAACGTTTCAAATAAAGAACCGATGAGATTTTGCAAATTTTATGCGTTTTTTTTTAAAAAAAAGTTATCAAGCTCTTAACAAATCACCCTTTATAAACAACTATGAGTCGAAAAAAAAGCTATACGGACAAACAACTCAAACCCATTGTCTATTGGGCTTAATGTACAGTGAAGATTTCACTGCATTAGAGAAAATGTTTCCCAGCACACTTAGTACTGTGTAATTGTTCAATGCGTGCATTGCGTGTGGGATAAAATTCTATTTGATCATAGATTCAACTATTTTGCATATTTGCTCGGTTTGGCTACATTAATTTAATTTAACTCCCGAAAAAATGAATGAGAAATTGAAAAATATGCTCTTCAAAAGGGTTTCCGTTACCGCCATCATCATCCTCATAACGTCACTTGGATCACCAGAAGAATAGAACAAACACGCCTACTCATTTCCGTTTGTTACAAAGCAGGTTGATTATTTTCCCATTAACTAAAATAATCCCATGCCCCCAAGAGCTTCTGAAAAAGGAGGCGTTACAAAATATGCAAAAAAGATTTGCTTAAATACAAAGAAAACCCAAACAAATAGTGGAGAAGTAGAAAACAAAATAGGAATAAATTAAAATTTCGCCTCCCTTCCCCCTATAATTCCTAGTTAAACAAAAAACAAACTCGGGTGCGCGTATATTAGAAAAAAAGAGATCATTAAGGGCTAACGTTTAAGCCTCACCCCCTTCTAGAAAAACCTAAGCAACGACGCGAGCAGCGAATAATTTTTTAATAAAACAAATACAGCAAATGTTCCCATTTTAATTGGAAATTAATGACCAACGTTCTAAGCAAATGCGAGTGGGCTAGCAAGACTCGTGTTTGCAAACGAACAGCTAGTGAAACGGCTGTAAAAATATTCGAATTAGTCCTTTAACCAAATGACAACGGCCATATCATTACTGCCATTGCCTTCCAACTATGCTGCTAGCCAAATGCTGCTTGTTTCACTTATCATCGACGCATATACGCACCTAATTAGCCAATGACAGCCAAATTACACACTTAACATGTCCAAATATGAACACAAATACCCATTGACTTCTATACCTAGTGTGGACCTTACTCGGTCGTAATAAGGAAACAGTACAAAGGCACAGTGGGAGAACATTTTAATATATTATACCATCAAGGGATCAGGGTACACAACATTTGATTTGAATGACAAAGTTGGGTTAGGTTAGGTGGCAGCCCGATGTATCAGGCTCACTTACACTATTCAGTCCATTGTGATACCACATTGGTGAACTTCTCTCTTATCACTGAGTGCTGCCCGATTCCAGGTTAAGCTCAAAGACAAGGGACCTCCCTTTATAGCAGAGTCCGAACGGCGTTCCACATTGCAGTGAAACCACTTAGAGAAGGTGTGAAACCCTCGGAAATGAGTTACTGAGTTGGGATAATCCACCGCTCAAAAACTTTTTGGTGTTCGGTCGAAACAGGAATCGAACCCACGACCTTGTGTATGGAAGGCGGGCATGCTAACCAATGCACCACGGTGGAATGACAATGTTCGAACCAGAAATTTTAGTATGTCATGGACGTATCATCCATCCGTTCATTTATTTGTTGTTCTGAAATGTGAATTAATTTAAATTAAGTTCCAACAAATTTTTATTTATTTAGTTTGTGTAAATGAATTTACAAAAAATATAAATAAGAGCATTGGGACTGCTTGCCATGATCCTTCCCTATAATATCTAAAACTTTGCTTACTCGGAGTAAGGACAAAAATGTAATGCAATTTACTTTCTGCTAACTAACAGTAAGAGCCTAACGGAGTTACATGAAAATAGCCGTTAAACTTGGGTATCCTAACATGAAAGAAAATTTTGTTTGACTAAGGACATCTTAGCTTTAATAAAATTTTGTTTGACTAAGGACAACTTAGCTATAATAATTCCGTAAAATTCTTAAAAATTAATGAAAATTTCTTTAAATTTGTTGACTTTTTGCATCTTGAAACAAAGCATAATTTCTACACGTAGCATAGTCCGAATTTGGAAATTTAAGTTTTCGTTAACATTGTTCCTAGAATCAAGTACGCAAAATTTAAATTTAAAATTGAATTGTGTCTTAAATTTGTCCTTACTTCAATTCTGCGCTTCTTTTGCTCGGAATCAATACCAAAATCATTAGTGTAGAGACAAACTCTTTAGAACCGGGTTAAGACGATAAGTAATAGATCTATTCATGGATTAAATTGTGCTGGTTACATATTTGCCACCGGCACATAGGCAATCGTTTATGAATGACATATTGGATGGTCAAATAAATGCTTAATATAAATATATTTTTTTCCAAGCAAAAACTGTTTTTGCCATAAGATAACTTAGGTCTCGTGTCATCATATGTTATAATACATTAAATGATTGCTGTAACCAAATGCGTTGTTCTTCTATGCCTACCTCAATATCTCCCAATGTGAAACTTAACATTTCTCAACTCACAACGCTACGAGTGGCAAGGTGGAAGAAGGGAAACGTACATTCGTATATACCCACTTGATCATATTAAACGAATCACCCGCTGTTACACTGGCAGTTTTAGGCCAAACGTAGCAATGAGCGAATTGGATCATTATGTGCGTAGTTACATATGCGTCTCGTCTCATTGCATTGCATTACGTCTTGCCCTCGGTTGCACATGTTACGGGTAAATCATTTAAGCGTATCCTTTCTTAGCCATACAATGAGTCTCAAATAACGACATCAGCAGTAGACACACAAAACAGGGGTTAATAACCACAATCATGCATTACTTACTGTCTCTCTACTTGTGTTTGGCTAATAAAACCACGGAAATGCTGGCGGCATATTTAACGCATCACCTGAGTAATTTTATGCGTTTACACCGTGACATTCATTCAAAACACTGAAAATCTTGATGCATACAATAGCGCTACTCGATTATAAATAATTGTAATGTGTTGTTTTACCTATTTAGCATAATTTTAGATAATGTTTGATAAAAAATTACACCAAATTTTCAAAAGTATCCTTTTTTACTGCGAGCAAAGGGAGCGGGTACATTTTGGTTATGGACTATGTATAAAAGAGATCTTCATTATCAATCAAGTTGCGCTCATAGTATGGGGGTGTAGTAGCTTGGTCTTTCGGTTTTAATTACATTTAGGAAAATATATTCTAGGAATTGAAATGGAAAAGAAAAAGATGACATAAATGTGGAAAACTCCTACAGGAATTCGGTGTAAATTATTGACTGACGAATCTATCATAGGACAAGCACGGATAATCCATTTTTTTCTCAATTTTTAAGATTTCAAATATATTTTTAATTTATATACAGAAGCGGACACTCATTTCGCCTAAATTTTGCTCACATTTGGAATTTGTCCATTTATGACAGGTTACTTTTAATGTGATAATTTAGCAACCGTCTCACAAAAATTGTCCACTCTTGGAAGGTGTTCGGTTTTCTGAGTGTCTACGTTTGAGAGGTTTCACTGTACCTTGTATTTCTTTTACTGTAATACAATTATTAAAAAGTATGTACAGTGTACAATATTTATATTAGAATCGATTGCAGGAACAGAACGGAAAGTAATGCTGCGAAATTTAAGTCTATACTGCATTCCAATTTTGTAAGATTTGGTGACGGTTTGCTTGCTCAAATCGGATGCCTGGTTACGGTTTGCGTGCTCTAACCCAATACCGTGATTATTTGATTCACATAGCTTTGGTGTTTCCACACAAAAATTAAATACATATAATTTAATACGTTCGTTTAATAAAATCAATCTTGATTACACATTCATCGACATCTACCTGTTACTAAATGAGTTATAATGAAAAATTCAATAGCTAATGATATTGTAATTAGAAAGTGATTGCTCTAGAAACTAATGCTACCTAGCCAGCGAGTTGAACAAGCCCCTCCTCTCTAAACCCTCAATGGGAAACTTGCATTGGTTTCGAACTGAGACTGAAACGAATAAAATTTTTAAGTGGAACTGAAGTTTATTCTTCCATTCAAGCATTGGCATGCCATCCCTCAGAATTGGAAGCCATCAATTTCAAAAAAGTTTGAAGTCAATTTTCCCATTTCAGCTAATGATTGTTTTGACCGCTTTCTTTGGTTGTAGTTACCAGTGAACTGGACCATTTAACCCATAACAAGTACAGGGAGGAGCATGACAAAAAACAAAAAAGAAGAAGAACACCTTGAAAGAAACACAGAATAGAAATTCATCGTAGAAGACAAAAAAAAATATACAAAAACCAGAGAACGAAAAGTTCAAATCCCAACGATAGCCGTACATATTGACTTTTGCGAAGAGAACACTACCCATGAGCAAGTATCAATAGTAGATCGTCAGAGTGTTAAGGCATGCCATGAAGTGATTGAAATACCTATAGAGCACCACTAGAGTGCTGTTATGTATGGAAGTTCCAATGGATTACTAGCAACCGCTAACAACCAAACTGAATAGAGAGCTGAGTGTAAACCATAAGCCTTTTGGTGATTATTTGTTCTCGTTTCGTATGCCTCCCAACTCCAGCCGTCTAACCTATAATTATGGGTCGTTAGGGTCGCCAGTAGTTAGTTTGTTTTTCAACTTTTTCCCTCAACCAAATAAATTAACATTTTTACAACAATACAAGAATATGATCGTTTCTTCTGGTTTTCATTCATATGCCAGAGATAGACAATTCTTCAATTTATCTGCATTGCCGCATACGATTGGGGGTAGAAGGCGTTACCACGTGTTTTTTCTCTCTTTTTTGTAGATGAACAAATTATTTATTTAATTTTGTTTTTTGTTTTTTCTATTGTGGTTGTTTTTATTCCTGATATTGGTGTTGTTGTGAGAAACCACAAAATCTATTGTAGTGATGGATATTTTTTTCTCGAATTAATTGAATTATTTTGGTTATGAACAATTTTCCATATAAACTTGGTAATCGAGTTCTAGCTATTTGGAAAATCTCCTATATCGACAATGCCAAACTGGAAAGGCTTAGAGTTCTACTTCATCATAGCAATGCTGTACACTCCTCTCTACGTTTTTTTGCCACCATTGACAATCAGTTTTTTTTTCTTAACACCCAATACCCAATGCCAGTGGAGTAAATAGTAAGGTCTTACTATCCAAAGCCTTCTGTTTGTTAAGAATCGTGGTTCTGTATTATTGACTTCTGCAGGACAAAACTAAAGAAAGAGGGTTCATAGATTGTAGGGGAAAAGTCAAGGAATACAACTTCTAGAGTTAGAGGGCAGGCCGAATGCAAGAAAGAGTTGTCTAGAAATTAAAAATTCCTTTCAAAAGCCAATACTCAGACCGAGATATTAGTGATCAATGTTGGAAGAGAGATGAGTCATTTAAGGGTTCGTTAGGTTCAGCCGTTCGGACTCGGCTATAAAAAGGAGATGTCTTGTCATTGAACTTAACTTGGAATCGGGCAGCACTCAGTGATAAGAGAGAAATTCACCAATGTGGTATCACAACGAACTGAATAGTCTAAGTGAGCCTGATACATCGGGCTGCCACCTAACCTAGGTTCAGTGGCAGTGCGTTTTTTTAGTCCCGCTTCGAATGTTCAGTCCATTGTGAAGAGAGACCTCTTATCAGGGAGTGCTGCCCGATGCAACGTGTAGCTCAATGACAAGGTACCTTTTCTTACTAGCGAGTTCAAATTACGGTTCAACCATCTCTATCACTTAGAAATGTCATCAGCATTACTAAGAAGAGATAAACCGACACTACATAATATTTTAGTGTTCGGATATCGATACAAAATCTGAAGTTTAAGGCGAATATGTTAACCATTAATAAAGCTTTTATAAAATATCTATCCCCGCTGGAATTCATTTGCATCACACATACTCATCTACAGAGGGCGATGATTAAATTGCTTAACAAATGTCAAACCACAGCCATGATCCGATCATTGGAATATTGAAGTCATCGCCAACAGCAGTGCCAACAACTCATTGGCCATGGCATCATCATAGTGGATATACAACAGCAGGCAATACGAGATGTTTTATTGGTTGTCTGGCTGGCTTGCTCTTCCATTTTGCACGTTGTCAATTGCTGCAAACCACAGAGCAATAGAAGCTTATCCATGCAAACCATGGATCATTACATTCCCCCCACACTATATGTGTTAGAGTGTCGAAATTCGGTTGAGAACCTAAGCTGATGAATATCCATCAAATTGCAAATGATTCTGTGGGTAGCAGTTAATGGAATGGGCCAGGATTATACAAATCAATTGGGGCACTAGAATGTTTAATAGCATGTGGAAGCTCGGGGAAGAAATTTATATTGATTCCCTTCAGCTGGGACGAATTATAAGTACCCTAAGCTAAGTACCCTTCACCAAGGAATGCAATTTGCGGGAAATACATAGAAATATATATTTGCTACATTGTAGGCGCTATGGACAACTAATATATGGCAACTGAAAGCGTTCAGTCAGGTTAATTGATTATTCCCAAACTTGTGGTATTGCAGTGCTTTCGGTAAGCAGTATGCCACCACAACTACTTAGCCAATTTTTTCCGGGAAGGTATATTTAAGTGACGTTTATCAAATTTGAAGGAAGTGATATAAAAACTGCGAAGTCTAGTTGGCGAAAATGCACTCATGTCTAGAAATTGCTTTTATGGGAGGACTATAGCGCATTGTGGACCCTTGAAGAAGTTTTTGGAATGGGCTCTTGGCATCGGCATAGTTTGGGTTGTTAAGGTAAAGAGAAGGGCATAGAACTGAATTAAACTACAATGAAAAGGCATCCTCCATCCATCAACAAACTACTTCTCAAATTTTTCCGGAGTTTTTTCTTCTCTTGATACCTCTCAAATTCTTTAACCAGATTTGCGATTTATATATAGAACCCATATAAATCTTACGATCCTTACTAACTACATCAGATGTACTGACTTAATTTACTAACCGATCAGTGGCATGCTAGCCCATATTGCCTTGCCTGCTTTTTGGGGGTGGGAAAATACAGCGTTATCGAAATACACATTCCAAACCCAAATGATATTGCCAACGAAATCTATAAATGGCTACCCTTTTTTACCTAGTGCCCATAACAATATTGTGGATTTTTAATTGTTCTTTTGGCATATGTCTCGATATCGATATCGCCCGTAGATGGCAACTGAGTGTTGCAGTTAATGGCCGCTTTTGTTGCAATGTCGTATGGCTATTGCAATTCTTGTTGCATTGCTGCATTGGCTGTGAATCGAAATCTCTTCAAAGTTTGTTGAAAGATGTAAACAAATCGTACATAAATCTTTTTATGGTTGCGTCGACATGAAGTTGCTGTCCTTGGGCTTATTCATGAAAGATCTCAGCAGCAATCGTGGCCAGTAACACTGAGCAACAATTGTTATTTCAACTATCCATACCACCAAGACGATGGGATCTATGGCCAAAGCTAACGCTCCACCGTAACTTGGTAAGTGAATGAATGAAGCAAGCTGCGAAACAAGCCAGTCTAAACATAGCTAAACAAAACTTGGTGTTGCTGAAGCTAACACTCCATTTACGAAGTAAGCGAGTGATTGCGAAGTGATTGCATTGCAATTGAACCCACAATTCCATAAAATAAAATAAATAAATGTCTTTTTTTGATCTTTCGAGATGAAACCGAATGTTGTAACACTCACAGAGGTAGCCACCACTAGCAACAATTCCACGGTTATAGCCATATGGAATAGCAATAACACTTAGGTTTTCACAGGCTAAAAAATCATAGTTTTGTCGCAGCAAATTAGAAGTTGTAAACAACCGATGTTTCCATACAAAAATTGTATAACTATTTGTGAAATTATGGAACTCATTGTATAAAATTTCCCAATTAATTAATAAGAGACAATCACATTTGTCCAGTAAAGAGAAGTGATGATAATGTGGAAGGCCAAAAGTGCTGTCTTCTCTCCATTTTGGAATGAATGAACGTTCCATTTCGTTCCATAGCATCGTAAGAAACAGTAATTTTAAACAGGCACGTTTCTCGTATCCATATTTCAGATGCAATTTTTCGTTAAAGGTTAAAGAAGTTTGAAAAAATGCATAGGCTCACTTAGATTAAAGTCTAAGTCGAAAGTAGGCGGGGAAATAGAGTTTGGTATCGTTTTCGAATTTCCACCTAAGTGGACATCGGTAGCCAAAGGGTTAATGGTGAGCCTCCTTAGCTGATAGGGGAAAATTCACCCAAAAATCCTTAAGGTTTTATGTTCGTTTTGGATCCGAAAGTGATGCAAACAATGCATTCTACATGGGCTTTTCCTAAGGCGGAATCCACTGCATTGATTTCACGTTAGTTCTTCAGCTGTGTAACTTTTGTAGTATTTCAGATTTTCTGAATTTTGAAAAAGTCGGCCTTTTCAATGCGAAAATATAATTTTGCATAATTTCAAAAAGCCGTAAATACTAAACATCGATTTTTCGAAATTTTTAAATAATTGAAAGATCGAATAGTCGACTTTTTAAGTCTGATTACAATCTCTAATCCATTTATACAACACATGGTCGCAACATAATATGATCGATGGAACTAAAAAACAGAGAATTTTGAGTTAGTTAAACCTGAATAAGCTCTAAACCTCTCCTCTAATAAGCTCTAAACCTCCCAAAAAAATATTATTGGTGTATGTTAGAGTAAATTGCATGCATAACATTTCAATTAAGTTTTCATTAGATTTCCTTGAAAATAGAATACGCCTTCCAATAACAGAAATGCAGACGTGTAATTTGGCTTGCAGATTTGTCTATATACAACCCCATAATCTATGTGCTCTTGCAGTTTTAGGAATAATGATAATGGTGTTTCAAATATAACTTAGAATTGTCGTTGAAGGTCCATAATCTTATATAGCTCCGTATAAACCGATTCCATAATTTTATGAGTTTATCTATATATGCCGTCATATAGCTTGCTATATTCTCAATTTTCAATATATTTCATTTCATTTAGACTGTCGTGGATCGTTTGATAGGTTACTTTTGAAATGTTGCAACATATATCTCTGTTTTTAACAGCAACCAAAATATGCGGTAACAAAAAAAAGAACAAATAATCGTCAGCCACTATCGGCGACAACTACATCCACAGAAACGCCGTTCACGGCAGCATAAATAACAAACAAAGAAACACAACAAAACCAGCGGGTGAAATATTTGTTTGAGGCAACATCACAACAACAAGAAAAATCAGCAATAGAGCAACAACCAGCCAGACAGCAACCAAACAAACAACATCGCGTTTAACACTACAACAGAATTTTGCACAATTGTTCACAGAACCTCATCCAGAGATATCAGTCAGAGTACTGTGAATGAAGGAGCTTCCAAAAGTAGCATGGATTATCGAATCACCCAGCTGATCAAGCCAACGAAAACCGGCAATGGCATGAATAGAGCTCTCGAAAAGGTTGCCGCTGCAATCTTGGACATACGTTCTAAGTACAATCGGCTAGGTACTTTGAGAAACCATGGAAAATCTTAAGACAACACCGAATACTGGCACTAACCAATAAGCCGGCACCATTTAACGGTTAAGCAATTTGCGAGATTCGAAATTCGCAATACAAAGTTCTATGAGTGGTCTTGTCAGTTAAATTGTGCCAAGTAGCGATAACAATCATTTTTGTTGGTGGAGGTTTTACTTTTTGGGGGCATATTCTTTGTATTTGGATTTTTAGGTTTTTTTGTTTTGTCATTGGACAAAAAACTATAACCCAAAACTCTGGGTAGGGTTTACGAATTTCCCTATTTTTTATGTCATATAAGCAGAAGAATAATTTTCAAAGTTGCTACACTAATAAGAAAATCTGTCCCGTTATCAAAGATTGTAGTGTTTTAAGTAAAATGCGTCTTTAAAATAAAGTCCTGAAAGATACCCCTTACTTTTGAATACATTTTAGTTTTTAAGACAATTTTGTTTCCGTTTTATGAAAAGATCCTCATTTTAAAGTCGAATATCCTAACTCTGCGAACCAAATGCCTTCATTACAATGAGATGATAAATGCACCAGGGAAAACTTTACATCAGAAAATTGCATCTTGTATGTAAAAAAAAAATTCAAAACTTCCTTTCGTTTTTAAGGACAAGAAATCTTTGTGCCCACTACAATATTTCTTAAGTGTAAATTCCATGATGAAGAAGGGGAATTCCTTTTTTTATCCATGAGTGCAGTCGGCTCACTAGAGCAACTCTTTGAAATAATTACAAACAATAGTTGGATAGGACAAAATCTAAAAGAATTTGTCTATAAATCAAGAAATTGTATCCTTAATATAAAAATCACAAACTGATGAAAACATTGTCCATATTTCCTCCAGTAATGGTTATTGATACACCTTCAAGGTGGATCCAAATAATCGCTGCAGAATGAATACCTAAACATCAACATAAAATACCAATATCCTCCATTTGGAATCCCAGTACATAAACCCTAAGTTCTGTTGAAATAACGATTTTTTTCCTTAAACAAAAACAAACCAAACCAAAACATAATGAATTGCGAATGAGACAAAGAATTTTGGGATTTATTTGTTACCTTTTTTTTTGATTTGAGACCATTGTGAGATTGTGTTGCACTACTGAAACAAAAACATCATTATTTTCAATCTCGGCGCAACAACCTTAAAAGCTGATCTGTCTTTACCGGTGATCCTCATCCTCCATGTGGGCCAATGTTGATGTTTATGTTGCTGCT
This sequence comes from Haematobia irritans, assembly GCF_050003625.1. Classification (NCBI taxonomy): domain Eukaryota; kingdom Metazoa; phylum Arthropoda; class Insecta; order Diptera; family Muscidae; genus Haematobia; species Haematobia irritans. Next base: position 1,793,539 of record NC_134400.1, read on the forward strand.
GTTGTTGGTGTTTGGTATGCTTTTGTGAGTTTGGTTTGCATAATTTCGTAAATTGCAATCGATTTGCATATCCGTCCACAGCAATGTTGTTAAATCCATTGAAACTACAACAGCAACAATAACACACAGATCACCAGCAACAATTGTCTGATTGTTTTTTACACACAGTAATCGAACTAAGCCATTGATCCGGCCGGTTACTTTGGACCAACAACAAGTCTGGCTAAAATCGGTTGGATGGACGGACCAGAGACATTCATTTGTTTGACAACAATGTCGTACATCAAGCTAGTGGCCTCGTATGTCTTCCACCGTCTACGATTTTGACTGAAGCTTCTAGAGTCTGTCATAGGGAGTTGAGAAATAAAATCTCTACAAAGCCCAACAACATAAGAAAATGAGAATGACAAAAAAATCGGACAAAAGAATGTCAATCTTGACATTTTCATGTTTATTGTTTCTGTTGTTGTTGCTGGTTATGTTGATGTCATCACAGTTTCAATTTCCTTTCGTAATGGTACCTTGAAGCTTGCTTATCCTTAGGGGTTATTTGTGAATACGACGAACACTTCCTTTTGGTCATAAAATCTTTTGGACATTGATTCATGATCGAACGATATGCTATATATGTACCCGGTGAATTAAGGCGATATGTGCATTCGAATGTCCAGATTTGGATTATCCTCGAGCCTTAATCGATTATTTGCAAAACTTGGTATAAGATATTCCTTTATGATACTACCTAAATGTTTGTGATTCAGATAAAGCTATAGCTCCCATGTATATGAAGTGAAATCTGGATAGGAGATTAGTTTATAAGGGGGTTAATAAGATCATGGATCATTTTTTTTTTTCTTCAAATATCGGAAGAAATCTTTAAAACATTGTGGACTAGTATTCGAGAATATTTTATTCAAATTTAACCATTTACACATGGTAGAAAATATATCTTTATATCGGGTGAATTTATATATATTCCTATGCCCTATGTGGCATACATATGCAACGAAATATATTTAAGGACATTGTTATACTTCTGACTTACTACATCAATCTGAACAAATTCTGGGTTAACATGGCAATGATTGACATAAGTAACAGCATATTTGAGGTCATTTACTCACTACTCTTCGTCTTCATTGCCGTAGTCATCATCAAACTCTATATTTTACTGTTGCTTGTTTATTTTATCCAATCATAATTTTCGTGAAATTTTACCACTTAAAAATTATCAATATTGCAATTTGCTGTAGCCTTTCGTTGCCAACAATGACAATTATTTGGCTTAAAATCACAAACCCTTAGTCGATGGTAAAACGAAATGTAGCTGGTCCAATTGTGGCTACAGTTCTTGAATCTCCAGCGTGATTCACAAATGGATTTTTGATTGGCGGTTGTTTGAGTTCGATTTTTGGCGAAAGTCTGCGCCATTTTGAGATGAAAAAAATCAATATTTGCATTGCAATGGACTTGAATTGAATGGATGTCGCCTTGGTCTTTCACGTTGTCCTGCTTTTTGTTGGTTTGCTTATTGTGGTTATACTTTTTGCTTGTTTTGTTTGGTTAGGTTAGTTTATCTGTTGTAAGGGGAGATCGAAATAGGAAAACGTTCATCATAAAATGCGGAGGTCTCAAAACCTAAGCGAAAATTGCATGTCACTACGCACTAAATAAATATGAGTTTTTTTTTCTTTGGCTGATTAACTTGTGCAAATGCTGAGTATTGCATGTCGTCTTGCGCCCAGAGATGGAAATGCAGTTGAATATGTTTATGCAACCCAACGATGATAATGTTGTTGCTCCACTTTTTGTGGCAAAATGCTTTTAAAAGACCACAAACAATCCAACAAAAAAAATGAATTGATCATCTGAGAGGTACACTGAAAAAATGAAGGCAACAAATGGGAATATAATCCATTCTTATACACTTTTATTTTGAAATTCGAAAATTTAATTGCCAGGATGATTAGGACATCAATCGGATATGTAGCATTCGATGTAGTTGAGTATTAACGTCAGGTACCTTAGCTTTAAGCTGGTCTTATGTAAAATACTCCCAGAAAAAAAACTATGGATCAGTTCATATGAGAACAACATCTAATAAAGGTACAATATAGACCACAACTACTACGATAGAGTGGACACATATAACATCTCTAGAGTAAAAGAAACCTACTGGTTGCTGAAGAAGTCGAATCGGTAGATCAGATTAAATGTTGGCTATTCCGACACATGCCCATTTGCAATATTCGCCATTTTACTTGTTGTTACAAGTGCTTGTTCAAAGATTCAATCCCATACTTTTATTGGTTTCGAGGCAAGAATGCTTTCACAGATGCACCCAAAGAAGGCATATCACCCAAAAATGAACGGTGAACATGCAAGATGTATGTCGCAATGTCGAATGTTATTTTCTCGAAAAATATATCAAACATATTCCATTACACAGTCCAATAATAATATTTCGCTCTTGAAACATCTATGGGTAGACGACTGATCACCAATGATGAAGATCATATATTCTACACAGGGTCTCCCTTATCAAAATGCTCTCTACCCAATTAAAAATACCGGAAAAAATTGCAACTAGACACAACACAGAGATGGACAAATATACCTGGATAGCAAAGATTACATGTAGCCATTGTAGATTGTTTTACTTAAACGGTCTGTTACTTTTAAACTGTTTCTCAAGGTGTATTCATAAATGTGATCTAAAAATGATGTGTTGACGATATCGATAAGCATGCGCATGCCATTTAGGAGACTGAAAAAAAATTTGGAAAGAAAGAAATATGGCAACAAAAAAATCAAAGATGTACTGTTATAGTGTTGTGTGTTGACTGCTTTATTTTTTGCCATGCGTGTATGAGACGCTCTCTCTCACGCATTGCGCTGCCAAATGCCTATGAATGACTGGCGGGTTCTTTTAGACCTTCGTTTTGGACGATATAGATTGCCTTGTACATCGCTAACGACAGCCGATATTAAGAGAAAAGTCAAAATAACCGTCAGTACGTCAAACAATCCATATGCCAACAGCAACACCGCTGCCTTAGTTAACCTGTACAATGCTACGATAGCCACAGAGCCACAAGTATGCATATGTCTCGTTTGCCTGAGTGAATTTGTGCCACTCATTACGAATCGGATGTTTACTGGAATGTTTTTCTGATGGAACATGAAGAACGAGACTGCAAAATGTTTACCAACTGATTACAAACTGGTGCATGAAGAAGCTTCCATTATAGGTCTGAGGTGATAAGTATGTATTTTGGTCCCAAAAAGAGTATGAGTGGAGCAGTTTGAAAAGGGATGGAAGGCCCTGCCTATCTTCTTGGGGCATTTTGATAGGCTCCACACGCAGAGAAGAAACATGGTTGCCACGATCATATGCGAAGAGCAAAATAGTGTACTTGGAGGAATTTTACGCCCTGTACAAAATTTCACATAAATCGGAGTAAAACTTTGGCCTCTTGGGCCATAGGTGTATAAATCGGGCGAAAACTATGTATAGGAGAAATATCTAAATCTAAACCGATTTCAATCAATCTTGACATACGCAGTTTGAATGATAATTCTACTCTCTGTGCAAAATTTAACGAAAATCGAAATAAAACTATGACCTTTGGTCACATGAGTGTAAATCGGACTATATATCTTTCGTCCGATTTACACTCATGTGACCAAAGGTCATAGTTTTATTTCGATTTTCGTTAAATTTTGCACAGAGAGTAGAATTATCATTCAAACTGGGAGCTATATCTAAATCTGAACCGATTTCAACCAAATTCAGCACCCATATCTAGAATATTAAGTCTACTCCGTGTGCAAAATTTCACGTAACTCGAAGTAAAACGTTGGCCTCTGTGGTCATATAGTTCATATCGGGCGAAACATATATACGGGAGCTATAACTAAATATGAACCGATGGAAACTATATCTAAATCTGAACTAAAAATCAATAGGGTTATATTCTGTCCCAAAACACAAACTGTTGTCAAATTTGAAGTCGATTAGACTAAAACAGAGACCTATACTTTAATCACAAAAATGTGTTCAGAGAGAAGCGGACGGCGGACATGGCTAGATCAACTCAGGGACTTGGGATAATTGCCAAAGACACTGTATGTCTATCTTATCTCCTTCTGGGTGTTGCAAACATGTGCACTAACTTATAAAACCCTGTTCCACAGTGTGACCCAGGGTATAAATAAGTAGTTATGGGGGACCGTGTAATAATTCCACATATATCTATAAGAAAACAATAAAAATATTCTTATCTTAAAATATTCATGGATTTTCATTTAATTAATATAAAAAGTTTGTCGCATTGCAAAAATAATTTTAATGTCTATTGCTACCATATTTTCTTATAGGCCTAGAATCACGTTGCAAGTATTAATAAAGGATCCATTCTGGGCGTTTGTGAGATGTATGCCAAATCATTTAGGCAAATAGTTCTCAGAGTAAGTACTTCCCATTTTTACCTAGTTTCCTAACTTTAAAATTAATACCTAACGAGAGACCTACTGACATCACATTTTGATAGACCCTGTTTACGTAAAGTAATAGATCGATCGAAATCAAGAAAAGAAAAAGTTTAGGAATTCGAAATTTTTTGTTATTCAAATTTATTTTCAAAGTTTAGAAAGAATATGTTTTACAAACAATTTTTCCTCAACTATACTTATCGCCAATGTTAACTGCTTGCCGGTCAGACAGAAAAGGGAACGATATGACTATCAAAAGTAATGAGGAGGCCCAAAATATTTGGAAATAATAAGGGAAATTTCTCTCATTGATTTCAAGCAAAGGTTCTTTTTATTACTAATTAAGTATAGTTACTCATGACAATGAGCGAGTGTAATGTATGTCGCTAGTACAATATTCATTAAGAAACAAAAAACAGCAACAACAATATCAATGGATCAATGCATATGCTAGCTAACGCACAAGCCATTGCTATTGTAGTTGCTATTTCTATGTTATTGCTTGTTAAAGAGGATAGACAAAAATGAGAGTAATATGAATCGAAACCTCAAACAAAAACAATTATGTATGGGAATTTTAACAATTACTTTAGCAATGCAGTGTAGACGATAAATAAAGTATGAATGAATTTATAATGTTAACATAATGCAAAGAAATTTAACAGAATGCAACGAAATGTAAAGAAATAAACTACAGAGTCTGTTAAAGAAGAAAATATGTTAAATTATAAGTATTATATGAATGAATGAAGATCATTATTAAGTATTTAAAAAGTAAATTATGAAATATGGTAAAAATTATTTCTGTTAGGTTGGAGGAAGAACATTTTCGCCAACATTCTCCCCCCGAAGAACGACTGTTTTTGATGATGATTAATTAAGCGGAGGCCATTCGTTGGGAGTATTTTAGTTGAGCATCACAGCTCCGCTATGCTCCGACTCACAGCGATTTGAACAAGGCCCCGTTGTAAATTGAAGGTATGCTTAGTTGGCTATTGTATTTTGGGCTATTGGTGTTGGCTGGTCTGGTGAATCTCCTGGAAGAAAGCAAATTTTAGAGATAGGTCTTTTGAATATTTTATTTTTTGTTAGAATCGATACCACCCTTATGTGTCCATCGGCTCCAGAATGCGTTTCTTTTATACGTCCAAGTTGCCATTGGCCAGGACCACATCTCTCATCTGCGATTAAGACCAAATCTCCAACTTTCGCATTTGGTTCTGGATTTAACCATTTTGGTCTAGCCTGTAGTCGGTTGAGATATTCGTTCCGCCACCTTTTCCAGAAATGTTGCTTTAACCTTTCTATATATTTCCATCGTGTAAGATAGTTGACTGGGGTTTCAAGCAACGATGGTTCCTGAATACAAACTGTTGGCTCGCCAATTAAAAAATGGCCAGGAGTCAATACATCAAAGTCCGCTGGATCTGGTGTCAAAGGAGCAAGGGGTCGAGAGTTTAAGCAACCCTCAATTTGACATAGTAATGTGCTTAACTCCTCAAAGGTCAAAAGCCGTTCGTTAGTTATTCGTTTTAGATGAAATTTAGCCGACTTGACACCAGCTTCCCAAAGACCTCCAAAATTTGGTGAAGCTGGTGGAATGAAGTGCCAGTTCGTCTCGCATAAGCTCAGTGCTTGCTTTAAATCGTCGTGCAATGAATTGGACTTCCTACTATGTAAAATTTGGAGCTCTTTGGAGGCCCCAACAAAATTCGTGCCACAATCAGAGTATAAGTCTGTGCAAGCTCCCCTTCTGGCAACAAAGCGTCGAAATGCCGCCAGAAATGCATTGGTGGTAAGGTCCGAAACGGCCTCCAAGTGTATGGCCTTTGTGACCATACAAATAAATAGGCATATATAGCCCTTGGAAGTCGCAGAAGACCTAACAGAAGAGGCTTTAATTGTTATGGGGCCTGCAAAATCTACCCCACTATGCTTGAAAGGACGTGATGGCTTAATACGGATACTAGGCAGATTCCCCATGATTTGACGAGCAGTCTTGGCCGATTGTCGAAAGCATGGCATGCATCTATGTATAATAGTTTTCGCCAATTGGTTACCTGACACTATCCAGAATTTACGATTTACATACGACATGGTCAATGTAATGCCACCATGAAGTGTCCTAATATGTGCATCTAAAATCAAAAGTTTTGATAAAGGATTTGACTTTGCCAATATAATGGGGTGTTTTACACAATAAGGTAAATCTGAATTTTGTAGGCGTCCGCCTACACGAATAATACCATCCTCGTCCAGATAAGGCATAAGCTTCAAAATGGAACTGTTTCTTATCTGACGCTTTAAAGCAAGCAGCTTAAACTCATCAGGAAAGTCAATTTTCTGTGTCAATTTGACAAGAGAATGTAAAGTTAGATTAATTTCTGACGTCGTAAGAAATCCTATTTGCTTGTTCCTCTTGTCTTGGCAATTGTGTACAAATCTTGTACATAAAGAAAGCACCCGTAGCAGGGTTTCTAATTTAGAGTATTTTTGCAAAATTTCAGGATACTGCAAAACCTCTGAATTATGAGCAGAAATCTTCGCCCCCTTTTCTTCCAGATTCGTTTCCAAATTGGGAAGATTCTGGGGCCACAAATCCGAAGATTCATAAAGGAAATTTGGTCCACGCCACCAAATTTCATTCTCAACCAATTCCCCAGGAATAATTCCTCGCGAAGCAGAATCTGCCGGATTCAGACCCGATGGAATATACCGCCATTCCAGTGGGTCACTAAATCTTTGAATTTCTGCCACCCTGTTGGCGACAAAAACATTCCAGTTGGAAGGAGATTTTCTTATCCAACTTAAAACAGTTGAACTATCACTCCAATAATAAAATTTCGAAATTTGCAAATCTCTTAACGAGATCTTGATTTTCTGAACCACCTTAATCAACAAGGATGCTGCGCACAATTCCAAACGTGGAATTGTCAAAACTTTAATGGGTGAAATTTTGGATTTGGCCTGAATCAGGTTGACAACAATATTACTAGTGGTCACGACTCTTGTATAGGCAACAGCCGCATATGCTACTGTTGATGCATCACAAAAGCAATGCAATTCAACTTCTGAGTGCTTTGACCAGTTAATCCATCTAGGAATTCTTATCCTTTCCAGATCAGGTAATGAAAAACGATATTTAAGCCAGCGATTGCTAATAGATTCCGGTATTTCTGAATCCCAATCAACTCCGTGTTCCCAAAGACTTTTAAATATGGACTTTGCGACAACTGTACATGGGGTCAACCAACCCAGTGGATCGTATAGCCTAGCAGATTCTGATAAAATTGATCTTTTCGTTGGAGTATGAGACTCAGCAAGTACTATCTTGAACGAAAATGAATCGTCGTCAGTGTTCCACTGTATACCCAGCGTCTTGATAGTTTTATCCTTACTAAAATCAAAAACTATGGATGGGTCCCTGTGTTCCTCGGGGATTTCACGAAGTAAATCCACAGAATTCGTTGTCCATTTTCTGAGATTGCATCCAGCCTTCTTAAGAAGACCACACAAGTCTCTGTATAAAAGTAGTGCATTCTCAAAAGAGTCAGAGCCCGACAAAATGTCGTCAACATATGTATCGGACAGCAAAATTCTTGAAGCCTCAGGAAATTCGGAATAAAAATCATGAGCCAGTTTTCGAAGAACCCTGATAGCTAAATATGGTGCGGATGTAGTACCATACGTCACCGTGTTTAGCTCATATATCGATATTTCTTCAAAAGGCCTGAACCTCCAAAGAATCTGCTGAAATTTACGATGATGTGGAGAAACCATTATCTGTCGGAACATTTTTTCAATGTCCGCAGTGAAGGCTATTCTATGTCTTCTCCACTGAGTTATAACAGTAGGTAATTCATTCTGAAGGGCTGGCCCCGCAGATAGTAAATCGTTGAGAGAATCCATACCCTTCCTGTGGCTACTACCATCAAATACCACCCTCATCTTAGTGGTAGAACTGTCTTCTTTAAAGACACCATGATGAGGTAGAAAGTAGGAATTATGTCGAACATCCCTTGGATATGTCCCAATCCTGGACATATGACCCAAGGATTCGTATTCGCGCATGAATGTCCTGTAAGAGTCTGCAAAGGTCGAGCGTCTCGAGAAAGATATTTCTAATTGCCTAAAACGCCTAAATGCGTTGTCAACATTGTTACTCACCACAGGCAGAGAATTATCTCGTAGAAGAGATTTAAATGGTAAATCAACTTCATAGTGACCACATCTGGTTCTCTTTGTAGTACGCTCAAAATGAGCCTCACAAGAAATTTCTTCAGCATTTAAATCCCTGTTTGAAGCCACCTCTTCCTGCTCCCAAAACGATTTCAAAATAGACTCCAGATTGGTATTATGAATGTGAACCCTATTGGAAGATATAGAGCCTGTGCGGCCAGAAAATACCCAACCAAAATGAGTATTCTGAAAAAAGAGTTCACCATGGACAAATGATTCTGCAGGTATTTTTATCCTTGAGCAGATATCGGACCCCAGAATCATATCTATTTTATCCGCATTGTAAAATTGGGGATCAGCCAAATTTTCACTGTCAATATTTGGCAAAGAAATATTTCTCGAAAAATATTCCGGAGTGTATGATGACAAATTCGTCAGGACCAAAGCCCTACAAGAAATAACCGGTTCATTTCTACGAGTGAATAAACTCACGTCAACAGAAAACCGTGAAAAACTACATTTACCTTCACCTATCCCGACTACTTCATAATTGCACCTGTCCTTCTTAAGGCCCATCATCTGAACCGCCGATTCCGTTATTAAACTGCCCTGTGAGCCCGGGTCAAGCAAAGCTCTCAGAGGAAATCGACCATGGTTCGAGTTAACAATCAAGCGAATAGTGTAAAGAAGTACAGATTGGAAGGAATTGCCAAAATGGGAAGTAATTCTATTATTCGAGGACGTAGGGCAATTTTCATTAATAGAATCTGGGACTTCAGGCTCAGTACTGTGGAGGACAGTATGATGAGGCTGGTGACAAGTAATACATCGGAAAGGTGACACACAAGTATCAGGATTATGGCCGGGGAAAAGACAATTGCGACAAATACCCGAAGTAGAAACATATTTATTTTTATCTGAGAAGCTCAGAGCCAAAAATTTATAACATTTGGCCAAAGGGTGCAATTTATTGCAATAAGAACATTGGCCCTTAACAGGCTTTGAAATTTTACCTGCATTACAAGTCGTCCTCTTAGAACTCATTTTACTGGATTTAACATTTTTTGAATTGCCCCTCATATTATCCATTGGAAAATTATCTCTAAGAGATTCAAGAGTTCTAAAAGTCCTCTCTAGAAACTCAAACATTTCAGCACGGTTTGGGATTTCAGTAGACGAACGTAGGGATTGTTCCCATTCCTTACGAGTCTGTAAATCCAGCTTCTGTCCAATAAGATGTATTATGATAGGATCCCAACTTTGAGTATCCATACCTAGATTCCTCAAAGACGACAAACATTCCTGTGTAGAGTCGAGCAAATTCTTGATGGAAATATATCCACCATCTGACTTTTCAATACCAAATAATTTACCTATCAAGTTACCCACAATTATCCTCTTATTGTGGTATCTTGATTCGAGAATGTTCCAAGCCGAGTCATAATTCGCATCAGTGGCAGATATATTTTTAATCAAATTTGCAGCCTCTCCACTTAAAGTACCCTTGAGGTAATAAAACTTTTGGATCTTAGTTAAGGAATCGTTGTTATGGACAAGGGAGAAATATATGTCGCGGAAGGAGATCCACTCCATATATTCTCCCGTAAATTTTGGCAATGATATCTTAGGTAATCTCGTGTCGACACCGATGGTCGTGTCCACGCGGCTATGTGGCACAGCGAAAGTACTAGCAAAAGGTGATTGAGTAGAGTTATGTGGCAATGCATCAAGAAGCTTTCCTTTGAAAGTAAAATACAATTCCGAAAACTCAAAATAAAAATCCTCATCTAAATACGGAACATGTCCCTCATCCAATGACTCTTCTTGCACAACTCGAAGAATTTCTTGATGTTGACTTTCGAAAATATTGAAAATGTCGTCAACGCGTTGTGCCAAAGAAGTCACATAACCTGAAGTTCTCAAAGAGTCTTGCTTCGAATCGAATCGATCCGCATACTTTCGCAAAAACACCAACGCGTCACGTTGTCTTTGAATCATTACCTCTAAATCACCCATAATCAAACGCAGAAAATATCAATAAAAAAAACACGCGGTTCTTTTTATTCGAGAAAAGAAAATTATCCGTAAAAAATCACAAAAAATCTGAATTAAATCGCGAATTCCCGGGTTTCGGCACCAAATGTTTACGTAAAGTAATAGATCGATCGAAATCAAGAAAAGAAAAAGTTTAGGAATTCGAAATTTTTTGTTATTCAAATTTATTTTCAAGTTTCGAAAGAATATGTTTTACAAACACTTTTTCTTGAACTATACTTATCGCCAATGTTAACTGCTTGCTGGTCAGACAGAAAAAGGGAACGATATGACTATCAAAAGTAATGAGGAGGCCCAAAATATTTGGAAATAATAAGGGAAATTTCTCTCATTGATTTCTTTTTATTACTAATTAAGTATAGTTACTCATGACAATGAGCGAGTGTAATGTATGTCGCTAGTACAATATTCATTAAGAAACAAAAAACAGCAACAACAATATCAATGGATCAATGCATATGCTAGCTAACGCACAAGCCATTGCTATTGTAGTTGCTATTTCTATGTTATTGCTTGTTAAAGAGGATAGACAAAAATGAGAGTAATATGAATCGAAACCTCAAACAAAAACAATTATGTATGGGAAATTTTAACAATTACTTTAGCAATGCAGTGTAGACGATAAATAAAGTATGAATGAATTTATAATGTTAACATAATGCAAAGAAATTTAACAGAATGCAACGAAATGTAAAGAAATAAACTACAGAGTCTGTTAAAGAATAAAATATGTTAAATTATAAGTATTATATGAATGAATGAAGATCATTATTAAGTATTTAAAAGTAAATTATGAAATATGGTAAAAATTATTTCTGTTAGGTTGGAGGAAGAACATTTTCGCCAACAACCCAAATAACTAAGCTAGTGAAAATTACAACAAAAGGCCCACAGATTTCGTTCTATATCCTTCCGCTACTACCCATATTCATTGCAGAATACCTGTTGCCAATTTGTATTGCCCCCCATCTTGCCATCACAAAAATCCTTTGATACCACAGACATGCAATGCCATTTTCGTTGATATTAGAGGGTCGTTAAGGAGTTACGTGCAGTATTCTTCCCTTCGTCACACATATCCTTGGCTAAAAATTAAGCTTAAAAATGCAAAGTTTTTGCTCCTTCGTTCAATTTCTTTTTGGCTTTTGGTTATAATTTATTGGGTTTTTATGCATTACATTACACAGTCGAAGCAAAAGTAAGCAATGATGGCGGTGGTGGTTGCTGTATAGATGCTAATGGGGATAGAGTTGATGGTGCTTCCTTGCAAAAGCCCCCAAAAAAAAAACTTGGGAACTGTCTGAAAATAAGTTTTCACATTGATGACCCAATTTGCAGGCACATTCATTTGGCTGAGACAACAGCAGCAGCTACATCCAGCAACAACAAATCCATTGAGATGTCGATAAAAATCTCAAGTTAATTTTTTATTATCATGAAAGCGTTGAAAATCTTTGTAAGAAATTTCTTTGTAATAAAATATGGTTCTTCTCTCCCCCGGCATAACCCAGGCTCAACCCCCGCTCCGTCTCTCTCTGTTTCTATTCTACTTAGCTCAAGGAAAGCAGAGTTTCTTAATTTAAAATATATATCATCAAAACATGCAACCCATCACCCACCCTCCTGCCACCGTTGGCTATGGCATGGCCAAGAAGAAATTCCAAAAGATGATTTTGAAATATGACCCTCTACTCGACAGAAAGGCGAACGAGGAGCCTCTATAAAAATTCAATTACTATTCAGGTCACTTTGCCAGTAAAAGCTCCAGCTAAGGCAGTACTCTTGCCTGCCGTTTTAACTTGCGTCAGATGTAATGAAGTTCAATTAAAAGTTAATGAATTTTCATTTTCTGCTCCTGCCCACCACCTTAGCTCCCTTGCCTCTCCCTTCCATGCTAAGCATAATTTGCCCAATAAATTTCCTTAAATGTTAACAATTAATAATCGAAGGCAAAAAAAATAAGAATTAGTTCATCATTTGGCCTTGCTTGCATCAAAGGGCAAAAATTGTTAAAAAAAACATAAAACTGTGGACCATAATAATTGAGAGAAAAAAATGTGCATCAGTTACAATGAATTCCATTAGTAATGATTCATTTGAATTTCAAGTGGAGAATTTCTAGAGTGAAAGTTGGAGTTGGACAATATATATGGTACCTAAAAGTGTCCCATTAGAATATGATAAAATGGACGTGTAGAACATTAACAAATACACGAGGAGAATATACAAAAAGCAAACTCAATCAAACAGAAGTTAAACTATTCATGCCAACTGACAAAATGGGTCAGATGGCCTTCTAAGAGGTGAGGAAGATGATGAAGATTTGCAGTGGTTCATTTGACGATTTTTTAATAAAAAATCATCAAACCGGGTACGTCATTTTATCCTACGCTACTTAGCTAGCCTAAAATCTAGAACCAATACAATTTAAATTAGGATGCAGATCTCATTTATCGAATTTTTATTTTTTTTTTTGCGAAATAGTAATAAAACTATTCACGTACAAATAAATCCCTAATTCAAAAATTCAAATTATAAAGGCTACTTCAATGTCAAAAATGTTTTCTTAATTCAAAAAAAACTTTAAACCAACGATGCTAAATCCTCAAAATAAGTCTTAGCCTATATTTTAAGCTTTTTTCATAAGATTCAATATTTTAGTAAATTTAAGGACGATTTCTTTAAATCAAAGATTTGTTTCTTTACTTTAAATAAAATTTGAATTAGTTCAAAGAAATACGGCCTTAACGGAGGGATGCAAAATTACAAAATTTGTGTCATTAATTTAATAACAACAATTTTTGAAGCAAAGATTATAAACTTTTGTCATTAATTTAAAGAAAATTGTCCTTAATATTTTGTAAATTGAGCGTCCTAAAATTTAGGTTGCGTAATATTTAATATCACGTTAATATTTTTTTCAGTATATCTTCCAAAAAACTAGAATTTCATTATTGAGTTGCATATCGGACCACACTTGTAATCGATTTTTATACCATTTTACATCTATAACAAATGTTCTCGATTTGGGCCAGATATTCATAGCATCTACCGTCAAAAGATCGAATTTCAAGAAATTTCCTTGTATGGATGGGAGATACGTAAGATTCGAACATTAGGCTGTATACAAAAATTTCCTATTTTCCTATGTTTTTGAAAGGGAAAAATTCTTTTAGTTTTTGAAGAATGTATAAGGGTGCTAGCTAGGCCAATCAACGACCATTGCTTCTAATTTTTTTCAATAATTTATGGAAGCCTTCAAACAATAAAATATCAATAATTGTTAAGTGAAAAATGGATAACAGATTAGTTGAAGCAATCGTATTTTGGAACATGTCATGATCATCATCTCAAAGATCACAAAACATGAATAAATGCATGAACTTCCTTGTGACACTGGTGATGTTATCGATGGCGTTTTATTTAGTGGAGCTTACAATGGCCATTCGTATATATACTTGTGGACTTACTGACTGACTGGCCTTTTAATAATCCCATAAAAATTCTCATATTTGTCATCATTAAATGTTTATCTCCTTTTGGTAAAGGAAACAACGTATAAGCACCACCAGCAGAAGCAAGAGAAGGAGAAGCATCACGAATTGCATTGAAGGAACAAGTAGACGAACAATGATGCCAGTAAGAAGAAAGAACTCCAAGAAACAAATAAAAATAAATATAACCCATATCTGCCACTTAATAATTTCTCTTTAAAAAGGAATTTTGACGTTATTGATTGTTGTCGTTGGCCATTGGTTTGCAGGCTGTTCATCGACCATTGTCGACGTGTCGTTATGGCTTTTTTGAGGTTTGTTTAGCGGTTACCAGGGATTGCATTAAAAAAGAGATTGCCAGCAAAATTCCAGGATTTGGTATAAAATGCCTATGCTTCACACAAAAATAACTAATGGTGGTAAAAAACGAAGTACGAACAATTGTTCGAGCAAAGTGTATCTTATATGGTTCTTCTAAGACAGTAATTATCAGATTATGGACCGGTATGAACCAATTTTACAGAATGTATTGGTCAGATGGAAACTCGACCACATAAAGTCGATTATGGAAATACATTTACATGGGGAATATGCCTAACTATAAGCGACTTTATAATACTCGCGGACATACTGCTATATGAAATGGTTCTTCAAAGCCTCTGTATCTGTTTTTATTCGGCAGTTGGATGATTATCGATTATCCAATGGATAGACGGACAGAGATATAAGGTTAGATCGATTGAAAACCTCGCAGCTATCAATGAGATGTACAGTTAATATATTCATCACTTTATACTAGCAGTAATATTGGTAATAGATCCCATATACTGTTCTCTCCGAAATCAGCTCTGGGGTCTATTCTTCACTTATTTCTTACATGAAAGCATCCTCATTTGTTTTTTATATTCGATAAATGTGTAGAGGATGAACGCTATTGATAAGGTTTTTGAAAATCGAATTTAGTTATAGCTGTCATAGATATATATATCGCCCAATTTTTCCAATAAATTTGCAAATATCAAATATTTTTTTGCTCGGGATACGACTAATAAAAATCCTTTGGAGAAAATCCCCCAAATATCATCCCTATCTTTAGTTATGACCACTGCTGCCCATTTTCACATAAATTGATTTTTATTTTCATTTGTGTTTTTTCTTTGCATGGTGTTATTTTTCAAAAATAAAAACAACTTAAATACAGCGGACTTCAATGGCAACAAGGGAACATGAAACATGTCTTCCTGGCCAGCTTTGGCTGTTGTTACAACAATTGGTGTTGCCATTCTTTTGCCACCACTGCGACTTAATCGTCTTCTGCGGTAGATTTCGTCGTCCCAATTGAGCAAGAAAGAGCGAAGAAAAAAGTTACTTTCTGAAAACGAAAGATTTCCCGCTAAACGAGAGTTTCATACAAATCACAAGCAATTTAATGACAGCTCAATACAGAGTTCCATTTTTTTATTTTGTTGGCTTATTTTTTATATGACTTTTAATGGGTTGAAGCGGGGGTTTTCTCCTGCATGGGCAAAAGTAATAAAATTGAATTCAGTTGCAGTAGTGTTCAGGCTTTACTGGCATTTTGGGCTGCTTATCCCTTAAAAAAAAACCAAGAACATTTTTGCGGACGCATTTACAATGATGTGCCAACAAAAATATCGACCGATTGAAGAGAACCCCCCAAAAACTCGAGAACAACATGCAAACTTTCCACATGCGTATCTTATCCACTTAGAGCAAAAGTTTCTGTTATCTTAAACATATTATATTTTAAGAAATCAAAAAGCAAATATTGTTGTTCTTAACATGACTAATTTATACTAAAAGCTAAGATAGAACATTATAAAAATTTGAAATTTGTGTAAAAAAACTATTCACCGCGTTCTTTAGATCAATACTCGCTAATAGATATGGGCCTTTTCTAAGTGTACTTTTTGTGATAGCATCATATGTGGCAATAGTCCCAAATCAATGGCAATCATTGGGCGAGTCATGATTTTAGCCTGCTGCTTGCAGGCTGTTGACCAAAAAACCAAACGAACGAACACTGCTAAGCCAATGTCAATAAAATTTGAGTTAAAATACAATTAAGTTGGCAATCATTTCATTTTTGTACGACTTACACAATACGATGACTCTTATCCCTTCCAGAGTGCTATAGCAATATCTGTATGTCATTGTGAAAGTCTCGGACAATGGTACCGCCTGACACCGAAGAAGGGTCTGAAGGACGGTTGACAGAGATGGACGGATTGCTTGGACGATGAACCGACAAAACATGAGTGTCAAATTGGAAATCTTTTTGCATTTAAGTCATCGAAAGATATCTACTGCATCCTGCAAAGGGTGTAGTTTATGGAATGATCGGAAATGTTTACATAATAAAACCAAGGTATACTCATTTCCTTTCCAATTCGAAATGTATAATGTATAAATACGATTTATTACCAGTTCGCCTTTAAACGGCTTCTTCTCGTTTTAGTCAAATTTCCACATGATATGTATGACCAATGAGTTAGGTTATGGTGGTATTCCTGTCTTTCGAGCTTCACTTAGACAATTTAGTCAAATGTTTTGCCGACGATATTAAATCGGTGAACCCATCAAATTATGCTCTACTGTTGATCCAAACTGATTGTCCCAAAACTATTACTACAGGGTTTTTGAATGTCGGGATTTCTCGGTTTTAAAAACTTGGATTTTTTCCAAACGCGGTGGAAGGAGTTTTTTGAAACAAATAATCGGAATAACCGGTTTTCATAAAAATACGTAATTTTGAAAGGATTATCTAATTTTATTGTCACAAAAAAAATCAACGAACAACTGATTCGAAAATATATTAAAAGTTGGACATAATTTTTTTAATTCAAATGCACATATTGGGAAATGTTTTAAATGCAGGTTATTAAAATACTTGTCTAAATTTGACGATTTCACAATAAAAATTTTAAAACCGAATGCCCTTGAAAACAAAACAAAAAAAAAACAATATTTTGTAAGGCAGCAAATGAATAAGAACTGTTTGAAGACTCTTGCACACACAATCAAATGCTATTATTGGGACACTGTAATGTATCTAGATTAGAAACACCCCTAAATTTTTTGTATAAATCGTATATTTTTTCATTTCAAAAATATTTTATTTATTTCTCATATGGAATTATCTACCAGATTATCATCAAATTCGTCATACAAATCACCATCGTTCTCCTCAAAATCATCCTCAATCTCGGGGCAATTTTTGCAACGACTCTCGTTCACTCCATAGTTGAGACAGGTTGAACCAACACATTCACAACAGCCATCGTGGAACCATCTATAACTATTGGCTCCAGTACTTCTACAAGTTTGACGACATTTATTCCACGATACACAATTATCCAAGTAGACTACAGTGCAATTGAGTTCTGGCTCGTTTTGTGAATGCTTGGCCGAAGATGCTTTGTGCTTGGCCTCATAACTCACCGGGAAGGTGACTATATTCCAATTATATGCCGTGTCCTCGGACGGCGATGATACAAGGACATCGAATAACTCTGATACACCCTCAAAGTCCTCTACATGTGATTTTTGCGAGAGCGAAGGTTTCGTTGAAGGGCATAGATCAACACATCCACAACATTCCTCAAAATATTTCTTTCCCATACAAGTGATGCAACTTTGATAACAAGAACTGTCTTTGATTTCACATTTGCAACTTTGTGTGAGAATGCATTTGGATACAACAGAGGCGCAAATGTCCTCATTACAAGATTCAGCAGTCACATAAATTAAATAGGATAAAAGAATTTGGTAGAGTAAAAGTTTTGTTAACATTTTCTAAAAACTGGAAATGATCTGTAACTCGCCGCTGTTAGCCGACTAATGTAAGATTTTCTATATTCTCGATATTTATATCTTGTGGTTTTACCTACCTAGAGGTGTGTTTCTACCTAATGTATTAATTTCTTTAGCCCAGGTATTTTTCTGTAAAACTATGTCTATCTATTTATTTCTTAACTTAAATCTAAAGGAAGCTATGCTTGTCTATACAACACTTATCTCTAAATTACGGATATTTAGTTTGTCTTTGACTTATATACTGCAAATTAGAATTGTAATGATTTTCTGGCTTTAAAAGAGGTCTTTGGGGTAAAGGGGGTTATGCGAGCCAATTGCCTGCGTTTCTTCTTCATCTCGGTGGAATAGTTGACTGCCGCACTTGGGGTTGCTGCTGCATACTTCATGGATTCCAAGGGATATGTTTTGTTTAAATCTTCTATGGCATCGAAACTGCGGTCACTTAAATTCAATTCTTTCAAAATGCTCATCAATTGGTAGGTCATCATAGCTTGATCCATTTTAGTATAGTGGTAGTTTATTCGAAATCGGAAAGGTTGTGCAATGTAGAAACGATGACAAAGTACTGCTGACGTTTGCATCTCAGGCAGACAGTATATATACTCTTCCGTTGATTGTGCAAGGCCAACAGGTAGCAAGCTTATTGGGATATATAGAATCCTATTTGCATACTTGTCTACCTAGATCTATAGGAAATGTCCTTAATCCTCGGAATAAGGATATATGGGGAATTTTCATGTTAGAATTCCAAAAATTTAAATTCCACTGAAGACCAGATGTCTTTGCCAAATTCTTGTAAATCCTTATTGCGAAAACCTATTTATTAGCGCAATATGCAATTAATGTGAACTTTAATCCTAGCATCGCTTATTGGGATTCTAAACCAAAGAAAGGACAACTCAGGTAATTCAAAGTTACATCTGATGGTTTCATCTTATAATGCAGCTCAGACTTGTTAATACTTAGGAAAATGCAATGAATTTAGCAATATTCTGCATCAAAATTTATACTGCATCAGAGACTTCAATCGGAATTTTATATGTTTTCTTTTGCGAATTCGTTATAATGCCAATGAAACTCTTTCGGTTACTCCAAATTGGTCTCAGAGTACAAATAAAAAGCCCAATATTTCCTGTAGGAGCAATGATTAGAATCAGAAGATATATCCTCTCTCAGTAAGGCTGGTGACACATCAGACACATTTCATCGTAATGTAGAACGCCGTTCGGTATAGGCAGTCTGACCATACGACCTGTCTAAGGTCTGGTCCTACTATAATGGCGTCTATGTACTTTGGAATGAGTCCGAGTCATGTCTTAAAATGCAAATTTACTCCACCAATGACAACCCCATGTTAAAATAGCCGACCCCTTCCATACGTTTATCATGGACAAGTCACATACACACCAGCGGTTACTCTTGCATCGGACCATTGGAAGCAAATTTATACCAATGAAGTTGTTGCAATTTTCATAATCATATTAACAGATTAAAAAAACTAAATTTCCATAAACGTTCATATATATAAAACATCTATCTTCTCCAAATTTGAACACCCTTTTATAAGAACTTAGATAACAGCACGAATTTTATTAACTTATTTTGGATTTAATCACAATCGAACTTCCAGCATCACTTCAACTGAGATTTGTTGAATTCATGCCTCTTATACGACCCTATGTGTCATGCGTCAGTTACATGAGTTGGTGGCTTGATGGAAATCTCAAAAGAATAACAATAGGAACGAATGAGTGACCAAATCCATTGCCCATACTTGAAGGAATTTAAGAAATAAAAATATCGTAAATACAATTTAAATAAGATTAAATGATTTGCAAAAAATCACATAAAAGATTCAACGTATCGGCTTGCCAAGCAACAGCGTACAATGCCACAAAGAAATTTTCCAAATCGATTCGAGGATTCGATTGGTGATGGCGCAAAGAGAATGAAAAGATTGCGATTTTAGGAATTTAATAACTTGGCTTTGATGGGCCAGCAGCTGTTGCCAATTATAATTATTTTGAAATGGCTATGGTATGATATCAGTTCGATTCACTCGCCTGCCTTTGAACTTCCTCTATTTCTTTGCCATAGAATAGGCAACCAACAATGACCTCCTTCTCTCTATTAGGGGGGGAGAGGTCAGGGAGGAATCCGAATATATTTGAATTCGGGCAAGACGGGATAAGCCCCCTTCATTCAACGAATTGTATGAGTGAATCGGCATAGAAAAAATTTAATTAAAACTCAAAACGCACAGCTCACTCACTGGATTGGTAGCGTGAACCCAGCAGCAGCCAACTTTCCTATCGCCTGATATGACTGCAAATAACAAGGACAAAGGCCAAAATTTAAATATTTTGTTATAACCATTCAAGTGCACCTGTGCTCCAAATGCAGACAGGCAAATGGAGCTTCAAACGAAGGCCGAAATAAAACTGGAGTGGAGCAAAAACTAAATTTGTTACCCAATGAACCTTCAAACAAATGACCAAAGGCAGAAATAAGGCGACACAACCAACTCCACACGGTGAAACAATTATATCCATTTCAACATTTCTCCTCCAGTAATGTTTCATCTCCACCTTGGTGGAAGGAGATGGGGTTCCAGCAGCTATTTGCTGTAAAATTTCCTTTTTATTATTTGCATTTATTTCAATTTTCCACATTGCTACAGAATCCCCTCCAAGAGTTTGGCAATTTTCTGGAGTAGCAGTGCTATTTGACGTTTTACATAAAATGCGTAAAATTCCCGAGTCCTGTTTAGCTGCTTTTGGTTCATTTACTTAAAGACGGTCATCCGTGCCTCGGCCCCTGTAATTTGTTTCCCATTCCATTTGTGTCGTGTAGGGGTTTGGAGTTTTGGGTTAGCGGCATGTTTGTTTGTTTTTATCAACTCAGTTGTCATTGTTGCCTCAGTGGGTCTCTCTGTGTGGCTCAAGTCGGTCATTCATTCGGTGACATTGCTTCTGTTGGGTTCTGGAGCCTCTTGTCCGTCAGTCATCCTCGATAGCCAGTCTACCTGCCACTACCCAAGAGTTTAGCCAGATCCATTCAATTTAATTCGCTTCAGTCACTAGTCACTTCACTTCACCGGTGGTGGCCAAGATTTTTAATGGATTTTCATTTGTTGGAAGCGTTTTATTGTGTAGCCGCGTGCAAGCTTCTACTTTTAGTTACAAAATTAAAACTTGGAATTTTTGTTGGTATTTCAAGTTTCTTCCCTCCGGAGACTAGCCATGGTGATGCTGTTCTATACCCGTCAAATTATTTACTATGATGCTATGTTAAGTGGATTTGTCCACTTGGCCCCATTCGTCCCACCTGTGTGCGCTGGTCATCATCCAACGAATGGTACTTTGTTTAATGCAAAAGAGAAGTGCAGCTATCGTGATAATGAAAGTACCAACCATGCACTTAACGAAATTAGGGAAAACCTTGTGTAGCCCCCACTAAGGATTATGCACAAGGAATTTTCCAGAGATCTCCAGCTTAGAGGCATGAAGTTTATGAATATGTTGACGATTTTTGGGCATAAAATCTATATGTATGTTTGGTGTGTGTGTCCATTGGGATACAAATTCTGCTATCAATCAGGGCTTCCAGGTTCCATTTGCTTAGCTATATTAAGATCCAACTCAGATAACATCTTAAGTTTTTAGATGTCATTAGAAGAAGAAAAGTTGGTAACGATTCACGATGATTTTTCTTTACTTCAATTCTACATCTAGTTGGTATTACAATTTTTTCTCAGTGTATATATAATTATAATTTGAGTAAAACACTATCCTCTTTACGATTTTAATGTAACTGTGGCAGTCAGAAACGTTGTTGCTGTTGATACCTTTGCTTGTCACTCCACATGTCAGGGACTATTGTCGTCGTCATTGGAGCTTGCCTACATTTACAAGGGAATACAGGATAAGCGAAATTTTGCAGGATAGAGAGAACGAGAGCGAGGGAGAAAAATTATACACGTGACCGTATACATAAAATAAGGACTTGGCCACCAGTCTCTGACAAGTGAATAAGTATTAATATTCCAGTTTGTAGTTCCTCAAAGTGACTGTTTTGCGAATGTCCAGATCATGGACGATGATTGCAATGGAAATGAATGGTTGAAGGTTTTGAACAAAAGTGAATGAATAGATTCACGTACTACTCATCATTGGACATTGTAATAAGGAGCAGTAGTATTTGTATTTGTTTTTCCTACTCACCTTGCCTCACTTCATGCGGTGTGGGGATAGAAATTTTCAACAGCGATCATTCTCTGACCGTGTAGATTGATGAGTTTGCATACCAAACAGGTGCGTGCACTGGCATCCAAGTCGTCTTCATATGAATATCTGCAAATGAAAAAAAGAGAAACAGACAAATTAATATACAGAGCATTGTGTTACTTTACAAAGTGAAAGATAAATGCGCCCAATTTGCTTGAAGGGCCAAGATACGCATTACCAGTGGAAGGTATTAAATTAATGTGAAAAGGCCATCGGCCATATTGTTAATATATACGAAAAGTCCCATATAAGAACTCAGTTATACCAATTCCAATGGAACTGGAAGTATTTATGAGCCCAAGGGAAAATACTTTCTACTATATATAACATCAATTAAATGTTTAATTGAATATTTATACTCTAAACCACATAGTGGTCAGCAGATTATTATAACTTTAATCTGCCAAAATGTGCCTGCCAGAAATATTGATCTAAGAACCCATAAAATATGTACCGATCGACTCAGAATCCCCTCCTGTTAATCTAGTCCTTGGTGTCCGTCCATGTATTTAGTGTTTGCAGGGTTCCGGTCGCATTTATTAACCGATTTTGATTATATATAGATCCCATAAATATTTATCGCCCGATTTTCCAAAATTTGGCCTTAAAATTTGGCTTTAAAAACCGATCGTACTCAATTTGTGTACAAGGCAATCTTCTGTGATATCAAACAATTCAGCAAAATATCATCTAAATCGGTTCAGATTTAGCTCTCATATATATGTATGGCCCGATTTTCCAAATTTGGCCATAATGTTTTTATTTACACGGAAAAAATATGAAGATTTTCCAATTAAAAATTAATTGAGTTTTAAAAGATATTCTTTTAAAATTTAATTGGTTTCAACAATTTTTTTAATTGTTAAACAAAAATCAATCAAAAATTTTTTGTATCAATTAATTTGTTAATATAATTTGGTGATTGATACTATCATTACTGTCATTGAAGACATTTCAATTAAATATTAATTGTGTCAATTAATTTCGTGATTGAAGACAAAAAATATTATTTTGTATGTATTAACCGATCTTACTCACAGTTCAAATATAGAGGTATTCGCCGATCTAATTTAGACTTACGTATAGCTCATACATACATATTTTGCCCGATTTACATAGATTTGGCCATACTCACACTAATTGAGCGATTTCTCTTTTTATACCCTAGACCACATAGTGGTCAGGGTATAATAAGTTTGATCGGCCTAAAAATGTGCCTACCAGAAATATTGAAGACCCCATAAAATATATACCGATCGACTCAGAATCACCTCCTGAGTCGATCTAGCGCTTGGTGTCCGTCCGTCCGCCTGTCCATGTATTTGTTGTTCACAGGATTCCGGTCGCAATTATTAACCGATTTGGATGAAATTTGGTACAGGGTGTTTTTTGGGCACAAGGTATCGCCCGATTTCGACAAGTGGAGTCACGTTGCGCTTTTTTACGAACCGATCGTCAACAAATTTTGCACATAGTCATCACCCTTTAAGTCTGCAAAATTTCATCGAAATCGGTTCAGATTCAGATATAGCTCCCATATATATGTATCGCCCGATTTTCCCAAATTTGGCCACAAAAACTTTATTTATTAAGCGATCTTACTAAAACTTGGCTTACTCTAATCTTGTATAGTACTGACATTATGTGCCAAAAATAATCGAAATCGGTTCAGATTTAGATATAGCTCCCATATATATGTATCGCCCGATTTTGCCAAATTTGGCCGTAAAACCCTTATTTATCAACCGATAGTTGGCTAAATATAATCTTCTATACCTCTAACTGTATGTGCGCAATTTAATCGAAATCGGTTCAGATTTATGGCGTTTTCTTTTCTTGTTAAAAATGCACACTTTTTTTGCATTTTGCCCGGAAAATGTACTCTTTAGGTTCTTTTCTAAAAAAACAGGCAAAAGTGCGAAAAGGCTTTGAATTCTGTTGTGAAAATAGCGCCACGCATAGAGGCAAATTACGGGCATTTTCAGCACTGCCAACAAACGAGAGTGCTGCGATTGCCCTGTTTCCTTCTTTGAATTCTTTTCTGCCCGCTGAAATGATAGCATTTTTTTAGGTTGCTGGTAACATTTTAAAAATGCGCATTCTGTACAGACAAAATGAAGGCAAAACACTTTTTTCAGAAAAGAAAACACCATTAGATTTAGATATAGCTCCCATATATATGTATGTAAACATGTACCCCCATTTATGTTCTCCAAAACGTATACCAAAATACCCCACAAATGCTTATGTTTACTAATTCAGTAGGGGTGGTTTAGGGTATGATATAGTCGGCCCTGCCCGACTTTCTACTTTAGTCACTTGTTTAATAATGGACTTAATATTAGTGGCATACTAACTCTGTAAGTACAAAATCAACTATAGCTCCCTATATCCGCCATTTTTGTTCAGATTGAGATAAAACTCCCATAAAATGTACCATTTAATGTTCTAAAATATGGAAGCAAGTTTTATTTCCCAAACCTATTTCAATGACACCCCACAAATTTACTAACAGGGCTTATAAAAAGCGTATATAACCGCCATATAATTTGTACTCCAGGTTCGAATTTTTACTGCTTCAAATATGTAGAAAATTCGGCTCGACAATAATTATGTATTTTTCACCATAGATTACAATTGCTCAGCATTTGTCTATAAAAATAAATGTCGCCTGCATTGCATAGGAGTTTAAAAATAATGTAAACTCTGTATATATTTTATGTTTTTCAGAGACTGGTATTAAACCCATGACCCTATAATTTTCTGGTGGATATATATACAATTGCAACACGTTGGGTTCACTACATGACTAAGCATGACTTACGAAGTATTAACATTTCTTATCCAACGTGAAGATCGTTCATTTCATTGCTCTACAACATTTGTTTCATGAACAAACAGTTCCACTGTGAATGAGAGACAGACAAACTAGGAAAACTCTATAAGGGACAAATATCTGGAATATGGGAAATACGAGCCAATTTCCGCCAACACTAGAAACCCTCAAATAAGAAATTAAGCTATGCGAAATACACAGAATACGCCTACATAACAAAGATGAAAGACAAAATTGAGGATCACACCGAAATTCATGCATACTACAGAATAAGGTAAGTAACTTTAGTCCGTTCTTTTCGCCTACCATGTTTCACAGCTTCTCTAAGTTGTTACACCTCGTAATGTGGTAACCCATTCAGACTCGTATTTAAAACGCTAATCCCTCATCACTGAGCTTAACATGGTATAGGAAAGCTTCTCCCAGAGGTTTCACATTGACTTGACTATGAACAGGAGGTCCCTTGTCATTGAGTTACATATAGCATCGGACAACACTCTCCGGTAAGAGAGAAGTTTGTCTCAAAATCACACCCTATGTCGATGTAGCCCCGTATATCCGATTGTCTGTACGTCTGTTATCCAATTATTGTTCGTACGATTAAGGTTGCAATTGTTATTGGATTGCATTGTCCGAGATGGCATTTAACTCGATTCTGATACGTTACAAACA
The DNA here is from genome assembly GCF_050003625.1 of Haematobia irritans. Classification (NCBI taxonomy): domain Eukaryota; kingdom Metazoa; phylum Arthropoda; class Insecta; order Diptera; family Muscidae; genus Haematobia; species Haematobia irritans. Next base: position 1,819,392 of record NC_134400.1, read on the forward strand.
GCATGATAAAGTTGGTATTCTCCCCCTTCTATGGTAGGGGATTTTACAAAATGCTATGTTTATTAGAAGATCGTGTATAAACGATTATGCGTTCATTTGACTAAGAATGCTTGTGCACATGCGTTACGCGTTCTCATCGTGTAGCGCGTTGTTGTTCAACGCAATCTCCAAATGAGATATTTTATGAATAATTGCTCCTACATTTTGCATATTAATGTGTAGATCATGATGATGCATTTATTATTAAGCCACACTATCTTTGGCGGCATTTTGTGCATTAATGTTCCGAGCATTAGGCATTTGCGAAAAGGGTAGATGGTTACGGAATGATGATATTCGTAATTCTCAATTCAATTCAAAATGAAATATTGATGCTGTCACTTTCATTATACTTCACAAAAACATGATAAGACTTCATGCAGTCTTTTCCACCCAGCGTTATTTTCCTATCCACTTTCATTACCATTGTGCCAATGTTCTACCCTATGTTATATCCTCAGAGAAAGAGCTTAGACCAATGCTCCCACCATTCAATTGTACCACTAACAATGACAGTATTAGAATTCTCTACTATACAACTTCAGTTAATTATTTCGATTTGAAAATGCATAGTCATCGAGCTCCTAAATAAAATTATGATAATGAATATTTTTGCCACTGCCTCCTTGATCCATTCTTGCGGAATATCGTAGATATCGAAATAATTTATGGTCATCATGGTTTTAGCTTTGAAGAATGGTCCTTCATTGTTTTCGACGCTTGTGGTAGGAGCCAATCTAAATTAGTTTTGTAGCATATACAAATCTATAGACGATCCCAAGACAAAAACCATTCTGATCCCAGCTTGCAATTTTCCACTATTTGTATGGCAAATGAATGATCAAAATGGGGGGTTACGTATGTATGTTTCCTAGTTTGCGGTTGATTTTTAAATGCTGATCTCATCTAGGAATTTCCCTGCAATTCTGTTGTTTTGGGCAAAAAGGTGCCGGCCATGGGAAGAATAAAATCATTCCTTGAAACTGGCGAGGCAGACACCCCTTAGACCATAATTGCCACCATCATAAAGAAGGGCTTCGTCTATTGCCTCCTGCATTCAAGTCAATGTTTGTAGTTAATCCAAAAGCAAATAGTTGCCTCATCATTTCATCTCAGAATATTCATCATGTTTCCACCATGGATTTAGTACTGCAACAAAACAACCGCATAACCAACTTTGGCATCGGCAATAATAAACATCTTTCAAAAATTGCAAAATAGCCACAGCACATACTTCAAAGGCAATAGAAGAGATACATTGAGAAAAATGTTATTTAAAAGTGATGTAAAATGTTAGGTAATTCCTCTTCTTTGAGATGTGGTCCTTGGTTTTTGATCTTTCCTCTTTCAAATCTTCTCTTAGAGGTATCACCGCATTGGAATATATATAAATTTCCTATAGAAATAAAATTTTGGCAAAATTTTCCTAGAAATAAAATTTGGACAAAATTTTCTATAGAAATAAAATGTTGACAACATTTTCTATAGAAATAACATTTTGACAAAATTTTCTATAGAAATAAAATGTTGAAAAAATTTTCTATAGAAATAAACATTTTGGCAAAAGTTTCTATAGAAATAAAATTTTGACAAAATTTTCTATAGAAATAAAATGTTGAGAAAATGTTCTTTAGAAATAAAATTTTCAAACTTTTCTATAGAAATAAAATTGTGACAACATTTTCTATAGAAATAAAATTTTGACAAAATGTTATATAGAGAGAAAAATTTGAGGTAGATATACATAAAGAACCCAAGAGCTCAAAGGATTATGGGAAGCCCGAACTAAATCAGGGTCAAAACATACTCGAAAATGTTGATCTGTTTCAGAATTTTAATGAAGTTTTCATTTTCAGTTGGTCAACAGTAGTGATGAATTAAAAATTGGTTAGACTTTATCCCTAGCATAGGTGCCATTTTCCAATACTTCCGTTGGTTGATATCCAAACCTCTTCTTAAGATGTTTTTGCAGTAAAACGTATTAACCCACCTATATTTTCTTCCACTGCACTTGCCCATCTGATGCGGTTCCGTAATAACATGAAGTGCGGCGAGAAGTCTTCGACTGGTACATCAGCAACGTGAGGTCGTGAGCTCAAAAATTTTTGCCAGTTTTTTCATAAGCTTTTTTGGGTGTTGTGGTGTTGGTGGTGTTACTCTTGGACGCCTTTGATTTTTTTGTTTTTGACGGTGAACAATATGAAGCCAGTGATAGTGGTGATATTGGCTGTGGTGGCGGAGTCAGTTGTGGTGATGACGGTGTTCATGTCCAACAACACTACCACAACTTTTTGTTCTCAACTATTTTTAGTAGTGATTTTAGATTACTCAACCCAACAAATGGAATGGCCATAGTAATGTAGTCAACCTTAGCCAACACCACAATTGGCAACATGGTTTACGGGGTGCAATACCTTAGAAAAAAAATACGCCAAAAACTCTCTATTATGCTTATGCTGCTTATGTGTATGGTGAGTATGTGTGTGTTTGAACAATTTCATATATTTCATGGAATTTATTACAAAATATTTATTGTCTTTGCTTTGTGGGATGTTAATATAGGGTGCAAATTCTTGCCATTACTTGGGTGTTGTGAAATAAGCAGGTTTGGGGACATCAACCTGTCGATAGGCAAAGAAATCTCTTTCCTCCTTATTGGTATGACTGCCAAACAGCAATCGCAAAAAGGGTCGTTTGCAATTCATTGCTGTCAATTGAGTTAACAAAAATTAAATTGAAATTAAACTTGAAATGCCATCAAATAAATTGGTTGACCATTGTTAAGCAGCAGATGTTGCTTGCCGTCTGAAATAATATGAGCGGATGGCTAAAATTACCATACAGCAACTCCTGGTCCTGGGACAGTAATTGAAAAATTCAAACCGAAACATGGACAGATATTGTTGTTCTCGAGTTTTTCTGCTATTGCATGTTGCAAAGCTGACCACTCAACTCCAACTCAAAACTTTTGTAGATGACAATGGAATATAGACGGCGTTGGTGACCATCACCAGCATCCCCTTAGCGACTGGGCAAATGTGACCTGGTATAATCAATCACCAAAACAAAAAACCACAGACAAACACATTGCAATTTGCATGTCACAACAAGACAACCCCAACCATTAAACCCAGAGGCTGTACCTATGACCAACTGAATGGCCCATCCGTATCCATCAACATTGTACTCCATACAAAACATGAAACATAACAAGTTGTGCGGACACATCACAAAACCCAAGCACCAATTGATGCAGTAATGCTCAAAATTTGTCTTAAGACCAGTCCTAATTGTTTAACTTTAAATCGTCCTAACCAAAATAACTGACGTTGTTTTTTTAATTTTTCTTTAATTTTGCCAATGTTTGGGCACATCCAACAATAAAGGTGGACAGTCGGCATGCGAGTTACCATGTCTATGGCATAATCAATTGGGAAAACAATTTTCGACATTTCCAGGGAATTTGCTTGATCAATGAGAATGGAAATGACCATAATTGTGATAAACACGCATCGAATCGAAAAAAACAATCGAAACACACACACACAAACATGACAGGAATGTCAAAAGGAGGATGATTAAATTATACCCTACACTACTCATTCCAAACTCCTTGGATTAATACCTGAAAATTAAAATTTTACTCCAACCCCATATAAGGAATCTTTGTGCATTCCATATAAGGAATCTTTATGTTTCAAAAATTAGACAGTATATTTAAACCGTTCTAAATTTAATAAGAATCACATGAAACTATATAACATACAAAGTATGTGGCTAATACGGAAGCTAAGGAGTTTTTTCTTATGGATTTTTTGCATAATTTCAAGTCAATATCCCACTTCGTTTGAAAATTAATATGAATTCAATATGACATGACCAAATCAAAATGGGACTACACCCTGAAAAAAATCGCTTCTGTAACATATGTTCCATTTTGCTTCAAGCATATATATTTTCAGGATTGGCCCATTAGGAATGCACTGGAAGAAAAAAAATTCATTAAATTTTCTTTGTGTGGATATATTTTAAGGCGCCAATTGGTTACTTCCATTCTTTTACTTGCAGCATACTCTGTAGGTCTCTCTTTCTAAACACATATATGTTTATAATCTATTTCTAAATTAATATATGTTTGCATCCGAGCATATTATATTTACAAACATTTTATGTCCCAAACATAACATATTATTAACATATATTTCCAAACATGTTATGCTAGTTTATGAACATTAAATGCTTGCACTTAAAAATTTGAGTTCCAAACATATAATTTTTACACCCAAACATATGAAAAACAGTCTTTTTCGTCCGTGTACGATCATGAGTATGTACATGCTTTATGCAGTCTCGCTGCATTGGTTAAGAAACTTCTCATAGACTTGACTTCGAAATGTTCTCACAAATATTTATGAAATATGGACAAATATTTATTCCTTCACTTCCTTCATCATCTCCCACAATGGTTAACATATTTATAGAGGATTAAAATTAGATATGCTTAGATTGACATCTGTTCAGTAGTTCTAATACCTCTGGACTTCAAAAAGCAAAAATAATTGATCAAATTAACTAGGATAGTGTTATCATTGTTGATTTGACCCATACAAAAATTAAGTGTGGGAGAATTTTTCCGAGGAAAAATATTTAAATATTTTACTAAATCCCTCCGTAAATGTGTTTAGATAGGAAACACGACATAATAGTCTCCCTCCCTATTCCCTCCCAATTCAACGTAGCTAGGAAACTAAGCCTCCAAGCCTGCCATGCTACCATGTTAGATTGACTTGAAGAGATGTCATGTTCCCCAATTCATGCAGAACATCACCTCGCACTTGCCAAGCCCTCAATTAAATCAATTATCTTTCGAACTGAATAAAAAACAAAAACATAATAGTATTGGTATCCAAATTTCCATGAAACAATCCCTCCCATACTAGATACTCAGAAACTTAGAAGAAGATCTTTATCGACTGGGGAAAAATAGTCAATTATGAAGAGCAATTAAATGCACGCACTTCTGAAATCAAGAAATCAATTAAAATGTTTGTTTACCTCATACACGTTGGATTGAAATTAGGAAAAAAAAACAAAAACAAAGCAAAAAATTCAAATTTCATAATTTTGAATTACGTTTTTTTTAAATGGCAGGCATTCGAAATATTTAAAAAATCCCCTCTCCAAACAAAAAGGAAGGCAGAAAACAACACCCTAATGAAAGACCATAATTATTAGCATGCAATTGAATGTTGGTCAGAGCTAGCAACTGCTAAGACACAGAGAAGAAGAAAATATATGTTTTAAAACTATTTGAAATATAAAATAGGGTGTAACATATTTTTAACATTTTCTTACACTTTTGTGCCTCTAAATTCCAATTTATTACATTTCCATGCCACATTTTTGGCCATTTTGGGTCACTTTTTAATAACTTCATTTTTTAATGCAATCGTTTTCGTAAATTTTGATCCCAGAACCCTTTAATATTACGGATGTGATCGGTGCCTTAACAAAAAAAAATCGACAAATTTCTTTAAAATGATGAAATTTAAATAATATAAAGTTTATAATCGTTGCTTTAACAATATTGTTACTTAAATTTAGGACAAAATTTTTTAAAATTTGCGTCTCTCTGTTAAAGTCGTATATCTTTGAACTAAGGAAAATTTTCTTAAAGTAAAGAAACGCATTTTTTAATTTAAAGAATTCGTCCTTAAATTAACTGAAATATTGAACCTTTAGATTTAAGATAAAAAACTCTTCAAATATAGGCTAAGATTTATTTTGAGGATTTTATATGGAATCAAGAAAACATCCAAGAAAACATCCAAGAAAACATCCGTTATAATTTGGATTTTTAAATTGGCATTTGTTTGTACGTGAATAGCCTTATTAACATAGCGGGGGAAAAAGAACAAAAATTCGATAAATGAGATCTGAATCCCAATGTTAATTTTATTGATCCTAGATTTAACATGTGGCGCTAAAAATTGTATTTTAAAGAAGTCATATCTTTTGCTCCGAATCAATACCAAATCCTTAAGGGAAGGTCAACAACTTTCTAGTAAGCTTTTTTTTTTTTTTGAGTGTATATTTTGTCATCATCAAAAGGTTAGTCAGTTGAATTACAGATCATATTTATATGTGACCATGGATATGTTCATTCCAACCATAACTGTTTCTCCCAAAAAAAACCTTTGCCTTTTTTCCTCCATATAAATCCATGAATTGCTTTTAACTACTTTAACAGAGTAGAAAACCTCATCTGTTACTAAAACAGCTCCCACTTGAAACATTGCAATATAAAGTTCCTTAGAACGTCAATTGTTAAAACACGAAAACAATTTAAAACAATTTTTTGGGTCCAAGACTGAAAGCCACAGTCGTCAACCATTGTCCATTGAGCACCAACATAATCAGAACAGAGCGTTAATATGGTGGAAAACCTCACGCTCGTAAATTAAAAGATAAATCTTCCTTAATTGTAAATTGAAAAAGGATAGAGGAAAACCCCACGTTTTTTTCCTACCTATGGAAAGTGCAATGCCTCCCCATATAACCCAACGTGTTTAGAAAATGTAGCCACAGCGGCAATCCTAAACATGTTCTTAACAAATCATTATTGTATTTGGTAGGAGTTACCAATGAACTGATAAACTCGTCCAGTTTGGCCGTGAAGCCGAATTACCGCACAACCAGGCTTCAAGTCACCACCAGCAACTAAACAACTGACACCAGAAAATTGCTTTTGATTGTGGAAATATTTCCTGCAGTTATTGCGGTACAATTCCAAGGTAACGAGCTGATGTTAGGCGGATGGCTGGCAGTCAATGGGGCAGAATATGACGGTTTTTTTTTCTTTGCTCACAAGGAGGCCAAATAGATATGCCGCGAAACTCTTCTCTAAATTCTCCAATTTGATTCCTTTTGGGGGAGGTATCAAATTGACAGACCACTTAAGCGAATCCACCTGCAATTGACACACAATCGTGTGTTATAAAGCGGCACGTAACAAGTGCACTGGTTCACAGGAACAAGAACCTCCAGCAGCACTTCAACTTGAGCCCAGGAGCAATAATAACAAATTGGATGGGGCATTATGAGCATAGATGAGTGAAACAGAGAGACACCTTCAATGACATATACACACAAGGATTCCTTTTTTGTAGTGGAAAATGAATGCAACACCACTGTAATGCTCTGGTAGTGTGTAGTTCTTTGTCAAAATAGATGCTCCACATGCCTTCGACGTCTGCTACAAAATAATGGCAGAATAGCAAGTGAAACTTTTCCCTGGCATTAGATTTCCACTTAGGAATGAACATAAAAGTGTAACAAAATGTTAATGGCCAAGCTTTGTTGGCATCACTTCCATGATGGTAGAAACTTGGAAGCGTCCTCATGGCCTGGGGACACAGGAATGTGTTTTGGTGCTCCAGTTGGTTCACTTGGGCTTACAACACTCGGCAGACAGCGACAGCAACATATTCCACCTTCTTGTGCTCACATCTTAATGGCGATAGGCATTCGATGCATGGCACAAGCCCCGTACATTAGAGCCATGGCCCAGTCAATAAAGATGTGACCGTCATCATGTATACGGCTGGAGATCAACTTCATTGCCGGAGAATTGGTGTTGCAATAAAAACTGCATATTTTTCCAACCTAAATTGGATATACACAATTGCGATGGATGGCAGAGTTCTTTGGCTAAGACATTCTCATCTGCAATGTTTAATGTTTATGCACAGTGTACTCAAAAAAAATATTTTTCTTTCTACAAAGGTAAATTGTATACAAAAGGCGTGATAGCTGAAGTTTTTTTTTATGGACAATTACAAACGATCGTTGTCCATTAAACCGATGACCAGATTTGAGCTCGGCAAGATAACATCTAATTGTACTAGCCTTTAACCCCCTTTTAGGTATGGGCACTGACATATCGTACACACAGAAAACAAATTTGTTGTGCCAACCAATTTTTTGCCAACCGAATTATTTGGTCCCATCTACTATAACAAAATTTGTTAGAGCAACCAATTCTTGTCCGGCACAACTATACAGAAAATTGTTTGGATTTTTGGGTTACAATAACAGTCTAGTTGGAAATCACAACCAATAAGGTTTCATTCGTTTGTTAAAGCAATTATCTGTTTTTTTGAAAACCAATTATTATAAGAAAACATCGTTGAATGATTTCAGATTTTATTTTATTTAATTGTATTACAAATTAATATTTCTCATACTGATCATTTATCTAATGAAAAATTGGAATGTCGGCTCTCAAAATATCTTCTTCAGTCATCATTTGATACTCACTCTCACAATCGCGATCGATTTGCAGGTGGACTCAGGCATAACCAGGCGAAATGTTCTCGTTTGCTGATTGATTGTGAGTCTGATGATGAGGCAAAAAATCTATATATACACCTCTTACAACCCCGGAAGTCGTCATATTTTGATTGATATATTTTATGAAATTGTAAGAAAATTAGGGAAAAGGTTAAAATGAGAGTGATATTAATGTCGTTTTATGTTTAACTTACTTACCACTTAAGAATGCAGCTACCGGTTTAGAAGATGGTTAGGTATAACTCGTAGCAGTCCTTGTTGGGTAGATTGCATTTTTAAAATTGAACTCACGTCATCAAATATTTAAATTTTAGAGTTTCATATATTAACTGAAATAAACAACTTATTTGTTGTCATATATATGTAGTCCATAGCAACAAATTCTCTTTATAACTACAAAATTTGTTAACACAACCAACTTATATCAGTTATCACAACAGGGTGGAATAAATTGAAATGGTTAGATACTTTAATGTATAAATAACGACCAATATTTGGTCGTGTGTACCAACTTTTGGCCACACCGCTGTTATATTGATTATATAAACTATCAAACAAGAGATATAACTAATAATTATTCCACACAATTAAAATTTTCTCTGGGTGTAGGTTGTTAACAGTTCCAAATTCGATATCTCGATATCGAAAATATGCTGCACCACGCCGTAATGATTCAAAACCGTATTGGTCTTTCTGACTTGTTTCATATCAGCCCAAAAGCCTGATTATGAATACGTTCAGTTAGAATTCCTCATCGGATAAGATCCATATATTGCGAGGTATACATGACACTGTGCATTCTTCTCATCACCATTGTCATCAGCTAAAGCATCTCGAGAGTATCTGATGCTTTTATAGCGATAGTGTTTAGCTACTTGCTTTTGATTTTTAATGGGTTTCCCATTACACTCTGGCCCATGGATGCTACACTAGGGTTTGTGTGTGTGTGTGTGGAGTTCGCTCCCACAAAGCCGGATCTCAATACAGCGAGTGAACAAGTTGTGATGCTAAATGATCCAACAACTGATATGGTTGATGATAAAGTCTTCCCAGTCTTAAAGTTTGTACTAGGGGCTGAACTTGGCTTTGATTTTTTGCAATGCCAACATGAATGGCAACACATGTAAGTTTCGTGTTTAATGTCGTCTCTCATTGTGTATTTGTTCTTCATTCATCTTCATCGGGTAAGCGAGATAGTTTCTAAGACTGCACTCCAACACCAAGATGTCATTTAGAAGTCGAGTAGGTAATTGTGTTATTTTTGTTGGTATCTTTACAAATTAGATTGGACATATTTTTCCCCACCTCCCCCAAGTCATTTTTTCTCCTGTCTGTAGCTATCATAACTATGACCACTGTAGAGATATCCATTTGGAGTTATTAGGTTTTGGTAATAGCCATTGACTTTATGTTTCCTCGTCTATGGACTGGTCATCATCAGATTGGCAGATTGGAGTCTGCGTGCATCCATGCCTTGGGTTAAGGAAATGTTCAAATCAAATTAATTTGAGTATGTTTCGATCAGGTTGCATGTGAACGCTTCTTGTTGCCTATGAAATTTACATAGCCACTTCTCTTTGTCTTCCGTTGTTGATGACAACCAGTGTTGCCAGTATTGGGTTATTTTGGCTGATAGGGACGACATTTTTCTCAGTGAATATAAAAACCACATTAATTTTCAAAATAAAATTAAAATCGCTTTGATATTGACCCAAGAGCTTGTTATAGTAGGTCGTTGGGTACGGGAAATGGAGCAGTTGGTTCAAAGTAGAAGTGTGCATGTGTGTAATATTTTGCTCACGCACACTCACGACGGAGAAATCTTTTTCACGCTCACTCACGCACGATATTTTTTGGTAGGACTCACGCACGTTCACGAAAAGAAAATTTGTACACACGCACACTCACGCACGAAAATCTTTTAAATGTCGTGACTGACGCAAAAACTCGTGACTCACGAATAAGTTTATGAATAATTTACCTATAGAACCTGACTAAAAACATGAGAATGATTAAAATCGAGAGCGTTATAAAACTCTAAACACCTAGGATGCACAAAAATTTTAAATGAATTCAACTCGTAAGCATTTTATGTTCGTAAGCGGGATTATTTTCCTGGGCGTGTTTTTTCGCAATACGTAACTCACACACACTCACGATGATATTATTTTCGTGACTCACGCTCACGCACGATATTTGATTGGTTAATCACACTCACGCCTTTGCCGTCAGCGTGACTCACGACTCACGCGTGATTCACGAAAATGTTCGTGAGTCACGACAATTTCGTGTCACGTGCACACTTGTAGTTCAAAGACGGAGGCCCAAACGGAAATCTACACTTAACTTTCCTGCACGAAGACATTTTTCCAACATTGTTAAATCATTTCGGGAGGGCCCGACACGCTTCCCTATTAATTGAACCCCCTAATTTAATTTCTTGGACATTCAAGAGCCGATTTGGAATGCCACTTTACAAAAAGCTAAATGGAAATGCTCCGCTGCTATAAAAATTTAACTGTCAAATCAACAAATTAATTTTGTTTATGCCACTTTACAAAAAACTAAATGGAAATGCTCCGCTGCTACAAAAATTTAAATGTCAAATTAACAAATTAATTTTGTTTGGCAAACTTTATTGAGGATTTCGAGACGAATTTTATTTTATTTACATTTAAATTTGGAATTTTTGAAACAAAAGCTTCCCAATTGGGGGACAATAGCCAAAAAAAATATTGGCAACACTAACGCCATCATTTTTGTTTTAGGATCTTCGAATTGGCTCATGAGTTCATAACGCCATAGGGCATAATCGCATGGAAATTGATTGTGAATGAATTGTTTTAAGTAAATCGAGATTTAATTGCTTCAGAGCGGTGTTATTTTTCGATCGAAACACCCACTTTCTCAAAGCCATTGATTGATATGACGTATGGATAATTGTATAGAGAGGCTGAATGCGAAGGTCATTAGGTTTTTATAGTCGCATGGTAGAGCATAGAGAACACTAATTAAAGCTTAAAAATGTAAAAACAAGTAAATAAGACAAAAGTTCGAGTCGACTTTTCAATATTTTCAAAATTTGAAAAATAGAACTTTTGGCAATTCAACTTTGGGAACAGTATGAATTTCCGACTGCACACTCCAAAAAAAGTGAACCCTATATCCCACTGACTCTTTTTTAGTGCATGGAGTTATTATATTTTGAAAAAGTTTTCTTGACTCTATAACTTTTTGCGTACGTTAGTTAAATTAACTAAATGTATACATATAAATAAATAAAGATTTACTAAATTCGTGTCTTCCACAAAATAGTTCAGAATTCCTTGAACTCCGCGTTTCACATTGCAATGAAACCACTTGATGAAGCTTTGAAACAATCAGAAGTGTGGCCAGCATTATGGATGTCATCACCGTTTGTACAGTGGTTACTGCCAAAAGTCAATTAGATAATTTTGACCCACATCAAAAATTGATTTGACTCAATTTTCAAAAAAAATTCCAAAGTTTTTTGGCAAAAAATCGGAATGTTGAATTTCCTATTTTAAACATTTCTATCACTGCTGTCGGCGAGGGGCGAATAATCACTCTCTACCACTGGGCTAAGTCTAAGACTCAGAACGTAATTATAAATTCATCTGTAGAGGGACGAGGGCCAGAATTTTTAGTATGTATATTTCACGCAGATCAATCTGAAAACACATATCCAAACTTTTTCGAATAAAACTTTTATTGAATTTCAAAATATATTCAATCAATATAATAATTAGTTCAATTAATTTTTCAATTAACCGTGTTGGTCCCCATTATGGGGACATGACTTTGGCCCTTCCTAACTGACTTTAATTAAAAAAAATCCTGACCTCCTTTTGGACTTTGCAGCACTTCATTAGTAGGTCAAGTCATCATTTCCATCCGACCTTATCTAATCAAGACCCTTTAGAAATACCTCCTCTGTATTTTCAAATGTGTGGTATTTTTTGCCTATTCCTCCTTTGGAATGTCCAACGAAAAACAATCCGCCCTTCATATGGGTGGATGTATGTATGCCGACAAGAGATTAATAGATTTGTAAACTTTCCTAATGACTTCATTTAGAATCGAATTCACCAAGAATGCAGATAACCGCCAGTAAAGGCATGGGGGAGGGGGAAGGTGGGTCATGGACGGAACAAGATAAAATGCACATATTACATTCGATTTTAGAGATTTATATCTTGGCAACAATTTATGGGGAATAAATTTTTACATTTTCTAGTGAGATCAGTTTTGCAGTCTCTCAGTCATGGATTTGTGTGTGGCATGTGGCCAAGTCTTGGTTAGTCACACAGAACCACCATGGGACAAGGCAACATTGGTAATTTGTTTCAATAATCTCGCTTTGCACCCAATCCAAGCTAGCCCGGACCAAGTCACAGAATCTCAGCATCGATCGCTAGGGAAGTTTGAATGAATGGAGGAATGAATGGGCGCTCTTGTATGCAAATACCAGACCATTATAAACTTTTAGGTGGATTGTGATCCTACATTGGTTGGTTTCATATTTCGCCAAAAGGGTGTGTGATCGTCATCATTGAAGTTGCTTCATATGCATATGGCATATACAATTGCTGGAACATATCTTCATCTCGTGCATAGCTTGTTCTGGGTCTATGAAGATCTCTTGACTGTAATCGCAACTAACAAATGACATGGAATTAAATGAATTTCTAATTTATTAAAACATTCTCCCAATCAAGGGACCGGCAGAGCAAACCAGCACTTCAAATCAATTTAAATGCAAAAAAATCTCATTTAAATGTGTGAAGATGAAATAAGGATGTCTAAATGCGTTTGAAAGATCCCACAATCGAGGTGGGGAAACAAAGGTTCTAGTGTGGGTTTTCTCTACAAGGAGAGACTTCGATAAATCTTTGTGCCATCACTAGAAAGAAGTAAACAACAACGCCTTCAATTTTCCATAAAACCAGTGGGAAGCAATAAACAAGTGAAGGCCAGGGGAATGTTTGTACGGAACTACCAAGTCTATATAACCACCATGGTGATGATGATGGTGTTTCCAGAAGGGATCATGACCTCTAAAATTTTGATTTCACGCATTGCATATTCAGGTTCCCCTCTATTTGACAGATTACCTATCAAATTGTGCAGGCACTAGTGGAGCAGAAGTAGCAGCAGCGGCAGCAATATATTCGCAATACAATGGAATGGATAAAACAGAATTCGTTATGCTACTCCACACTGGCAGATATGGAGATCCCCTCATGGGACCCACACACCTTCACCGCCTGAATGCATGACAGACAATGCAGAACGATAGTGGCAGCAATGTTTGGGTTGCATCTTGCCTGACTAGACAGTCGACAACCATGGCCGAAGAAGATGATGATGGCAGCCATTCAATGTTGGCTAAAATCCATTTAAGATGCCTGCTTACCACTGTCAAAGCTTGCACTGATACTGTATCTATAGCTGATGCTTTAAGATCCTTTTGTGGATGTTCAATTTTAAGACTTCACCAACAATAATGTGTGGCAGCAAATATTATTCTTTGGCTTAAGGGTTATGCTGTGGCAGGAATAAATTTGTTTTTGCTATTGGGGTGCGCAATATGTTTCACATTGAATGTTTTAATTGAAATGTTTCGCTAACAAACAAGGAGTTACACTAAAAAAAATAATTCGTTTCTCCTCAATGAAAGAAATTCCCCGTTTGTTTCTAAAAATAGTTTCTAAGGGTAACTAACTGTGACACAGGGTAACTAACTGTCACCAACGCGTTTTATAAGTTCACCACTGGTGGTACCACAGTGGACAGGATAGTCTAAGTGAGCCAAAGATTTTGTCTTTACACTAATGATTTTGGTATTGATTCCGAGCCAAAGAAGCGAAGACTTGAAGTAAGGTCAAATTTAAGACTAATTTCTCTTTTCATTTTAAGTTTTTCGTACTTGTTTCTAGGAAACAAAGTTTAGTTTATTCGTTTTTTCACTTGTTTCGTGTGATATCAGAGTCCTTAAAAATCATTTTAAAAACAACTTAAATTTCCAAATTCGTGCTCGACTACAAGTAAACATTTTACAAGTTTTTAAAATAAAGTGCTGAAAAAAAATTTTAGCTTTGCAGTCATGATGCAAAGAGTCAACAATTTTAAAGACGAATTCATTAATTTTGAAAAATCTTTAAAGCCAAGGTCATCTTAGCCAAACAAAACTTTTTGGTTTCAGGATACCCAATTTTAGGTTGAATCACTTAACTTAAATTAAGGATAGAACGACTTCATTAAAAAGTTTATCAAATTTTGGGCAAGGAAAAAAATTTTATATCACCGAAATGCGTCTTCTTTCCTAAGCAAAATTCGGATTCGTATTTTAAGGACATGAAATTTTTGACCCACGACATTATTTTTGCAGTGCACTATACCTAACCCCCAGGTATGATGTTTCAAAGGAAGTTATTTGTAGTGTTTGTTGCTTTTTTATACCCAGCACAGTAGAATTAAAATACGATATAACAATGTCCGTATGCCTGTTGTAATCACGATACATCCTTCAATAATGGAGCTATCGTCCTGATATGTGCACAGATTCGTTTTTGTTTGCAGGCATGTCAAATGGCTATATCGGTCCAGGTTTTTATATATCCCCAATATAATCCGACCACCTGATTTGGGGTCTTGGGCTTCTAGAAACCGTAGCTTTTATCCGATTTATCTGAAATTGGAAATCTAGAGGTGTTGTAGGACCACAAATAGGTATACCAGATATGGTGTGCATCGGTCTATGTTTTTTTTCCTCTAAAACTCAGTCAAAAATAATTCTTATAAATCCAGAATCTGATGTAGTCTCCTCCATATGTAGAAACTTGAATTTTAACTTCGGGAAGCGTTAGTTCAATCGATGAAATCCCTCTGAAATTCTATATATTTTTGAAAGGGAACTATATTTCGTTCATGGTGGGGGATACTTAAGATTCGGCCCGGCCGAACTTAAGACTGTATGTACTCACACCTTTCATTGTTACTTTCCATAATCAGTAGGACGATTATTTGCTAGTTTAACAAGTTTGAATGTTGGTTAGTGATCTATTCATCAATTTGAATGAAGAAAATTAAATCTAATCCAGTGCAATAACTATAAAGTTCCCTTACCTCTAATAGGTACTACAAAAGGAAACCAAACTATGTCATGGCATTCAATACTATTCATGATGCAATATAAAATTTGTTGGAACCACATAACCCTAACTTTGTTGCATGGTCATTTCTATCGTTATGATCAGTAAAAGCAATATAAGTTTTATGTGAGCTTTTTCCCGGCCTTCTTTTTATGGCTTCCTTGGTCAGAGATCGCCAATCAAGGCTTACTAAGCCGGTACTAGCTGGTCTTAGTAAGGAGAACAATTCCATGGGACTCTTAAAGACCCTTTTAGCAAAATTCCGACTCCATTAGCAGCATAACTATGAAACATGGGCTAGAATTGTTGTTCTTGGTGGTGGTGAAGATGATGGCGGTCCATGTTGCAACATTGAGTCCAATGGTAGTGGCCAAGGAAAATTCAAACACCTTCTAGTCATCTCGGGTGGGGGCAAAAACAATTGTAGCGTTACCGAATATGTTGTTTAAATGTTCACTTTTTTCATTCCAGTACTTGCTTCCTGCTTCGCTTGCGTTCCATGGCATACAAATCGAGTGTCTGTCCATGCGTTTCTATGCCTTTGTGTCTATGGCCTTTACTTAAGCAAATGTGCGCAATTATGCGAGCATATCAGATTTTTAACTCACGCATACGTGCCACAAATCTTGTGGAGACTGGCAACCGACAAGCGCTGGCACCCGGACAACTGGAGTGCACAGTAGTAGCCGTCAGAGTGTGGTAGTGCCAGTAGTAGTAGTAGTAGGTTGTTGTAAAGTTAGTGAATTCACTGGACGCATTTATATGATGAGAAGAACTAATTGCGGTTTATCGAAGGCCTTTGCTTCAGGGAAATTTTTAAACCAATTCTTAGTTCATTGATTTCCTTGAAGCTGGGTTCTTTGTTTGTGTTTCATAAGAAATATCCACTAAAGGCCCAACTATTTCACAGTATTTCATGGCCTAAATAAACTGATTTATCGATCCTAAAACTTTCGCGACTCACAGAAATTACGGTGATTTAAGAAAGCTCTCGTGACTAGTGAAAATGTTCGCATCCAACACCATTTCTCTTGTTGTCAAAATGTAAACAATACCGAGCGATTAACGTGGTTGGAATTGCAGTAACCGAAATGAGCCTTTTTAAAATCGAGGGCACAACTAAGATTGCAAGAGAGTTTCAAAGCGTGTTAGAAATCTTGAAGTGTTTATTAAGTCGTACATACACAATATTTGTAAGTTTAGATCGATCTGATCACGTTTATGCGCAATCACCATACACTAATAGAAAAAATGACGTTCCATTTGTGAATGGACGGTAACAAAATGAAACGGCTTTCGTCGATTAAATCGTTTCCAGATTGACACAGTCTGTTCTCCGATTGACACCACATGTGTGTTGATTCAATTTCGTGAACGGGTCGTTTTGAAACGTGTATGCCCTTTATGTTTTATTTTCTATGAGTGTGTATGGGACATCCAAAGAGACTCACTCGCTCACCCAATTCGTATAACTTGTACACTTTTAATAGACCAATTGAGCTTTGACAGCTTCACCGATGAGCGTGCGTCCGTCTTGACAGGACTTGTTAATCTATAAATCGTATCGACTTGACTTTTTGGTCCCAAGGAATAAACCCACCCAAATATTGATTTAAGTCAGCCGACATGACGCAGACAAATCTGAATTTTTTCTTCAATCCAACTTAGCCTACAAATACCACCAATATGATTGTGAATTATCATTGTAATCTGAGCCATAGTTATGGTATACAAAATCCTACATTATGGACTGATCATCTCAGAATCACCTCCTGCTTCCATGTAGCTGTCTGTCCGTCTTCTACCATTTGTGAACCATTGATGGTACTCTTAAAAGTTGCAAACTTTCACATGGCCCTTCAAACAATCTCATTCTAATTTGACACACGGTAGTCATTCTTGATATAGAAAAGGCCCTAATGTTACATCCACCTTAATGTTTATCCCACTTAATTATCGCATATGGGCAAAAGACAACATAGGATTGGTGTTGATGTGAACAACAGAAGTGGAACTTTGCACTTGGTTGAGTACTTTCGGTGTTTAAGGTTGTTTAACATATTTCGTCTTGTTTTGCAGCAGGAGATGTAGCTGTTGCTGCAGCAACTGAAACTTCTAAGTGCTGCCATTTCGAAGGAAGCACCAAGAGCTACAACACTGAAAACTGAAGTTTAGTATAGTGCAGTGCATAAAATACAAACTAATGATGCCATTGTTTAAATTCATGGTGTAAAAAACAAAAAACAGAAATCTACAATATTTACTTTTGCTATAATCGCCGACAGTTGAGGGGTGCAAAGTGGCCAGGGGTGGCTCGTTGTGTCCAACTTTATTGTTCATGGAATTTGTCGCAAAATTTATGGTGCCCTAAAGCGTCTCAAACGAATGGCACTAGCAATAACAACAACAAATAAATGAGTCCAAAAATCCAGTCCGCTGTGCAAAACAGGGAACACTAAGCCGTTTTGTTTTCTCAACATCAGAAAACAAAAATGAAAGGAAAACAAAGCAACTCTCCTTTTCTCTTGTG
This sequence comes from Haematobia irritans, assembly GCF_050003625.1. Taxonomy (NCBI): domain Eukaryota; kingdom Metazoa; phylum Arthropoda; class Insecta; order Diptera; family Muscidae; genus Haematobia; species Haematobia irritans. Next base: position 1,837,488 of record NC_134400.1, read on the forward strand.
TTCCGAGTGTGTAGAAATGAAGACTCATTAGCAAATTAACACTCATGTTAGAAGCTATCAGAAGTAGGGCTATCTAGAGATCTGAAAGCGAAATCTGCACAATATAAACAGTCAGAAATTAGTTTTGTGCGACATTTAAGAAAATTCTCCCCCTTATATGAAAAAATGAAAACGACAAAACAAAACATGCTTATTTTGCAGGCAAATTAACTGCCATAAACATGGCAAGAAATGATTTTGGTTGGGGCTATAAAGGCAGTTGGCTATCAAATGTAGTTGGTGGCTTGTCATAATTTTTGCAATCACAAAATCTTATCCATGATTATGCAAGTTGTCGTCGCCTTTGCATTTATGTCATTATTCTTAAAATGTCATGGTGTATGGAACTTGTAATTACCAAAGAAATGTGTAGTTTTGAAACCTTAAATTATGTCACATTTTGTCCCATTGTCCATGAGGATTGCTGCTATGAGCACTAACTTTTATGAAAGGAAACAAAGTTTCTAATGACAAATTTTGTTCTAAGTTCGCTCATAACAACTTGGGAAAATTAAAAAAATGTTTGCTGGGTTAGACCAATATCTAAAGGTTACACCCTTTATCACTTAGCTAATAGATAATATACCAAAGATAGAAAAAATTGACTTGATCAACATTTGTTTTATTTTCAGAATATAAATTCGTACTTCATAGCCCAGCAAAAAAATTTGGAAGTTCTTCCAAAGGCACAACTTTAAAAGCACTTCCAGAAGATGCACTCCCAATGATGTTCTTTATTTTAACTACTTGGTTTTTTCATACCTTTAATGGGTAATTTTAACTTTTTTTCTTTCAAATAGGTTAAAAACAGAGTAAGAATTCATAAAATGGTACAAATCATTTAAATTTTGTCGAAAAAAATTCTAAATCCAATCTGAAAAAATTGCGAATTTTTGAAAATATTTGATGCCAATCGTTCCACACAAGCGTAAGAATGCATTAAAATTCATAAACAAATTTTAAAAATTATTTATTTGTCAAAATATCACAAAATTTCTTAATTCACATCCAAAACATTGAACCTAAAGAAGTGATGCAATTTAAGTGCAACGGCTTTTGAAATGGAGGACTTCCGTCCTATGACAAGCCCATGTTAAATTCATCGCTTCTGTGTCAATTTTGCACAACTTCCGGATCCAAAAAGAACATTTTCATTACTTTTTTGGCAACGCTTTTTTTGCTGGGTAGTTGGCTTGTTGTTTTTTTTAATATTATTTCCCATCGGTAAAATTTACCCAGAGATTTGCTTTGGGGATGAAACTAATAAAACTCACGTCATTCAATGGCCCCGTCTATGTCCATTGAAAACCACTCCATGTCTCTTTCATCTCCGTGTGAATTGAACATGGATCGAATTATTGAAGTCTAGTTAGTTTGTCGTTTTCGCCTTTCAAGTTAGCCAGCGGAAAACTGTCGTGCTATTCGCCAGAATATCTCCATTAAAATCAAGCCAAACGAGCATATTTTTAATATTCAGATTCAACTGTAATACCATCATACTTCACTTAAAGCCGTAGCGGACATGAGAGCCACCAATTTCATGTATCTAGCTCTCAAGCTTGTCGCCGGCAACGATAGCAGGAAGGAAGGAAAGGGCGAGGAAGGCACAGGAGAAGATTGCCACTAAGGAAACGTAATGAAATATTCCATAAAAATTATTGATGAAGTTGAAATTTTGCACCATGACAGTGGTAGAGTTCCATGGCAAGCTAACAAGATGAAAACAAAATCAAAAAAAAAAAAATAAATAACGAAAATCTCAGCAAGAAATCACGAAACTACAGCGAAAAAGAAATAAAATCATTTAGATACTTGGCGGTGTATAGAACAAAACGAATACTCCTTCTGAACGGAGGGAAGGAGGTCCATATACTCACTCACCCAAAACCATGATAATAATGGGCCCCGATGACTTGTTGATGATAACAAATTAACTGAAAAGTCACATCATGCAACTCTTTTCAAATCGCATGCTCTCCAAAAGCCCAAAAAATAACAAGAATACAGAATTGACTATGTGGATGATCCTCATCCTCCTACTGACTGACTGAATGACTTGGATTCTGGAGACGAAGCACACCCCACCACAGTTGATGCTGCCCTCCGATGGTCTCGAAATCTAAACAACGTTATTAAAAAGGGTTTCCATGCAAAAAACAAGAGGTTTAGCTAGGATTTTATTAGAGTGGGTCGACCATTTTTTGTTATGTTATGCGATTTAAGTTACCTCAAAGTGTGATAAAACTAAAATTGGACTATAATTAAGTACATAATACTGTACACAGATTCGCGTTTTGTTTGAGACACGAAATTGATTCGTCAGAATACTCAAAGAATTTTAAAATAATGAAGAAAGTGAGTGGTGGTGATGCTGTGCGAAAGTTGTACTGAATCGTGCATCAAAGTCTGTAAAAGCTGTTCGGACGATGTTTGCACGAAAACGACTTTTCACTTCTTGAATAATGGTGAGCGTAAATTCCTAAAACGCGTATCGCGGAAGAAGGAAAGGAATATGGTAACCTAGCACATGTGTCAAGAGCATAGAATTACTTTTCAATGGGGAATGTCGAATTTTTTTGTCGCAAAAATATTATTGTTCTCTCGCCAAACATACTTGTTTGCAGAAATCAGACACATAATTTCCGAGAAAATGACATCGTTGCGACAAATGTGTTAAATGTTGCCCATGAAAAAATAACATAATGCTCTTGAAACATGTTTGAGGTGATCACATTCCTACTCTTTGTGTGCGATAGTGTAACTGAAATTGCACTCACTCACACACCTCTTCACCCTTACCTCTAGTGCCTCTAGTAGTTTCTGCACAAAACTTGATCCATATGAGTCTTTAATTAGGTATGACACCACTATACAAACCAATCACATGATTCGGGATCTTCAACCTTCTGGGACATTTTTCGTTCTATCAGCCTGAGAAGTGAGAACTTGATGTTAGTATTCACCCTCCAGTAATCGTGGAAAAATTCGTCGACACCGATTCATAATACAATACACGTTGAATCTATTTTTTGCCTTGTATTATTTACATTCTTCATAGTTAATTTCCATCCACCTTAATGTTCCACCCAAGACCCTTTGCGTCACCAAAAATGTTCTGCTAACAAAATGTTTGGATCGGTTAGCATTCAAGTTAAAGGTGACGTTCAGATACTTGGCTGATGTTTTATGTGGACATGGATGGAGTTCATAGTAGAGTCGAGGCAGTGGACAACAATGAGAACTTTTGACGGCAAACGTTGATGTGATGATGGGAATAAGGATGTTGTGACTTTTATAACTGGCACCAAAGCCTACCCAATGACTGATGCAAGGACGTCGTGATGACAAGAATAGGGGCCAAGAGACCAGTGGCGTTTCATGCAATTTCTGCACTACGGAGTTGTGTTTTTTTTTTGTTATTTTTGCATAGTATGACTTTTTTGGTCTTGGTTCTCACTTTAGGTGGTGTCCGCCCATCACTACTCATCAGAGAAGCGGAACAGTTCTGCGACTATGTCTTCAATAGATTTAGGATAGGTAATCCCAAGGCTTAAAAGTCATTCTTTTATATGAGCATAAGATTCCCCCTCCTCCCTCTAGCAGTGCTATTGTCAAGCTTCCTTTGATTTTTGTGGTGTGTGCTTTTCGCGTGTGTTTTATTTAGATTTTGACCAAGTCAATGTTGTTGTGGTTCCTGGCGACTCGTCGACATCGTCATGAGCGCTGCTGCCAATCCAGTTGCTGCATAGTGCCCTGTTATTAACTTGTCGTATTCTAAAACAAGATGAGAGCGATTAGTGCTCGTGGCCAATTTAGAAGTTGGATGCCCAGTTAGGCTCATGAGCGAATGATGGTGGATGGTAGAAGGTTGCTTGGCGGCCAACTCCTAACATAGGACAGCAAAACTCAGTTGTCATCATCATAAGCAGCGGCAAGCGTCTAATCATTGCAATGATCATTTCTGCCTCATGCAGATCGAACAGCAGTACTGTGGCTAATATTCATACAACTAACTGGCCAAACAATGAGCCAAGTTATGTTTCAGTCATATTGACTTTTGCAACTGTGCCCCTTTACAAAGGCCTATACAGGGTTTCGAGTGAACAAGACAAATATTTCTAAGATGACAGAATTCTAGAGTTCCACAATATGGTGATTCTAAACGATGATTGCGAGAAGACGATGATGACGACGACATTGTAGTTCTGTGTGGTTACCACATGGGAGCTTTTGCCTATCTTGACATGCCACCATAAACTCTTCCACACTCAGCGATTGCTTAGGATAGCAAAGCTGCCAAATTGCATTAGACCGCAATAAAGCAGGATAGAAGGAAGTTGTCTCTAATCCTAGTTCTAGATAAACACCCAACAAACTACTCAACCAACCAAAAAAGCAAACAAAACGGAATACAAAGTTTCATTCATCCATAAACTGTGGGCAACATACGCAACTTTCTTGTGAGGCTTATCTATGCGTTTCGTATGAGTATGGTGTTCATGAGTCTGTCTACCAGTTGAATACCAATCGCGATTACGATTTGAGATTTTGACTTTCCATTTGACGAATAATTTTCCTTATCCCATCCTTGGCATCCCTCTTGTAGGGTTGAAGCCTCTGCCTGCTTCTATCTACCAACCATGTTCGTAAATTGTTAACAAACAATGTTTGTTTTCCTTGATACCCAGTGTTTTATGTCATTCTCTTCGACCTCTTGGCTTAGCCTTTAATGGTTGATGGGCAGGCTATCGGTCTCATCTGAACATTCAGTTGTAAACCATGTCTGGCGGACGACATTTGCGATGGTGTGTTGATTTTGTTGACAATATATCAGACTGAAGCCAGCCGAGTCGTAGGACTATTTCGTTAGCCTTTGGTCTCGATGATTTCAAATGGCAATGCGGTTGTGGTTCTATTGCCCTGGAAGATGTTCCAGCTTGGATGATGTAACCGTTCCCAGCTGGATACATTGGCAAAAATTTGTAACAAAATTTTCTTGCCAGCAGAGCAGTGAATTGGCTAAAAGTTTTCTTGGAAATGTAAAAACAGAAAGTTGTTTCGCGTTTGAGGAAAAGTTTTCCATTGAAAACTTTGAGAGATTAGCGGTATATGTGGCGAGAATGGTGGTTTGAGAATTCAGCTCACAAGAATGCTGCTCTATCCTAGATAGTAGCTAATTTAGGAATTACAGAAACATAGGCATTTTGTAGATTTTGAGCAGATATCAAGTAAGTGTTGTTGTTTTTCCTCAGGAATTTGATGGTGGGATACAAATATGGAGAGAAGGTTCTAAAGTCAGAAGTAACTTAAAATATGATATCCCAATAGTGATACGACAAATAACGATTTATTTATAGTCATTTGGCGATTTCTGAAATTTTAGGTTAATTTTCCACAAAAATTGGCATATTTAAGGGAGGATTTGAAGACTGCAGACGATGTCCACCAAGTTCAAGTAGCAGTATGTTGGTATAGATTCTTACATATTTGGATAGCTCATTGTACTCATTGACCCATTCAATGTTTAGTTTAATATATAGAGCGAATTTCTGCAGGGTTTGTAATTAGTTCATGTCAATGAGTACTTTAAAATTGTTATCTGAGTATACAAAAGAAAGATAAACTTTTTTATAGCAAGAATGAACTGTGTCGTGCGACAAATTGAACTAAATTATACTCCACATTTTGAGATTTCCACAATACACTATTAAAGCCAGGAAAATTTAATGCCCTGGTGTACTTTTCAACTGCAGCTTCCGAAATTACACCCTCTCATGCATCCTCAAACAAATCGCTTCTGTAACATATACTCCCAAACACAATCTACTTCAAGCATATATATTGTTTGGGTTGGTCCAAACAAAATATTGTTTGTATTGCTTTTAATGAAATATTCTTTGTTTGTATATATTTTTAGGTTACTTCCATTTTTGAACTTGCAGCATGTTCTCTCGTCTCTCTTTCTAAACATATATACTATAGGCAATTTCTAAATTAAAATATGTTTGCATCCACACATAATATTTTCTAACATATTAACAAATATGTCGCAAACATGTTATGCTAATTATGTACAGATTTTTTTTCAGTGTACTCTCAAAAAACAGTGAACTCACCAGGGTGAACAATTTTGGTTTAATTTTATTACCATCGCCGATATGTAAATATTTTTCGACAAATTAAAGAAAATTTATTAGACATAATTAATGTTTTCAATACACAGGAAAATATTTTTCTATTCAATCACAAAAATAATTGATCCAATTAATTTTTATTTGAAATGTCTACAATCACAGAAATGATAGTATCAATCATCAATGTCAATAAAAAAATTTATTGATCCAATTAAAAAATTAACTGATACAATTAATTTTTGTGATTGATATCTATTTTAATTAAAAACTCAATTTGATTTTTAATTTAATATTTTTGGAAATTCAATTAAAATTTTTATTGGACAAACTTTGGTGATGGTTTGAAGAAAAAAATGGAATTCATTATTGCAAGAATTTCTTTAGCGACATACAAAGTTCAAAATGGGCAAAGTTAAGAAATTCTGAACTATTTTGTGTGAAGTGCGACTTTAGTAAATCTTTATGCTTCATTTGTGTATAGTTTTTGTTCTTTTTTAGCTCATTTACTAACGTACGCAAAAACTATTATTAAAGTCAGCGAACTTTCTCAACACATAATAATTCTATGTACTAAAATAGAGTTAAATTGGCCTTAGTGTCTTAGAGGGTTCACTTTTATTTGAGTGTAATGCACAAATGGCCAACAAGATTGTAATTAGAGGATGCATTGCATGTTTTTAGAAACGAAACAAAAGTGGCAATGTTTTGACTAAAATTTCGTTTTATATGCCTTAAATGTTTTAAATGCCACCAATTCATACGTATCAGTTATTTTATGTCAATTTTCTGAACTGTGTCCAAGTTATGGCTTACGAAGGAATATTGCCAAAAGCAATGGGTTGGTATAACACACTTCCCATTTTCGAAATTACCTCAAGAGTTATCATGGAACTAAAAACAAACAGCTATTCAGATGGACATACAAACGGACATCCAACATTCAAATCGAAATATCAAGAAGTAAATCTTTTCCAAATTTGTTCGTCGCTCATTGGAAGTGTAATTGATTGTGTTCGTATCAAGTAAAACATACTGCTAAATCTCACTAAAAACTGCAAAGCATCATTCGACTAAACTGATCCAAATTATGTGAAATAGATTTGCCTGATGCTTTATTTAATGTTGATTTCTCACACTCAGTGCCAAAAAGGGTCTTAGTCAACGTATGTAACTGCATCCGTTCATAATAACTTTAACGATCACTGATTTCCAAAGAATTCTCATATTAATACCAATTTAGACCTTCCTTTAAGGGTAAAATTGCTAAGAAAGCTAAAGCCCTCTATAGCCTATCGTTAGAAGTGAAGATGAACTCAGCTCAATGAAAGACATCACAAGCCAAAACCCATTTCATCAAAGCTGCCTCTGCAGTTTGGCTCAGTCGAACCAAACAATCAATGTTCTGAGAATAAGAAAAACAGTAAAACGTAGGAAATTTAAGGAAGTGCCTGTTGCACATTTTTCCTCTCCTCCTGACGATGCAGACAAGGCACAACCGATAAGGTGCTGGCTACAAAATCAGACGTTTCTGAATTTAGTGTTGACAAGATAATTACGTTAAACAGATACTTATAAACAATGATCAGAGCGCGTCAACTCCAACAAAAAAACACCAGACGCTACAATGTAAGAAAACTAATCGCAAAAACATTTTCAGTGTTCGATAGACATTCCAACTCTGTGACAGACAGTAAGTCTTTGAACTTCAGTTTCGTTAAGGGAAGATCGTGCTCAGCAAAAAAAAAAAATAAAAACGAGAAAAAGTAAATATGGCCTGACTTTGGCTTAAAATACAATGAAATATAGCCTATCCTACCTTGGCCTTCACATGCTGATACACCAGGAAGCAGGTACAATCGAAGGTGTTGTTGCAAGTGCGAATGCGAATGCAACGAGGTCCCCATCATTATAAAGGCGATAATTGCAAAATGAATACCAAACATATGGTGGCCAACTTGGATTTGTGCTGTACTGGTGGCGATGATTTGTTGGTGATTGAATGATGATCATGCCTTATGCGATCAACTTTGGTCAACATTGCAGCAACAACACGCCTGCAAGTTGGCCATTTCAGACATTTGTTCACACTAACTCTGTCATCTTCACCTTTTTGTGATTTCCTTAATGTCTGTTAATTTAGCCACACGTCATTCATCGATCCAATCTCAATCTGTTCCCCATATACTGAACAGCTCTGTTGTATCCTGATAATTGTCGTCAAGAGTTCGTCACTCACATTGTTGAGACAGAGAGAAGTAACAAAAAAAACTTTTGGGTGAATAATTCGTCCTTGTTAGGTAGATTCTTCTTTTTGTTCACTATTCTTCACATAGGATAGAATGCCTTTGTAACGCATAGATTTACTATAGTGGTCTGAAGAATTTATAAATATTTGATTATAGAGACCATCTTGATCGTAGATCCGATCGAAATTTGTTGCCTGGATTTACTTTGTGCCAGTCAACGTTAATATCAAAATTTTTCCTATGACCCCCAAGGGTACAACACCGATTGTACTTTAGTTTAAATCTCCCTATAAAACTGATGTATAAACCTATCTTCAGATTGAAAATTTTCAGTTACTATTCATCTGATCCACTAGATATTGTGGACACGAAATTAATTTCTCTATCGTTCACATTCAGAATATCAAGCGATTGGAAGAAATGAGTCTCTAGTATTCTCAAGAAATGAAATCTGGAAATCTGGGTTTATATCGGGGCAATATATAATGCATTAGGTTTGCTGTAGGATATCACATAGTCTGCCTTCATCAACTTTACTTCCTTCAAACTTGTATTTTCATTGTTATTATTTCCTTATATGCTTGACTAAGCTCATGACCATTGATTGATCAGGATGTGAGATCAGTCATCTTTTATGGCAACAAATAAATCATGTGGACTCTGAGTTAAGAATACCAATTTACCACTATAGGTCTATGATTACCACATGACTGCTATCATTATCCTTTATCCATATTTGACGATATACTCGTATGCGTGTATGTGTGTGAACGTGCATGTGATTTGCTGTTAATACAATGCCATGTAAATGATGATGAATGATTTAAAGCTGCAAAGTTTCACTAAGTGATTTATAATTGTAAAAGTCCCACATACACACACACACGCAGTGACATTTACAATGGCATTGCACATCGACATATATACACCCACAATCAAGTGATTACAAATAAAGTTTTATAGCATTTTCATAATTTGTTGTGAAATTTTGTGTATCACATATCGAGTCAAATATGCGATAGTCGTAATAGAAGGTTCCGAGAAAAAACCGAGAACAGCGTTCATTATTTAGCTACAGCAATTCAGGAAAATACATATGGCTCCAAGAGCCATATGTATTTTCCAAAGACAAATGGAAACCATGCGTTATCAATATAGTATAAAACAAGTAAAGAAAGCCTAAAGTCGGACGGGGCCTACTACATTATACCATTCACCACTTTGTAAACCAACATTTTTAATATCATCCTTCAAATTTGTTGCTATATAAAAGTGCATATTAAAGTGAATTTATGATTTATCGAGCGATACGTATATATTAGTGGCAGGTAAATTTGAGAACATTTTTACAATATCTGCTACTTAGCAGTGACGATTTCATCGCCGATGTTGTGCCATTTTTGCCAAAATCGGAAGAATGTTTTGCGCTTTATCTGGACCGATTTTGATGAAATTCAACATATGTATAATATTTAATCTTTTCTCTGTGTAAAATAATCTATTTAAATATAAATCGCGTTAAAAATGGGTGTACAATAAGAAATTTACTACCATATTTCCCCAAATCAAGCGTATATATATGTGAGGTATATCCAAATCGAATGTGAACTAAAGTTGGCACACGAATGTGAACTAAATTTGCACACATTATACTCTCTGTGTAAAATTCCATGGAAGCTATATCTAAATCTGAACCGATTTCAAAGAATTTTGGCATATTTGTACTCTTTGTGCAAAATTTGAAGGTAAAAATTGGCATACACAGCTGTAACGTTGATTCTACTCCCTGTGCAAAGTCTCACGTAAATTTAAATCGGAGCAAAACTTTGGCCTCTGTGGTCATATGAGAGTAAATCAAGCGAAAGATATATATGAGAGCTATATCTAAATCTGAACCGACACTATCAATTGTACTACTTGTGCAAAATTTGAAGTAAATCGGGATAAAACTCTTGCTTCTGGGTCCATATAAGTGCATATCGGACGATCTAAATTTGATCCGATTTGGTTGATACTTTTACAAGTTTTCCGAGACTCACAAAATATTTGGATATACGGAATTTGAAGAAGATTGGTTGATAAACACGCAAATTATGACCAGATCGGTAATAACTATATATGACAGCTATATCTAAGTCTGAACCGATTGTCTTTGAGCCGAACTAATAACCTATGCCAAATTTGAGAACAATCGGACCTAAACTGCGAGCTGTACTTTGCACACAGAAATACATGAACAGACAGACAGGCGGACTGATGGACAGACAGACAGACGGACATCGCTAATTCGAGATTTTGACTTCCATCTCCGATCCATTTATTAACACTCATTTCTATGTATAGCAAAACAGACAGAGTCCCCAAACTAATATCTATGGAATAAATTAAGATTTCTTTGTGGAAACTGGCATTGCGTTCCTCGTACATTTCATACGCCATTAAATATGAAACAAGAGCTCAACAAGAACCACAAATTAACAACAACTTAAAACATTATTTTATGGAAATGCCATACATATTCACACACAGAGGCAACATCAACAACAAATCCTCCTTCTCTTTTATCCTGCTAGTGTCCTTCCTATATAGATATGTTATGTCCAAATTTGTTGAAATTATTACCGAGTGATATGTTACGACAAGTTACTATACATACATGATTCCCTGTGACACAACCCTTCCCAACCAGCATCACCCAAAGCAAGGTAGTCTAACGCATGAAGTGAGGTGAAGGCGAATAGATTATATCATGTGGAGTGTTGAGATAGTTATGTTTGATGATTGTTAAGGTTGATGTTGATTACGACTATGGTGATAATGATGACAATGATGCAGTGTGGTCCATGACAAAGTTCCATATTGGTGGCATATTTAACGGAGAATAAGAGGCCAAGGGAATTCTCTCCGCTTTCAGGTATAAAACTCAGGCAAATATATGCGAAACACTGCATCGTCATCATTATCATCATCGTAGGGCCAACAAAATGCAACAAAAATCGAAAATTTCTACAAAAACTCAAAACTCAAGTTGAGTTTTTGGTAAATTGTTTTAACTAATGTACTGAAGGATGGACGGACAAATGGATGGATGGATGAACATATAGAATAGCTTGACTATGGAGAAAGTATGAAAGAGCAAAGGATGGAAATGGTATTGAAAACTCATACAGACTGACTGCCTGGATGTGTGGCATGAATTATTAAATGTCAATTTGCAACAACATGTAAAGTTTTATTGTGACAACAACTTGTGCCAGAAATTGTTGCAATAATTTATGTTATTGTTGCCAACTATTAGAGACTCTGAAATAAACATCAGCATGGAACAACATGGTTGACATAGAAGAGGAAGGGGGGACGATGGGACGAAGGAATTGACAATTTGATGATGACCATCATGGTCAGTAAGACCAATTGAAGTTTTCACAGCATTGCCATAGCCCAAAAATGCTGCTGTTAATGCTGTTGCTCTAACGATAAGGAAGATCATAATGATTATGCCGCAAATGCATGAGAATTTGTATCCCTGTATTCCATGGCCATTACAGATACAAACTAAATTCAAATTCAAAAGTTTCATTGCTATGACCATTACAGCGGACTTGAGACTTACTAGCAATTGCAGTCACCACTTCGTTGGTTTGATTTGTATTCTCCTGAAATGGCCAACATGACAGGAACAACATAACAACGAAGTTGCCATTCTCTCTCATTTGGTATAGTTTTCGGACTTTCTGTATTACGTTGGCTGTTGACATGACAGTAAGAATATCTTGCACGTCCTAAGGATGGGAGTCGTGTATGTTAATACAATATTGCATATGCAGCAGTTTGTACCTTTCGCCAGACCATTAGACATCACCCTCTTTCGGTGTCATAGTTGCTACCCTTCTCTTCAATGCTTCGTCATAGTAACTGAAGTAGTTAAGATTTTATTTTCAGTTCTGTTTTTATTTTTGTAAGAAATTTCAAAAGAAATCCATCCATATCTTGTTAGTGTCGATGTTACTGTTGAATGCTCTTAACAACAACAAAACGAAAACCGAGAACAGAAAATAATGATTTCTTATGCGAAAGGCAATTCAACGATTTCTTGCTTTTTATAAGCAATCTAACATACGAGGTAGCAATGATAAGTATGTAGAAAATAAATTAAGATGAGGTAAAATAACACGGCACCGATTACACGCAAAGAAGGAATATGGCTACCTGGAACATCCCATCAACAAAAGTGTCGTCAAAAAAGTAGTGAAAATGTTCTTTTTGGATCCGGAAGTGATGCAAAATTGGCGTAGCGATGACTTTAATATGGACTTGTCATTGGACGGATGTCCACCATTTGAAAAGACGTTGCACTGAATTTTCATCACTTCTTAAGTGATTAATTCGAATTCAGTGTTTTAGATGTGAAGTTAAAAATTTTGTAATATTTTGCCTAATAAATAATTTTTATATTTTTTATAATTTTTAATGCGTTCAAGCGCTTGTTCGAAACGTTTGACTTCAAATATTTTCAGAATGGATTTAGCATTTTTGTCGACAAAATTTAAATAATTTGTACCATTTTATTAATTCCTAATCTTTTTTAACCTATTTGAAACAAAAAAGTTCAAATTACCCATTAAAAATATGAAAAAACCCGAGCTATAAAAAATTAAATTGAATAAATAAATAAAAATATAGAGTATCTTTGGGAGGACATTTTTGGAAGTGCTTTTAAAACAACTATGCATTAGGAACAACTTCCAAATTGTTTTGCTGGGTAAGAAAACGTTTTTGCCTATGAACTCCAAATTGTTTTGCTGGATAAGAAAACGTTTTTGCCTATGAAGTTTAACATATTAACCAAAAGAGAATAAAAAATACGTAAAAGACAGCTGTCTCCTAATTTTTATTATCCAAATAGATAGCTCCGTAAAAATGTCTTTATTTTATATAAACGGTACATTAGGGAAAAAATCAATACCAAAATCCTTAGATCCTAGTAAACGCTTAACGTTGGTTCTACACTTCTAGCGAATTTTGTTGCTCCACATTTCATACAACCCTCAAGCGTGAGTTTCCCAAGTACTGAAGTACAGAAGTTTATTATTTTCCAAGTTCAAACGAAACAACAGAATTGATGGCTAGTAACGAAAAGAAGATGAAGAAAAAATAGTCAAGAATCCTTAAAAAAATAAGCTTGAATTGATAGGGATCCATCGGATTGCATTGGTATGGATGGCATGACAGAGGGTTTGCCTCTTGTTCCATGGTACAAATCCAGCTTTTGTTGAACAAACCATATCTGTTTTTTGTTTTGCTTTTCCTCGGTAGTTGTCCCTCAAAAACAGCAAACTCTAGCGAGTGCTAGGAATAAGCATTTTGCAAAGCCCATTTGACCATTCGTCTGATCATCTGCTGTCTGTCCATTTGTTGCATACTTTGGTGTATTGACTTTGATGCTTTTCCAATGATTTGTATGCAAAAAACATTTTCAACTGAAAGAAATAAATCAGCATCGCACTTCAAAACAATACCAATAGCAGGCAGGCAGCAGCAACTATGGCCTCGGTTTGGGGTCTGAAACAGTGACATCGGTTTGAACGATTCAGCAAATACTTTTTTTTGATTCTGATTTCTGTGGCAGCCAATGTCAACTAAATGCTTGAAATGCATTCTTTTCATGCAAGTTTCCATCATCGGAGCCTGGCATTTACAAGGAGACGGTAAGCTGATTGCAGGCAGCCCTACCCCAGAATCATAGCCAACATTATCAACAACTCTCTTTGTTTGTCAATGGATCCTGATAGGAGAACACAGCACAATATGTTAACAAGTTCATAAGAATTATGAAATAACGAAAGGAATGTCCAATGTTAACAATTGACCTGCAACTAGAAAAATTTAAAGGATTTCAGGATGTGTTTCCCTCCTAAGAGGAGTTGCTTTATTGTGAGAAAGAATTTTAGACTAAGTTAGAAATTTTATCCAAGTGACTTCAACTACAAGGAGAACTAGAATTTAAAAAAGAAATGTCTCAATTTCAATTTATTCCAGAATGTTTCCTGATACAATTCTATACACTGAGGACAGTAGTCAACTATTGTCATATATATAGTACATAAATCCCACTAACATTCCTCTATTTAAAAAAATATTGAATTAATTAGTAGTTTTATTATGATTATTAGTCGAACTCTTTTTGACAAAGAAGATTAAGGAATTTGAGTCATGGAAGAAAAAATGACAGATACAAATATAATCAAAGAATTTCGTCTACCTGAAAATTAACTTGCACCGGACAGATGGTCCCATGATATATTGCGGTTACTATACGATCCCGTTTTGGCTGACAATTGAGATGAGAATATGGAATTGTGTCGCCATTATTGATATGAAAGAGTATTCCTCTTGGTACTCCTGCCATTTTAAGGAAAAATAATTTGTTTATGAATCCTTCAGTAAAGCATGACAACTGGAATGTTTTTGCTAAGTGGTTAGTGAGTTAAATTTCACATCAAAATTCCCATATATTTTTTCTATATAACATCACATCCATCACACAGCCGTGTATCTTGGCATCTACAAAAACAAATATAGTCAAATATTTAGACTACCAAGTTCAAAGCAGATATTGTAAAGCAAACCAACTATGCAATTAAAATTCAATTAAGATCAACCTCCATCCATTTTAAAGAAGTTCCAGCATTTTCAGCACCTTGTGTGGCTTAAATCAAGCGATAAAAACAAATTCCAACACTCCATCATCGAAATAGAGTTGAAGTCATCACATGTCAGGCAATCTGTAAAAGAACCGAAGCAAAAAGACCAAGAACGCAATCTACGAATAGCCAGAGTTTTACTCTGGATATTGAGTCTTTGTTGGGTGATGGTGGTGGGTTGATTTGAGTTTTATGATGAATCAAATTTTATTTTATTTTTGCTTCATCGACACTTTTTATCGCATCTACTATTGAAACCAAAACGAAAACATAAAAGGACTCAACTCTTTTACGTGAGATGACCATCGACACCATGGCACACTTGGCCCACCACAAAGTTACGCACACGCCCATAGTTTGGATTTAAGCTGTGCATTTCTTTGGATGTTCGATTCACAGAATCAGTTCAATGGATGATGTTGATGGTGATGCTGATGCTGATACTATGGCCCCGATATCGATGGAATGGAATACCACTGCCTTATCCATTGGCCATGCATTTCCAGCATATGTTCCGAGTTGGAAGTGGTGTTGGATAGTTTTGTTGTATCGATGATATTGTAGCGATTATTGCAACGATTGTTAAACAACATTGGCAACAACATCAGTGGCGTGGTCTGCAGCAACAAAGGCGATGGCCACCAACCATCACACCACCGAAATTTCCATGAGATGGAATTTGCATTTAACAAGATCGAAAATTGATTTTTCGTGTAAACCATCAAAACAAACCTCACAATAAAAAACAAACCAAAATAATAAAACGGCATTGGAAAACAAAGGAAATTTTTCTGAAACTAACACCAAAGGAGATAGGAACCCAAAAAAAACAGATTTAAATGAAAGTTTGACTCCATTGAACAGACAAATATTGCTCTTATACAAATCACGGCGAAAGCAGAGCAACACAGAGCAAAAAAGGTAATAACACCAGCCATCTTTGGATGTTTCTTAAAATATGTCCATGTTATTTGGGACCCACCTCTAAAAATGTTTTGTGGTTTTTGTTCTCGGTTTTTGCGAAATTTAATTTCAAATGAATGATTTATCAAATTCCATTGATGGAATAGAAAGGCATTGATCCGTTGTTAGTGAAATGGAAGCAAATCAAATATTTTTGGAAAAAAGGTCCTTAATTCTTTGGGATAATGCAAGCAAGCCAAAGAGTTGTATCATATACATATCTCACCAACGTATGTCTATGTCCCATTAAGAACCTTCAAGTGGCGAAATGCAGTACCTGCCAACCGATATATAAATCTGTGTGTCTTGAATCAAGAAATTAATTGATCCAATTAATTTTTAATGGAAATTTCTTCAATCACAATAATGATACTACCAATCACCATCGTAAATTAAAAATAATTCATCCAATTAAACATTTTCTTGATATAAACAATTTTTGTGATAGGCTTTTGTTCTAAATAAATCATTTGTTGAATCAATTATATTTTTAATTGAATATTTTTAAAATTCAATTAAAATTTTAATTGGAAGATATTTGGTAATATTTTTTTCTATGTGAATGGACACATCTTTAGAGAGGAGTTCCACAAGAACGAAATATTTACAACATAACCCCTTATCAAGAGGCTGTATGCACTAAGATTACCATTACCATTTGTGGCAATTCTAGAAACCTCGGCTATTATTTGCGTGGTTTTCTAAGTCCTGAGTTATAATGAGGTAAGTTCCCAGTTGCCCAAAACTTACAACAAATCATCTATATTATATTATCAAGCACACTATGGATGTGGCTCGGGATAGCTGAGATCGCGTGGCCCGTATCTGGTATCAAAAAACCATTTCTCTCAAACGGAATTTGAGAACAACGATTTATTTAATTTTCTCCTCTTTTTCATCCGTAATACAAAGAATGTAGAAGTAAATATCAGAGTTTTTTTATTTTACATTTTGCTCGGACGAAGAATCGAACCACGCTCCATCCTTTGGCTACGTAGCTCTCATAATCATCAATACACAATAAAAATTTTCTAACAAACAAATGTTTTTTTGCAACTGTTATAAAAGAATAACGTTTGCGGCATCCGTTTTCCAATCATTTTATTTTGTGTGTGTATGTGTGTATATGGCACTGTCACATTCTTTTAGTATGTAAAAGATTTAATGACCTATAGTACCCTAATTGCCAACTTCCGCATTACATTGAGTACCTGCCACTGTTTTGGTTTTGTCCAATAATTCCTCCCAGTAAGATATGACAAAAGTCTATCGCAATTTGATTTACAAATTTTGTAGTGAATTTTTTTCGGTAGGTGTCTGATATGATAACGAACCAGAACTATTCAATAGCGCCCATTAACTCTAATGGAGCAACAAGTATATTAGTGAACAATCAAATTAACGTCAACATTGACCCCCTGGATAGCATATGGGTTGAATGGATGGTTGACTGGATGATTGTAGTGTATGACAGAGAAGATACTCCGATGTACAAAAGTCTACATTTAAAAGGCCTTTATATCGCTCTCATTGTCCTACTCCTCCTCCTTCTGCTTTCAAAGGTAATCACCAGCCATAAAATGTCATCGACAAAGAATGACATGATGCAATCAGCCACACTCATAAGTGTCCATGCAATACCTTTCAATGATTTGATGGTTGACCATATTTCCATGCTGGCAGTTGCCCTTGCCCTTCCATATAGCTGTCATTTTTTTTTAAACAATTTTTGATGTAAATTACAACCCTTTCAGTTATTGAAATTGCTCGTCACAATGGTTCTCCTTTATGCTCTTGCAGCCCAATACATGATAAACGCCCATAAAACTGAAAACCAAAATTGGAAAAACGCTCACATGTAACCGAGACAAAGGCTGAAATGAAAGAACAAGGCCCAGCAATCAAACAAAAAGATGACGATGCCAATGATTAACCTCTAAATCAAAAAAGAAGAGAAAAACAGAAAAATAGACAATTGATGACAAATAAAGTTGTATTGTTCGGAATGTGGTATGTATGACATGCCACACTTTATGCCCTCCAGTCCCAGCACACAGGTGGCGGAGTGACGGAGCACTAAAGTTACCATCATAAAGCGATTGACGACAAAGGCTTTTTTAACTTGGCTAATGATGTTATTAAGCCCTATGGATAGAGGGACGACACCATGTTTTGGCTGTTATTGCCATTTATTCTTTTTTTTCTTACGGAATGGAAGCATTCAATATTTCTTGGTTTATTTTCTATTGTTTGATCACATTCCCGTTGCGATAACAATTGATGTTGTAAAGCGTCAATGGAACTTTGATTCAAGTCAAACCATAGTCAGACGAACTATAGACAATGTTAGTGTAAATGAAAAGAATAAATGAGTTATGAAAACATTTCAATATGTTTTGGTGAGAAAAACAATCGAATGTTAAGAACAAATCTTGGATAAACAAAAAACAAAGCCATCAGTTATTTTGAATAGAGACAGACATTAGGGTGGGTTTAAGTGAATGTGCAAAGATAAATTTCGTATAAACTTTAGTTTTTTGTTTTATATAATAAAGATTTTAATAAATATAAATCAAAAAATTTAATAAAATACATTTTATCTATAATGTCCCTTCAATGCTATATTTAACATTTTCAAGGTCATTACAAAACAAATGAGTACAGTAGAAATCCGGGCAGGGCCGACTTAACCACCCCTACCGAATTACTAAATCTAAGTATTGAGGATAATCGTAATATGTCTTCATTTGTTGAAATCGAGCTTTAAATATATATGGGAACTATATCTAAATTTGGTTCTATTTTTTCCAAACTAAATATCGTCTGTACTTGTGCTAAAAACACCCTGTACCAAATTTAATCACAATCGATTAAAAATTGCGACCGGAATGCTGCGAACAACAAATACTCCAACGGACGTACTCTAAGATCGTCTTCTTCAATTGCTGGGAACGAGCTTCGAAACCCAAAATAGACAATGAAGTAGAAACATTTTTATTTTTCAAATACACCACTCCAGTCTATTGCCCTTGGCAATCGCTTTACTAGAGATTTAATCGAAACAACAAATGAAATGAAAGAAGGCAGCATACGGCCCTCGAATGTTATTGCATGACATAAAATCGATTGCCAGTGGCAATATACTGGAGTGGTAATAATTTTTGCTTTAATTCAGCAGAAAAAGAAATGTAAACTAAAAAAAAATAGTCAGTCAAGTGGAATCTTTAAGCAAATTTCAGATGGAGAAATATTAGAATAGAACCTACTCAAATATTCCAAGGTGTTTTTATTGTCATGGTCAACATACGTATGCAAAAATTACTGGAATGGAAATTGTGTAGGATAAGAAAAACACAACTAACAGACAGGTGCGTTCATTTCACAGTGGCCTTCTCATTGAGTTGCGTATATACTCCTTGGCCAGGCTTACAGAGTTTGAATTTCACCTTCAGTTTCGGTTGACTTGGAAAGTATATTTCGCATTTCAATGGATTGCCTTACATGTGGCATTGCAACACTTTGTAGCCATTGCACCACATGATTATTGATACAATAATTTGTGAACTTGACATATGGTCAAAGATTGCATTCCACTGTGTTGTCAGACCAATTGAAATACATACGCAGGGATATTACTACTATTTTATACGTTCATACATCGATCCATAGGGCTTAGTGTGTGGAAACATTATTGCCTGCAACGCGACAAAAGCCTTTTTTACCACTTTGTTTTTCGACGGTGATTTTTCCTATCCATCTTTTTGTTTTTGGTAAAAATTTTTGCTGCCATTTGCCATTTTATTAAAAAGAAAACACACACCCAGAACTCAGTCATAACACGCAAACCATTTTATTTGTTTGCGAATACATGCTGATCTCTTTTATCCTTTGGTGAAAAGCAACCAGGCCATCCTGGCCAACAGCAAGCAAACAAAAAAAACGCAACGCTTTTTAAGGCTTATGCAGCAGCCTCAATAACTGAGGCGATACCAACAAGCCTCGTCAAAGTCTCCTATATGATGGCCGCTTACACACACACACACACACACACACACACACTCACTCACTCACTCACATATAAATTCATAATGCTCTATATGGCATCAACAACGCAGACAGACAACGAAAGGACTATGTAAACTGCCATGTAATCGTATTAAATAAAATAATGTCTGAATATAAAATTCTGCATATATGGTCTCATATATATGCGGCAGACTCGGACTCTGAGAGAACAAATACCCGGGGAAAGCGGTTGGACGAACGATCAACCACGCCAGCCGTATGACCAGTACAATATTTTTATTGTTTAAAAATAAATAAAAGCCAAAGTCACCCATAATCCTAAGAGTATGTCCACAGTTGAATAAGTGAGGAAACTCTACGCCTGTGTTCATAGTATATGCATGTGTTTGTGTGTCGAAATGTAAATTGGCCAATATATATCAGCCAAAATAAACAGCAGTATAACTCTCCCATAGTTATGTAAACGTATGCATTCTTTTATGTGGACAATATAATAAATTTCCTAGATTCATGCCCTAAATTTGAAGAAAACTAATTTGAAGCAAAGATTATAAACTTTCTTTTAATTAAAAATTAACTTAAGAAAATTTTCCTCAATATTATGTAAAATGCGTGACATAACATTTACGTCGCATAATCTATCATATAAGGTCAATATTTTGTACCACACCTAAGCTTGGATTATCCAGTTGCAATAACGATCAATAGCGATCACTCCAATAAAACTTTTGTGTTTTCACTTTCTATTGTTTATATAAATTTATCAAGTTTATGCAATCACTATGTTTTAAGAGTTTCCTTACAAATGTGTAAATGTTCATCTTATGAGTGGTATTTGGCAAAAGTTCCAGACTGATACATTTTTCTTTCGAGATTTCGAATGACTAAATCGTTTCAGAGTTAACCTATATTTCTCCGCTTCGTAGAATTTTGTCTGGAAGTTTTCATACTTTTACTACTCTGTCCATCTGCATGTTTTGTCCGCATATTCTGTAGAAATTCATAACCAATGCAGACATAATAAGTGCCAATATTGAGGATTTTTCGTTAAAATCACGAACACAAATAACTCCAAAAACCCACAAACATACATGACAATTTTACAATAACGACAAACATATGGAAGGTGTAAAACTTTATTCCATCAAATCTTTAAAGTAACTTGCAATAAAGAGTAGTTGAAAGTTTGGCGATTGTTCACTAAATTGAGGGGATAACCCACATTCTAACTATGATTGATAGTTTAACAGAATATACCCTTCCCCACTTCTGAGAGTTTTCACTGTAATTGTTAAATCGCCAAAACATGTAATCAAATTTTTAATTAATCGACAATTTAACGGTTAACTGATCAAATTTATAATGTAATTAAATGAATTGATCTGTTTGATCAATACACCTTTAGATTATAAAGTTATTTTAATAATACATTTTTTAATTAAATATTATCTAAATTAGTATTTAATTAAAAATATTGTATTTACTTTAATATAATATTTTTAATTAAATATTAACTATGAACTGAACGGGAGCCACCGTGGTGCAGTGGTTAGCATGCCCGCCTTGCATACACAAGGTCGTGGGTTCGATTCCTGCTTCGACCGAACACCAAAAAGTTTTTCAGCGGTGGATTATCCCACCTCAGTAATGCTGGTGACATTTCTGAGGGTTTCAAAACTTCTCTAAGTGGTTTCACTGCAATGTGGAACGCCGTTCGGACTCGGCTATAAAAAGGAGGTCCCCTCTCATTGAGCTTAACATGGAATCGGGCAGCACTCAGTGATAAGAGAGAAGTTCATCAATGTGGTATCACAATGGACTGAATAGTCTAACAGGTTGGCTGATAAGTCCCCGGTCTAACAAAGAAAAACTCATTTTTTGTCAAAATTCGTTTTTATTATTCAACATAGTTCCCTTCAAGAGGGATACAACGATTATAACGACCTTCCGATTTTTTGATACCATTTTGGTAGTACTCCTTCGGTTTTGCCTCAAAATAGGCCTCAGTTTCGGCGATCACCTCTTCATTGAAGCCAATTTTTTTCCCTGCGAGCATCCTTTTGAGGTCTGAGAACAAGAAAAAGTCGCTGGGGGCCAGATCTGGAGAATACGGTGGGTGGGGAAGCAATTCGAAGCCCAATTCATAAATTTTTGCCATCGTTCTCAATGACTTGTGGCACGGTGCGTTGTCTTGGTGGAACAACACTTTTCTTCTGCATATGGGGCCGTTTGGCCGCCATTTCGACCTTCAAACGCTCCAATAACGCCTTATAATAGTCATTGTTGATGGTTTTTCCCTTCTCAAGATAATCGATAAAAATTATTCCATGCGCATCTCAAAAAACAGAGGCCATTACTTTGCCTGCGGACTTTTGAGTCTTTCCACGCTTCGGAGACGGTTCACCGGTCGCTGTCCACTCAGCCGACTGTCGATTGGACTCAGGAGTGTAGTGATGGAGCCATGTTTCATCCATTATCACATCGACGGAAAAACTCGGATGTATTACGAGTTAACAGCTGCAAACACCGCTCAGAATCATCAACACGTTGTTGTTTTTGGTCAAATGTGAGCTCGCGCGGCACCCATTTTGCACAGAGCTTCCGCATATCCAAATATTTATGAATGATATGACCAACACGTTCTTTTGATACCTTTAAGGCCTCTGATATCTCGATCAACTTCATTTTACGGTCACTCAAAATCATTTTGTGGATTTTTTTGATGTTTTCGTCGGTAACCACCTCTTTCGGGCGTCCACTACGTTCACCGTCCTCCGTGCTCATTTCACCACCTTGAATTTTGCATACCAATCAATTATTGTTGATTTCCCTGGGGCAGAGACCGAAAACTCATTATCAAGCCAAGTTTTTGCTTCCACCGTATTTTTTCTCTTCAGAAAACAGTATTTTATCAAACCACGAAATTCCTTTTTTTCATTTTTTCACAATAACAAAAGTTGCTTCACAAAAGACGCTCTATCTCACAAACTAATTGACTTACAGACGTCAAATTTTGACACGAATCATTTGAAGGTTGGTACTATATAAAAATAATATGCATTTAATACTAGCGACGCCATCTATGTGTCATAACGGGGACTTATCAGCCAACCTGTTAAGTGAGCCTGATACATCGGGCTGCCACCTAACCTAACCTAACTATGAACTGATAAACAAAGGGAAATTTTCATTCATTTTCTACAAAGTGGACATTGATGTGACGAAACAATTTCATTATTGCAATGAAAATTTTCATCTATCTAACATAAAATTCCATACAATGAAGAAAAATTATATTGTTTTTTTTTTTTTTTTAATAGCCTTTTTGGATACATTTCAAAAGTTGTTAATAATATTTCAAGGACAATAAGTAATCTACAAAATCTACAAAAAAGTTTTCATTAAAATGAAATCAACGCTATTTTTCATTTAATGAAAAATGTTCATTACAACAATGCTATTAATTCATTATTACAATGAATATTTTTCTGAATCAATTACCTAAAATCTATATACAATATTTAAAAATCCTATTAACTTTAAATGACACTGACAAAAGCGATGGTCATAATGGCGTACAAAAAATCCTTACCCTTGTTCTAATATAACTGAGATATCTCATTCAAATGGAAATTGCATGTACAAATCACAAATGTCAAATACAAATACCTTTTTTTTCAAAATTATGAATTATTGTTTTAGAAAAATGAATTGGTATAAATAGGAAACAGGCAACACCAACAAAATCTTGGAGTCGAACACACCCAAATCGATGCCCTCATATCATAGTAATGAAACGCACGCTTTGATTGCCTAAATCGCTTTTCAGTGTTTTCCCTCTCCAAATTTATAATCGCCCATGCATAGCTCTCCACTCTAACTCCGATGCTTCATTAAAGCAAAATATTTCCTGGGGCCGGGTAAACAAGAACAAATTTCATTTGGATTTCCTTTGACTGTCTTCTCCGAAAAATTCTCATGGCCTTCTGTAGGGACCATTGTAAAGATTCATTGAGAATTCATTGTAAAATGATTGCTAATACTGTGGTAAGGTTGTCGTAGTTGATATTTCTTCTGATGTCAACCCAAATACAGACGGTGAGGAGAGGTAAAGCAACAATCCATGCCATATCCGTCGCATCCAAAGCCACAATAACATCATGTCATCATTTTCAGAGTGGGGCGGGGAGCTTGAGAAGCAGACAAGCGTTACAATTTTTTTATATATTAATTGAAATTTTGTCAAATTACGTTGACAGTCACAGATTAGATTAGTTTCAATAAGGCAATCTTTCGGGCGGACCAACGAAGCAGCGATATTTCTGTCAATACAAAGTGCAGACTTTGTCCCCACGACCCGTATGGCAGCACCTACCTTATGAACTGCTTCCCACAAATCTTGGAGATTTACACAAGGTTTTGTTTGTTTCTTTTTTTGTGGGAGGGGGGTCATTACACAGTGTGCTAGAATTCTGAAAAATAAACCTTCGATCATTGGTGATACAAATGAGAGGACAAGTGAACGGAAGGACGGACAACCATATCTATATGGACTTAGGATCGTAGTATACACACTGAAAAAAAATGCATGCCCGACTCCAAAGATTTTGTTTTTACTTTAACAATTTTGGTATTGATTACGAGCCAAAGAAGCGGAGAATACAAGTAAGGATACTTTTAAGACAAAATTCTCTTTTAAAATTGGGTTTTGTGTACTTGCTTCTAGGAAGCAAATTTTATTTTTACGTTTTTTCAGCTTTTTTCTCTTCATATGCTATCAAAGTCCTTTAAAAACGAGTTAACAACTTTAATCTCCAAATTCAGACTCGACTTCCAGTAGAAATTATGATATGTTTCAAGTACAAACGTCTTTAAAATAAAGTGTTGAAAAACATGTCCTATTTTTTTAACAATTTTTTGCTTTGTAGTCAAGATGCAAAAAGACAACAAACTTAAAGACAATTTCATTAATTTAAAAATTTTTTTCTGAATTATTGAAGTCAAGTTGACCTTACCACAAAAAAATGTTCTTTCGTGTTATGATACCCATTTTTAAGTCAAATCACTTAATTATAAGGACAATACGACTTCATTGAAGAGTTTATCGACTTTTGAACAAGGAAAAAAAACTTTATATTAGAGAAATGCGTCTTCTATGCTAAGCAAAATTTTCATTCGTATTTTAAGAACATGGAATCTTTAGCCTCACGACAATATTTTATTCAGTGCATATAGGGACCTACAAACACAATTTTTGCTGATTCCATTTTTAAGCAGATCAAAACTTTTGGATCTTTATAGCCAGTAAAGGGAAAACGAATATGTTTCAGTGGATGGATTTACAATATCTACAACAAACAGACGGACATACTATAGACGGAGAGACGGCCGAACAAAGTTCAAAAGAAAAATTTAGAAAAGCCCCATGTTATGGTAGTACATCCAAATATGAAATCTGACCCATATGCACTCAAAAAAAAATTGCTTGGATCCAAAATTTTGACCTTCCTTACGGATGCGGTTTCTTTAAAATATATTTTTTAGAAAGCTATCTAGCTTTAAATCTGGGCTCTATAAAATTGCAATTAGGATTCGGATCTCATTTATCGAATATGTATCCTCGCTTAGCGATATTTCGTTTTTTTTTTTTTTTTAATTTAAAAAAGGATTTAATCAAAGATGACAAACCCCTCTAACAAATCTTAGCCTGTATTTGAAGCTTTTTTTTTTAAACAAAAAAGCTTTCTTTACTTTAAGGAAAACTTGTCTTACTTGAAAGACATACAACTTAAAGAGAGAGATTACAAATTTCAAAGATTCGTGTCCTACATGTAATGAAAACAAATTTGAAGGCAAGGAAAATGTTTTTATTTTAAAACATTTTATACTTAAGATTATGCAAATTTCATCTTTTAAAATTGCGGTTCATATTAGGTCAAAAAATCTGTTCTAAAAATGCAGCTTATAACTGCGCGAGGTAAAATTTTCCAATTTTTTTTTCATATCTAAAATTTGAAAATTTGTTTCATTCCCCTGTGTACGCAATTCGTCATTTGTCCATTTATGAATATTATTTGGTTAGAGCGTGTCCGTTCATACGGGGGTTTATAACTCATCAAGCGATGAACTTGCAGCCAATGTCCCATTATGACTATGTCACTGATGATAATTATGATGCTGTCCGCATCTGCTGCTGCTGGTGACGATTATATTTGGGGATTTGATGGTTATTTTTAATATCTCCTCTTCCATAGGCACAAAAGTCCATTATCACAAGAATGTTAAGAAAAAGCTTTCCTTACATCCATCCATCGTTGATTACAAAAAGTCTTAAAGTCAAATAAACTTTGTCATTGCTTTTTTCCGTAAAAAGTTACTCCCGCCCTGGCTAAGGCAAATGCATCGCTTGGAGAAGTGGCTAAACGTTTAGTTAAGCAAATTTTTTAGCAGTTTTTGATCTTTGGAAAGAAGCAACCAAAGATTGGCAGACAGTACTACCAAGGCTAATTTCATTATTGGCCATTGGCAAAAGTCGTTCGCTGCAACTCATGCATACCATCAGCCTTATGCTGCTAAATCCTCTTTGTCAAAAAATCTGAGGGGTTTTTGTGTTTGTGGCCTTATGCGCCTCGTAAACTACTGCCGTGTCATGTCATTGTCGTTGTCATTTTTGCTTTCTTTCAATTTTCTTAAAGTTGATATCTTTTTAATCTTATCACAATTTAATCCCCTTTCATGAGGTCTCCTAATTGAATTTAAAACAGTTTATGTTTCCCTCCACCAACGGGACCAACCAGCAATGCGACATCGCAAAGTTCTAAGAGCGTAGCGAGGAGAACTACCGCCGCCTTCGCCGCTACCACTGATGCTATTCATGTGTGAGAATCTTACAGTTGCAACTTTTCATTTCCAATTAAGTTCAACGCACATCAATCGTCCCAACAAAAACGCAAAAAAGTGAAAAGGCAACTACGACAAAGACGATGATTATGGAGATGATGACAAGAGCTTTAAGCCCCCAAAAATTCAAAGTCAGATTGAAACTTAAAATGGCAAATATTCAAATGTGTCCCTTTTCCATGGAACTCGGGATGAACTCTTTCTGCACACACACGCACACATATCATGTGACTGGCATATACGATTTTTTTGGTACTCAACCATCAACATTAGCATCATTGGCAAACAAATCTTCTCTGCATACCATAGCAGTCGAAGCGATAGACAGACATCCAATTTTGTTGTCAGCGTAATTTTCCAATTAAGTAAATTTGGGTCCTATACTGACCCAAAGACACAAAATGTCAAGGTAGCTGTTGTCTTTGGATATAAAGATTTCTTTGATGAAGATTTCATTTAATTTTCTGTGACATATTTAACCCTCCACCAAAGAAGAAAAAAAATAACAAATGGTGGCTACCTACCCACACTGAAGAGACAGTGATCCATCAACGATTTTTGGGATGTATAATGAAATTTTGTGTATATTTTCATTTTATTCGGGAAGATTTTAGTACCCAGCTCCATCTATGAGCTTAGGGCATAATACTTTTGATCGGCATGATACTGTGGCTATCAGAAAAGTTAGTCGTGGACCACATATTACAATCATTTCCCGAATCGTCTGAGATGAGTGGATATTCGATATGAAACATAAGAACCCACCCTCTACAAACAGCGACATAAAAATCTTATAATTGATTTCTTGAGTATCTAAGACAATAGCATCAACGGATTTGTATAGGCTGGATTGGAGCAAAGATTAGTATGGCTGCCTTGTATACAAATAGGCTTAGATTATCCCTACACTAATAGAAAAAGTTTCGTTATATAAACGAAATGTATCGTTAAAAGTCATCCAATGAAACAAATTCATTAATACAACGAAATTTTTCGTTATTATAACGAACTTTCTGTTAATCAACGTAACGTTCGTACTATTAACGAATATTTTCATTATATTAATGAAAATGTTTCGTTATATAAATGAAATTTTTCGTTGACTGAATTTTAATGAAATTTTCTTTGTGTGTAGGAACCACCATTCTGCAATGTTTAACATTCCCGCCTTACATACATAGGGTTGTGGATTCAATCCCAATTTTTAATGAACACCAAAAACTTTTCAGCGTTAATTAAGGCCAGAAGGTCTGGATAGGGAAAGTGGCAACCCGATGTTTTAGGCTCCATTATAGGTTATAGCTCAATAACAAGGTTCGGTTGGTCCATTATAGGTTATAGCTCAATAACAAAGGTTCGGTTGCTAACCATTGCACTCTAATCGAACATAACCCAAACTATATCCTCCATGGTGACCTTGGGTCAGTCTGAAGTAGGTCTCATTTTTTTTATTTGTTTTCTTTTGCTGTATAGTGTGGCAGGTTCTAAAACTTTTATACTTCATTGTATTGGGGTATTAACAAGCAAAATGTTACTGGACTATTTGTCCAATAGTCCAATAAAATTGCAATTGTTTGTTAGGTTATATTCAATTCTAGACTGGCTTTTGAGATTAATTAAATTCTCGTGTTTCTTTTATGGACTGTCATTTCCTTAATTAATTTGTTTAAGGATATCGTTAATTAATGTTAAACAATATGCATGCAATACTAGCAACCGTCGGTTGAAGCTGCATTTTCAGCGCCAACAGCGACAACAACAGATCAATGCAATGAAAGCAAAAACAAAGGAACGTCATCGGCCATAAACCTTTACCACCCATAATGATGGCTAACTATGGCGGCAGTGCGCAAATGGTTAGCAAACGGCAGCAGCAATTACACATGGAAGGCAAAAAAATGCATAAACTAAAAGGAAAACGAAAAATATTATTAAAATAATAAAAACAAACAAGCAACATTTACAATTTACAACAGCAATAATGCGCGATATGCATGCATCCATCCACGGTCCACCAATCAAGCTGCCGCCAGGCAGCAACCATCCAGTCAGCCAGCCAATATCCCCATTATAACCAGCCAGATTATGGACTGTAGTTGGTGATGTGCTAGTGATGTTGCAGTACCAACAACACCAATGATGACGTTCAACAACATTGCTGCAACATAACAATACCTGACTCAGAATGGCGGTGGAAGGGGGAAAATTAAAAGTGAACAACAAACGAGGTATAATTTTCAAGTTGATAACTTGTTAACAACCGGGTACCGACTGAAGCAACAACAACACAAGGCAAAACCGCTGCTGCTGATGCGATAGTTTTCCAGGCATTCATAAGTAAAGCAGCATTCAATTCATAAATGGCAACAGCAACAACAAGATCCCTACCATCTATAGCAGACAGCTCTTCATTGTGGCAACACCAGGTTTCCGTAATTTGCATGTACGTTTAATGCAATAGCTTTTTCTGGGTTAGGGATGCCAATTGAGGTAGGAAACAAAAGTATTCAAGATAATCACCACTAAGTCTTGAGAGTCCAATAACATATATCGAAATGAGTGTGATTGCAATCATTTCAGTCTTCTTAGCAGTAACCTTAGACAAAAAACCGAATTGGAAGAAATAGGTCCAGAACCATGAATATATCATATTTGGAGATATCGGTGGAGAGAAATTCAAAAACATGCCAAGGAGGTATAATGACGATCTCAATAACTGGTCTTGAGATCTATAGAGATACAAGGGAAAAACGTGGACGTATAAACGAACCCAATCAAATCGATAATCGAAAGTTAATAGGGGAAATCGTGGAAGAAGCCGGAGCAGTAGTAATCCATGATGATATACCCGAGATAATTCACTGAAAAAAAAGCATACCCGGTTCCAAAGATTTTGTCTTTACTTTAAAAAATTTGGTATTGATTCCGAGCCATAGAAGCGGAGAATACAAGTAAGGATACTTTTAAGACACAATTCTCTTTTAAAATCTGGTTTTGTGTACTTGCTTCTTGGAAGTAAATTTTAATTTTTCGCTTTTTCAGCTTTTTTTCTTCATATGCTATCAAAGTCCTTTAAAAACAAGTTAACGACGACTTTATTTTCCAAATTAAGACTCGACTTCTAGTAGAAATTATGCTGTGTTTCAAGTACAAAACGTCTTTAAAATAAAGTGTTGAAAAACATGTCCTATATTTGAACGATTTTTACCTTTGTAGTCAAGATGCAAAAAGACAACAAATTTAAAGACAATTTCATTAAATTTAAAGATTTTTTCTAAATTATTAAAGTCAAGTTTACCTTAGCCCAAAAATTTTTTCTTTCATGTTATGATATCCATTTTTAAATCAAATCACTTAATTATAAGGACAATACGACTTCATTGAAAAGTTTATCGACCTTTGGTCAATGAAAAAAACTTTATACTAGACAAATGCATCTTCTATGCTAAGCAAAATTTGCATTCGTATTTTAAAGACATGAAATCTTTGACCTAACGACAATATTTTTTTCAGTGTTATGACCACTGAGTATCCTACACCAAAAAAAGTGAACCCACCGTGGAAGAAAATGTAGGTTTATTTTAAAAAATTTTAATAACTAAAATAGTTTTAAAATTGCAACATGTTGTAAATAAGTTAATACTTTTTGTCAAAATGAACAATTTTTTTTTAATAATGAATTTTTTCTGTTGTTTAAGAAAATTTCATATGTTGAAAGAAAAAATTGGATTTAAAAATTGTTAAAATGTCTTTAGTGCTGTACGAAGTTCAAAACAGGTACAATTTTAGTAAAATTTATTCATTTGAGAGACTTATGAACTCAATTTAAGCATACTTCTGCCATTTTAGGAAAATATGAACTATTTTATTTTGTAGTAAAATTGTGCACTATATTTGTATACAACTTTTTTTTCTTATTTTTAGTTTACGTCATTAAAGTTAGCAAAAAATTATTCAAATAAGGAACATTTACTCATATTTAACTAAAATCAACTAATCTTCATGAACTAAAATAAAGTTCAGTTGGCATTAGAGCTTTTTTTCTGGGTGGACTAACTAAACGTCATTTTCTCAACCTCAAATTAACATTTAGTACAAGGATTCATACGATCTGTAAAATAAATGCTCTGCTCGATTCTTTGTTTATCTCACTTTTTTACTAGACGCAAAACATTTCCTTTGTACCCATGTAGCATGAAAAAAGCAACAATAGAAAACTTTAATAGTCTTCGATTTGGTGGGTTCGCAGATAAGAATAACAACAACTTCTCCATAACTACATCCCTAATTCTAGTAATATTGCTCCAAGAATGTAATTCTGTTTCGCTGGACTGTCGACTATATGGTTAGTGTTTTATTATGGCGTATAGTTTGGACACAGTCACTACTTTGAATTCATGCTTTTTAACCATCATCTGTGAAGGGAAGTTGAACAGCAATAGCAATGGTCGAGTTTATGCATAAATGTATGTGCCTGATTTGTTGTTTTAAGTTGGCTAACTGCAGCTAGTGGCCTATATGATGTTGCATACTCTGGGCCAGCAGTTGTACGTGTCGAACGAAGATCCAAAGCTCACTTAATGTACATCAGCATGCATTTTGTTTCTCGTAGCCCCATGCGGAGATGAGGCGTTATGGATGGATGGATGGATATGGATACGCAGCATGTAGAAATGTTCAAGTACGCAACACCAACACAAAAATAACAAAAAATTACTTTATGCGTTACAGGCACGGCGACAGTAATTACAACGTAATCGAAACGGACAGACTTTTGATGAGCATAATGTGTTGCTCACTTGGCGATTTTTCCCCCGGAAAGTGAAACAAAAGACATATTTGTTGGGAGGAAAATGGATGGGCTAGGATAAAACAAAGTTTGTTCAATGTTGAAAATGTTGTCATGTGAAGAATTAAATTTTTGAAAAAAAGAAATGTTTATAAAATTATTGAAAATAAATAAGAACCAATCGTCCAAATAAAATAATGAATAATAACTTGACGAGAAGAACCTCCACAATTTTTTCAATGTTCCATAGTAATTCACACACACAGGTAAAGCCAGGTGGAATTCTGTCATGGTTGCCACTCGAATCAAAAGTAATCTACCAAAATTTGGAGAAAATTGTACCAAATAAAAAAATCTTATTTTGCAGTATTTCTTTTGTCAAATTTTTGTGGTTATTATGAAAAGAATGTTTCCTCAAAAGAAATGTTTTATTATTTTATTTTAGAAGTTTATTTATTATTGTTTTATAACTCTTAAAAGCGACAATTTATTTGAGCGTATGAATATTTCTTGAACTGTAAATGAGTCGTAGTTTTAAATATTTGTAGATTGCACCAAAAAGGGAAAGTTACTACTTCTATAAAAGGGAGACTTTGATATTATAGCCTAAAACAAAACGTAATAATATTACTTAATATATTATTAAAATTTTTAAAGATATTGACTTTATAGAAAATTTTGTCACAATTTTATTTCTATAGAAAATTTTTATTTCTAGAGGAAATTTGGAATTTCACGATAGTTTAAAAAATCTTACGTTTTCCTTATAACGATATTGACACTACCTTTTTCTGCAATTCAAATAATCATTAACAATATTCATAAAATACTACGCAACAACGAGCTGAGAAGTTTTTTTTTGTTATTTGCTCTACCATAACCAGCCTCACACATCTTTTGTAAACGAAATATAAGTTTTTATTGGCTGCTTGTATTGTAATTGATGAACTGTGAATGCTAAAGCACTGTGGGGTAGATTTAACTCCCTCTGTACTTGCATATCTTCGGTCAGACATCAAGAATATTTAAACTTGAACGAGGAGTGGTAACAATAGGGCGACTAGTAGCGGACATAGAACTAATCCTCATATGACTGAATACCACGAAAAGACATATTGATCTATACACAAAACAAATAATTTATTCCTCCGAAATGCAAAGAAATTAATTTTTTTGTGGTTGGATATTAACATAATTATCGGTTCATTTCTTTATTCACTTTGCTCGATCTCCAGAATTTACTTTTTGTGTAGTACCTAATCAAATGTATCTAAAATTTAGACTATCTCTTCGATTCCATAAAAAAAATGTTGAAGACTGATGATCCAATGTAAAGATTTTTGAGTCTCAAGATTTTAGATTTTTCTCAATACACCCAGAAAAAAGGGGCTCTAGTGCCAACTAAACTTTATTTTAGTTCATGAAGATTAGTTGATTTTAGTTAAATTTTGCACAATATGAGTAAATGTTCCCTATTTGAATAATTTTTTGCTAACTTTAATAATGTGAACTAAAAATCAGAAAAAAGTTGTATTCATATATAGTGCACAATTTTACTAAAAAATTAAATAGTTCATATTTTTCTAAAATGGCAGAAGTTTGCTAAAATTGAGTTCATAAGTCTCTCAAATGAATAAATTTTACTAAAATTGTAACTGTCTTGAACTTCGTACAGCGCTAAAGACATTTTAACAATTTTTAAATCCAATTTTTTCTTTCAATATATGAAATTTTCTTAAATTACAGAAAAAAATTTATTATTTATAATAATTTTTCTTCATTTTGACAAAAAGTATTAACTTATTTGTAATATGTTGCAATAAGAAAACTATTTTAGTTAAAATGTTCTAAAATAAACCTACATTTTCTTCCACGGTGGGTTCACTTTTTTTTGGGTGTACCTTGCCCATAGTGCACTTAACGAAAGAAAAAAAACAGCACCACTAGCTATAGTAAGAGAGTGACTGACAGACAGACACACTTTTCAAGACATCATTGCAGATTTGCACTTGCTGTCTCTGCATGTTCAACGAGTAGTGCTATGGGAGGCCAACATTTCAACCAAATTGCTACGAAACATACATGAACGTGGACATGGCTTAAAACACCAAACAGTTTGCCACAAATGCCAATTTCAACAACAATGAAGTAGGTCGAATAATAAGGAGCTAAAAAACCGAATAATTAGTTTTTTGATTTGAATATCAAAATTCTTTGATTTCAGTCGAATATTTCTAATCTTCCAAAAGAGTAATTATCAAAAAATCATTGTTTTCCAAATAACTCAAATAAAAGGGTATGGTGACACTAGACAAATAGATGGCCAAAATGAGAGTAACCCATTTTTCCAGGATCTTTTTTGAAATAACAGGATGCCTTTTTCGATATATACTCCTATCATGATGTTATACATCAAAAACGAGCTAGAAATGTAAGTTCGTTTGGCTTTCGCAACGATTTCTTTTTCGATTTGTGTACCGTAATTCTTCAATAGCTCCGCTGGCACGAAACGAAATAACCAACTAGCTAAATTTCCATAAAATATATCATTATCGATTGAAACATTAATACCTATACGTCGTTATATGTACTTAAGAGATGTCTGGCTATGGACACATAGACCCACTCTAATGTACCAACCATGAGCTACATGTATAGAGATAGATAGCATACCCACTGATTGCCGAAGCTGGTCATCGCCAAAGACGAAATAGCTGGACGAGATGCATACCATCCCTACCTTCTCCTAGAGTTGTTTCATAACAATCATCAATAAAAAATTATAACTACACGTAAAGCTCATTATCGTACAGCAGTCTCAAAGGCCGGTCACCGATCTTTTTATTGTTTTTGTTTTTCTTTTAGTTCACCCAAAACCTGACTCTTATTTATAGGGCGGCCAGTTAAGCAGGCAACCGCCAATTGCAAATGCTCTAGGAACGAAGGATAGAAGGACGATGGATGAATAAACAAAACCAAAAAAAGGAATGAGGCAACGATCACGGGCATTCAAAAAAGCCTAAAGGTTTTCTACAGCTCACCAGGGTGAGGCAAAGGAACCGTAGCTTATAATGTTCTATGATAAAAGTGCTATAATTGTATTTGGTGTCCCCCTCCTCAGACTTCGCGCCATCTCCTTGCATGGACATGGCCGTAGTTAAGCGAAAAAGGAAGGAAGCATCAGCGGACTGAGTCGTTGCCAGTCCAACGTCCTTCAGGTTTAACCGCATTCCTTGATGAAAACATAATAAGAAGTTAAATGAAAAATTGTTGGCCACATGACAAATGAGTGTAATTGAACAAACTGGCTCAAGTTTTGACATGATATGAGACCATCCACCATCGATGAATGCATTCGACAGACAGATATGCAGACAGCTAACTTGGGAATACTGTCAAAATGCAAAGGGAAAAACAGATGATTGCCGCCTATGGCGTTGGCGGTTTCATTGAGTGCAACAATATCGCCAATGTTGCCGAAACCAGAATTGCTAAGTGCTTCATGGCATTTTATACGCAATAAACAATTTTCAGTTAACAAAGCTGGTGGCTTAATTCAGCCACCGCCATCGCATTATATTGCCACTGGTTGAATATCATTATGGCCAAAAATAATATTTGGCCAATTTTCGCTTACTAATTACCAAGAGTCTTAACTACTTTGTATGTAGAGTACTTAGCCCGCCGTTTTTTAACAATCCCGGATTTCTTTATATATACCCCAAAAAATTAATTGAATTCATTAACAAATTACAGTTAAAAATTCAATTGATTAAATTAAAACTTGAATTGATTAAATTTAATTGATGCTGATTGTAAAACTTAATGAGTTTTCTAAGAAAAGTAACTATTTACAATCGCTTTCTTAACTAACTTCGTGTTTCTATTTTGATTAAAAACTTGATTGTTTCAAATAAACTTTTAATAAAAATTAAAAAAAAAAATATATTTTTTTAACGGACTTAGTCTTCCGAGTTTGATTAAAAAGTTAATTGCATCAATTATTTTTTTAATTAAAAATAATCATTGACTTAAAAGATAATAGCATCAATTATTTTTTAATTGACAAACTTTTCAGATTTTTAATTGCAAATACTTTTGTGATATCTTTCAACCTTTTAATCAAACTCAAATTCTAAATTATTAAATTTCTAATTGGATCAATTAATTTTTTGATAGTGTCGATGATTCATATTATCAATACCGTGATTGAAGCAAATTCAATTAAAAACTAATTTCATGATTGAAATCAAAAAATAATTTAATTAATTTCTTCTGTGTAAACTGAATGAAGGTTTTCTTTTCTGAGGAACGTCTATTTAGCCCACATTTTTTTAAGCTCTTTAGCATTTTTATAAAAAGATAACCTGTGCTATTTGCAAACCCTAATTGCCCGTTTGCATTTGCAGCTGTTAACAAAAGTGAAAGTTTCCCATTCCCATGTCAGTAGTGGTGGGCTCGTTGACGTTGTGGTTGTTTACGAAAGAAGCAAAGGAAAAAAATCACCCCCCTAAAGCGCGATTGATATATAATTTTCACAATACTTCACTAAAATAATTAGCCACGAGGGAGCACGTTTCACTGATCGTTATTACCATAGTGGCAAGCCATTAAATATTGAAAATTTTTCATTTTTAAATGCCAGCGACATACACTAGGGCCCAATGCTGCTGTTGAATTTTCAAACCACGCTAATACGCCAGGGATGAGGTTTTTATTCTGGTTTTTTGGGGTGGGAAAATATTTGCACCCCTACCATAGTAATATTTAGTTGCTTTTCCATTTTCTTTTTTTTTGTAAAAATTGTCCCTCTATTCGAAGAATCGAAAGTAAGGGTCAATCGGAGAGGTTACACCCCTTCACACCAAGTAACTGTTAAACCAAACGATCGACAAGAAATGCAAGTCTTCTGTATTTAATTGCATAGGGGTTGCTTGATGGTGGCATCCATGGCCAATATGTGCCTAGATTTTTTGCGCACTGCTGGCCATTTTTCTCGGAGGTCTTTATGGATTTCCTACATCGTCTTGCACAAAACAGGAAATGGGAAAACTACACCGCTTCACAGTAACTGTTGTCGTCAGCCACGCCCGGATAATTAGGCGCAACGAATTCTCATTAAACGCATACGTTACCGATTTGGTTCGTGTGACTGCGACTGTTACTTCTGTCCATCATCCAAAGGCATCATACGTACGAGAGCATGGAATGGGATGCCATGAAATTGTTCCCTTTGTCTCATTGTTTGGCTTAGATTTAATATTTGTAAAATATTGATGTCAAAATATTTTCTATTATCCCTGATTTGCTGTGACTTTTCTGCATCCGCTAAGCCCTAAGAATAATTCAGTGGAACCAATTGAAAAAAGCCATTAATTAATTGGAGGATAATTAAATGGCCATGGGAATCGGAAATAGAACATTTTGCTATAATTTACGATAAAAGCGACCATAGTGGTAACATCTTGCATTTGGGAATTGAAAAAAAAGTACGGTTGAGCATTCTGCGCCATTACAAAGATGGTCATATTCCATTTTCGTTCAAGGGCTTTAGATCTTAGGAAGACTTATTTTTATATAATCCTTTTAATTTCTGGCGGATCTAAATGTCATTCATAATTGGATTAACAATTGAAAATATATTATTAGTTCAATAAAATAAATTAATTAAACATGTACAAATCCACCGCCAGCAGGCGGTAAAAATAAAATTTCGAAAAATACGAAATATATACAATGAAAAAAAGCTTCCCCGATTCCAAAGATTTTTTCTTTCCACTACGAACCAAAGAAGAGGATAATTGCTTCGAAGATACGTTTAAGACGCAATGAATATAGATACATGAAAAATACACAAATGAATAAAACAAATGGCATTTAAATTTAGCATACCTTCCGTCTGTCTTCTCCCTTTAATAACAAAGTCGTTCATAAACGTATTAATCTCAAATTGAAATTCCAAATTAAATTTCGACTTCGGCGACAAATTATACCGGGTATTAAGTAAAAAAAGACTTTAAACTAAAGACCTGAATGGCATCTTCTATTTTTGAATACATGTTAGCTTTATAGTAAATTTAGAAAAAAAATCATCGAATTTAAGGACGATTTCAATAGTTGGAGGATTTCTTTCAAATATTTAAGGGAAAATTGACTCAGTTCAAAACCAAAAAAATATTTTATGTAAAGATACCCATTTTCAAGTCAAATATCCTAACAAACAAAACATAAAATACTTTTATAGAAAAGTGTAACAACTTTTCGTCAAGAACAAAATCTTTGTATCAGAGAAATGCGTCTTCTATACAAAGAAACTCCCCACATTCATATTTCATTCAGAAATCTTTGCAATCAGTTTTTGAGCAGAGCCCTACAAGACAGCGGTCACAAAAAATCGAGATTTTGCCTGTTCACATACCCATTTGCCTTGTCCATCATTCTTATCGAAAATTCTCAAACTTAAAACCATTCACTTTACAAATTTGGATTCGAAAAGACCTCCGAAAGCATTTTGCAAACATTTCATCTGCCCACGAAAAATGACCTGACAAAATATTTAAATTCGCATTTGAAAGATACTTTTTTGTTCTAAAGTCTGCTTTTAAAATCTTCTTGACATCCGTTTGCTTTTCGGTTCCAAGCTCTTGGGGCAAGAGAATTTGGTAGAAAGGTAGGTGTAATTGATATGATGCCAAATGTTTGCTTTTGAATTGCGAACAATTAATGCGAGCTGAGTTGAAGCATTTCGCTTGTTTGCCTTATTCTCCAATGTTCTTTGGGAACGAATCATCTTCGTTTATTGGATTTCTAACAACTGACGGATGTTTCAATGATGGACTGCATAGAAGAAAAGAGGTAGCTATTTGCCAACATTTGTTTAAGTGAACGTCCTGGGATTCTCATTAAATGAATGACGGCGAAAAAAAACGAAACGAAATGAAGCAACTGCAGAAGATTTCCTTCGAATATGCCCAAAGCGGTATTAATCCTTTGAGACATGGATTCATCCGGTTACCATTTCCAAAATCAAAACAAAAAGGAATCTTTAGGGCATTTGCATGTGTTCTTTTTAACAAAGAATCTATGGTGTATATTTCACTTGCAGGATATGTAATGATCACATAGTAATGCTGTGAGTTCTGCTCC
Organism: Haematobia irritans; assembly: GCF_050003625.1. Taxonomy (NCBI): domain Eukaryota; kingdom Metazoa; phylum Arthropoda; class Insecta; order Diptera; family Muscidae; genus Haematobia; species Haematobia irritans. The sequence goes on from NC_134400.1 coordinate 1,876,435, forward strand.
TCCATTTGTATTTGGACAATGCAATTTCCGGTAGGTTCCCCTCGACAAAAGCTATTGCCTGGAAATGGTAACGCCTTCAACTGTTTGAAAATAATTTGAAGATTTTGCGTAAAACAGCGTTGTGTTAATCCCTTATGGATTGGCACCCTTTAAAGGACCCTTTAGAGGAGTTTTGTTAAAGGAAATTCATTTATTGAAATAAGTAACTCGACTAGGAGTATTTATTCATATTTAATATATGTTCCTCTCACGTAACATCAATAATTGAGTTTGACATATAGCCGAACTAAATCCTAAATAATACTTACACTGAAAAAAATTATGCCCTGGTCCAAAGATTTTGTCGTTACACTAACAATTTTGGTATTGATTCCGAGCCAAAGAAGCGGAGAATTAAAATAGGGATAGTTTTAAGAAACAAACTGCGTACTTGGCTCTAGGAAACAAATTTTAATTTGTTCGGGGTTTCAACTTATTTCTTCATGTGCCATCAAATTCCTTTATAAATGTGTTAAAGAGAGCATAAAATTCAAACTCGTCTTTAAGTAGAAATTATGCTATGTTTGAAGTGAAAAATGTCTTTAAAAACATTTGGAAAAAAGATGCATAAAGACAACAAATTTAAAACAATTTAATTTATTTTTAAGAAACTCTTACCAATAAGGATAAGACTTCCTTGAAAAGTTTATCGACTTTTGGAAAAGAAAAAAAACTTTATAGCAGAGAAATGCGTCTTCTATTCTAAACAAAATTCGCATTCGTATTTTAAGGACATCTCATGAAAATATATATTTTTTTTGAGTGTAGCTACTAAATGTGTTTTATAATATTTATTTTTTCAGATGCAATCCAGAAAAGGTTATGAAAGGCCACAAGGAACACAAAGTAGCTACACCTCGATTTCAACACTAATGATCCAGAAGCGAACAAATGGGAATGGGAAATTATAGGGAGACAAAGCAACTTGTATATTTCCTACGCTAACCGAGTATGACTTCACCAGAATTACGGGTGAGTGCATTAATTGACCAAATATTCGCGAAGCTTCGTTTGACCTCTCGGGGGTTGTTATCAGTAATTAGACCGATATAATTAAGTCAGAAAACGAATGATAAATCTCTCTGATTTTTTGCTTGACTTTCTTGTAGTGTCAGATATGTCTACTTCCTGGTCTTATATTTCATTTATTACCAAAAATTAAAAGAAATGCATTCTAGTGTAATCTTTGACACAAAAGAACAATGGATAGTTGTCATCTCATAACCACATATATTCTTATAGGAGTTATATCCTATAAACGATTTCATCTGGCGTGATTGTAAAATTGTTATTTTATCAGTTTTTTTTCTTATAAACGTTTTACTTGCAGGGAACATTTTTCGTACCAAAAACACCAAAACTAAGTGGTGTTTTCATAAAATTTTCTTATATGCGTTTTTTTTCCTGAATGAGTACGTCATACAAGATCTAATATTCCAACGATAGTGATGAGAATCGTTGATCTAACCGTTCTCCTCAATGAATCAGGGAACTGAGTCTCGAGTTTAATAAGAATTCACTTTGCCTTTCCTCCTTGTTCCTTTCCGGTTCTCCCTGCAACAATCCAAAATATCCATCTTCATGCATCCTTCCGAATTTGTCATACAATAATATCCCAAAGCAGGTATCAGGTATCTCAGATTCGATACAGAGGATGTACGTTGTTCTAACAACGAATCGAGGAACTGAATCTAAGGTAAATAAAAATTAGTCCAGAAAGCCATACGATTTACCATATTGTCTTTCCTCGTCATTCTTTTCTTTTTCTCCCTGCAACAATCCCAAAATCTATCCCTGATACATCCCCTTTTCAATTGTATGCAACATGCATATGCATGTACCAAAGGCGCATTGCTAACAAAATACTTTAGGTATAATTATTGCTTCCTTTGGAAATAAATCGCCAACATTTCAAGTTCAACTCTGACTGTTGCGGTGGTCGGTTGGTAGTTGGTGTTAATGTTTTCCTTCTGACCATTCCTTCATGCGGATTAGTTTTCTGTTGAATGCTGCAATAAAGTCGAGAGAGGTCAGGAGGTATTCTACTGTATCAGCTGTGTGACTGTTGCGATAGCTGATTCATAGGTTCTGGATTCGACGAATGCTGTTTCCTTCCTCAAAATTGTTGTGGTCTATACGTCTGGATTTTTGAGTTCTTTGGGATTTTTTCTACTTGATCCATCTGACCGCGTACTATTCTTGCATGGTTTACCAGGTCAAGGCAATTGTTGTAGTTACTCTTGCATTGCATTTTATTTCATTCGCTTTTGCAATTTTACAATTTCAAAAGTTGTTAATGTGATTTTTGTACTTTGTTTTATTGTTGTTGCGGTTGTTGTAGTTACACGGCTTTGTTTAGCACCAACAGTGTCAGAGTCAAAGTCACCAAGGCAACGTTGTCGGTTTGAGGTTTGGTTCATGAAACTATTTCAGACCTTTTACAATTGCCATGTCTGGCATAGTGTGGCAAAAGATGTACATTGAAAAAATAAATAATTAGCAGTAGTTTATAATGTAAATTGAATGCTATTTTCCGACAAATAAAGCACGGGCGAAAATTCCAAAAAGGCCTATGTACGCCTTCAGGACTTGTTTCGTAACTTATGAAAACTTAATGACTCACAGATGAGTTAAGACGGAACGCAAGCAAATCACTTTTGCAGAAATAAGACCATGCTCACGAAACTATGCACGTTTATGAAGATAGTAGCGAACACACTCACGAAAATTTTCACGGTACACCGTGTAGGTAGTGGGTTCGGTTCCTGCTTCGACCGAACACCAAAAAGTTTTTCAGCGGTGGATTATCCCACCTCAGTAATGCTGGTGACATTTCTAAGGGTTTCAAAACTTCTCTAAGTGGTTTCACCGCAATGTGGAACGCCGTTCGGACTCGGCTATAAAAAGGAGGTCCCTTGTCATTGAGCTTAACATGGAATCGGGCAGCACTCAGTGATAAGAGTTCACCAATGTGGTATTACAATGGGCTGAATAGTCTAGTGAGCCTGATACATCGGGCTGCCACCTAACCTAAGGTACATGGGTATGCTATTGTAAGATTGTTCTGTTTATAAAGTATAAGGATATTTGTCTGAGCACGATAGAGTGGATGTTTTGAGTAAGCTTCAAATTGTGAATCGATCTAACAATGCCCGTCCATGACGTGGGACATAACAAATGGCCCATATGAGGTCGTATTTGCTAATTAGACTTACCTTAACCGTGCAAATTTCATCCGTGCTGCCATTGTGTAGTCGTTGGTATGGCCACCTTTCATACAGAAGATCATGGGTTTAAGCCCTGATTCTGACACAACTCCAAAACTTTTGTCATCGGTGCTTAGACCATTCAATATTGCTCGATTTTTACTTTTATGTCATGCGAAACTTCTCTTTAAATGGCGTCCAGCTCAGTAAAGTACATCATATGATCTAGAAAAGAAGAAATAGTACCCTCCATCATTAAATAAAATATTTTTTATATTGAAGTTTATAAAATTTTCCATAAACTGTAAATATGTCCTTCATTGTGACTTTGCATTTTTCTAAGTGTATGAAAGAGAAATAAAAGTTCTGGGGTCCAGGTCTTACGTTTTATAAGCTGAAGTTACACCAAATACGGTATGGTAACTGAAGTTACTATTATTCTGCCAAGATCCACAGGAAAATTCAATGAAATGCCTCACTTACTTTTGTTAAGCTCGGACAATTTACCTTCTTGCCTAACCACCCTGCAATAATCTGACTTGTTGATGCTGCCGTTGCTGCAGTTGATCGTTCATCCTTCGTTTCATTTGAAAAGCGATCATTAAGTTTTCAACACCATATCCTGCGTGTAAGCTTACATTTACCCTAATGGAGGAATAATGGCCTACGAACAAACCAATCAGCCAAGTGAGGGATCATAGCCCTTCCACAGAGAATTGGGTGTGTATGGAGGAATCCAGTTTGTTTTGTTGTTTGGGGTGCCTATTCCTTGTGATGTTGTTGGATTAGCTATGTGGCAAAATTGCCTAGTTCGATCGATAGTGCCATCAATAGTGAACTACTGACATTTGCGTTCGTTTTAGACAAAACAACAAACTGAGATTACTTCGTATCGTTGTTACTCCAATACAGAAGGTGCGAATGTATACGAATTCAGGCAATTCTAAAATGGCACAACAAATGAATACCAACCACACTGAATAGAGGTTAGCTGTGGTATTGACATTGGCACTTAAGTGCTACCATAGAATGGGTTATGAAAATCGATGGTAATAAAATTGCGAAAAATTTTATGAGTCACAAACACAGTGTTGACGGTTAGCTCCATAACAAAGGAGTAAAAATCACTACTGAAACCCAAATTCGATAATCTATTCGAGCACCCATCAGTGCAAATATGTTCAATCCCAATTTCAATAATAAAAATGCCTAGCTTTGCAGTCGATCCAAATTTTAAACAGAATCGGTAGAGATGCAATCACGGTTGCCACAATGTTATTAAAATTTTATTAATATAGAAAATTTTGTCCAAATTTTATTTCTAGCAGAAATTTTTCAAAAATTTTATTTCTATAGAAAATTGATGTACATCTTAGTTGGAGAGGAATGTTTCCCAATATCTACCAAAACATCAAGAATTCTACCAAACAAAAACACAAATTCCATTTTCGATAGAATTCTTCCAACTGTGGCAACCGTATAAGCGAATCAAACTTCCACATTTACCATTCTTCGTATATGACACTATAATAACAAGAAACCTTAATTTGTACCATTCCACGCTCACACACACACGCAGAGAAGGAATATGATCACCTCAAACATGTTTCAAGAGCAAAATGTTATTTTTGTATGGTGACCATGTAACATGTTTGTCACTAAAATGTTATTTTCTCGTCAAATATAACCTGCTTGCCGAAATCAGATACATGATTTCCGAGAAAATAACATGGTTGCGAAAACCATGTTACATGGTCACCACCCAAAAATAACATTTTGCTCTTAAAACATGTTTGAGGTGACCATATTCCTTCTCTGGGTGCATATTTGCTTTCCCACTCAATAATTGCAAATTCATTTAGAGCATGACCCACCTTTATCAACATAGGACAAATTTAAATGAAATAAGGTTTGTCCCTACCAATTCAACTCAATGTCCTCTTATATAGTCGCATTCCTTTTTTGTCTGTCGCATTGCTGTTCTATTCGTATGAGGTTTGTAGTGTCTTTCATTTCATTTCCATTTGCAAACAACAAACAAACAAGGGTCATTTGAATGGCACCACAGAGATGGTGGAGAGGAAAGTCCATTGTCACTTTTCTTCTTCCCATCCCACCGCAGACAGTGATTGTGTTTAGCCCATGACCAAACTCTTCTTGGACAACATTGCTCCATGGGCGAACATTGGGCGAATGTCTACAATGAGAATATATTTTTACGTTTCACTGCATATTAGTACAGAGATGACTTTGGAATTTTATAATTAAACTTAAGGAAATGGACTTCAAAAGATTGCTGCTGTTGCTGCTGCTGGCAGTGGTTGTTCATAGTTGGAACTGTTGCTGTTCTTCAAAAGTTCAATAAAAGTTACATTGTAAACTCCAAATTGCAGGACACATCGAGCAAACAATGAAGCGTTCCATTTTAAAGGTTTAAGTTTTACATTGTGTATGAAGCTGAGGCACGCAGACGAGAGCCACGAGTGGTGAAGGCTAGTGGCTGCTTTCATACCGAGCATCGTTTCTTTTATTTTCACCCAGCCAGTCAAAGTTTCCAGACGGCCTTTCCTCCGTTGGCTTTGTAATGGATTTTTGTTGGATTTTGTTTCGATTTTTCTTTAATTTTTTTTATTTTGTGTGTTTGGTACCCTGCATGAGTGGTGTTCCTCCCTTGGTCATTTTTCCAAATGTGTTTAAAATTATGTGGGACAATATGAGGACAACATAAAAACGAAATTAAAACTGATGAAGAAGCAAATCCCTTTTCATTGCATGTTGACATACCTCAGCTCTGTGGATATGGCTACGAAGATGAGAAAGCAAACTAATTCTCGGACAGTGTAAACAGAATGGGACTTTAGCAATCTTGTGATATTTACCAGAGTTGGCAAAAGATCAAACAGGATAAAGGACATTTATCATTGTGAGAGATAAAAAGGCTTTATTGCTAAATGTGATGGCGAAGAGGAGTAAATTTATATACTGAATTTAAAAGTTTTTCATTACTGACTACACTAAAACAAAAGCTACTGAATAGTTAAACTAAAATGTTATAGGTACGAGTATAAATTTCTGATAGAAAGACCTTCAAAGTAGGTCCCTATAGAAGGGGACAAAATTGACAAATGCTTTCAAGTGTTGCTAAAGTTTTAAATAAACTTTTCAATTAATCGAATCTTTATTAAAAAACTAATATGGAGCCGATTTCAAATTCGACACATCGACATTTTTGCCAGATCCCTCCAGAATAAGAGGGTCAAACCAATCTACAAATTGCTGTTAAAGATTTGCACATTATCATGCTACAAAACCCCATTGGAGTAATTGAATCTTCATCTGAATTGGTCATGTTGCAGGGACAAATTAAAATGTCACTTAAGATTTTTTCTGTCAATGTCTGTCGAATTATGACAACTTAATTCGACATACAACATATCGATCGAATAGTATCGATCGTTTGACCAATTCATCGATTCATAAGACATTGGGTCAATGCAATCCAGAAGCTCTTACAAGTATATGCCCAAAAATAAAAAGGGTATTTACAGTTGGACAAAGTCGAACCTATTCTACTCTACAATATTATATCAGCTAACCAATTTTAGATTAGAACCCACAGTACAAAGGATTAAGTTTCATTTCAGGCTCACTTAGACTATTTAGTCCATTATGATACCACAGTGGTGAACTAAATATATATACAAGAGAGAAAGAGCTTGAGTCGGAAGGACCTAAGTGTATAAAACCGATCCATTTTAATGTCGACAGCGGTTAATAAATTTTAGAAAAGAACAATATCGCTCGCTGAATCGTCTTGTTATTCCAAACTCAAAAAAAGTCACTCGCTAGCCGAAGCAAGACTTCGTCACTGGCACTTCCACTTTGTTATTACAAAGATATGACCAAACCATATGTAGTGCTGTAGCGTAAAATGGATGCTGAATGTTGGAGATTCATTGGTTATGGTCTCCAAACTAGAATTTGACAAACAGTAACCAGTGGTACAATTTGTATGGGAATCATGTTATCATGGCACCACCACCACCAATACTCCAACCACCAGTTCAAATCCAACGATAGAGCTCTTAATAAACTAAACAGCATCCTTAAGATGCCTTTTCATAGAAACTTGTCTGTAGTATTAGTTCATATGGATGGAATATGTTTGTGAGTAGTTATGTTAGGGTACCAAGTGAGTAGTGAGGATTCCTGGCTGGATCAGTGCCCAACTTACCAAAACAAATATTGCCATAAACGATGTTGGCTCACATCCGTCCCACAATGATTTCATTCCGGTCTCTCAATCCCTGCATTCGTTCATACTTCAACTGGTTGCGCCCTGTGCCATGCCAACAATACAAGGTCGTTGTGGTCTGTCCCCATCCTGTGTTTGTGATTAAGCTTAAGCCCTAAACCCTTGGCCAAGCGGTGATGTTGGAGGGGCATGAAAATTGCATTCATAATGCATCTCTGATGACAAAAATTCGTTGCGATTTGTTTTTAATACCCAAAGCACACTCAGAGCTCAGATGCATTATAACAATGGAACTTCGCCAGACAGACAACAATGGATAGATGCGCGAGACGGAGAGAGATGGAGAGGCTCTATTTTGGGTTTCAGCGAACAATGGCCAAATGACAGAATCTAAAGCCATGCTCAATTTAAAAGTTAATGTGAATGTTGTCACTCAATATGAATACAGCAGCATATTTTATTAAACAGCATCGACGATGGGGAATGAGACTGCTGTGCTAAACAACCGAGATGACGAGGACACGCTACCAGAGGTTATAGATGGCTAGATGGAGAAATGAGACAATCATGCCATCATACCATGCTGCAACTTGAGGCACTAAGCGAACAGAATTGTGTCATCATTATGTGCTTTCCGAGCATCAGCATCGATGGCCAAGCTTATGTTAGAACAGTGGTTCATTTAATTTGGTCATATCATGCACGCAAACAGATATTGAGAACTAGGTTTTTTAAGTGTTTTAAAGAAAATATAACTATGGAACAGAGTTTCGTCAATATCTGTATAAGGATTCTGTTACATTTATATTTTGGACTCAGGATCAACTCTTAGTCGTTCTCAAGGCTCATTTTTGTTTCGAGGCGTTTGAAATTTGCCACCACATATAAATATCATGCACGTCAAAAAGTGCAAGAAACTTTCTTTTGTGCAATATCTAGTGAAATTTAAATATCTAGTAAAAACGGGTCATGGGTTCGATCTAAGTTTCGACCAAGCAAAGTGATCAAAACTATCTGATTGTATAAAGGGGTGAGATAACACAAATAGCAAATTTCCGTCATTTGGTAAAGGTTATATATTGCTCTTTGAAATTTCGTACGGCTAGAGCAGCGATATTGGCCAAATAGTGGGTCTAATTTTGAGATTCTAGATGGACAGGAACCTTTAAAATTGGTCCCCTCGGCTACGGGAAAATTTTTTCAACTTTTTTTTTTAGCATTTTAACTCGTTTTGATAAATAAATTAGATTGCTGACAAATTTAGCAGCAAAGAAAGCGATCTGCAAAACCTTTCCAACGATGTATAATCCATATCTGAGAATGATTGATTACTATATGCCTAATTATTGTGGTATTAAATCTGCTCTGATCTGAATAATGGCGCGGCTCGTCGGCTTCATTCTCTGTTCCATACCTAGCCTACACAACATAAACATCATCCCGGCAAAAATTTGGGCGTGTTTTACATGTTTTTTTTTCTTCGTCAGGTACCACTGTTCCTCATTCGTCCAATGATATGAGCAGGTGTTTGAGTATAACACACCAAAAAAAGTTCATTATTACATCTTTATTTTGTTGTCGAGTTTGGATATCTATCATTGCTGTAGTCTGGGATTTTTGTATTTATTTTGCACAAAAAAATATTTTTTTATATTTAATCTCTATTATTAACATATATATGTATGTATGTATAAAAAATAAATGCGCGAGGGTATGTGTGAGTGTATGAGTATTGTATTTTAATAATTTCTCGTTGGCGTTGTAGAAAATTAATGCCTTTTTTATTATTTAAATATTTATTATTGTCCAAATGGCTATGATTTCATTACGCCTGAACATCATTGTCCACGAGCACTTCAAATGCGTTGTTGGATCTGGTGCTGGTGGTCAGAGGCGATGCGGTTCGGTTCACTTGGGTTTTTGCATTTGGTCCGGGCGTTGGTCTGATGACTTGTGGGCCATTTAAACACATTGAATTTATTTTAATTATCTTTGTATAATTAACAAATTAAGCTTCGTTCATAAATACACCATACAACCAACGAACAGAAGGTATGCCAAAGTGGTAGAAGAAGCAACATTGACATCAACCGGAATATCGTCGGCGTTGATAAGCATGTGTCGCTCTCGCAGTTTTTGCTATTGTTGAATTTTTGCCACTTTCTGCCTTCGCTGCATTTAATCGGGCTATAACAACAATAAAAATATGTTTATTTAACCTCATTTATTTACCATCTCTATACTGCCCCCACTCCCCACACATCTTCCGGGTCATAACCAATACAAAATGTTCATTGACTGCGGCTTCAAACTCAGTTACTCGTGTCATTACACTACAGTCTAGCCAGGAAGGACATTTGATTGTTTTGTGGGGTCTGGACACGATGTCCTAACCACCCATCTACCCACCTTCTGATGCATTCATCAAAGGTTTTACATACTTAATACTTATGTTTGCCAATGCAATTACATGCGAAAAATGCGACGGCAAAAAACGGAAATTAATTTTAAATAATTACGCGATTATTTGTCAACTTTAATCGAAAACACAACAGACGTTCGTTGGTACGTTTGCAGAACAGAAATGGTAAAAATCATAAATTGAGCAGAAAACCCCTTTTTAAGCTGGTCCTTGACGAAGTCAACCAACATCCAGTTGAGTTATAACAATTGTCCATAAGCTCAGTGGGAAAATTAATGGAATTGATTGGGGCTAAGTGTTAAATATTGCACTTCACATACCCCTTTCTCTGAACGATGGTATGGGCATATTGGGATTTTATGACTTGGTCAGTATGTTCACATTTGTATGTATGCAGAAAACAAAAATCATCTTTTTTTATCAAAATCTGAATTTAATTTTTAAATATATTCAATTAATTTATTTTAGTTAAGTAATTATTGTACAAACTTCAAGCTTATTTTGTACTTCAACTAATTTGATTATATTAAATTTATAATCAAACGAAAACTCAATCGCACAATTTAACTGAAACAATATATTTTTTTTTATTTTTTAGATATCATAGATTTTCATAGCGAGATTTTTTAATACCCTCCACCATAGGATGGGAGGTATACTGCCATTGTCATTCCGTTTATAACCCATCGAAATATTGGTCTCAGAATCGAAATTTTTGGTCGTGGTGAAATTCTGAATCGATCTAGCGAAGTTTGTCCGAAACAAGTTATCGGCTTGAAACTTGGCACAAGTAGTTGTTATTGATGTAGGTCGAATCGTTTTGCAAATGGGACATATCGGACCGTTCTTAGGTATAGCGCTCATATAAATCGATCCCTAGATTTTATTTCTGGAGCCTATTGGAAGAGAAAATTTCATTCGATTTCGTTGATGTTAGCACATGTCTTCAAACAAAACTTGGTTCATATCGGTATATAATTAAACCCCGATTTTATCCGATTCGGTTGGATATTTGTATGTGATAATGGTACACAAATTGGTCCATACAAAAGAAAAAAAAGTCCGTAGCTAAACTAAAGACAAATTTAACTTATTTTTATTGGAAAACATTATTTGTTCGTAGTTAAATTTTATTAGTTTTTTTTTTGTTTTTTGTAATTTTCCACAGGCCAATGAATTTTTGCTTGTTTTAGTATGCCTCAAACATTGTATGAACTAAACGTGAGTATAAAGTTCAATCGCCGTACACATAAGTTCAATATGAGCTAAAGCAGAAGAAAATTTGCGTTCGATTAAATGGTTAAAATGGGTATGATTTGGCGCCAATGCTTTTTTTCTGTACTTTTAGTCAATTTTTTCTTCTATGAGAGGGTGTAATTTCGTGTAGTGTATTTAAAAAGTACAACAGGGCATTAAATTTTCCTGGTTTTAACAACGCTTTGTGAAAATCTCAAATGTATAATTATATATATCCACTCCCCAGTTAGACTTCTGGAGCCCACTAAAAGAGCAAAGTTCATCCGACTCGGTTAAAATTTGGTATGCAATGTTAACATTAAATGTAGCTCCATATAATCAGTTCCTCAAATTCTTGAGCCTCCTGGAAGAGCAATCTTTCTTCCGATCTGGTTGAAATTTCATATGTGATATCAGAATATGCTTTGGTGTATATCAATACATAGATGCTATATAAACCGATCGAGAATTAAATTACTCTGCTTTTGTATCTCACATAGAATCCATATGGACAATTTAGATGACAGACAAGATTAGGAAGTTTTTTAGATACTTTGACATCGACAACTTTTACCACATCCCAACCAAGTACACTAAAAAAATATTTCTCTGATATAGAGTTTTGTCAAAAATTTGATGAACTTTTCAATGAAACTTATCAATGAAAAATAGGACATGTTTATCAAAACACTTTTTTAGGTTTTTTACTTGAAACCTATCATAATTTCTAATTGAAGCGGAGTCTGAATTTGGAAATTTAAGTTGTCGTGAAAAGTATGATAGTATAGAAAGATAGCAAAACTTCAATTCTCTGCTTCTTTGGCTCGGAATCTATACCAAATCATGAATGTAAAAAAATCTTTGGAACCGGGAATGCTCATTATAATTGGATTCTGGATGACTGCCTTTAATAGAATTTTGTACGCAATGCATGGTGAAAGGTACATAAGATTAGTGCTGTCCGATCTTGTTTGGCCGTATATACCAGAAGTATTAGTATCACTCCCTTTCTTGGATCTTTCTCACTTATCGATAGAACAACTTCCATATTACCATCCTTAGCGCCTATCTATATTACACCAATGGCCTTTAAACTTGCTAATGTAAGACATTGTTGCAAAAACAAATTAACTAAAACAGGAACTCGATGCAACCAAATGCATTTATTAATCAAGAGAGCAGAGTAAATTGGTGCCTCTTTGCCACAAGAGCAATTTTGTAAAAACAATGGAAATTAGTTGGAAGCGACGAATAACCAACAATCAAATGTTATCAGACTCCACCATTATTGTCATCAACGTCAACCTTCCGCATCAAAATGACTGCAATAACAAATCACACGACCATCACCGCACTAACAAAAAAAAAAAGCCAACAAGGCGAGAATCTTAGAGTGAAGAAGTGCGTTCTATAGGTAGCTACCTTTGGAAGGATGGAATATCTGCAGTGCTTCTAAAGCGTGTGGTGTTTGGATTTCTTAGTCTGTTGTTATTTGGAAAGATGCTTGAACTAATTGTTAAATAAAACTGAATGGATCACATGGCTTGCCCGTTACCCTCTCCCACCTTGATTATATTGCTCTATGTCTGCTATAGTTGACTGTTTTATCTCATTCACTACAGGTACTTACAGCCTGTGATTAATTTGAGTTATGAGTTCATAGAATATTTCTCATCTTCTTCATCAACATTGAAGATTGTAGAAAAAAAACAAGATTAGCCTAGCATCGTCATGCCTTGTTCTCCTAGACATTTTATATAATTTTTCATGGGCTCATTGTGGGTTACAGGATTTCTATTTCTTTTGTGGTTTCGTTGATGAAGGTTGGGTGCCTCAATGAATGACCAACAGACGTAAACGGAGACCAACACAAACCAGTAACAAATAATTGAAAAAAAGAAAAATCCACTGGCAGCTGAACCAATTGAGAAGGTTGCAAATCAAGGGTTTTGATGTTCCACTACACGGCCGGAGGTAGGTAAGGGCTTTGCCATTTGCCCCTTCTCAGCATGGTTATTAGTTGGGCCGAGTTGACGACCTAAATCAAAATAATAATTTGAAAGCCATAATTAAAAGTAAGCAAGCTTAAGACCATGGCTATCCCCACCAACCGAGTCAGGTCGAGGGAAGGCTGTCTGTCTATTTGGCAGGCATTCGACGAATTAAATGGACAAGACTTCGAATCCTTTTCACAGAAGCCATGGAGCATAGCTGGTGGCTGGTTGGCTTTTGTTCTTCCTTTATTTTGTTTTGTTCCTTTCTCTTCACTTTTATTTGAGGTTCTCTTTTATTTTATCCTCATTCCAAATCGTTTTTTTAATAGCCACTTATTATGTTTTAAGGGACTCGTTACGTCTTTTTTGGAGTTTGCTAGGCATTTCGGTTATGAACCATCGTTTGTCAGTTATGACAAGACACTTGTCTTCCCGAGAAATACTCATCACTGAAGCTATTCACATGTGGTGCTGACCGTGATTCGAACAGTACTCCCAAAGCAATTGGATTTATATTAAATTAAGCAAATTTAGAAAAAAAAATGAATCAATTAAATTAAGAAATTTATTAGGTGAGTGTACTACACTAGAGAAATGAATAAAATGAAGACAACCACACCAAAACAAAAGTAAACTGTTTTATAGAAAGAATGAACTAGGTTAGGTTAGGATTATCACTGAGTGCTGCCCGATTCCATGTTATGCTCAATGACAAGGGACCTCCTTTTTATAGCCGAGTCCAAACGGCGTTCCACATTGCAGTGAAACCACTTAGAGAAGCTTTTAAACCCCTCAGAAATGTCACCAGCATTACTGAGGTGGGATAATCCACCGCTGAAAAACTTTTTGGTGTTGGTCGAAGCAGGAATCGAACCCACGACCTTGTGTATGCAAGGCGGGCATGCTCACCTTTGCACCACGGTGGCTCCCAAGAATGAACTAACTCGTGCGAAAATTGAAGAAGAAGAAACAAGTATATACGGCCGTAAGTTCGGCCAGGCCGAAGCTTATGTACCCTCCATCATGGATTGCGTAGAAACTTCTGCTAAACACTGCCATCCACAATCGAATTACTTAAGTTGCGGTAACGCTTGCCGATGGCAAGGTATCTTAAAACCTCCTAACACCATCTTCTAAATTGTATGTAAGTCCATACGTGGTATATATTAAATCAAAAAAGATCGATCCAATACGTATATAATTCAGTTTGACAAAGTAGACATAAAATTTTGACAAAATTTTCTACAGAAATAAAATTTTAACAAAATTTTCTATAGAAATAAAATTTTCACAAAATTTTCTATAGAAATAAACTTTTGACAAAATTTTCTATAGAAATAAAATCTTGTTAGATTATTTTTGGCTCGAGTGGCAACTATAATTATGAACCGAATAAAATTTTAACAAAATTTTCTCTAGAAATAAAATTTTGACAAAATTTTCTATAGAAATAAAATTTTGACAAAATTTTCTATAGAAATAAAATTTTGGTAGACTATGAAATTTGCTTCTCTTGGAGACTTCGCAAGCCAAATCTGGGGATCGGTTTATATGGTGGCTATATATAATTATGAACCGATGTGGACCAATTTTTGCATGATTGTTAGAGACCATATACCAATATCATGTACCAAATTTCAGTCGGATCGGATGAAATTTGCTTCTCTTTGAGGCTCCGGAACCCAAATCTGGGGAACGGTTTATATGGGCGCTATATATAATTATGGACCGATGTAGACCAATTTTTGCAAGGTTGTTAGAGACCATATACTAACACCATGTACCAAATTTCAGCCGGATCGGATGAAATTTGCTTCTCTTTTAGGCTCCGCAAGCCAAATCTGCGGATCGGTTTATATGGGGGCTATATATAATTATGAACCGATGTGGACCAATTTTTGCATGGTTGTTAGAGACCATATACCAACACCATGTACCAAATTTCAGCCGGATCGGATGAAATATGCTTCTGTTAGAGGCTCCACAAGCCAAATCTGAGGGTCCCTTTATATGGGGGCTATACGTAAAAGTGGACCGATATGGCCCATTGTCAATACCATCCGACCTACATCGATAACAACTACTTGTGCCAAGTTTCAAGTCGATAGCTTGTCTCGTTCGGAAGTTAGCGTGATTTCAACAGACGGACGGACGGACGGACATGCTTAGATCGACTCAGAATTTCACCACGACCCAGAATATATATACTTTATGGGGTCTTAGAGCAATATTTCGATGTGTTACAAACGGAATGACAAAGTTAATATACCCCCATCCTATGATGGAGGGTATAAAAATTAACTAAAAATAAATATGAAAATCATTGGCACCCGATCATGGCCATTTTAACCATACTGGAGTTCATTCCTACTATTTTTGGAAATCGTACGAAAATTTTCTTTTGCCTTAGTTCATAATGAACTTATAGGTATTGTCTTTGAACTTTATACCAACATTTAATTCATGTTTGAGACATAAGCGATCAAAAACTAATTTAAAGTCATCGAAAAATCAATTTTTCCAAATTTGGAAAAATTCGAAGAGTCGACTTTTTAATACTGAGTACAGTCGCTAACTCAAAATCATGTATAAACTCTGCTTGGATTGAACCTCTTACCCTTTGGATGTTATCCACTTACATATGACAAACATCTTGAAAAACTATCATCGTTTAATATCCTTATTATCGATATTCTTAGCACATAGCACATTTCGATTCTGCACCACTGTGCTCCAGAGTTGCTGTTCGTCCGGAATAATGATTAACAAGCCTGAAGAAACCAAGTTTTGACTTATTCTGATTAATTTTTATAATATTTGCTTAACAATGCGAAGCGACGACGACGGCGGCAGGAAGACTGAGGTACCATCCCTACCTTTAATTTGAAATGGCGCTCGTCTCAAAGCAGGAGCTAACATCAAGCTTTTCAGACTGACGTCTTCAGTAGATGGCTGGTTTGGCCATAGGTTGCTGCTTAGGCTGCACATTAACATGCTGTTTATGGTGGTTGTCATTGAGGCAGCGGCGACGATGACCATAACACTCAGTACTTGCCCGGAGACATGGCCCCGCTTTGGGAGTTTGAGCAACTCTAACTCATGGTTGATCGTTTGTTTGTTTTATGCTCTGGGTTTGTCAAAGTAGGTGGAGTCGTCGTTCCACTATACATCCATTCATTTGTTGGTGCTCTTCTTTGTGGCATATGTGGCTCATGGAAATTCTGTTTCTGTTTTTTTTTTTTGCATTTATTAATCATCATCTCCTGTTGCAATACTCTACCAATGCCACATACATATCCAGCTATTTAGGCTCGGTTCTGGATGGCCACCATATTCACCAGACCTGCTCACCAGTCTTGGCAACTTAGCTCTCATGTGTTTAGTGCTAACCAGGTATTAATTTAGTCAAATGGTTTCTCAAGAAATTCTTTGGCGTTGTTAAAAAGCATTTTAATTTTTTAATTTGGTATTCATTAAGCTGGACATATGTATGCCTCCAACTCGTACTCGGGCACATGGAATTATGAACGGATGACTGACTCGAAAGAGTGAAAAGCTCTAAAGCCCTCCTCTTCCAAATGTTTAAGGGGACATAACAAGCAATTATATGCTGTTGTTTTATTTAAATTGAAGGGTTTCCAAATGTAAGAATGTAAAAGCCTATAGGATGAGAGAAGTTTCGAATGAAAGCAATCCACATAAAGAAGGAAGGGCTAGATGGAAAATGCCATAAAATGCAAACACACAAAGGGAGTAACCAAAGAACTGGCTTTTGAGGACATACTCATTCTTTATTGCAATTTTTCATATCAATCCACACAGATTGAATGGCAATGGATCCACCCATACTCAAAATCCCCCAAAACCTTCCTTTGACCACCTGGAAAATGCCAATGAAATGTCGAGCAATCCTGCCAAATGATTTCCTGCCTTAATAATGGTTCTTTGATCTAACGGAGACGACTCAGCAAAATTGACTTTAATGCCAACAATTAATCATAACTCTGATGTTTGATTGTCTTTTCTCTCGATTATATTTTTTTCGATCTCCTTCCCAGCTCCATTCGAAGATGGGAGCTGTTCGATCGAACCAATTTCAACAATTTGACAGGCATTTATTGGCATATTATAAACCGGCAACAGCACCAACAATCCCATCAATATTGAGACTAACATAAATAAACTAACAATAATGGCACAATCTTTCAACTCTCATCGTAGCTCTTCGACATGGATCTGCAGCATTGCAATTATTTGAACAAACTATGATCATCAAAACGAGCACGAAGGACTTGTTTGTGAAAAATGAAAAATTGATATGAGAGAAAACATTCGGATTTTTAGGGATGATGGAAATTGAAATGAACCCAAAGGGTAGTGGAATCTGCATCTTTAACGTTTTTCTCTATTCTCCGTCGCTCTCACTGACGTTTCTAAATTTCTAAATTAGTATATGTTCTCATCCAAAGATATTATATTTAAGAAAATTCCATGTCCCAACCTTATTATATTCTAACCCATATATGTCCCAAACATATTATTCTAGTTTATAAACATCACTTAAAAATAATGTGCTGAAAATTTTAATTCCATACATATAATTTTTACACCGAACCATATTTTTCGTCCGTGTAAAAGCTTAGGAAAGGCATTTTTTAATAAAAATAATATTAAAGTTGTGAGTTAAACTAATCTTAAACAACAACGCAACTTCCCCCTGAACCATCGACATCAACTACCCAGTAAAAACTCCTATTACCAGGTATTAGTACAAGTATGCCTGCGCCGAATTAGGTAATATCTTCTTCGTACATATATCAGCAGTAATAATTTTACATGTGCATGACATTGGAGGAAAGTATTTCGGTGCAAGCATACCAGCTGAAAAATAAGTACTTCGTCGCGAGCATACCAGGTGTTTAATCCAACACACTATACCCTACTCACGGCATGGATGTAATTTTGCAATATAAATGATGTACCATACAACTTAAGAAAACAAGGTATATTTTATTGGCATTATAAATGAATCTGTTGCAATTTTTTTCTGGAATGTTGTGTAGAGACTATTTTATTTAAAACAAGTAAGGAAAGTCTAAAGTCGGGCGGGGCCGACTATATTATACCCTGCACCACTTTGTTGATCTAAATTTTCGATACCATATCACATCCGTCAAATGTGTTGGGTGCTATATAAAGGTTTGTCCCAAATACATACATTTAAATATCACTCGATTTGGACGGATTTTAATAGACTTTCACAAAATCTATAGACTCAAAATTTAAGTTGGCTAATGCACTAGGGTGGAACACAATTTTAGTAAAAAAAATATGGGAAACATTGAAATCTGAAGAAATTTTAAGGAAACTTCGCAAAAGTTTATTTCTGATTTATCGCTCGATATATATGTATTAGAAGTTTAGGAAAATTAGAGTAATTTTTACAACTTTTCGACTAACCAGTGGCGATTTAACAAGGAAGATGTTGGTATTTTAACCATTTTTGTCGAAATCAGAAAAACATATATATGGGAGCTATATCTAAATCTGAACCGATTTCAATCAAATTTAGCACACATGACAATATTACTAATTGTACTCCTTGTGCAAAATTTCAAGCTAATCGGGATAAAACTCTGGCTTCTGGGTCCATATAAGTGCATATCGGGCGAAAGATATATATGGGAGCTATATCTAAATCTTAGTCGATTTCAACCAAATTTGGCACGCATAGCTACAATACTAAATCTACTCCCCGTGCAAAATTTGAACCAAATTGGGCCAAAACTCTGACTTTTAGGACCACATTAGTCCATATCGGGCGAAAGATATATATGGGAGCTATATCTAAATCTGAACCGATTTCAATAAAATTTGGCACACTTGACTATAGTACTAATTGTACTCCTAGTGCAAAATTTCAACCAAATTCGGCCAAAATCTGGCTTCTGGGGCATTATAAGTTCATATCGGGCGAAAGATATATTTGGGAGCTGTATCTAAATCTGAACCGATTTCAATCAAAGTTTGCACACTTGACTATTCGACTAAGTGTTATGTTTGTACAAAATTTCAAGCAAATCGGTAAAGATATATATGGGAGCTATATCTAAATCTGAATCGATTTCAACCAAATTTGGCACGCATAGCTACAATGCTAAATCTACTCCCTGTGCAAAATTTCAACCAAATTGGGCCAAAACTCTGGCGAAAGATATATATGGGAGCTATATCTAAATCTGAACCGATTTCAATCAAATTTTGCACACTTGACTATACGACTAAGTGTTATGTTTGTACAAAATTTCAAGCAAATCGGTATAAAACTCTGGCTGCTGGGTCCATATTAGTGCATATCGGGCGAAAGATATATATGGGAGCTATATCTAAATCTGAACCGATTTCTTCCAAAATCAATAGGGTCCTATTCTGACCCAAATTAGGAACATGCGCCAAATTTGAAGGCGATTGAACTTAAATTGCGACCTAGACTAGGGTCCTATTCTGACCCAAATTAGGAACATGCGCCAAATTTGAAGGCGATTGAACTTAAATTGCGACCTAGACTTTGATCACAAAAATGTGTTCACAGACAAACGGACACGGTTATATCGACTCAGGGACCCACCCTGATCATTATTGCCAAAGACACCATGTGTCTATCTCGTCTCCTTCTGGGTGTTACAAACATATGCACTAACTTATAATACCCTGTTCCACAGTGTGGCGCAAAAAAATAGAGTCTCAGCAGGATTCGAACCTGGACCTAAAGATATGATTTTAATTACTGGTATTAATGAAAGGAATAAGTTTTGGTCTATACAGGTAAGTTATTATTTTTAAATTCCACACGGACGAAAAAGACTGTTGTTCATTATATGTTTGCAACGCAAATTTTTTAATGCGCTTTACAGACTATCAGTTATTCCGGACAGCAGTGCTCGTGTCCCATCCCATATATTGTGCACATTATAAGTTAAGTCCGAAGGCATAATCATACTGCTGCATGTTAATGGGATCGATAACACATTTACCGATTATCATCGCCGACAAGTCGTATGGATCCGACACACAGTAAGATTCTTTACAAACACCGACATTCCGTCCGGAATAACTGATATTTAGTCTGTAAAGCGCATAACACAATATATTTAAGTGCAAGCATATAATGTTCATAAACTAGCATAACATGTTTGGGACATATATGTTAATATATTAGAACATATTATATTTGGGACATAAAATGTTTGTAAATATAATATGCTTAAATTCAAACATATAATAATTTAGAAATGGGCTATAATAATATATGTGTTTAGAAAGAGAGACCTAGAGAGTATGCTGTAAGTAAAATAATGGAAGTAACCAATTGATGCCTTAAAAATATTTCAACACAAAGAAAATGTTATCAATTTTTTTTTTCTACCAGCGTATGCCCTAAGGTGAAACATGATATGTTTGAACAATACAAACAATATTTTGTTTGGACCAATCCTGAAAATATATATGCTTGAAGCAAAATGTGTTTGGGGTATATGTTACTGAACCGATTTTTTGAGGGTGCAGGTAATACTACAAGTAGTAAGTTTTTGATTACCGGTATTGCTGGAAGAATCACTAGTGCTCTCCCAGTTTTTGCTGGGTAATTGAATATTTAAAGGGAAGACGCAAATTTGTAAGACGATATTGAAATTATGGAAAATTTTGTCAAAATTTTATTTATTGTTGTTTTTGATCTCAGCTTAAAGCCATGCATTGACTAAACTACAAGTGTAGCTTAACCAACAGAGGAAAAGTATTCTTGTCAAATATATTTGGGCAAAGCCCTATAGACTGCAAGATGGTTGGATGTACAGCTGTTTCGGAATTACCACATTCCTCATCAGCATCCTCTACTTGCAGCAAAACTATCAACCAATTATCAGAATAAATTCGGGTAATTCACTCAACCCAAAGTGAACTACACTTGAACCTTCCGAAAAAGGGTTTGATAGTCGGCTATAGAAAATTTTATTTTCTATATTTCTATAGAAAATTTTGTCAAAATTTTATTTCTATAGAAAATTTTGTCAAAATTTTATTTGTATAGAAAATTTGTACAAATTTTATTTTTACAGAAAATTTGTCCAAATTGTATTTCTATAGAAAATATTGTCCACATTTTATTTCTATAGAAAATTTTGTCCACATTTTATTTCTATAGAAAATTTTCTCAAAATTGTATTCCTATAGAAAGAAAATTTGCTGAAAATTTTATTTGTAGAACATTTTGTCCAAATTTTTTTATTTAAAATTTGCTTCAGTCCAATAAGAATACCCTTTGCCTTATTACAAATAATCACAAGGGATCAGATTTTGATGTGTTGCCTGTAAGAATACTCGACGACAAAGCTAGAAAAACTCAGTCAATTGATAAACAAGTAAACATGGTTTTTGGAAAGTACATAACCAAGCGCTGTCGATCAGGCCAAAATGAAAAAAATTTTGACTCTCGACAACCGAACAAACAGAATCCCCCGTGTTGGGCTATTATAAAATAACATGAAACCGACATGATTTAATTCCATAGTGTCCAACCAATAAAGGGAGCTCCGGGAGATTATCATCTCTCCGCCTGTCCACTCAATCCGAAGTTCAATGGTAAATGAAAGCACAGGGGCCAAAAGATTGCCATGCCAGCTGCCAAACGTGAACAAGGCTTAACAAGCTCTTGGCGAGTTGTTGTAGTTTTTTGTTGTACCTTCCTTCCTTGTTGCAAATGATGGTAGTCAGTCAGTCATAGACGTTTGTTGATCGATCTATAGGCCATTATCTACTCAACGAACTGACGAAAAACTGCGAAAGGCCGACATAGTAATTTGTAAACGAATTACCAATCGAATCCTCCAGCCAAGAAGGCTAAGAGGAGCAACGAAACATCAAAATTTCAACCAGCTCAAAGCGGCTTGTTCGGTACTTTACTGTGTTTTGGGGTTGTGCGACAGCAACATCAAGGAATACCACAATACTCCTTGAAGATATTTTCATTGTTGTCTATGGATGTTGTAGTTGTTGGTGTTGTTGCTCCTTTAAGTAAACAATAATTTGAACGCGAACATATAATTTAAACTCAACGAGGGTCGAAACCATCATCAGCCATTGCCAAAATGCCGAACACCGCTCAAAAACGAGACGACAGCTTAGACAAAGGCTGCGCTAGGCTGCAGGGAAATTTGGATAACGAAGCCGGAGTTGGAAGGTTTACCTACCGAATGTATTTACAGCAAAGCAAATTGCCTTTTCTTTTTTGTTAGGCTGTGAATGCCCAGCGCACAACCAATCGTCAGTCTCATTCGAGGATATACAAGTCGCTTGTTTTTATTGTCCCCTGTCGCTTATTTGCCTAAGTTTAGTTGTCCATTTCGTTGTTCGTTTTGAACAACTACCAATGGCTTATGCAAATGGACGGAGATTAAAAACACATTCGGGCAGATCTGAGCATCTGAACAGTAATATTGCCAGATTTTCGTGTAATTTTTTAAAGAAAGATCTGAGCAGTAATATTGCCGGAGTTTTCGTGTGATTTTTGAGAGGAAGATTTAATGGGAGCTTGAAAGGGCGGCTCTGGAAAACATATTTAGTGCATTGATTAGAATATTCTCTTTGAATATAGAAGATAGGGCGATACAAATCAAACACGACATGGTTCAATGAAACACTTACACATTCTGAGAATTTCATGGAGTATTCTCTGCATGTGGGGGTTTCCCAGTGCCCCACAATTAAAGTTTGCCAGCAATTTTGTCTTTACTTCTTCATACTTAACCCTTTCACTACCGAAATAAACCCAATGTTAAAAACTTAAATTTTTCTTCTGGGTTTACTTGTACTAACATCATTTAGAACAAAAATTGTAATTTTGAGGACGTACCTCAATTACTTCAAGAGCTATATGAGATTGTTCTGAAAACTTCATTCTTGAATTGTAATTAAATGGCCTGACGAAAATAAGTGCTGTTTGGTCTATAATATCTTTTGAAGTGTGAGAAAAAATACAAAAGAGGGCCCAAAAAATATCAACTATATTTTGTAAGAATGTCTATTTAAATACTACAGACATACAGTAGAAAATTGGACTCAAAATTTCGTATTTTTTGTTTATTGTTAAAGAAGTTTATAAAAATGCATTTTTGTGCTCACCAATATGGAAAATATTTATAGCTTATTTAGATTACGTTCTTTACTTTAAAATAACATCGTGAGGAAATAGAGTTTGGTGTCGTTTTCGAATGTCCTCATAGGTGGACATCGGTAGTGAAAGGGTTAAAAGAGCAAGCTACTTTGAAAACATGAGCATTATTAAAATCGAGAGTGTTATTAAATTTTTAACATCCCATGTGTCACTAAAATTGTAATTGAATTTAACTCTTAAGCGATTTATGTTGGTGAGCAGGAATATTTTCGTGAGTGTAATTCGTTACTCACGCACACTCACGAAGATATTATTTTCGTGACTCACGCTCACGCACGACATTTTGGTTTGTTAATCACGCCCACGCACACTCACATTGTTGTCATAAGCGTGACTCACGCACGAATCACGAAAATTTTCGTGAGTCACGACAATTTCGTGTCACGTGTACACCTCTAATGGGAACCCACTACCTCCTCTTCCTAACAACTTTGGCTTAAAATGCTGTAAGATACAGCAAGAAATTAACAACGTCGGAATGAAAAGAAAGGAAAACCAAAACATACGGCAGTATTGCAACTTAGGAATACTGCAAAATGGGTACCATAGAAAAAATAGCTCGCAAGGGACGTTGTAAGCATACAAAACTGAATACTCTAAGTCACGGATGGAAAATACCATTTTTAAGAAATTACAAAAAATGTATTTTTTTGAGTGAAAAATTACTTTTCGCTAAATTTAGGGGTTTATTCCACAAAAACATACTTCAGCCATGAGTTCGGCAAATTCATTTCTAGTGAGGCTTGGTGAGAGAGAAGTTCATCACCAATGGACTGAATACTCTAAGTCACGGATGGAAAAAACAATTTTTAAGAAATTAAAAAAAGGGTTTTTTTTTTAGTGAAGAAGTACTTTTCGCTAAATTTAGGTTTTTATTCAACAAAAACATACTTCAGCACTGAGTTCGGCAAATTCATTTCTAGTGATGCTTGTTGCGTAATATAGAATCACATGCATGTGATCCGACTAAAACATTTTTGAAATTCAAGAAAATCGTGTTTTTGACTCTGGCTTTTACTATATCGAGATTTTCTTCCCGCAAATTTTCTGTTTTGCCAAATTTGTAAAAGAACTTTAGTAAATAAGTTTGTCAAAGACTTTCTAAAAAAATATTTTTTTATTGATTTGATTTATTTAAAAAAAATCCGTTCAACAAGAACAACAGATTCTTATAATTATAATACAAGAAAATTTATCCAATGTTTATACAATCACATAAATCGAAACTTTTTGTCAAAATTATTGTACCGTGAATACTGATATAGGTTGAAATCATTCGCAGGGGTACTACGGTACTCACCAGGGTGAAAAAGTATACTATAGTACTGCATTGTTCATACCTGTTCTAAGTGAGGCTAAAACAACGGACATTCTTATTACACCTCGTTGAAGAATCTGTGAAATCTCAGACCAATATTTCGATAACTTACAAAGGGAATAGCAATCTTACCATACTTCCCTTAACCTTAGGTACAGGGTATACAAAAACTGAATCACATAAACCAGTCGCCCATTCTTCGTTCATTGGATCGACCACCAAATGGCATTCATAGCGACTGCTATATATTCGAAATTATGCAGTTGTCAGTTTTGGTAACAAGCTCTTCATTTACCAAATAAAAAGTTGGAGAGAATCTACAGCCACATTTACAGTATAAAGCTGCCACTAAGTTTTCACCTCAAGGCAATGGATGACTTGCAGTCATGCAACAACAACAACAGCAACTAAAACAATTGCAATAACACGACCAACAAAGACAACCCCAACCATAAAGTTATTATGAGACTTGTCAAACTGACAGCACTGACTGGACTCATCCACAATAGAAGCAGCAAACCGCTCATTTCATGACTGAGGCGGACAACCGCCAAACAGGAATTCATTTCGAATGCCAAAAAGCATGGCTGCTACAAATTTAAATAGCAGAGCACATCAGCTACAATAGAGAGCAGACGATGGAACGGTATTCCATAAAACGAAAACATGGGAAACGTTTTAACATTTTGGCATCATTCATTTCCAAACAACGAGCAAAACGTTTCAGATCGCCATGGCATTGCCATGCCTGACGATAATAATGAAAATGTCGGTGACTGTTTGAGGGCAAACTCATAAATCGCAATATCGTAAAAGAGCTGGAGCTGTATAGCGGTGCGCATTCGCATTTCAATACATCAAGTCAGGAATATTTGTGGCGAGGCCATGTCGAAAAGTTAAAAGAAGCTATCAACCATCAGCAGGACCATACACAATCATCAAGGTATGCGGTACATTGGTTTGGGTGGTGTACTCGAAAACAAGTGATGGCAATGAAGCGAATAAATGGAATGTATGATGTTAAAAAATTTGGAAATAGTTCTCCAAAATGTTGATAGTTATTAAGAATTGGAATTGAGTGTCATCATGGTGGAATGCTCAACATGTCGGTTTTGCCAAACCGGACTATTGGGATTAGTCTGATGTCAATACTGATAGACTTCTCTCTAACCTCTTCTTAAAGGAGAACTCAAACAACATGGTACATGGTATGTATAACTTTGATTCGTTATAAGGAAACTTACGTCTTTGATGCATATTTAATACCAAAATTTTTAATTAAAGACTAAAATGTTTGAGACCAAGTCAATTTTATTTTCAGTGCACTTTTAGTGGATGTATATCGAAATATTGCTACGAGATCTACATAAAAACTCTTCTCTTTTAGGTCTTTCTTTATTTTTGTCTTGTTAACTATATCCTTCTCCCTACTGTAACTACGATATTCTCGAAAAATATCTTCTCTCAGCATGTTTAATTTCTATGCCCAGGTACACCTTCATTGGGAGGACAATCTCATAGTTTGTATCTTTTCGTATCGTGGATACATTTAATGCTCTTTTCTTCTTGTACCGACAATAATACGCCCGTTACACAATATCAGTTGCAAAACCTTGTTTAGACCTCGTTAACAAGATCATTACAACACATGTCATGATTATTGGCCGAATATCAAATTTTGCTACCATCTAAAAGGGAAACAGCAATTCATTAATTAATAATCTTTTAATAACAATTCCTGCTTAGCCTCTCACAACAAAATCTCTAATAGGCTTGGCTGCCATACTGAAATACACATGGCCACACAAATTATGGCCACATTTACGATGATGACTTTTGATAATAATCCTCCGAAAACATTCAACAACAAGATTACCTGGCAAAAACAAAAAAACATAACACTAAACCCAATCAAAAAACGCTCACACGCTGAGGTCTACCAGCAATCAGCAGAAGGCACCAAAGTCCAGAGTCAAGTAATCAGCGGCAGGAGAAAGGGGGAAGAACGCACGAATTCTTAACAAGTTACCACCTCCAATTTCGATCTGAACAAATACTCATGTGCCGAAAAATGATGGCTATAACGCTGCTTTGAGCTAAGCTGCTGCACCACATACTTAAACAAATGATTAAAGACTCAAATGGAAGAAATCAAAAATAAATCAAGAGCCAAAACAACTGAATCGGCTACAACTACAAGAACAACTGGCAATATCCAAACAACAACCACATGCGGCGCTAAAACAACCTTCAAATTCGATCATTATGATTGTTGAAAAGAACTGATGGGACCCATGGACAGACAGACAGACGGACAAACGATTTGTTCACAAAAAAAACACGGATGGGTCCGCAATAGCCAGCCCTAGTTGCCAAGAGATGTTATCCTCATTTCGAAACCGCAAGATGTGTTAAGAACTCTTCACTCTGAACTCTTCCCGATTCTTTGGCTTTGTTTTGAGTTGGTTGGGGGCGTTACTAGAAAATTATTAGTTTGCTTAAGGAGCATAGTAAGCCATACGGCCTGCTGGTTTCCTTAACCCAAGCTTCGTCATCTTCACTATCCTCATCAACTGTGGTTCTTCCTCTGAATGTGTTGTTTTTTTATTTGCTTCTTATTTTAATCTCGTTATGAAAATGATGGCTGTCTTAGAGGCAACAATGGCAGCAGGATTTTCAACTATTCACCTAAAATCTAAGAGAAACAGCCAAAGATGAAATTGAGCACGATTATTTTTATTCTGGAAAAAACACCACCTCAAATTAGATGAGAAATCCTAAGATAGAAAATACGCTAAAATAAGAAAAGCAAAAAAGCGAGGAAGCAACAGAAATGGGTAATTCCATAATACAGAAAATGAGAACAAATCTTGTCAATGATCTCAGACCTTGGCTCTGGTATCCTCTAAAAATTCCTCATAGCTGCTACGTTTCCTATCCCATACCATGGATTCTCCCATTTGCGATTGTAGCATCTCACACTCAATGAAAATTAAAGTAGTTAAACACAACGGCTGTAATAATAATCATAATAACTATGGATGAGGACGATGATGGAGAACCTGACAGAAAGATGACCAAGCGATGAAAGAAAAAGAATGAAATCGGGAAAAAATCTAACAAAATGAGACAAAATACAGGGAAAATTTTCAAAAGTAATTGCAAGTCATTGAATCATCAAATGTCGATTGCATGCAACAGGGATGACAATAGAGTCAAATATGAAGAAAAATTAAGAAGAATTCTTTGCGTTGTTGTTGGGCCTGTATCCAACCATAGCTTAATTAAAGTTCACAATACAGTACCACACATAATTGCTACACAAAGATATGTATGTACGTTATGGTACTAAATTGGTACCATATAGCAAAAACTTAACTTTCTTTCTCCCATCTATTATTTTTCATTAAATTCCGAATTCTAAAACTATTACTGTACTATTCAATTGCCTAGAAGTAAGATTTGGGAATGTTTTCAACAAAAATTCCCTTTTATACCTTGTGATACATTATGTAAGAACTACTTCTGTTCCAGTTCTGCACCTATGTATGAGTACATTGAGTACGTTTTGTACCTTTTAAGAGCAAGAATTGTCGTTTTTTACGTGATGATACCAACAAGGCGCAGTGGGTGCTCACGAAGAAACGCTGCCTCAGGTAAAATTAGGTGATCTAGGAGCTAATATCCAAATTCAATCAAGATGGCAAATGCATTACTTATTCATGGTTGTCGTACCCAATTATATAATTAAAGGTTTAAAACTACGAGTATAGGTCTTGTGGTAATCTGTGGGTTAAATCTAATCTGAAACGATTTTCCCGGTTAAGCGTTATCAAAACATAAATTGGGAATATTGGTAATATAGTGGTATATTTATTTACTCCATGAAAAATATACAAAATATTATATAACGGCTATCACATAAGAGGGCGGTTCGGAAACGGTTCTTAGCCTATCAATGAAAGAGAATAGTTAGTTTTTAAAAATATTTTTATTTTTCAATATAATTTCCTGAAACTTCAATACACTTAGTCCAACGCTTTTCTAGCAATTCTATCCCTTGATTAAAATAGTTTTCTTCAAGGTCTTCAAAATAGTGGTTTACAACTGTAATTGCATCTTCATTTGAGGTAAAACGCTTGCCAGCAAGGAATTTTTTTAGATTTGGGAAGAAGTAAAAGTCACTGGGGACTAAATCAGGAGATAACGTGGGTGGTCAAGCAACTCGTACTTTACTTCGTTGATTTTAGCCATTGTTAAAACACTCTTGTGCGCTGGTACGTTGTCTTGATGAAAAATAATTTTTTGTGTTGTAAGCCAGGACGTTTTTCTCGAATTTGTAAATTTAACCCTTTCACTACCGAAATAAACCTAATGTTAAAAACTTTTATTTTTCTTTATTGAATTGTGACCAAATGCCCTTACGAAAATAAGCGCTAGTTGGAATATCCATTACTAGAAAAATTGTCCCAAATTGTAGTATTTTTCGCCTATTGTAAAAAAATTTTATAAAAATGTATTTTAGACCTCACCATATTTATAGCTTATTTAGATTAAAGCCTCTACTTTAAAATAACATCGAGAAATAAATCGAAACTAAGTGGGAAAATAGAATTTGTTGTATATCTCGAATGTCCTTCTAAGTGGACATCGGTAGTGTAAGGGTTAATTGATCCAAAAGGTTGCAATAGTACACTGAATTTATTGTTCTACCCTTTTGCAGATAGTCAATCAATAAAATACCTTTGAAGTCCCAAGAAACCGTTGCCATAACCTTACCAGCCGATTGAATTGTTTTTGCCTTCTTTGAGGCACTTCCTCCAGCTTCAGTCCATTGTTTGGATCCATGTCTCATCAATAGTTATGAAACGACGCTTAAAATCCATTTTATTTCGCTTAAAACGATCCAAACAAGCTTGAGAAATTTTCATTCTTATGCGTTTTTTATCGACTGTTAACAAATGCGGCACCCATCTTGCAGAAAGCTTTTCCATCTGTTGTTCTTCATGCAAAATTAAAGGGATTCGATCATTTGAGATGCCCATGATATTAGCAATTTCACGCACTTTTATTCGTCGATCATTTAGTACCATATCATGCACTTCAGCTACAATTTCATTCATCTTCAATGCTTGTACGACCACGTTTAAATTCAGCAACCCAAATTTTTACTGTTGCATATGAAGGATCACTTTCACCTAACACATTCACCATATCATTATGAATTTCTTGTCCCGATAAACGTTTTTTATGTAAATATTTAATGGCAGCACGCATTTCAAATTTTTCCGTTGCGGATGCGTCTTTTTTGAACACCTGCTTCTATATGAAGGAGTTGCCAGATCGAAACAAAACTTAACATGTGTTCATAACAGAGATGGAAGTTTCCAAAACACTTAATTTTTTTCTTTTTATACGGCGCTTTTTGTGCTAGGCTAAGAAGTTTCCGAACTGCCCTCGTATATACTCGACAGGGGTAGTCTTATTTTTTTCTTGGAGCTTTTTTATAAAGTTTAGCAGAATTTTTAAATGTTTACCAAATTCTCAAGGTAGCCAGACAAAGTCTCCACTGATATCTCTGCACAGCAACATACCATCATAGATAGAGCAAGCTTCAACAAATACTTGCTCAGAACTAAAGCAGTTATGATTGCTGATTAGAGCCTCATAACATGGCAATCAATTTAATGAAGCCATGCGGCATACGACCACATCTATAGCAATCGACACTACAAGCCCGGTCACTCCACTCTATCCAAATCACCTTTGTAGATCCTAGAACAAATCCATATCCTCGGTAAACCCCATGGACATGTATAAGAAACTTAAGCGATTGGGAAACAAAGGCAGAGAAAACTTCTCTACACATCTGAACATGATGGAAAAAAAATCGAAACGATTGTATCCTACCAAATAAATGGGGAATTTTACGTATTCTTAGATGTAGTCGTACGTATCGTAATTGAGATGAAGTTTGAATAGTTGGTGGAAAGTGGGGAGAGATCGTTGAATGAGTAGAACATAATATAAGATACAAACAGCCAAACAGCAACCACATGAGTCCAGAACTATGGAAAGGATTAAGCCTCCTCTAACAAAGCCCCAACAATAGCATCAACATTGGTTATTGTGGTGGTGCCAAACAGCAGTTGTGGTAGGTCGATTGCAATGCGTGTGTGAAGGTTTGGTGTTCTCTCTGTGCCTTAAGTACTAGAAAAAGTGACAACACACGTGCTTCCTGGCAGGTCTTTTTCTTCTACTCCCTGTTCGCCACAGCTTCACCCTATTCCCACTTTCATTTTGGCTAGCTATTTAATCGAGTAGAAATCGTATTCCATGTCCGTCCGTCCGTCCATCCGCTTTATTCATTGTTTGGCTACGAGAAGAACACCCACATTTCAAAGACTGATGCTGTGTGTCTGGAAACATCTATCAGAGATTTAACAAGATTGTTAAAAAGAAAATTGATTTCTACTTGTTTTTCCACATAAAGAGCACTGGGGAATCCTACACTGCCATTCACACAGATAAGACCACATGGGATGTGACACCTAAACAATAGACTAAGATATGATGCAAAGAACAATTCCAAGGAAGAGACAAATTGCATTTCCTACAACGACTCTCTGGTTATATTTCATCGAAGAGAACTTTAATTTGATATGGTGTCAAAGAATCGATTAATCTAAGATTATCTCGTATGCTGAATATTTTTCTTAGGGTCACATGCATATGGCCTAATTGATCTTGGAAATTGTACAAAAATGCTCGTTCCAAACCCCAAAGAGTGTAAAATCAACATCAATTGGATTTACCTGCATTTTATGTCCGTCTGTCCATGTGTTTATTTTTCCCAAGAAAGAGACTGCTATATTATTTAGCACAAACACGACCTCCATTGAATTCAGACAAATTCAGACATGATTTAAATTTAACTCCTACATATATGTAGGAATGACCCGATTGGTAGAAATATGACCATATTATACGCGTTGCTTAACCGAACGACTTCGAAAGGGGAAGGGATTATATATAGTAGGATTTGAGGCCGAAACCTACAACTAAGAATCGGTCTTTCCGACTTTACTATATGGGCCATTTTACAGAGTAAGGTAAGGACTAAAATGCATGCCACTATGAATGCGCTAAATAATGTTATTGCACAGGGATGGACTGGATAATAGTCGTGCAGCTTTTAATTAGTTCTTTGGTAGATTCAAAGCAATAAAACAAGCATCTTTGAATGGCTTCGACTCAATAAAAATATTTTTCACACCAATACCAATAGCGTATAAAACTTCTTTTAAATTTTCACCGCAAAGTGGGTATCCAAGAAACCCTACTTATGTAGCCTGCTACAGGATATTCGATATCCTCACAATAGATGCTCACTGTGAAAAACTCCTTTCATACTAACTTAATAGTCCAAATAAATATTCTGGATGAATTGTCCCCTACATTTCTCAAAATCATTGTTGTTTCCTAATTGGCTCTATGGACTTTACATCTTTTTGAGAGTTCCAAAGAAGGATAATCCAAATTCCCCCTGTGGACATCCCTGGTAAGTGATTGAACAGAGAATTGTATGAAAATCCGTTCTTATGAAAATGGAACAAAGCCATGAAGACAACCCAACAGGTTGTCAGACTATTCATTGAAGATTTCCCATCTAAGGAGCATTGCATAGCAAAATTCTTACACACAGTCGCTCTTACTGCGTGAGCAGGTAGGTGAGCGAGTATGGCATTTCTTCTTTATGGATTATTAAAAATCTTGACTTATGTGTTTCCATTTTCATTTCGATTTTTTCTTTTTCTGTTTCTTTGTTGATTGGCAGACCACCAATGATGGTTGTTTAGCTGGTTACTATGGCTGAGTTTTTGCCGTGAAAATTGCCATTTCACAGAATTACTTATAGTCTTTATTGTCTTGTAAGGAAATTAAAAGGATAGACATTTGGATGTTGAAACAAAAGCCATTTCATTGGCCCAGGCAGTATCTAATCCCAAAATATTTTGGTTGCGTTTAATGGCCAACAATTGATTTCTTGGCAAAATATCGCATTTTTATTTCCACAACAAAACGAGCTATAGACCCTTAGACCCATACAATGAAATGGACATTCAATCCATCCAAAAATTGACCACACATTGGGTTGGGCTCCTGGAGAGAGTGCGAGAATTAGTTGGCCAAAAAGACCACAGTTGGCGGTTTGTCCGTCTCTTGGTTACCCAAAACTATGGTGCATAGCTAATCAGTTATTGTCAACAGTTCTGGCCACAAATATTTGACATTTCATTTCAACAAGAAGTCGATGGTCTAGATGGTGGGTGAGTTTCATCAAATTGCCAAACGGAAATGTATCGTTTGCCACAGCAACTGTTGTGATGACTGGCTGTCTGATAGATTGCCTAGGGTTGCAAGTTTATGGCTCAGGAGAAATCGAAGAAGAGGAAGAAGGCAAGTGGGTTGATGAATGTTTGCTTATTTTTTCTTGGAAATTCGGAAAACCGAATGCAATCAAAATCAAAATATTACACTACGGGAAATTATTAAACACCAGAATTGTTGACGTCGTGACCCCCTTCTTCTTGAGAAGGAGGACAACATTGTTGCGTTTGCAGCCAAGAGCAACTGCAATGGCCTGATGGCAGAAGACCATAGAATCCAGACTAAAACTATCAAATTCAAGTTTATTGGTTTAACAATTGGCATGGCATGTCATGTTAAAATAAAAATCTGTTCTCTTCCCACACTCGAGGAGTTGAAACAACAACGGCCGCATAACATGGCCAGGTTGTCGTGTTCCTTTCATTGTTGTCAGGAGGTGATGAGGTGCGGTGGTCTGGGGAAGTTAGTTACCGAAAGGGAAAAGACAACGCCGACGCCGTTGTTCCATATGAAACTTAAAACTTGGCCATACCCTTATTTTATTGGTCAGTAAACACGGCATGATATCTGGTGATATCATGGTGAATTAAAGGCCTCTTAGCTTGTCATCACTTTTTTGCGGCCTGCTTCACCAAATGTGGTCATGTGTTGCTCAGAGTACGACTTCAGACCTGACAAAGAACATCACTGGTCTGGTTGGGAGAGGAGACAGCATTTTTTACTATGCCTCTTGCCGAAGGTGGTAGTGCTTTAGCAAATACTGAGTCTGTCCGTCGACCCCTATCAACAACAATCATTATTAAGCCACTCTCAGCGAGCTGACCACACTGTCCTGGTATTACCGCACAGACTCCCCTCGCAACGATACCGAAGAGGGAAAGAAAATCAGTTTAGTTGCGTTTCATTTGATTTGTTAGTTAGTCTACGTAATTGAGTGGTCATACGGAAAAACATGTCACATAGCTGACCAAACCCTCGCCGCCAACCCTGGCTTCTCGGGTTGCTCTATCTCTCCATGGATTCTTCAAGTTCGGGCCAGAAATTTGTTCAAATGCTATGAGACCTAAGGAATTGCATGCATATTTCAGCTAAAAATGGTCAGTGTTTGTCAGTTGCACAACATCAACCATCTTTGTGCCTTAGTGGTCATAGCGAGTTAAGCATCCATGGTTGTGGTGGTGGTTGTTGTTGGCGTTGGCCTCGTCAGTTGATATCAACTAAATATGCCTACAATTTATTTACATTACGTGCGGCATACATGATGCACGCAATCATCGGAGACAACCTACAAACATAGCCAACCAGCTGAGCACCAGTCAAATTCACGAATTGAATAATTTCGTTAAAGCTGGACTCTATCATCTCCAGACGGTTAAAGAAAACTACATAAAAATCGCGTTTTTTTCTTTTGGACAAAATGTAGTTGCTTCAATCATCCAATAACCATGTTTCATGAAATAGTCCGAAGTTGGTATATTGTTGGTTCAAAAACATATCCTACCATGCAAGCGGACATTGATCGATGAGATATGGAAACAAGTCAAAATATGGTTGGGATCGACCCGGTCAAAGCCGTAGTCCTTTAAAAAGAATACTTTCCGACACAATATGTTTCACATTTCAGAAAATCGGATAAAAATTAAAAAATTAATGGATGGCAAACCCCAATTTAAAATAGCCTGATTTGCTGCACTATTAAATGCCAGAAAAACATCATTCATCATATGAGAATTCTGAATCAGGAGATCAACAAGAAATTAAATCTTGGAATCTGTTTATATATAGCATATATTTGTATGATTGGTGGAGGGTAGAAGGTAGAGGTTAACGTCATGTATCGAATACCAATCGGAGTAAAGGAAGGTATGACTCTGAGATACGGTAGAGAAAATTGTAAGAGAGATCATACTAGGGTGACGTAATAACATCAAAGGAAATGCAATGAAACCAGATATTAGCCTTCACCTTCGATCAATTAACATGGTGCCAAACACGGTTGCCACTCGTGCCAAAAATATTTTACCATTTACATTTATTTTTTATAAAAAATTTTGTCAACATTTTATTCAAAATTTAGTTGGTGAGGATTATTTTGCAAAATATTCCAAACAGTAAAAATTCTACAATTTGTGGTAGAATTCTACCAACTGTGGCAACCGTGGTGCCAAATCACGAGAATATTGGAGATTGGGCACAATATTCCATAGCCTAATTCGACCAATCCGACTGGGGTGACGATGGAGATGTAAACCGATGAGTCGGCATGGTGAAACAGCTCTTGTTTCTTCTCCAAACGAGGCCCTGTATTTTTCTTCTCAATACAGCATTGAATCGACATTCTTGATCTTTCTATTCTTCTCCAGGTAGCCGATGTGGATCCCTTATCCGTTATCTGAAAAGGTCTCAGGATTCAGAATGTTTCTCGACACACACATCCCTTAAGGCTTTCTCATGAACATAATTTCTTGTATATACGACCCACTTGATCTGTTGAAGTGCCTACTGTCTCACCTGATTTTGGTCACATTATCTTACCCTGCCACTTTCAGATCACTCTGGACCAATTTTTTACTACAACCATCGTAAAAACTAGTCACATAGAAACGCTAATCGATATCGCTGCGCCATTTACTATCCAACAACAAGAAGCGAATTAAACGACTACTCAACTACGACTACTACGACTTTTAACATTTTGGACAAACAAAATTCTTCTGCATTATAAAATATTTTTTTATTTACGAGCAAATAAAGCCTAATTTACGACAAACGGTGAAGTAATTGAATCTAATATTTTTCTTAGCTTCTAAAGTAATTTTTTAGCCTTAGAAAAACCTCGTTTGCCAAAAATTCCGTTGCTCGGAAAAAAATCTTCCTTCAGTGTACATTATCCATAGGATTTGCCTTCATAAGAATCGGTTCAGCTGGACTTCCTTCCCTATTTAATTGCTTCTATTTGAGTATTTCAGATATTTCTCTAAGTGTAGCAAACTGTTCTATTCTATTGACAACAATTATCAGTAATCTTGTCTTGTAGCTTCTGGAATCCATTCATTTCTTTCTTTGGACTAATTTAGTTTTCACCCAACCTAACGATTCGATTTCTAAAACTTTCCCATGGCCCAGAAGATGGTCCACCATTGAATTTGCATAAGAAAACATATCAATTTGGTAAAGATTCTCTGACAAAAGAAAAAATATAAAAAAGAACAATATCACAAAGTCCAAGGGGTTACATATCTCATGGAATTACAGTGAAGAATTTGACACATTCTAATGATGACATTATTAAAAACAAAAATGAAATGACTTGAACATTATCAACACCCGGGATAGTCGTGAGCATCGTGCATTGTTAGCAATGTCTTTGGAAGTCGAGGCGACAAAATCTGAGCCCAAAGATAATGCAATTCCACCATTCATCCAGGGTCTGTATGATCATGGTTTTGTGTGGCTAGTGTTGCTGCACATGGGCATATTCGATTTGATTTTGCCGCTTATGTTATGTCATCGGCTGCAGTTGCTCAGCCGCTGGGGTATAATGTATGCAAATCCGTTTAAAAATTATTTATGAAATTTATGAGCGATGCTTAAATCGGAGAAAAAATGTTTACCCGTGACACGCTAACTATGGCAAGATTAAAAAGCGTCCAACCAGAAAACCACCAACTCGTTCGGTATTCTGGCTATAAACACCTGAGGGGGAATATTTGAGGAATTTCCTGGTCTACACTCTTAGGCTTGTGAGAGAGACTGACGTTTTGAATTGCCTGCAAGTTTGAGAAGCAATGCAATGTGACCACTTGGTCACTGGCCATTTAATAGACATAAGACGCTGTTTAAAGAGCTTAAGTTACCACGGGTGTTAATGAAATTATTTTTTCATCACCTCACCTTATGCCAGTCTGTTGTTCTTGCTCTTGTTCTTTTGGCCTTCCCTACCAATGATGCCATGGTGATGGCAGGTCGGGGCCCTTGTCTTGTGGCTTAAAAAGACAAGTTGGATATTATTTGTTCATCCTCTTGTCCCTCAGTCTCCTGGTAGTGTGAAGATGCAAGCATGTAATTCGGTTTTGTGTAACCAGAAGACCAAGTAAGCACAGTTGCCTTTTGATTGCATTCATGTGGTTTTCTTGGGAGTTACCATCAAAGACAAAGCGGCTTATTTAAGGCATTTTAAATGCTTAACTTGTTAACATTTTAACTGTGCGATATATTAACATAGGTCGTATAATAATTCTCAAACCAGAGCCTAAGGTAAACAGATCTCATTCATCAGAAATATCTCGGTTCCACAATCCGGATATATAGTCGACATTTAACATTTTAATAAAATTTTGGTTTACAATTAATTGTCATCTTTCAGAATTCAGATACAAAAACGGATCCTCCTTTAAAAATAGTTGCTACCTCTCGATGTATTCTAAAATCGCGGGAAATGAAGGGTTTTAAGGTAAATTTTGGAAACCCATATTTTTAAATACTTTTTAAATTTGAAAAAATTATAAAAATAAAATTTAAAAACAATTATGAGGAATTATTGTCAATATTTTTTCCAAAAAACGAATTTCTTAACTAAAATTAAAATGTAATCTTGGAAGAGAAATGGGTTAATAGTCGAAATCGATTAAGTGATTTCCAATGTTTTACAATATCACTCATTTAAAATATTTTTGTATATTATTTCAGTTAAATTATAACATTTTTCTTTAAATGTGCGATCAATCATGGATTCTAAAATTGAAAATCATTCATTTTCCAAAAAAAAAGAGAAACTGAAATAGACTTTTTTCTATGGGACTAAAAAGTTTACTTACCCTTTTGCCAAAATTAACGTTCATTTCCATATTAGCGAGAAGTCGACCTTGAAGTAACTTGAAGTAGAAGAAAAAAAGAACGTAATTCCGTTATTACATTTTTTAAATTAATAAATTCCATATAATTTTCACTATGCTACACATTTTTTAGACAAGTTTCACAAAAATTAAAATGGAGGCATTGAAATTCACCTTGTCGACTGGTTGTCTGCAAATTTGCTTAAAATATTTCTTTATGGTATCTCCTAGATTTTTAAAAATATGACCATAATATCCTCATTTCATTTTTAATTTTTACACTAGGATGTTTTTCACTGTACCTTTTGAGCGTTCAGACAAAGCCCCCATACATATTTCTCCAGAGTTTCGCAAATACCATCTTAATGTTTTAAGCTATTTTTCTCAAACTATTCTATTTATTATTTTTTTTATATAGAGCATATATGTATTACAGATATCCTTATTGATTTATTCATAGTCAGACCACCTTCTTCAAAGGCTTCTGCTCATTGAAGGAGGCACTAAAGTGCGGAAAATATTAAGAAGAATTTTCAAGTACAATGGTTCAATAGATGGTGGTGGTTGGGGGTGGGTGGGTATACTTAAGTTGCAAGAATGTCTTTGCAATTATTCAAGTATTTACAAGAAAATCATGTTACATCTCAACACACCGTTCCACTTTCATTGACTTTTGGCTAGGTCGGGCATGCAGGGTACACCATCACATAAATGTAGAAACGAAACATAAAGCCAAACCTATTCTTCACCTTTATGTCGATAGCGAATTCGAAACGAGGAAAATGTAAAAGAAATTCCTTAAAGGTGAAATACCAGCAACATTATGTAAGAGGGAGAGCAGCTAACAGAATTTATGCGCCTTTTTGAAACATGTACGAAACAACAACGTGAGCTAAAGTTCGCTTCCCCTTCTTGCAATGCCTGTGAATTCTGGTCAATAACAAAAACTAGAATCCTGGCATATTCATGCACCCAACAACTTCACGACAATGCCACAAAACATTTGCTCAGTTTGTATGGGCAACACTTACTTGGGGCAATAAGAACACTATGTCGCCGACATCTGATGGACAAAAGCTCGGAAAATATGCCATGCAATCATAGCTTCCAACTATTCTCTCAACACACCAATCTCCACCTCCACCATGGCAAGGAAAAAGGAAGAAAAAAATAAAACCCGAACGCAGACTAGAAAATGCGCTTTATGGCCCACTAGAATTCCAAATGGATAGTGATGCAACCGTAAACGTAGAATTATGAAGCCGGCAGCACATTGGCAGACAGACAAGCAGCAAGAAAAAGTGTCGAAGTCCATATAGCCACACACCGCGTGCCAAAGACCTAACCATTTCCACACATACCCAACACTACAGGCGTTTTAGCAGGCATGAAACTAAAACGGATAGTGAAATAGTAACAGACAATGCAGACCAGCAGAATCTAACACCCATCTACTCCGAGGGTAGTGGTGGTGTGGTGGCGGAGAATGTGTTGATCCATGCCAATGTAGATGATACACTGAAAATGTTAACCATCATGGACCAACAAAAATTTTGAATATACATACAAAATTAAAGTTATCTAGCTAGGATGCTAGATAACAAAGTCTTTGTATTACTAACAAAGAGTTTTTGGATCGGTATTAATGATCCAAAAACTCGCTTCCTTTGAAATAAATATATTTCGAGGAATCAGTTCAATTATAAACTAAGTTTTATAAAATATAAGATAGACATGGTAACATTTTCTATTTTACATTTTTATTGGATATATTAGTAAAGCTATTCACGAAAGAGTAAATTTCAAATCAGAAATCCAAATTTTGAAACTAAAACAACTGAAATATGATTTTTTGTATATAAATAACAAAACATAAATGAAGGATGCAACTTGTTTATGATTAATTTATTGATGAATTTGAAATTTTTCTAAAATTACCATCCTAAATTTAATGAAGACATTTTTCAAAACGAATTAAAATTTTTTTAAAGATATTTCACCCGAAAGAAATTAAAATTTAGGTTACATAATATTTCTTATATGTATTCAGTATATTTTGTATAATTATTCAGTGTATTTTGTATTTTTTTTTTTAAATTAATTTATTTTTTAATTAAAATTAATTAAAACTATTTTATTTGTTGTTTTGATTTCAGCTTAAAACCATGAGTCGACTAAACTACAAGAGAAGCTTAACCAACAGAGGAAAAGTATATTTGTCAAATTTACTTGGGCAAAGTCCTATAGACTGTAAGATGATTGGATGGACAGCCGTTTCGGAATTACCACATTCCTCATCAGCATCTTCTACAGATAAAACTATTTTAATTAGTTTCGATTTGATGCCGGCATTGACAATTTTGTTCAGTGTAAGAATTATTGGTGGCGGGCGGATAGTAGATTATTGGAAAAGATTTTGCGGTTGGAGCTTTGACTAAACGACAATGGCGTTGGGGAGTTACAACTCTAAAGTATGAAGATGATGACGACGATTTTCATGTTTTTTGCAAATAACAAGCGAACGCCAAACGAGTAAATATTGATTTAATGAGGTGCGATAAAAACCATACACACATACTACAGGAATACATATACACGCACATACACAGACATTACTGTCATGGGGTAAACTTGCATCAACAACTTCAGTTGTAGTAAATGTGGAGGCAAGCAGCAACAATGGCAGTCTGATTACAGTTTGGTATGCTAAATTTATCATCCATCCAGAGTCATTGCATTCTGCTGCCACTGGGCCAAAAACGCCAACAACAACACAGCGATGCAGCCTGGACTATAAATGACATGCTCGGGGCTTGCAAGAGTGCTAAAATGAAAATTGATATAAACATTTTCATTAAAGCGTAGGAATGTGTTAAGCATAACAATGACAAAAGCCAAAACCCCATGGTGGAGAGACTACAACAGATGTGCTGTGATGGGATAGGAGAAGACAAACGAAGCAAGAAAAGTGCACTGAGATTTACCATTCGTATTGTATCTCCAAGATCCTTTGGAGATTTAGTCGCAGACAGAGAGGCCCAAAGAGTGAAGAGAGTTAAGTTGAACACAAGTATGTGCCGTAAGTCTTTTGTTTCGCAATAGATTTTCCACTGTCAGTCAGTAGGCAAATCAAACAAATCCGCATACACCACCACACCACACTGGAAAATGAAAAACAATTTTCTTTACGAAATATGAAAATAACAACTCAATGCTTTAGCTATACTCTCCTCCATTAAGTCGAATTTGCATTGCCTCTGACTACAATGGACCACAGAGTAGATGCCAGAGATGAAAACCGAAGAACCACTTAAGAGCAATGCGAATGCGTTACGGTTTGGGTGTAATGGTCGCAGAAATCCAACATTTGAGGAACTATGTAAGCTATGAAAGAGCAGATTTATTCCATCTTCCCCCTTATACAACCTGTTTCCCCTACATTTGTGGGAAACAATAATGCTGTTACACAACTATGTTTAAAGTAGCATCACGATCGACACGTTATAAAGTGAGCAGCAACATTCGCTTGAAAACTTCCAAAAAACAACAACAACAGCGCCATTGTCAGCAAATAACAGTAACAACATGCCAGCCTGATCTACAGAATGCAGAAGCTTTGGTCCAACAAATTAGCGTGAAGGTGCAAATCGCAGCGCGAAGCTGTGAATGTTAAAATAACTTACACTTAAAACAAGCCACAGAATAGCAGCAGCAGCAATAATGGTGATGTTTTTGTTCCTTGTACTTTGGAACGCAGCAAAATCGCAATAACCATCACGGACTAAGTAGCGAATAATAGATGCCAAGCTTGTCCGGTAGGCTTTCCATAGCTCTGTGATCATCGCAGTCAGGCGTTGGTTGCGCTTGCGCATTGCAGTTATGTTATGATTACTGCAAGTGCTCGTTAAACCTTAAAATATGTTAACACAACACGAAACAGCTACGATATTATGTCAAGAAAAAGCAATTTCGTGCTTTTTTTTTGCAGGGGAGGGGGGATAAAATCAATGTAGTCGATCGGTAAAAGCTCTATTTGAAAACACTACGATTTTTGCATTAATCTTTTGATTTCCTGTGAAATCTTTATATGTTGTAGCAATTGTAACTGTTGGCAGCAAATATCATCAATGAATCGAGGATGGGAAATAATAGAAAATTTACCCAGAATGGACATAGGAGCGAGCCACTGAAAAGCTTAAGTGGAATAAACGAGAAAGGCCTAACGTCCGACAAGGCCGAGTTTTTATACCCTACAAAAAAATTCTATTCAGATAGCAGCAGACATGGCACCCTTAAGTACATACGATACCAAATTAGAGTAATATTTGAGCTCTACTATATTGGGAAATATCTGATGAAATATTTTAGGCGAATTTATCCCACATCAAAAGTGGATTTTAGAGATCGTGTTGTTTCAGTTAAGAAAAGTCTTTTAGTAAAATTTGGGTGATATTCACCCACTATATGCCAGTTTTTGTGCCGGCTCATTTGTAATATTCCGTAATAGCCCGGAAACCTAAAAAAACTAGTGTACACTGAAAAAAATGTTTCGTTTTTGCTCAAAAATCTAACTTTTTTCCCCAAATTAAGGCTTAATAGCAAACATCGTTCTTAGAAGACGTTAAGAATATCAGAGGCTGAAATATAGAAAAATTATTTTTGGTTCTTAATAATCTTTTAGGTAAAATTGTAAATTTTTTTCGCAACATGTAATAGCAAACACCGACTGATATTTTTCCAATAAACCAATGATTTTCCCATATCACGACTGAATCAAACAAACCAATATTATTTACACTCTTCCCAACTATTCATCCTGGGTTGGATGTAAAGCAAAGAGGATATAGATATGACCCCCCTCTGATTCAAACGTGACTCAGTGGATGATGTCAACAAGTGTTAATTCTAATTTATTTGATTTTATGACCATAATCGATCGCTGTTGCTGTTGTTTTTGCTACTACATGGATGATGTTGCTGTGATTTATCTGAATGTGAATAAAACGGAATTATGGAGGCTCCATTTGGAGAATCTGTTGTATATTTCTAACAGGAAATAGTTGAGAAACACTACTGAACTCCTTTACATTTGATTTTTTGTATGTGAGCTAAAGAGTGACTCAGATTTATTGGTGGCAGTTTTAAATGCAAATCTTGACTTCAAAGTCACAAAGGCTAACTTGGTTGGCAATTATTTTTGTATTTGTATTTTCTTGTATTAATTAATAATAAATTCAAGTTCAGTGTTTTTTAATAGAATATTTTTATTTAATTTCATTCACATTTTTATTACATAGAAATAGTTTTAATTATAGTACTAATTAATAACCCAGAGACAGTCTTTGCTTATGTTATTTCTCTATGAGAATCTTTTAGCTCGGCTGCTATAACTGGACTGCCTTCATTCAAATTCCCCATTCATCACAACATTCATTCATACTCTCTTTATGAATGAATTGTTGTAAGTGGTGTTGTTATTGTAATAGTATTTCAGTACATCGCATTGAAAATTATTACTTATTGAAATTCACCACTTTAACACTAATTTGCTCTTACGCTTTG
The DNA here is from genome assembly GCF_050003625.1 of Haematobia irritans. Lineage (NCBI taxonomy): Eukaryota > Metazoa > Arthropoda > Insecta > Diptera > Muscidae > Haematobia > Haematobia irritans. Next base: position 1,919,924 of record NC_134400.1, read on the forward strand.
GGAGACAAAGCATAGACAGATAAATATGAATGGGAGAATTCCTCTTCTAATTATTAACTACTCCCCCTCTCAAATTCAAGGCGTCTCGACTTGAAATGTGAGTTTTTTCTTTTGTGATTTTTTTCAAACGGTGTTTTTTTTGGTTTACAATTGAATTAAAATTTTGGCAGTGGTGAATTTATAGACTTTACAAAGCAAATATTAGACGTGTTTTTCACATTATTCTTCAATTAATAAAAATAGAAAAAAAATTTACAATTCTGGTTGTTTTCAATAATCTTTCTAATCGATAATCTTTCTTATATTAATTTAGTAATTATCATTAAATCTATTTCTTGTTTTGTTTTTTGTTGTTTTTTTTTAATACAATATGTTTCATACAATATAATTTACAGGCGATTTGGAATCTAAATTGTAGTTTTTAGATTTTTGTTTTTACAAAGTGGTTTTTGAAGTATATTTAATTTATCTTTTATAATCATTTATTTATTTATTTTATTTTTAACATCGATAATTTTCATAAATTTTATTTAATACTTATGATTTTAGTTTTTGATGTTTTGAACAATAAAATTGATTTTCGATAATGGTTACCTTATATTGTCTTTATGAACTATTCTGTTATTAATCTTGACCACCGATCCCAGATCTTCCTGAACAACTTTTTCCTCATAAATTCTACTTAACTTGTTACCCAAACGTCTATTGACTTTTACAAACACCTTTTCACCTGGTTCGAAAGTTCTATTAAATCGAGACTTATTATGAAAGTCCATATCCTTTTTTTGTTTTGCTAACAAAATATTTCTAATTTTGTTTCTAAAATCTTCAGAGGATATCTCCATGATATCGATCGGTCGATGACCAGTAGTAGAATGAATTGATCTATTATATTTCACAGTAGCCATGAGCACGACCTCAACAGTGTCAATTGTGCTAAATTCCTGGCAAATACATCTTGCTATTTCTGTCATTGTGCTACCACCTGTCCATTCGATGAGCTATGTAATGGAGGTACCGTAAATAATTCTGCTCCAAAATTGTTATTTATAAAAGATTTCATTGTCTCCGAATTAAGAGATTTCTCATTATCCACAACAATAGTCTTTACGCCCCTAAAAATATTGAGAATTTCACACATGACAGGCCTTATATCAACAATGCTCCTTGATTGTATGGGCTTTACAATTGCAAATTTCGAAAATTTATCTAAACAAGTCAGAAAAAGTTTTTTATCAGTTGAGTAAATATCAACATGCAGTATTTCCCCAGGATATGAAGGAATCGGTGTTAAACCTATCTCAACCCTTTTCGGATGTCTCTTGTATTTGGCATTGTGACAAATTTTACAATTTCGAGCAATATCGAATAGTCCCTTTTTCATATTCGGAAAATAATAATCCTTCAAAATCTGTTTGAAATTTTCCGTTGGTGACCTATGGGCCCTATTATGTTCGTTGATTTCTTCCTGGTCATCTAAATTTGTAACATCATTCACAAATTTCTCAGTATGGAAAATTTTAATTGAAGGAAAATCGTTTAAAATTTTTTCCTGAATTTTTCCTAATGTGGGTAAATCACAAAATAGTCCATTTCTTAAATTGGGGTCTATAACGTCCTTGAGTACCATCCAGATGTCTTGAATATCTTTGAAAGTAACGTAATGTCGAATGCAATTTTCGAACAGTTTCTTAACCTGCACTATTCGTTCCGAGCCCTGTGTGAGGACTATTTGATTCCTAAAACAGTTTACGGGATTTTGTACTGATTTTATTACAGCTGTAAGTGACCTCTCGCTATGTATCGTTTCGGTAGCGTTACTGTCTACGGTCTTATCCATATTCCCAATTTCTGAATCTGTCTCCGCATCTAACCAATTTGCATATTGTCTTGACAAAGCGTCCGCCACTATATTCTCCTTACCAGGCTTGTAAAAGAATTTAGGTGCATATTCTTCAATAGCAGCTTTCCATTTTCGGATCATTGGGTTTGGGTTGTTTTCGGATGTAGAGTATGTCAAGGGCTGATGGTCCGTGTGAATATTTAAATTTTTTGTACCATACAGATAGTTCCTTAATTTTCGAATTGCCCAAACAATAGCGAGAAGTTCTCTCTCGTTTGTCGCATACTCGGTCTCCGCGGGAGACAACATACGAGAAATCATAGTAATTGGCCTGCCTTTTTGCGAAAGTACAGCACCTATGGCCCGTGACGACGCATCAGTCGTCAAGTCAAATGGCTCATTGAAATCTGGATGTAGCAAAAGCACATCCTCCGACGCTAAAATTCGTTTTATTTTTCCAAATGCTCCCAAAGCCTTCTCATCAAGTTCAATTGGTATTTTTCTCGATTGTCGACTACTTACATTTCCATTTTTCCCACTGAGGTACCTCGTAAGTGGTTTCGAAATTTCCGAATAATCCCTAACAAATCTACGATAATAGCTCGCCAGGCCAATGAATGATCTCAAACTTCTTAAAGTATTCGGAACCTGATAATTAAGTATGTCATTTATTTTGTCGGGATGGGTGGAGATACCTTTTTCTGAAACTACAAAACCTAAATATTCTACGGAGTCTTTAAAAAATCTTGATTTCTCTTCTGAAATCCTCATATTCGCCTCGAACAACTTTTTTAGTATCCTCTCCAAATCCACTAAGTGTTCTTCTGCAGATGGTGAAAACACAATGATGTCATCGACGTAGACATGACAGCACTTTCCAATCTCTTCTCGTAGAACATCATCAATAGCCCGCTGAAATATGGCGGGAGCATTCTTAAGACCAAAAGGCAGGCGACAAAATTCATATTTTCCATTATTTATGCTGAATGCAGTTTTCTTCCTATCATGTTCCGCCATATTAATTTGATGATACCCAGATTTAAGATCTAGTGTTGTAAAAAATTTGCCAGTTCCCAGATTCGCTAATATTATGGAAATATTTGGGATAGGGTATCTATCTGCCGTAGTCTTCGAATTTAATTTCCGAAAATCGATTACTAGTCTCTTTTTAGGAATACCATGCTTATCAACACCCTTTTTACCCACTATCAAAACTGGACTATTGTAAGATGAATATGAAGGTCTAATTATTCCATTTTTTAAAAGTTCCTTAATTTCTTCGTTAACGAAATCATTCATGGAAAGAGGATATGGCCTGGCGGCGGAATATATGGGTTCGTCATCGATCGTTTTTATGGTAGCAGTAACCCTAGTAGTAAAAGGCAACGTCTCATCTGGATCTGCAAAAACGCCACTGCATGCCTTTAATAAATGATCTAATCTTAACTCATAGCATTCTTCGTTTCCCATCGCATTGTTAACCTCATTGCAATTTAAATGCATCAGTCTTTCGCTTCCTCCGTCATATCGCAGTACTCCAATTCGCAAATCTATTTGTGCCCTAACCGCGGTAAGAAAATCGAAACCTATTATTCCATCAAAGGTCGCCAAATCTGGTAAAATGTAAAACCAAGAATTTTGCGAGAACATATTCACCCCACATTTCTCCCTAATCAATGTTCTACCATGCACCGATTTTACCAAAAATTGTCTTTTTACGCTTCGCTTACCCTTAAGAAGTGGAAGGTTTTTTATATAATTTTTTGAAGCGCCGGTATCAATTAAAAATCGTAACATCCTTCCTCCCAAAAATCTTTCTATAAATGGGAGAAAGGACTTACCCCTAAAAAATTAATGTCATCTTCAATCTCATAGTCTTCGTCTTGTCCTACATCTAAGTTTGACTCGTATAGCTGATTATCTCCTTGACTCATATCATCATTATAAGTTTCCAATTCTTCTAAGTCGTGCTGCCGGATCATATTAACTCTTTGAAATTTTCTAAAATTCTGTCTGTCAGAGGAATATGGTCGTTTCGGATTATTCATATGCACGAATCGATTACTTTCGTCAACATCCATAGGCTCAGGTTGTTGATGATAATGCCCCCGAGAATATTGTGGACTGCGGGCTATTACACCATTTGGTCGTGAACCACTAGCACTAAAATATCCAAAATTCCTACTCCTACCAGATTGTGGGTTTCTTTGGCGATGGTCCATCGCAGGGTATGCATTTCTCATTTGTCCATTTTGCCCATCGTTAGACTGGACCTGGTAATGTGGAGAATTATTACTTCGAGGATTTCTCGAAGAATTCGACCAATATGTGCTAGCAAAATTGTACCTACACTGGTTTGTCTCGAGATCCTGTGCCAAGGCAAGGGCGGAAGGCATGTCTGCTGGTCTACATGAAAATAAAATATCGCACATTGGCTTCTTCAGACCCGATATAAATACTCGAAGACCATCCTGCCTATACTTTTCACTCAACGCACAAATTAGTTCTCCATTTCCCTCATTCGTCATAACAACCTTGTTGATAATCAAAGTTAATTTCCGTTCAACCTCATCGTAAAATTCGGTAATCGATTTTGGACCCTGTTTCAAAGTCGACAACTCATGTTCCAATGTGAAAATTGATCTTTTGTCTCCATAGGAGAAATCCAACCTTGATATTATGGCTCTAAAATTCAAAACAGTATTATAAGAGCTAAGAACAGTGTCAGCCGAACCTACAACCTTATTCCTAATTATGGCTATAGCCTGATAATACCGTGAGCTCCCTTCGTATTTCTCAAAAAGTCTATACGCTGTGGTAGCAGCTTGCCTCCAAGAAACATAGTTTCCTACATCTCCAGAAAACTCAGGAATTGATTTCACTATATCCAAAGATTCATTACACTCCACACCATCGAGTATTTCGATCGGAGAAAATCTCTCCACTTGAACTGGAGTTTCGATTCTATTAAGTCTTCTTTCCAATGCCTCAATCGTAGGTTGATACAATTTCCTAGTTTGTTCAGTAGCATTCTTAATTGCTGCCTCAATGATGGCCTGTATTGCCGTGACATCCATTTTCGTCTCAATTTTATCGTTCACACTCAACTTACTTAAATCATTAATTAAACTATCTAGATTCATATGCTTTGTGAACAACTTACACTAGGTTAGTAAAAACAAAATTAATTTGTATCAACTTTTGAATTGTATTCCCAATATAATAAATTAAGTTTGAAAAATACCAATATATTCTAAATTTGAAAATAAACTTAATTAAACAATACAGATTTTGAAAAAAAAGTGCTGAAAAACTTACACTTAATTTAGAAAAAGTTAAGTTCTCAACGTGTTTTTTATTAATTATTTAATAATTTCAATATTTTAGCTTTTAGACAAATTTTTAAATGGAATAATTACAGTTTTGAAAGAAAAGCAATAACAAAAAAATTATGTTATCTCAATTTTGTTTTGTATAAATAATTTAATATTTGCAATATTTTAGGTTTGGGGAAAAAACGTGTAGAAGATAACTGCAGCAAGATATATTAAATATTGAACAAATTGTTGTTTCTTTTAATTAATAAAGCATATCGCATAAATCCGCAATGATTTTGCCAGACTGTACCTTTTTTGCTCCTTTTATTTGAAGGCGACTTCTATTTTTCTCCTTACAACTCCACGTTTTCCGACTCGTTAATGGTGAAATCTATTATTTATCTCAGGCAGTAGTGCATTGGGTAACGGGTTGCGGTGATTTTTTTTTTTTATTAATTTTTTTTGTGCTGCACAATGGATAACAATTTTAGCAGTCAACAAATATTCAATTTAATTTTCTTTATTGTTGCAAAACAGTTTTTTTTTTTAACTTTTATATCTTTTTTAATTAAGAAAATTAGTTCAATTTCACTTTTTCCAGTTTTTGGTTGTTGCAAAAAAAAACATTTTTTGTAACCTTTATTCCTTTCTTAATTAAGAAAACTTGTTCAGGCTCACTTTTTTTCAGTTTTTTTTTTAATATTTTTTTTTTAAATTTAAGTCTTTGGATTTTCTGAAGCTTTTCGTTTGTTTAATATTTTCCTTTTGTTCTCGGTTTTCATTTAATTTTTTTCAGGCAAAACTCCACGTGTTTTTTCGTATTTATTAAAGAGTTTTTTTTTTAAGTTTTTACTTCTTTATTTTTTTTTTAAAACTTTCACTTTGCCGAACGTTGGGCGCCAATTAATAATAAATTCAAGTTCAGTGTTTTTTAATAGAATATTTTTATTTAATTTCATTCACATTTTTATTACATAGAAATAGTTTTAATTATAGTACTAATTAATAACCCAGAGACAGTCTTTGCTTATGTTATTTCTCTATGAGAATCTTTTAGCTCGGCTGCTATAACTGGACTGCCTTCATTCAAATTCCCCATTCATCACAACATTCATTCATACTCTCTTTATGAATGAATTGTTGTAAGTGGTGTTGTTATTGTAATAGTATTTCAGTACATCGCATTGAAAATTATTACTTATTGAAATTCACCACTTTAACACTAATTTGCTCTTACGCTTTGGGAGACAAAGCATAGACAGATAAATATGAATGGGAGAATTCCTCTTCTAATTATTAACTTATTTCAGTGTAGCTTTTCAGTCAAAATGTCTTTCATAATCGTTTAAATCTTTATTTTTTGTTATGCCCATACGTTATGGCCTGACACAAGCAATGGCATTCAACAAACATGTGCCACAATTGTGCAACAAAATGGGACAACATTCGCAGATGACTAAGCTTGAAATCCAGATCCGCCAGTGTATGTGGACATATAAATATGGCAACTTAACTCACAACCACAAACAAGACCAGATTAAAAGGTGTCAATCCAAGTGTAATACCAGAATAAGAAATCTCATAAAGTTGGAAGAAATTCAAATATTCGTAGATTGACGGGTGTACTCCATTGTCACATGGCAAAACAAAAGACTTAGGACACAAACACGTATTCAACACCACAGAAAATGTACAGATGTAAACACAACAACAGAATAAGGACTAACCTGAGCTAATAAAGTTAAATAATCCACTATAAAATGTTTTTCGATGAGTGTATGAAAACCAAGCAGCAAACATGTGACAGTTGTGTTTGCTGCTAGCTTCCATACGAAAAAGGACCCAGTAAAAAAACCGTCGCCAAAAAAGTAGTGAAAGTGTTCTTTTCGGATCTGGAAGTGCTGCAAAATTGGCGCAGAAGAGATGCATTTAACATGGACTTGTCATAGGACGGATGTCCACTATTTCAACAGCCATTGAAATGAAATGAAACGAATTCTTCTTTATCTTAAGGTGTGATCCGAAGTCAGTGTTTTGGATGTGAATTTAAAAAAAATATATTTTGCCAAATAATTAATTTTCATAATTGTTTGTCTAATTTATCTGAAACGTTTGACCTCAAATACAAAGCCCCGCAAAAACTCGAAGTTACTCAGCAAAAAAAATATATATGAATATGTAGCACATCCCGGGATCCTCTATCCAGTTTTATCCACTGCTGAAACAGCTATTTTCACAAACACCATTATCACGCAGAGAAGGAATATGATCACCTCAAACAGGTTTCAAGAGCAAAATGTTATTTTTGTATGGTGACCATGTAACATGTTTGTCACTAAAATGTTGTTTTCTCGTCAAATATAACCTGCTTGCCGAAATCAGATACATGATTTCCGAGAAAATAACATGGTTGCGAAAACCATGTTACATGGTCACCACCCAAAAATAACATTTTGCTCTTAAAACATGTTTGAGGTGATCATATTCCTTCTCTGGGTGATTCTAAAGTGTTCAAGTGATTCAATTCAATTCAATTGACACAATTGGGGTCTTGGCAAAATGTTTCAGTTGGCACATTTCTTGACATCCAGGGCTTGAGCCAAGAATTTTTTCTATAATTCCAATACTGTCAGGGTTAGTCCTTATTATAATGGTCATCCTCATCATTTTCACATTGCTAATGTGTGTTTGGGTTCTATATGGGTTTTCATTTGGCTGTTTAGCCATTTGTGGCTCACTCTCTCCGTGATTTCATTTAAGCTATTACCAATAATTTATTTGATTTTTATTTTCGCACATTCTTGGCCATTATTCGTTCGATTGCTAGCTGTTGGTTGTGCTGTCGTTCGAATGAAGTAAAATTACATTTCTTAGAAGGCAATTTCTAAGCAATTTTCGTTTGTTTGCGAAATTGTCATTTACTCGTAACTAATCGTCTGAGCCATAAATAACCGCAAAATGCTTTTGTGCCTTAGCCATAGCTGGAACACTCTTGTTGGCTAGCCAGTCCGCTTAGCTAAGATGTGAGCGAAGAAGTTAAAGTGTCAATTATAATGAATGCCCTGACAATTTAAAGCCATCGATAGTGTCTATGGGAAGGGGCAACTGTCCAGCGGCGTCCTTTCTTGAAAAGAGCCTACCAAGCATACTACCTAGGACATTTTTTGTTGTTTATTCCCAAACCCACAAACTCACTCGGAAAGTAGATGAGGGGGAGAATCAATCCAATATTTATGGAGAACCATAAACCTAGGAAATTTTTTGCTTAGGCAAAATCTGCAAAAGGTGTTTAAAATGCCATGACATTTTTCATGCGGATTTCAGGCCTCGAGAATCACCACCAATACAGACAAAATGCATGCAATCCAAGTCTGTTGCCTCATTTGCAGAATCACAAAGTCAGGCCAAAGGAACTAAACCCAGCTTTGTCGCATGCACGCGCATAGAACGACAACATGGTCACATTGCATACCGACCTTGGATTTTGTCAAAGTTGACAATTTACGAGAGAATAGGATTTATTGCCAGCGAATGTTAATACGCGTCCCAAGGTATGGAAATGACCAAATGCGTCAAACGTTCCAAGGGGAGAAGTATAGCCCTATTTGGAGCTTGCGGTGATGTTACACCACAAACAGCCAAATGTTAAGTAGATGCCTCAAATAGGATACTTTCTCCTTTTGTGGCCTTTGCTTAGCAAAACACTGATGTCCGTGTATAGCCTCTATGGCTGCCCGCCAACCATGCCAAGCCATTTCCATTTGTCCAGCGTACGTGTTGACATTTTGGACAATACTCATTCATTCTCAGCTAGTTCGGGGTACACATTTGGTCATGTGATGATGATGATGCGACGTGCTACAACCATCGACTGATGCCAAAATGCAAAGAAGGTATTTTTGTAATTATTTCCCAAAAGCTTTGTAGTCTTCTTCCTGGATTTTCCCAAAAAAAAGGTGTTACACAAAAATAGGGGAAGACCATTGCTCATTTGCATGATTGTTTATGCAAAGCAGCACGAGCAATGAACCACGAATGCAGGAGGTATTCTCGCAGTTATAATACAGTGAAATAAATGAGTAGAAATACAGTATGCATACCTCGACATGGGAAAGAAGTATATCCATAATTTGCCTAGATTGATTAACTATTGAATCAATGACTGCAAATATAATGAAAAATGTATACCTACTCAAAATATTTTCGGTAAAAACTTTAGCTTACTCACATATAACAATTGTTCAAAACTTCGTAGACTTTTGACGTCACGACTTTTAATTGTTTGGCGAATATTGAGCATAAAAAGAACTACATCACATTCTCATTTAAATTCCCATTCAACTTTTCAGCTCTGTCGTCATAGATCGATTAGTCGATTTTGGTCACTATTATAAAAGAGGATCTAAAGATTATACCCCCATGTTCTGTTTTACGAATTCAAATTTTGCAAATTTTTTATCTGTAAATAACTTCTGAACCACTTCATATATTGCCCAGAAAGTTCTTCCATTTAATTCCCTTATCTATAGGAACAATATGTAAAAATTTCGTATTATATATCATTGTGGTTCGGAACTAGCGATAGAGGAAAATTTTGCGTTTTGCGAATTCGTAAACCAGAACAGAGAGGATAAAAAGTTGGCGTGTGTCGAATTCGTCGATTTCGACTTTTAAACTCAAATCGAATTTGTATGACAAATAAAAGATCTTTATTTTCATTCTATATGGGGGCGAACACCCAAACAAATGTCCAGCGGTGATTTATCTCCTCCCCATAGAAGGACGGTGAATATGTAACATGTTTTTCGCAACCACGATATTTTCTCGGACATTATCTGATTTCGGCAACCAATGCATGTTTGGCGAGAAAACAACATATTTGCGGCAATTTTCATGTTCCCCAAATTCCCCAAATATAACATATTGCTGTAGAAGGTATTCCTTCTTTGCGTACTCTCAATAATATCGGTAATCTGTCAGATAATTTAATCTGTCACATTCAGTGCATACACTATTCGGACTTGGCTATAAGAGAGAAATCAGTTTCTTATAATTTACTTACACATAGAATAGTGCGGCACGCATTGATATGGGAGAAGTTTTATGCATGTAGTGTGATGCCAATAGAATTGAAAGAATCGGTCTCAGACACCCTACTCTACAAAGGTGAGAATCACATTGAATGTTTGTCATTCTTCTATCACCACGCGATAAATTTTGTTCTTCATCATTTGATCCGTTAACAGTCACGTGACCCCACCTGTATAGGACGATCTACTAAAATTTCGTGTTTCTACCTATCCACGTATGCATGACGCTTGATGCCTAAAATCTAGGTTTATTAAAGCGGTTGTTGGCCTACCTCAAAAATAAATGAGCCAGGCGAAATACTAAACAACTAATCTGATACAATTGTTTAATTAAAAGCCAGTAGTAAACTATTTGGAGGAATCCTTGTGTTCGTTCAATTACAAAATCTTAACAACTCGCTGAACAACTCATGGTCATAGATAACGACAACAAACGAATAATGCTGGCTGGCAATGACAGTTACCAGTTGTTGCAATCCAGCTATTATGATCTTGCAATTGGAAGAGGAACATCGGTTCTCAGATGGCAAACGATTATAAATGAATATATACTTGGCTATCATTCATCTTCTATGGTTTGGTGACCATGAAATGAAATGGAGAAAAGATTTATTGATTCCTTTCCACTTTTCCTTTTAACATTGTAACATTTCTGATGATGATGGTGAGGCCTTTATCTCATAAACGTTTCCTTTCATTAGTACCATTTTACATTGGGGGTTTCCTTTGGCATACCTACTCGGCACCACATGATTCCTTGCGAATCAAGATATGACCAACTATAGACACAGATCATGATCAACTCGTTGCAATGATCACATTTCCATTTTCATCAGTTTCCTAAGCATACAAAAATAATTGATAGAATAAATGGTGTTTCCTCCTATTTGGACGATAGCGGCAGCGAGTCTATTATTGGCCTGTTTCCTCACCTCACCATTGCCGTATGACGATCAATTATAGATTAGAATCTTAATGTCAAACTAAATGACAATTTCAATCGCATCGTTCGAAGCCACGGAAGTGGAGAAGTGGTAGTAATAAAATCTCACAAGAATAAATATCAATTATTTTGCTATGTATGAGAAACGACATTGTGAGTAACACGGCCAATGCTCTGCCATTGAAGTTAGCTTTTAGTTTCTTCCACAATGGTAATATGGCATCATCTTTGGTCTTCCAAAAAGGGAATAATTTGATTTATTACTCTATTAGTTCACCACATTCCAATCATACAAATCAATTGGTAATGAAGTCATTCCACTACGTAGTCATGAAGTGAGCATGGGACATAAAGTTGCGTAATGCCCGTGTAATGAACACCAATTTCGTTATTGGTCAGTATTATGAAGATGGTCGCAGGGCACTCTTAATTGGTTGTTGTGATAACCTCTAAGATTTATATGCATGATCGGAATTGTTGAGAGTAAAACAAGATGGAGAATATACAGAGAGGGGACTCCCTCCTTCATACACATAATTTTTGGTTGGTCCAAAGGGAGTCTGTAGCTAAACACTGCGCAATATTTGGCACCGCTGGAAGATCTCGCCTCTGGCTACAGCTGATAGCGGGAAGCGACCAACTCACGCACAGATGCCTCATGTACTTCCAGGCAATGTCTTCTAGACCTTATATAGTATGCTCCTCGCCCGTTTATAATTAAATTTCCCGCATTTAGTAGTTTCCTTCAGCATACATGCCTACAATTCCCGGAAGGCATAGGCTGTTTCTGCGTCCCGAATTTACCCTTTGTTGGTTGCTACTTGGGAGCTACCGCTCCCCTATCTCCTAAGAAAATGGGGACGTCTCGACAACATTTGCTAAACGGATGGTGCAACTCACCGAGTCAAAGGCTTCTGACCTAACTAATGCCCCAACAATAGAAGCTCGTTTTATAAGAGACCTTAGTCACATTGCTTTAAGTTCAAGGGTTTGGATAAAATGCCACAGATGATGATAATGATACTGCATTGATGCAGTATATTTGGCGTAGTCTTTATAGTTATTTTTAAATCAGATCTCACTTAATCTTATGAATTTACTGCAAAAACAGACAACGTTGAATTCAAATTTTTCCCAATTCCTTGTAGGTGTCAAAAGGTACCTGTGTCCACAATCCTCTTTTAGAAAGGCTTTCACATACTATAATTGTCCTATTTTGCTTTGCCCTACAGTTTTTTTTACCAATTAATGCCATGCTCAATTGTGAAAACATAGAAGACTTCATCGCAGGTTAGCTGATTGTCTCACCAAATTTCCCTTGGTTAATTACAGGGACTATAAACAACTTGAAAATTTAATTAATTAAAAAGACTAAGCATCAAAGTCTCCAGAGTCAGGCGTTGTCAAGTAGATAAATTTACAAGAGGGAAACAGATAATATTTTAAACGCCAATGCTAAGAAGAAGAAACCACTCAAAATATTAACGACATTTAACAGAGACTAATTTTTGTCCAACTCCGGGAAGAATTAAATAAAATAGCTAAAAAAAAGACCAAACGTTGTGGAAGAAAATTAAATGAAAAAAATACATGAGAAATTTTTCATACAAAATACTTTCCAAATAGGATTATTATCATGAAGAACTCAATACCAGACATATCTAAGGATGTGAAGCTCAAAATAAACAAAATTAGCTGTCGCCCATAATTTTGGGCAGAAAAAAATAAGTAGCCAACAAAAGCCTCTAAAAGAAGGCCTATTAGTATGTCTATGAAAGTGAATCGACATACACACTGAAAAAATATTGACCTTATATGAAAGATTAGATTTAGGACAGAAAATGTACACAATATTAAGAAAAATTTTCTTTAAAATAAAGAAAGTTCGTATAATTTATTATGAATATTCCTAGGAACTCAACTCTTGTGAGGCTAAAACTTCAACAACAATTAGATGATCACCAACGTGAAGCATAGTATGAAATATCCCATACCCACACTCAAAAACAAATTTACTTGGTTCCAACGATTTTTACCTTCCCTTAACAACTTTTGTATAGATTCCGAGCCAAAGATGCGGCTTTTTTAAAATAAGGACATGTTGCAGACATGTTGCTATCTGGCTTTAAATCTAGGATCAATTAAGTTTAAATTAGGATACATACAGATCTCATTTCTCGAATTTTCATTCTCTTTTCGCGGTATATTTATAAAGCTATTCACGTACAAACAATTGCCAATTTAAAAATCCCAATTACAACGGCTACTTAAAAGTAAATAAAGAATTTCAAAACAAAAAACTTTTAGCCTGTATTTGAAGCGTTTTTATCTTTAAAGATTCATAATTTCCGTTTTTTTAAGGACGAATGAAAAAGGTGTTTCTTTACATTAAAGAAAATTTGCCTTGGTTCAATGATATACGGCTTTAATGGGGACGCAAAATTCCAAAATGTGTGTCCTAAATTTAATGAAAAATTTTAAGCAAAGATTATAAACTTTATTTTCATTAAATTTCATTATTTTAAAGAAATGTATCCTTAATTTTTGTAAATTGCGCGTCCTAAAATTTAAGTTTAATATCACCTAAATATTTTTTTCAGTGAATATGTGCTTTAAATGAAACCCCAGTACATATAACCATATCGTGGGCCTTTAAGGAGGAGGTCAAAGTGTTGGCCAAGAAGTTAATTTCCAAAGCAATGATTTAGTATACCTTCATACAAAGAATAAAAAATAAATAATTTTAAATAGAAGGCTTTCTTCTATTCATAAATACACAACAATGCTAGAGGATACTCTGACCAAAGAAGGTTCGTCACTATGGCAGTTCGTATTAGTTAATGTTTATTGCCAACAATGACTACTGGAGCTGGTTAGGTAGGTTGGTTGCTTGCAGCAGTAGCAGCAGCAGCTCTCATTAATTTACTTCCTACAACAAAATCAAGACGTTTTGATACTGGTGGTAGTTATTGTTGCTGTTGCATGACTAAACTATTAGTGTATAATTTGCAGTTTATGTTGTTGTGACTTATACCAATGTCAGCCACCTCCTATGCAATCAGGGTATCAAACGCCTCCACCATCACCCAGCTTGATGGTCTGTTATCTTCATCATCTATTGAGTCTTAGAATCTGCTATCCTTCTTTATTCTCATCATAGCGTTCGCAAGCCAAGTGGCAATGAATAATATCAAGTAAGCCAAGAGCAATTGAAGCTACAATGCCACAACGTTTTGCCTAGCATTGCAACATACTTTGGCGTAGCACGTTGTGTTAACTACACAATAACGCATCGCACATTGCATAGTGCACTTCGACGCAAGTCCTCAGAAGTGAATCCCTTAACGGCAAAAAAATAACGCCATAGGCAAAGCACTGATAACATACAGCACATACTCAAAGAAAACCAACAAGGATAGCAAGCAAGGTGAGATCAAGAACGGCAATCGCAACCCGCACCACTTAAGTGAGTAAATATAACCATAGCGATAAGCGGTTTGCGAACACTTGTTTACATGTATTTCTTATGGGAAGCCCAAATTCCGCGGCGGAATTCCGTGACGACTAGCGGCGTGTCTCCGAGTTAAAATCTATTCTAGTTCCTTGGCGGGAAGTAGAAGAGTGAAGTCATCACATCAATTTTTTGAACTCACCACTAGGCATTGCTGTTGCCTGGTCTCCTTGATAAAAAATAAAGTTTAGATTGTAAAACAAAAACATTCGGCAATAGTTTTTCATTGGGTTGAATATGAAATCGTATACCTTTCATTGATTGAGAGAAAGCCATCACCTCTTTTATGACAATGAACATGGTCGTTTACGTTTGTGAGAAAAAATCTTAGCTAACATATCCCATGCCGTTGGTTTCTTAGGAACTGAGAATTGATGAGAGAA
Organism: Haematobia irritans; assembly: GCF_050003625.1. Taxonomy (NCBI): domain Eukaryota; kingdom Metazoa; phylum Arthropoda; class Insecta; order Diptera; family Muscidae; genus Haematobia; species Haematobia irritans. The sequence goes on from NC_134400.1 coordinate 1,935,011, forward strand.
ATATATCGTTTATATAATATACACGGACAAAAAGGTTACCCAGTTCCTAAAATTTTCCCTTTACTTAACGTTTTCGAGAGTGAAAACAAAAGCTGATATCGAACAAAGCCGAATTGTGGGAATGCTGTGTAAGGGCAACAGTCCGTACCCCGTATTCGATCTATTTGACTGTCTCCGAGGCGAGTGGTTTCAGCATTACCACTTTTTTTAATCCAGCGTCAAGTTGGATTCCTTGTTTCAGACAAATCGTATGAGAGTTGCGACAATATGTTCAATAGAAAGGTTTTATGGGCTAAAAGATGGACAAAAGAAATTCGTTTTGGGAAGAACGATTTTTATTTAATCCCGAAAAAAAAACTCACCAACACTCCTAATATTTTACGCATAACAGTGGGCCTAGGAAATTATGCAGCAGTCTTATCTCCAAGAACTGCATACCAAATGGGGATATCTATTTGTCTAACATCTTGATGTACAGAGATTATCCTTGCAACGAACTTATTTCGTTTTGTTGGATCCTAAAGCCGCATTAAGAAAACCCAAGCAACAGCTAAATAAATAGAGAGCGGCAGTCGAAGATAGTAGTCAAAGCTACCTTCTTTACCAGCAGCAGTTTTAAGATGGGAGGTAATACATCCTATGTAAAGCAAACATGTGTTTATTGAAGCTCTTTCATAGACAGAGGAATTTTTCTGCACTGAAACAAAAGATTTCTCGCATACACAAGCGGGGAGATGAAGCACGATTGTCGAGATGAAACACGATTGTCATGATCAGAAGCGGGCGGACGCGCGTAAATCGCTCCAATAGACGAAATTCTGAGTCAATGCTATAAACATACTATAAGGGATTCCAATCCAATATTTCGAAGCTTCGTAAACGTAATGACAACCACAGATGCTTATAAAATTAACTTTTTGATCGAAAAGTCGATTTTGGCCGAAAAGGGATGTAAATCATTCAAGTTATATTAAAAATGCTTTTATTGTGCCAGGATGTGAACCCATAATCCTCATCCACGTATAAGGTAGTCTTGCCAACCACGAAACCATGGATTTCCCCCTTTAACTAATCCCTGGTGATATTATCAAAATTATTTGTTCTTTGCGTGTAGTATTTCAACTCACACAAAATTCTTCTTGTCTTGGAGGATCCCTTATAATTAGCCAGCTTAAGAAAATAGAAGAGGGCAAATTTTCTTCACATCTCTCATAATGTGCTCGTCGCATTTAAAAACAACAAAACAAAAAACTTTATATGAGTTTCTAAAATAAGTTGCCATTGAAACCATTTTAAAGACATTTTGCTTCTGCTCCTGCTCCATCTCCAACTCTAGTTCCTGTTCATGCTCTTGGCACGCCATTCTTAATTACTTTTTTATCAGAAACTTTTAATTTTCTGCTACAATTTCCAGGGAAATAAAGATTACACAAAGTACCAAAGTGTATGATGGCGTTCTGTACAGCATTGGCGGAATCTCCATTCCGCCCACAAAAGCTAAAAGAACCAAAAAAAAAAACGAAAAGCATGTGCAAAACTCTAGGAGATATATGAAAAATCAATTTAATATAATGGCGACAAATTTAAGAAAATATTAAACACAGAAAACTGTAATGGATGAGAAAATAACTTCCTTTCCCATGGATAGTTAAACTGGGAACTAATGAAATTGCTTCTATTCCATGTGATAGGGACGAGCATTGAATTATTTAAAATGCTACCCATTACAACTCATCCAAAAACTATTTTCCCTCTCTCTATATCGAAATTATTTGGTTTCTTCAAAAACTGGATTGCGTGAGATGCAATCTTACCCAACCATCTTGTGTGGAAACAAATGACTGACATTTAGTATTGCGTTGTGGAATTTCTTCCCTCTTCCCTACGCACTTTTTTTGTATTTTTGTATTTTTTTTTTTTTTTGCAAGAAATTCCCTCAATGTATACATTAAGCAAATTATGTAATTTTCCATCTACAAAGAATTATTTCAACATTAACAAACAAATGTGTTCTTTGTTCAAGTTACAATGAGGAACATACTTAGTAGGGATGTCGATGCAAAACACGGGGGATTTTTGTGGATATTTTATAACCTCTACCATAGAATGGAGGTGTAAACAGTTTGCAATTTTGTTTATAATAGATGTGCTTGGCATGGTTGGTATCGATACATTTTAATCATAAGATTGTATTATGATGCTCACAATGGACTGAAAAGTCTAAATGAGCTTGAAAATTAATCGGGCTGCCACTATAACCTAACCATAATGATGATGATTTATTCCAGACCCCATAAATTAGATATGTTCTTGATAGTTTTGAAATGCTTAGTTGATCTAGCGTTGTGGGTTCGTCGGTCTGTTCGTATGAAATAATACGTTGACTTGAAACTTCAAGCAGTATGTATTGAACATTGACCGTATGTAAGATATACCGATCCCAGATTTGACTTCTGGACAAAATGGTTTTCTTCTCATGTGTTCAAAATCCATAAAAATAAGTTACTATAGGTATGCAAAAAAGTAATTATTTGCTTTGGAATTTTGGAAAAAGTTTGTTTTGGAAGAAAATTATACTCTTTTGTGATAAACATCTACGTCTTTTATATTTTATATTAAGACCGTCCCCACAAAATAGAACCACGAACTATGAGATTTGTAAGCCAACACACAATCCATAGAGCCATGTACCCCTGCACCCTAAAAAAATCGCTTCTGTACACAGAAAAAAATATCACCAAAATATTTCCAATTAAAAAGTTAATTGAGGTTGAAAATGTTTTTCAATTAATAAATTAATTGATACAATTAACTTTTTAATCATGATAGAAACATTAAGTTAATTAATTCAATGATTGAAAATTTTAAAATTTTTAATTAAAATATTAATTGATACAATTAACTTTTTAATCAAATTCGGAAGACTAATTCAGTTAAAAAAAGCGCTGATTTTTTTTTTAATTTTTAATTAAAAATGTATTTCAAACAATCATTTGTTAATCCAAATAAAAACTCTAAGCCAATTCAGAAAGTAATTAAAAATAGTTACCTTTTTTTAATTAATAAAATTATTGAGTTTTGCAATCAACATCAATTAAATTTTTAATTGAATCAATTAAAAAATTAATTGAAATTTGCTGAAAAAATCAATTAATTTTTTAATCAAGAATTTTTTCTATGCCCAATTAAAACTGTGATTGATACTATCATTTTCGTGATTGAAAACATTTCAATTAAAAAATTAATTGGATCTAGGTCTCTCTTTCTAAACACATATATGTTTATAGGCTATTTCCAAATTAATACATGTTTGCATCTAAGTATATCATATTTACAAACATTTTATGTCCCAAACATAATATGTTCTAACATATTAACATATATGTCCCAAACATGTTATGTTAGTTTATGACCATTATATGCTTGCACTTAAAAATATTGTGTTAAACAATTTGAGTTCCAAACATATAATTTTTACACCCAAACATATGAAAAACAGTCTTTTTCGTCCGTGTGGTTGCCACAGTTGGTAGAATTCTACCAAAACTATTAGATTTTTTACTGTTTTGTAGATTGGTAGATGTTTTAGTAGATTTTGCAAAAAATTTCTCCAACTAAAGGTATTTGAATTTTCTATATAAATTGAATTGAATTTTGACCAAATTTGCTATAGAAATAAAATTTTGAAAAAATTTTCTATAGAAATAATATTTTAAAAAATGTTCTAGAGGAATAACATTTTGAAAAAATTTTCTTTAGAAATAAAATTTTGAAAAATTTTTCTATAGAAACAAAATTTTCTATCGAAAAAAATTTGACAAAATTTTCTATAAAAATAAAATTTTGAGAAACTTTTCTATCTATAGAAATACAATTTTGACAAAATTTTCCATAGAAATAAAACTATGAGAAAAATTGTCTATAGGAAAACAATTTTAAGGAAATTTTTTATAATTCAATATTTTTAAGAAATTTTAATTTTCATGTTATTTCATACTATCAAAGTCCATTATGAGTAGGTTAGGTTAGGTATAGTGGAAGTGGGGTTGCCAGACCGGCTTGATGGTCAATTTTTTCTCTCTAATTTATTCTAGCTACATATGTACTAATAGTTAAAAAAGGAAGTTTATATTTCTAAAAAAACATATCGAAAAAGCATATTTTTACTATCAATAAAACTATAGTTGTATTTATAAGGACTAATATGATACATGTTTTTTCTGTGCCATTATAATTTAAACATATAGTTATCTTTAGGTATGTATCTTATTTTTGTTTTCTATCCCAATAAGCAATTTCTTTTGTGAAAAAGCATTTAGTGTTCGAAATAATTTATATACCAAAGATAGGAATAGAAAAACCTTTAACCCAATAAAAGCTGATCTATTAGTAAGAATAAATTTTAATGAGGATTGCAAAAACTTTCAAAATTGTTTAACAACACCCAATGGTAGAGAATTAATTAATTCTGTATCTATATATTCTTAAAAATATATAGACAGATTTTTTATTGTTATATTGTTTTTGTTTCGTTTACATTGTTTCTGTTATTTCTACTTTTTATGATATATATTATTATAATAATTTTTATAAAAACAAAAATAATAAAAAAAATTTAATTAAACCCAATAGTATGAGTATTTTTATTTGTCTTTTTTCAAAATTAACTTTTTTTGTGCATGTCAAGTTTTTTGACAAATTTGATCTATCAAGCCTAAGTAGCAGCTCCGACTGCCTTCATTTCTCTCTTAATGAGATGGCTGAGCTTCTCAAAAACCCTAGCAGAAGAATTTTACCATGTTGCTAAGTCATACTGTTGTACAGTAGCACTCATTGAGAAAAAAAAAACTGTATACAACAGACAACCAAATAAAAAATATTATGGGATTTGAACTTTGGTATCCCTACTAACTAGCTAATCATGAAATGTATACAAACCATATCCACTATGTATGTAGACACATGAGGCCATAAATACAAATTTATGAGAAATAACTGTGTGTAATTCTAACAATATTGGCGCTCCCCCTAACAATGCTTGGTGGCTGATGATATTTCTGTTTTTGCTGTTCCTGCTGCTGCTGCCGTTGATGATGATAATGATGGGGCATTTGATAAAAATGATAAAATATACTAAGAATTATCTGGCGCAGTGATTGCTGTGTGTGCTTGCCTTTTTTGCGTAATTCCATTCATTTAATTTTTCTCCTCTATAATGAGAAAACAACGGAGAACAAACAAAAATATGTATATGTGGTTTGGGGGCGGGCAGGGGGACGGACAGGGAGAAGCCAAAATTTGGTTGGTTAAATAGTAACTCGTTTACTACGTGGAGTTTGTGGCGTCTACTCACACTATCATCAGTCTGGGTCGCTGCTTTTGGGGCAGAAAGCAGACATCTTGGAGATTCCACCTTGAGTAACATGACTGAGAAGTCATTAATAACCGTGCTAATTGTAGCTTAAATCGAAAATGATTGTGAAAGACAACAAGATCAGTAGAAAGCAAAAACAACAACGGAAACTAAAAACGAATTGAGAATCAATCGATGTTCTAAAAAAGATAAAATGAGTAACCCTTCCCATATTTTGATAAATTGTGAAGAAGAATCTCAAGAAAAATGGCAGAGACGTTAGGCATCGTTCCAGTTGAGCCCTATTTGGGGAACAGGAGAATTACCTTGTATCAAATAAAATCGTTTAATAAATTAAACTAGTAAGACCATTCCTGCGAAAATCGGGTGATACATATATAAGGAAAACATTTAAGCAAAATTTGACCCAAAGTTTTCCCACATTCGAAAGCGTACATTTTCGTGTGAACGAAACTCTTCAATATTAAATTTCATGAAAATTCAATAAAAAAAATTGCGATGTCTATTTAGCGAGCAATAAACAGTCTACGGTCCATTAGCCCTACGACCAAGTCAAAATTGTTCTACACACCCTATTTATGTACTAATTAATCGATTAATCGACCCAGCGTCACCACTTATTCTGAGCCGAATAGTATTTAATATGGTGTCTAAGGCGTAGTCCATCTAGTCAAATTTTTTTAATATTTTTGATAAAATTTCCCATAGTTCACTCGGGGCCCTTAAATTGACCCATTAGGAATTTTTACATTTCTGTGTTCCTGAAATTCCTGAAGAGTAAAATTCCTGGAGAGAAAATGGAAAATGAATATCCTCCTTTTGATCTGGTCAAATTTGGCTCCGTTTTTCTTTGTTCTGATACAAATCACTCAATGAAATCAATATACCCACACCATATCATTACTAACCGAGAGATCAATGACTTTCGTTTGATTTGTTTGGAGTTTTGTTTTTCGTTTTCAGTTTTATGCCAATCATTCATTTCCTCTACGTTTATAAAACATTCAGCAAACACGCTGAATGTGATAAAAAAAATACATAAATAATTAAGGGAGAATAAACGGCTGGATATTGGGGTGAGGTCTAGAGGTAGAGGGGAGGCATCCTGAAGACATCTCGAGGAAAATGACTTGTAATGAAATTGTAATTTGTTAACTGGATTCGACTCAATTAGCCATTATACCTAGTTATACAAAGAGTTTATGTTGTTTGTTTGTTGGTGTTGTGGCGGCTGTTGTTGCTACCACTATATGAGAGTATCAGAACAGATAGTTAAATTAATTAATTACTTTACAACAAGCAACCACAAAAACAACAACCAACCCAACATCAACTAGGACAATCAAGAGAAGGTAGCCAAAGCAGACAGAGATTTAACAAAGAGGGCGATTGAATGAACACCAAAACCATCATAGGCTAACGGAGTCACAAGTTAGCATAGTACTGGAAAAACTGGAGAATAATTTTTCCAGCAGCACAATCCATACCAGCAACCTGATGAAGTCAAACCAACCAACAGCCAACCACATTTGCTGGCAATGCCAAAACGATAACACAATGCACAATGGGAATTTTCGATACATCATGCAAATCTCTCTTCATTCCAAAGTTATTGTTATTTCAACAGACAGGCGGACGGTTGCAGCCCGATATTCAGGCTGTACAGTCGTGGTTGCCGCAGTTGATAGAATTCTACCAAAAATGTTAGATTTTTTTATTGTTTAGTAGATTGATAGAATTCTTGATTTGGTAGATTTTGCAAAATGTACTTTTACAACTAAGTGGTACTTCATAAATTTTCCATAGCAATAAAATTTTGACAAAACTTTCTATAGAAATAAAATTTTCTATAGAGATAAAATTTTCACAAAATATTCTATAGACATAAATTTTTGACAAAATCGTCTATAGAGATAAAATTTTGACAAAATTTTCTATAGAGATACAATTTTGACAAAATTTACTATAGATATAAAATTTTGACAAAATTTTCTATAGAGATAAAATTTTGACAAAATTTTCTATAGAGATAACATTTTGACAAAATATTCTATAGAGATAAAATTTTGACAAAATTTTCTATAGATAAAATTTTGACAGAATTTTCTATGGAGATAAAATTTTGACAAAATTTTCTATAGAGATAAAATTTTGACAAAATTTTCTATAGATAAAATTTTGACAAAATTTTTTATAGAAATACAAATATGACAAAATATTCTATAGAAATAAAATTTTGTATAGAGATAGAGATACAATTTTCTATAAAAATAAAATTTTTACAAAATTTGCTATAGAAATAAAATTTTCACAAAATTTTCTATAGAAATAAAATGTTGACAAAATTTTCTATAGAAATGAAATTTTCTATAGAGATAAAATTTTCACAAAATTTTCTGTAGAGATAAAATTTTGACAGAATTTTCTAGGGAGATAAAATTTTGACAAAATTTTCTATAGAGATAAAATTTTGACAAAATCGTCTATAGAGATAAAATTTTAACAACATTTTCTATAGAGATAAATTTTTAACAAAATTTACTATAGAGATAAAATTTTGACAAAATTTACTATAGAGATAGAATTTTGACAAAATTTACTATAGGGATACAATTTTTACAATTTTTTTATAGAAATACAATTTTGACAAAATATTCTATAGAAATAAAATTTTTTATAGAGATACAATTTTGTCAACATTTTCTATAGAAATAAAATTATCTATAGAAATAAAATTTTTACAAAATTTGCTATAGAAATAAAATTTTGACAAAATTTTTATAGAAATAAAATTTTGACAAAATTTTCTATAGAAATAAAGTTTTGACAAAATTTGCTATAGAAATAAAATTTTCTATATAGATATAATTTTGACAGAATTTTCTATGGAGATAAAATTTTGATAAAATTTACTATAGAGATAGAATTTTGACAAAATTTACTATAGAGATAAAATTTTTACAAATTTTTTCCTAGAAATACAATTTTGTTGTTGTTTTTGATTTCAGCTTAAAACCATGCATTGACTAACCTACAAGTGTAGCTTAACCAACAGAGGAAAATAATGTTTGTCAAATTTATTTGGGCAAAGCCCTATAGACTGCAAGATGGTTGGATGGACGCACGTTTCGGAATTACCACATTCCTCATTAGCATCCTCTACTTGCAGCAAAACTATCAACCAATTATCAGAATAGACGTACAAAAAAGTTCAATGTGAACTAAAGTAGAAGAATCAACTATGGCGAGGTGGTGCCAATGATTTTTCTTTACTTTTAGTTCATTTTGGAGAAGGAAGAATTTCGTAAGTGATTTTTGCACATTCAAATATCTCAATAATTTCTCGATCTTTTAAAAACGCATTGTGGAAATATCAAAAAATTGAAAACAATTTAGTTAAATTTTCATATGAGGTAATTTTGATATCAAAAATTTATTATTATTTATTAATTCATTCTTCCCACAAAACAGTTCATTTTTTCTGTGTAGACTTTCTGTAGATGGAAATAACAAATGTATACTTTTCAGAGATGTTTGACTATTTCCTTCTCCATCTGGAACTACAGATGCTTTCATTCAATTCCAGAACGCAATATTCTTTGGATGTATTTGAATTTATTTGTTATCCTTTCATACAAATCAATCTAGTGAAGTGCATAGTTGACTTAAATGATTTGTGGCCAAACTCATGACACTGTGCACCACCAGCATTGAATGGCAAGGCGAGAGAATGTAAAGCAAAACCACACTTATTCACAATTAATATTAAAAATAAAGTAATGAAAATTAATTTACCATAGCCATGCCATTCTTAATAAAGAAAAAATATGGCAAATTGTTACCATTGAGAGAGAAAGAGTACAGCCCATATGAGAATTAACCAAATGGTTTAAACTTTTGTATAAAGCATGACTTAAAATTATATATTAATTTTTATTCACCCGCCAGTTGTAAAATGCCAATGAAATACAAACTACAGTACAACGTACAAACAATTGTAACATCACAAATTAGATCTGGTATTAATTCAAACGAAAATAATGAATATGACTATAATTGGAAACTATTTGGGTAGATCATGCACGCAGAGAAGGAATATGATCACCTCAAACCTGTTTTAAGAGCAAAATGTTATTTTTGTATGGTGACCATGTAACATGTTTGTCACTAAAATGTTATTTTCTGATGCATGATTTCCGATAAAATAACATGGTTGCGAATACCATTTTGCTCTTAAAACATGTTTGAGGTGATCATATTCCTTCTCTGGGTGTGGGAAGTATAGAAGGACAAAGTCCTAAAATTTCCGAGTTCAACATGTGAGACAACTAAAAATACCGCTAATACTGGTAATGTATCTAGTCTTTCAGCCTTGTATTAGAACGAGAATAGGTCTGCACTTATGGAATGAAATATTCAGCTCCATAGTTTTTTTTAATAAAAACGTATTTAGTTCGTAATCATTAAAATCAATATATTTGGATTCAAACCAACATTTGTTTTCGAGTGTAAGATATTATATAATCTACTCCCCTCACATTTATCCCTGGATCTCCTGTTTCACTTTGAAGTGCCTTTACAAGAAAAATCGCTTATTAGCACTTAAATATAATCCTACTCCAGGACTTGATCTTGCTCAAATACCGATGAGCTAATATTGCAAATATTTGAACCACTGACCTCCGGTTACAGGCAAACACAAGAGCTTTTCTAAGCTCAGTATTTGAATTTTATAGCCCTCCCCAAAAGTTAATTGTCAACAAGTTCCATTTGTTACCACAATCTCTTGGGGCTTTTAGGATTTTGTTTACTTTATTTATTGCTGTATATTTGTGTTTCGTTTCATTTTGGGTTTTTTGTTACGTATTTTAGGGGGGGTGGGGGTCGAGGGCGATGGAGAGCGAAAAAGAATTTCCTGAGATGTTTATCATCAACACCATAATTGTATGTTTGGATAGCTAAAAAGCAAAACAAGAACGTCATAATTCATCAAGACAACCAAGTCATGACTACCAATGTCAGGTAATTCTGACAGTAAACGTTTTTTGTTTTTGGAACAGTCACTGTGCCAACCCCATATAACCATAAGCCCTGGGAGTTCTTTTGGCTACTACCTTCTTAGGAAGCAAAAAGTTTTTTTTTGGCATTTTAACATTCTCAACCCGCTTTAGCTTTATGTTGTAATGGCACGTTTCAAACAATTTTTTTTTGTGTTTTGGATCTGCACTCTTTGATTATTACTTGGAGTACTAGGAATGACTTTCAGATGGATTTCGGTTTATTTATTCTTATTCATCTGATTGTGTCTGCCGGATGGTTTTCGTTTGGGATTTGTTTTCTTTGTTTTGCCAATGTCGAATAAAACCCCCAGTTTAAAATGAACGTTTTGGAGTGTCATTTTTGGTCGGTATTCCGTTTCTGTTTCCATGGTTGTTCTTGTATATTTTTTGGGGTAAAATTGTTATATCAATGGGATTTGTGACATTAGAACTGCATTCCTACAGATAATTGATATGACTACAACATCAACTCCACCCTTTTTATAGCTGTGGTGCATAAGTGCCGATTATAAGATTTCATGGTTACAGTAACGTGGAGTTTGCCTCCATATCGGGCAATAGGGGAGTGCTGACCACTGTGGTGTAATAGCTAGCTTAGCCGCCTAGTATCAAGAGTATCTCAGATTGGGTTTAATAAGGGAGGTTAGTATGGCCGTATATGTATGTAAAAATCTGACAGTGGTTATATTGAAGCTATATGACTAATAGTTTTCTCCTTTAAGAGGTATAATAGGTATCATCATTTGTGCTTACGACAATATTTGTAGATCCTCCAATAAAGGGAACTAATAAGGATGTGGAAATCAGAAAAAGCCGTCTTCCCAAACATTTTATCTTTCCATAATACCATAATAATAAATAAGCCATGGTATCATTATATGTACAAAGGTACACTAATATACGTAGATGAGAAATTCGGGACAAATTATTTTAAAACAAATTTTTTTTTAATGTCGTAAATTTGCTTTTGAAATTTGTGCCGTTTCGTCGAAGTAAGACAGTGCTTTAAACTCAATATATTTTAAACAAACAATATTGGAATTAGCCGAAATTAAGAATATTTAGTTGTTTTAAAAGGGATAATAAATTCGTGATGTGAATCCTATTTTTAATTTAATAAAATTTTGATTCAAAGTTGGTTTTATTCGAAAAGCCTTAAATAAAGGTAAACATGTTTGGATTGAAGTCACCGTTTTTTGTAAGATAGTTAGGTAAAGATCATAAAATTTGGAGCAAAGTCTTCTATACTCAAATAATGCGCCTCATAATCTACTTCTTACCAAAAATTCGGTAGGGTTGATTTACAGCACGATGTTGCCATCCACCCCCGACTTCACCACTTTCTCATTCATTTGATGCAAGAAGTAATCATTTTTCGATAGACTCTCCCAATTTACAAAAGTTTTCATCAAAAGAATTCCCAGCTATTCCAACTTATTTGCATCTGGCAAGTAAAATTTTGCACTTCATTAGCAACTTAGCGCCTGATTACATTCAATTTACCAACATTTGGAACAAAATCCCTCCCTATGGGAAGTCCTTCTCTAGCCACCCATCTCAACAAAAACACTTCAAAAGTGGAGATGAGAGAAGAAAGGTGCTTAATGAAACACTAACACCAAAAATTAATAACGAAATCTTTTGTAAAGGAAAAACTTTTTCCGGTCTCCCTCCACCTGGCCTTTTCATCCTGATGATGTCCCTTAATCCTAAGGATTCAATCAAGCAAAGCTATGAAATTCCATGGAAAAAAGGTGAAATTTCTTCACTTAGTTAGATTAGTCATACTTTTGCCACGAGAAAAACTTGGAGCCTTCCCCCTACCGCCTTCCAATGGGGAATAAAAGAATCCTTAGCTTTGGAACGATGCTAATGAAGACATTATTATGATTTGTTTTTGCCGCCAGTTTTTTGGCAATTAAGATGCCAATGAATGGATCTGTCAGCGAATGAATGCCAAGTAATTTTCAGCAAATCCTAGCAAAGATTCTAACAAAGTTTCCATTTTATTTCATTGGCAAAAGTTAAGGAAGCCAACAGCAGATGGCAATGCCAATGGCAGTGACAGTGACACTGTGGAATTATGCATCATCATTTGGGGAGTAGAAGCTTCAGAAGGCGGAGACCCCAGGCCCAAGTGGCTTCATAAAATCATCTGATTGCACTCATCCAGTCCTCGTCTATGGTAATTAGCTGGCAGATTATTGAAAACGTATTCCAAAGCCATTAGCAATGACCACTGCGCCACCTCTTAAGGGAAGCTGTAAAAAGGGTTACACACACAAATTCTAACAAGTCAGTGAAGCAAATGGCAAAGCTGCTGCTATGCAATCAACCACCACCACAGATGACTGGGAAATCTAATGTGTCATCATTTAAAAGACATTACCAGCAACTTAAAGTTCTTTAAGAGGTAAACGGCGCTACTCGCACTATTCACTCATACCCAACGATGACGATGTTGGATGGATGGATGGTTAATTTGATGCAATCTCATCTCTCAAGGCCTTTTCACTCACATCACGAAACGTAGCCAGAATCAACGACCACAACGCTTCGATGGGGATGGACGCGGAACAAATACTGTCATCTTAACAAACGACAAGACAATTTCAATTGCCTTTAATTACTTTGGAAATTCTGTCCCATTCCATTCATTTGATTTGGTGAAATGCTGTAGCATCCAACAACCGCGAGCATAGGAGGCTGGCAGCAGGTTGCCTTCCTCACACCACCAATGGCACTTGAAAGCGCATAAAAAATTATGTTCGCTTGGACATTTTACCGAAGAATGAGGAATTGAATAAATGCCCACTGAATTTTCTGGCCAAGAATGAGCTATGTCGTTGCTTTTTTCTCTTTTTCAAAAATTTTTAATTGTCATAAAGTGACAAAATGACACTTTATGATTGTGATAAACAACGAAATAATGACACTGATCAAAAACAAATAAATCTTGGCAATTTGCCATAAAATCCGTCGCTGAAATACAGCACATAAAGCTGGGAAATAATCAAGAGCAAGGGTTCCAAAGAGCACTTCCAAAATGGAAATTTACATTGAAATTTCGCTGTTTTTTGTTTTTCTTTGAAAGGTCTACCAAGTAATCAATCTTGTTAAATTCTAATAAATCTTCATGAAAACGTAAATGATTTTTTTTATAGGTATTGCCGGAAGTTCAAAGGCATGATAGGAATTTTGATTAATCCACTTCTGCAATTTTCTAGAAATTTATAGCGGGCGTTGCAGAGAAGAAAATGGTATTGGTTTTTTGAAATCGGAATGGGGAAGGAAATCTGCTGCTAACACGATTTTTTTCTAAAAGCGCCATGTGATTTCTTGCCGTGGAAAGTAACATTAAACTCTTTAAACATGTTTGGTGATAATATCCCTGCTCTGTGTATTCTTCAATGAAGAAGTTCTTCGTCGATTCCTGAGATGAAAATGTATGAGAGAAGACTTTGAAGAAGTTCCTGTGGTGGAAATATCGGAATAGCCAGGGGTTCAATATCTGAATAGCCGGTGGTACCCCCCACGTTTGTCCCTTTTTTACTCAATATAACTGAATCGTTTATCTTGAATAATATACAGAGAACGAGAAAGGGGTTTCCTTTCTGTATGATTAATTTGAAATTAGCAGGTATGAGTAGGTAGCTATGCTCCTAATTTGTTACTACCTCAATGGGGACTATTTTCATATAGCAGCTTTTTAACTCTCTGTGCTACACTCAAAAAAAAGTGAACTCTCTATTTCACTAAAGCCATATTAACTTTATATTAGTTCATAGAATCATTATGTTTGGAAAAAGTTTATTTTAGTCAAATAATTTTTTGCGTATGTTAGTTAAATGAACTAAAAAACGGGAAAAAGTTATACACAAATAAAGCATAAAGATTTCCTAATTTCGTATTTCTTACAAAATAGTTCATTATTTCTTTAAATTTGTAAATTTTACCAAAAATGTGTCCATCATGAACTTCGTATGTCACTAAAGACATTCTTGCAATTTTGAACTCCAAGATTTCTCTTAAAACTACAAAATTTTCTTTAACTACTGAAAAAATTTAGTTATGTCTAATAAATTTTCTTGAATTTGTCGAAAAATATTTACTTATTTTTGCCATATCGGAGTGATGCCAGCGCTTGTAATACCGTTTAGTTAAAATTTTCTAAAAAAGTTTAAAATTTTCTAAAATTAATCGAAAGTTATCTTTCTTGGTGGGTTCACTGTTTTTTCAGTGTACGTTGATATCAATGATAAGATATGTTAAGTCAGTAGAGTTTGTTTTTTTTTTAATTCTTTCCAACTAATGTACTACACTATATGCTAATGTATATACTCACCTCGTTTTTATAAGTTCCATGTTGGGTACTCCAGTTTCATCCATTCATCATTCACAAATGCATTACCCTTTTGGTTTCTTCTACTAAATTCAAAACATTGATTTTGGCTCAATCCATTTCGAAACTCATTACGCACATGTTGAGTGAATATGATGTATTAAACGTTAATCAAAAATAAATGTATTCCTATGAATCGATGATGAAGCCAACTCCTCCGCCTCCTGTCATCCTAAAAATATTCAAATGAACTTTTCATCAGTTGGCGTGCTTAAAAAAAACACCATTTTAATTTTAATTTATTTTCTTCATCACAAAATCAGGTACAAACAACACCCAAGTAAATTAACAACATTTTAAACATAATTAACATATTTGTATATTAAAATCAATTAAATATCAACCCATCACCATCACAACCACCACCAGCACCAATGAAGAAATAAGGGCGATAAACACAAATCAATGAAGACGATTCCAAGAAAATCCATCAATCTTGAGATATTAGTTGGTAAGGTGCTTCATAAACACCACGCCAAAGAAGAGAAGGTGATGATGGCAACGGGGATGATATGCAAACGATTGAAGGCAGTTATGTGCCAAATCAAAATACAAAACTTGAGCCAGCCCCAGCCAACCATCAACAAAAAATATCGAAATTAATGAAAACCAAAAAAAAATCGAATTTTAATAGAAGCTTGCAACAATCACTTGTGTTAAATTACATGCCAAACATACGTTACGATATATTTTGATTAAACTAGAATACATTGAATAAATGAATGACTGATGGAATAAATGCTCTTTTTGATAGGGATTTCAGTGCTGAAATCACCCACACATAGTGTAAATTTTTGATAGTGCTCCCATATTCAATATCGGTCTTACTAATAGCAAAACTTCTTCTATATTAAATTTCAAGAAAATGAATACATATTAATGCAGATTTACAGACATCCGGACAGATATATATATATAGATCTATATATATACTATTCGAATCAGTATATATGTGGTTTTAACTCTTTTTGAAGTATCGCAAATTATTTTATTATTATTTTGAAGTATCGCAATTTATTATCTGGTTGAAAATCTTAGATGAAAGGAATATCTCAACATAAATCCCTTTTCCAGACAATAAAAGAGACATTGTTATATAACGATGGTGTGCGTTTGTGTTTTCTGGTGTTTTTTTTTTTTTAATAAATTCTTATATTTTTTTTGTGGGGGAGTTGTCATCACATCATCCATATATACAATTCACTATTTTCTTGTTTATGCCTTGTTGGAGTTTATTCTAGTTAGGTAATGATGAAAGTTTGATTTTCTTGAGTGTTTTTGTCTTGTCATGTTTTGTGTTGTCGTACATCCAACAAATGAGGCATTTTTACCAAACAAAAGTGATATTCAACATCAACATTACCATTGCCATACTCAAAAATTAATTTCCAGAAGGACCAAAAGTCGGGAAGAGACGACTATATGGCAGCCTAAAGCAAACCTTCTGAATTAGTCTATACCACCACATCACGATGGTATTATTAAGCAGAAGACTTTGAACCGAATTGGAAGATGATTGAGCTCTTAATATTGACATATTTGCCAATAATATACAACTCTGGACCAAGAAGGAGCCACCATGGTGCAATGGTTAGTATGTTCGCCTTGTATTCAAAAGGTAGTGGGTTCAATCTCAGTTTCGACCGTACTCCAAAAAGTGCTTTTCACTGTTTATGTGAGTGGAAAATAAGTTTTGCAATATGTTACCAAAGACATGACTAACTTATAATACCCTTCATGATGTAGAATTTACCAACAGCCAAGACAGACAAATGTCCTTCATGCATGAAAACAGAAAAATTATTTCCGTCCATATGAACAGCTGCTTTCGATTTAAAAAACAAAACACAGGCTGAGATGCTTCGTATATGGCAAAGGATGAAAATTTGGTGGAATCTATGGAAATTTTTGCTTTATTAATAAAATATTTTTGAATGAAAACTCTCATATTGCACAGGAAAACAGCACGGTAGTACTTTTGCAAACTGAGCCAAATTTAGACATTTCTTATATTTGGATCATCGACTATATTTCTCAGGGATGTCTTGAGGCATATTATTCAACCGATCCACTTGAAAAAATTCCTCCATATCGTATAACCTCCACATAAACCGATTTTCTTCAACCTCATGGCCTCTTGTTTATCATTAAATTTGAATACGCTTTGAAACCTCTCAAACTTGCACACTCTGAAAACCGGAACCCTCCCATATGTGGACAGTTGTCTGGGGACGTTTGCTATATTAACATATTTAAATTAATCTCTCATAACTGCAAACCTCCCAAATGTGGACAAAATTTAGGCGACCGTAGATGTCCACCTTTCAGGAGTTTCACTGTTTATAGACAAATATTGTCCTATCATAGTTCTGAGTTAGATACATAGAAGCTCCTACAGAAGTCTCATACTTAATTGTATTTCAGGATGTTCGGTGTATATTAAAACGAGTCCTCTAGAAGTTATGTTATCGCCAAATAAATAAAAAAAATAAAATTTCACTTTAATTGTCTATATAGACAAACACACATGCCAAAACCACACGGTCTGCTACAAAACCAAAGCACCAAAGTGAATGCTTTCATGCAAAATAAAAGAATAATAATCGAAAAAAAAAACTTGGACAATAATAATAATAATAACAATAAAGTGGGGAAGGAGGTAAATGCAAATGGAAATATGGACACATTCAATTCCGTGGGGTATTGTACAACTTATACCGTTTAGTTGCATATAACCATGGAAGAGTTACCTCCTGGATACATATCTAGATCGCTTGACCGAAAGCCTTTTGTTGCTTATTTTGGCGCCATAAACCTAAAAATTATGATGATTGGAAAAAATTGCCTTCCATACGAGTCGTACTCGCTCAATCTATGTGGATTGAGCGAGTACGACTCGTATGGAGGGGAATTGCATCACAGCACCTCCATCACTAACTCTGACCACAGATGGGACCCTCACATCATGATATCTTCAAGTGTTGATTGTCTGGCTTTTTCGCTATATTGAATGTTAGAGGTTGAAATTTTTATGTATAAAACATCAACAACAGAAATATTATTTGCCTTACCATTTCTACTTTGGCCAACACAATCACTCGTCTATAAAATTTCCATTACGTTATACAATTTAATTAATTTGTTTATAAACATTTTCAAATCCAATTATAAAAATCAACAAACAATTAAATAAGATGCTAGACAGTGTTTATAGGCTATTACTGTTTTTTGTGTTGTGGTGTAAATTATTTAAACATATTATTAATCATAAAAGCAACAATGTTTACTATAATGTACAAAGCAGTCGAAGGAAATTGTAAATTAGAAATTAGGGTACATAGACTTAATTGTTAATGAATTAATTTTTAATGAAATTTAAAAATTAAAAAAAAAAGATTTTCTAAATTCGTATTTCTCAAAAAATAGTTCATTATTTCTTCAAATTTGTAAATTTTGCTACAAAAGCGTCCATCGTGAACTTCGTATGTCACTAAAGACATTCTTGCAATTTTGAACTCCAATTTTTTCCTTCAAACTACAAAATTTTCTTTAACAAGTGAAAAAAAATGTACTTATTTTTGTGATATCGGCGTAATGCCATCGCTTTTCTAAGAATATTCAAAATTTTCTGAAATTAATCCAAAGTTTTCTTCCTGGTGGGTTCACGGGTTTTTTCAGTGCATGCAACTTAATTTAGCTTTTACTAAACAAAATTAGTCTTAAGTATTCCCCCATTCGCCTCATTCAAATGTTACGGGGTACAGTGGAACTTTATAAACTGTTCCTAGTTATATGAGGGCAGATTTCAATTAGTGTGTCTTTTTAGAGACCAAAAAAAAATTTTTGTATTCAATCACGATATTAATTGATCCAGTTAATTTTTAATTGAAATGTCTTCAATCACAGAAATGACAGTATCAATCACCAAAGTCAATTTAAAAATTAATTGAGATGTGATTGTTTTTTTTTCAATTAAAAAAATTGCTGAATATTTTTAGTTGAATATTTTTTTTTTTAATTCAATTAAAAATTTAATTGGAAAACTTTTGGTGATTTTTTTTTTTCTGTGTAGAAACAAATCTCAGTGATTTGTATAATTTTTGTTTCATAAACTATACTAAATAGATTACGCTTAATTAAATTATGATTAATATTTGATTTTAAAATCGCCACACCCTCAAAAACTAGCTTCTGTAACATAAACCCCAAACACATTTTGCTTATATATATTTTCAGGATTGGTCCAAACAAGATATTGTTTGTATTGTTCACCTTAGGGCATACATTGGTAGAAAAAATTTTAATGAAATTAAGGCGCCAATTGGTTACATCCATTATTTTACTTGCAGCATACTCTTTTGGTCTCTCTTTCTAAACACATATATGTTTCTAAATTAATATATGTTTGCATCTAAGCATATTATATTTAGCAACATTTTATGTCCCAAACGTAATATGTTCTAAGATATTAACATACATGACCAAACATGTTATGCTAGTTTATGAACATTATATGCTTGCACTTAAAAATATTGTGTTAAAAAAATTTGAGTTCCGCACAAATAAATTTTACACCCAAACATATGAAAACAAGTAAGTAAAATCTAAAGTCGGGCGGGGCCGACTATATTATACCCTTCATCCCTATGTAGGCCATTTTGTGTTACCATCTCAACTACTTCACATTTGCTGCAAGCTATATAAAGGAGACAATTTTTTTACTTCTACAAAATCTTGGAGAAAAAAAATAATTGGAGGAAACTTCCATTGAAAATGGGTCTAAAATGTGTAGCAGTCTACCATATTTCCCCAACTCTGGTGTACGTATATATGGGAGCTATGTTATATATAATCTGAACCGATTTTGACTAAATTTGACATGTATAGTTAGAATAATAATTCTGCTATCTATGCGAAATTTCACGTAAATGGGAGTATAACTTTGGCCCCCTGGTCATATGACTGCAAATCGGACGGAAGATATATATGGGAACCATATCTAAATCTGAACCGATTTCAACCAAATTTGGCACAATTACCGATACTACTTAACGTACTCCTTGTGCGAAATTTGAAGCAAATCACGGCAAAACCCTGGATTTTGAGGCCATATAAGTTCAAATCGGACGAAAGATATGTATGGGAGCTATATCCAAATCTGAATCGATTTTAACAAAATTTGACAAACTTAACGATACTATTAAACGTACCCCGTGTGCAAAATTTGAAGCAAATCACGGCAAAACTCTGGCTTTTGTGGCCATATAAGTTCAAATCGGACGAAAGATATATATGGGAGCTATATCTAAATTTGAACCGATTTCAATCAAATTTACCAACCATTGGTAGAATGTCAATTCTAACCTCTGTGCAAAATTTCACGAAGATCGGTAGTAAACTTTGGCCTCTGTGGTCATATGAGTCTAAATCGGACGAAAGCTATATATGGGAGCTATATCTAAATCTGAACCGATTTAGCTGATATTTTGCAAGTTTTTCGAGACTCATAAAATATTCGGATGTACTGAATTTGAAGAACATCGGTTCATAAACACGCCAATTATGACCAGATCGGGGATAAATATATACGGCAGCTATATCTAAATCTGAACCGATTTTTTCCAAAATTAATAGCGATTGTCTTTGTCCCAAACAACGACCCTATGCCAAATTTGATGACGATCGGACTTAAACTGCGACCTGTACTTTGCGCACAAAAATACATGAACAGACAAACAGACAGACGGACGGACAGACAGACAGACGGACATCGCTAAATCGACTCAGAATTTAATTCTAAGACGATCGGTATACTAAACGATGGGTCTCAGACTTTTCCTTCTTGGCGTTACATACAAATGCACAAACTTATTATACCCTGTACCACAGTAGTGGTGAAGGGTATAAACAGTCTTTTTCGTCGGTGCATGTAGCCAACCATTACCAATAATGATGGTCAAGTTCCTAAAGACTGAACAAAACCAATTTTACATACACATATGTACGCAAACAATTATCTCCAAATGCACTCTCCCCATACAACAAATTTGCAATATTCTGATCCAGTGGTGCCAGTATTACATGGCAATCTCTAAAGGAGACGACTCACATAAACATCCGACTGATTCAAGACAACCTTCATGGTCTAACAACCTAGCAGACGAAATCAAAAGGCATTAATCTCAAACATTTAACAACAGCAGCATCAAGAGTAGATAAAACCTCTTGCTTCAGCTGCCAAACAATTTAAAATGGTGCAGATAATTTCCCAGTTTCCAGCAAACTTGTTTTCCAGAATTCAACAGATACCACAACTTAAAGATACACAATTATCTGCACAGCTAATGACATTACACTCATAGCAGTTCTCTTCGCATAAGTGTAACTCTATTCACAATACTCTTTGGCAATGAGTAGTTTCTCTTGAGTTATTTAAAATGGGAGAGCATGTTGCGTAAGATTGGTATATCATTTTAACAGATTTTCTTTGCTCTTTCATGTTATGATCTTAAATTTAATTTTCTCTTTAGTTTTTCTACAACTTTTCGCTTTATTCATTCATGCTGGATGTTGTTGTTGTTATTTTGAGTCTTTGTGAATTAGTTTGTTGTGTATTTTTTGTCTTCTTTCAATTCGTTTATACCAAATTCCTCTTTGCTCTCAATATGAACATGGAAATATCTTTGCAATGGTAAATAATGGTGGTGGTGGTACTGCTATCAAAGGAAGGCCAAGATCACCAAAAAGAAATGTTTCTTAAGACCCTCCAATATTCGTAGGTAGACGACAATGTGTTCAAATGTTGGCATGTGAGAACATACACGAGCAATTTGAGATAACCTTATGTTGATACTCTTTAAAGTACCTATACCTCTTGACCATCAACTCTCTGGTGGTGTTGGTTCTTGCAATGACTGTTGTTTGATAGATATGAAAGGATATTTTCCATTGACTAGAAGTAATGGAATACAATTTTAGAAATACACCAACGTTTTTGCATAAGATAAAATAAACAAAAATGTCTTTGAACTATAGCAAAATTATTTAATTAATTGGTCTTTAACGACAAAAAGCATCATAGTCTAAAATTTAGACCCAAAAAAGGGGCGCTAAAGCCAACTGAACTTTATTTTAGTTCATGAAGATTAGTTGAGTTTAGTTAGATTTTGCACAATATGAGCAAATGTTCCTTATTTGAATATTTTTTTGCTAACTTTAATGACGTGAACTAAAAACAAGAAAAAAGTTGTATACAAATATAGTGCACAATTTTACTAAAAAATAAATTAGTTCATATTTTACTAAAATGGCAGAAGTTTGCTTAAATTGAGTTCATAAGTCTCTCAAATGAGTAAATTTTACTAAAATCGTACCTGTCTTGAACTTTATACAGCGCTAAAGATATTTTAACAATTTTTAAATCCAATTTTTTCTTTCAACATATGAAATTTTCTTAAACACCAGAAAAAAATTAATTATTTTTAATAAATTTTCTTCAATTTGACAAAAACTATAAACTTACTTTTAACATGTTGCAATTAGAAAACAATTTTAGTTAAAATTTTCTAAATTAAACCTACATTTTCTTCCATGGTGAGTTCACTTTTTTTGGGTGTACAAAAACTATTTAACTTGTTACAATTTTCTTAATTTTGTTTGAATTTTTTTTAATTGGGAAACTGATAGAGATCGGTTACCATGGATCTTGTGTATCCGTTTCAATCCATTTCAATGATATCGTTGTAAATTTAGATAGACGACACGTGAACA
The DNA here is from genome assembly GCF_050003625.1 of Haematobia irritans. Taxonomy (NCBI): domain Eukaryota; kingdom Metazoa; phylum Arthropoda; class Insecta; order Diptera; family Muscidae; genus Haematobia; species Haematobia irritans. The sequence goes on from NC_134400.1 coordinate 1,957,617, forward strand.
CGGTTGCCACAGTTGGTAGAATTCTACCAAAAATTAGAGGTTTTTTACTATTTAGTAGATTGGTAGAATTCTTGATGTTTTGGTAGATTTTGCAAACTATTTCTCTCCAATTTTGTGAAGTAATAAATTTTTAACAATATATAGAAATAAACTTAAATTTTCTTTTCTTTAGAAATAAAATTTTTACAAAATTTTTTATAGAAATAAAATGATGACAAAATTTTGTATAGAAATAAAAATTTAACAAAATTTCCTATAGAAATAACATTTTAACAACATTTTCTGTAGAAATAAAATTTTGACAAAATTTGCTATAGAAATAATATTTTGACAACATTTTCTAAAGAAATAAAATTTGGATAAAATTTTGATAATTTATTTTTTTAAGTTTTGAACTAATTTTCAATAGAAATAAAATTTTTCACATTTACAATTCAAAAGGTATTTATACACCCAAACAACAATAAAACATATCTTTCGAAGATATACTAACCACAAAAATTTAATCAAAAACTTCAAAATATGATTTTTTTAAATTTGGTAGATTTCTGGTAAAATTTTATTCACATCTTGGTAGATTATTTTTGGCAAGAGTGGCAACCGTGCACGTGAATCGCAAAAATGTATCAAATTTTTCCAGATCAATGAGATTTTATAGTCGGTCATCTGCAAATTCAATATAGGATTTACTTAAAGGATACAAAGCCTCATCCATTTAGTTTAGCGTTAAATTGTCGAGTTTATTGTCGGCTTTACTACAAACAAATATAGATCAACAACGAACATTTTGTTGACAATGTCAACTGGAGGCTAAAGGCTATCACTATGAGATGTTTAATTTTCATGCTTCTTGAAGCATTTCACTAAATCTGGCCTACATTGCCACGGTAAATCACCTTTATTTTTATGTGGAGTGTTTTCACACACCTTTTAATTTGCAAACATTGTCATTGTTCCGAAAACGTATACACTTTTTGTATTGTCTCAAAATCACATAAAAGAACCACCAGTTGTAGGATTTCCACGTGCAGACGGACACATAGACAAACAGAGAGATAGACGAATAAGCATAAGCTTTAGATTTTCGCAATCCTTTGCAATAATTTTCGCAACTAAACACCCTAGCATAGACGGTATTCACTTTAATGCCGCCACTTGAATCGCATCACAAAATCCGAGCAAATCCTTTCTGGAACACAACAAAAAAAAGCAATCTCTTCAGAAATGGAGGTGAACACAAAAAAAAAAAACAACGTAAATAAGCGAAACACAATGGTATTTGGATGGATGTGTGAATGGATAGAGGGAGGATATAGAAGCATATGAGCTAGGAAGTGGAAATTTCTAAACGCCCTACGAACAACAGTAGTTGGAGAGGGTATTTTCAAGAGATTATCATTTAGGCACTTTGCTCCATTGAAAATGTCGTAGATTTGCTCTTCCATGAATTAAGATTTTACATGATTTGCACTAAAAAGTCTGCCTATTGTCATTGTCTCCTAGATCTAGATGTAGTCCAGCTTATCTTCAGTATTGTTGTTGGTATTGCTGTTTTATTTTATTTTTTTTTTTTTTCTTTTTTTGTAATGTCACTCAGATGTTGTTAAGTGTTTACTAATACAAGCAGCCACTTGAAAGGACTAAGTCTAGTTGCAGAGAGTGCATGCGAGACTAAGACGCGCCAAACAAAAGGATTGTGTAAATCTGGAGTACCAGATTAGTTTGGAAGGAAACCGACCCTACTAATGACGATTTTCTTAGCACCTTGCCCTTGTATGTAGTGCTATTTTGTAATTACTACAAATATTTTCTCTTCTTGTTTTCTGTTTTTGGTCAAAATATTTAGTCAATATAGCATGAAGAGGTCTTAAGGTTATAATCCAACATACATAACACAGCGGCAGGCAGGTGTTTTTGTTTTTTGGTCTTATGTTAATTTTTATGTCCGTCCCATTGACACTATTGTTCGATTCGATGTGACCGATTATGGCTGAATTTGACAAAAAAAAAATATTACCATCAAATATTGAGAATTTCGTTGATTAATGACAAAGATGACGATGGCTGTAAGCCAACGATCATCACATTTTTGTTTATTTGTTTTTATTCAAATCGACGATCGCATTCAATCCGCCAAACAAAAAAAAAAACATTTGGAAAAATATATTTTTTTCTCTGGTCTTATTTCGACATTAACAGCTTTAGAATGAATTCAGCAAAAGAAAGCCGGAACAAATGGACAACTGCACAATGGGAGGTAGGCGACTCCCTGCAAACTATTGCAAATTAGTACATAAAATTCACGAGGAATCAAAAGACACATAGAAAATGGTTTTAATCAGTTACAGATTTTCGAAACTTCTTCTCATATTCCGCAAATAAAAAAGGTGGGGGTGCAAATGTGGCCATATATTAGATTTTAGTTTTTCGTAATTGTGAATCAATGATTACAATACTCGCCTTACTTATACAAGGATATCGTATGTAATTGAGCTAAAAATAGTTTCGGCCAGCACTCATTGATAAGAGGAGTTCCCCAATTGTGGTATCACAATGGACTAAATCAGAGCTTCTCCTAAGAGCGCCAAAAGATTCCAGGGGATGCAGCGTCACTTTAGGTTGAGCAGGGATTTTATCATCAAATTTGGTAAAACAACACAAATTTGTAAGTTCAACAAAACATCAATAATCGACCACAAGAGAACGTACAAAACATTTCGAAATGTTAATTTATAACCAAAGTGAGAAAAAGAGTTACAAGCAATGTAAAAATTCGTTTTAGGTTTTCCATTATCGCCGTTCACTACCTTTATTTGCAACGGCTAGATTTCTGGCTAAAATATCGGAACTGGTATCCATTATTGTCTTCACACATTAATCTTTGTTAATCATATTATTTATCTTATATAATTTTGTATTTTTTACATTAATTAAATTAAAAACCATTTTTTCTTAATAATTTTTTATGTTTGTTTGGGTGAACAAAATTTGTTTTAAGTTAAATAAGTGGAATACATAGGGGTCGCAATGAAATCGATAAAGTTTTTGGGTGGGCGCAAAGAAATTTGTGTTGGGAAGCTCTGGACTAAATAATCTAAGTTAGCCTTAAATATCGGGCTGACGCTATACCTAACCTAACTTACGCATTTGACTACAACCAAATCTTAAATTTTAGAATTGTTGCATTTTGAGTGAATCAACTTCGGCAATCACATCTTCATTGGAACTGTTACCCAGCGAGCATTTATTTGAGACCTGAGAAATGGATATAGGCACTCCACAGAGTTCACCATTGTTTATTTAATTTTGGATGGGGAACATGTAATATGTTTACCGCAACCGAAAATTATATAACTGATCTCGGTAGGCATTTTATGTTTGGTAAGCAAAAAATTTTTTGCGGCATGGGGAGCATGATTTCCCCACTCAAAAATAACATTTTGCTCTTGAAACATGTTTGAGAGGTTATCATATTCCTTCTCTGCGTGTATGTTATATGTGAGTGGCAACTTTCAGCCGTGAGTATAAATAAAAGTTCACTCACATATGCTCCTATTGTCATACATGATTCACCCATAATATCGAGAAGACATAGCCTACTGGGTATTGTTTTTTTTAGCTTTAAATGATTATATAATCATTTGCATATTTTTATGTTTGGTCAATCCCTCAATCCCTTGTGCAAGATATGAATCAAAACCAAAGAAGATAGCCTAACAAGAGACAACGTCGTGTAGGAAATGTTTAAAAATCAATAAATTACATTAATTATCATAAAACATGAACGAAAATTGTTCAAATCTATAAAATCTAAAGAAATCATTTGGAATCGCCACAAAACCAGGCACAAAACGCATACACACTCAAATCCAATTCTATTATAATCGAAGCGTGTTTCAAATATCGAATATGTTGGATGTCATTAGAGAACTCTGACTAGCATAAATTTTAAATCTCGCTTGGCAATGATACAGTCTCTAGAGAATTCGTTGGCGGTGAGTCTGCCTAAATCGTGCTAGTTCCAAATTATTAAATATTCAATATAATTGTGTGTGATGTTTTATTATTATCATGTTTTTTTCGTTTTGTTTTTGTTTTCGTTTAATTCTTGATTGGTCGATATCTCCGCTTGTTGTTTTGTTAATTTGCCTGGTTTTGATTTCAGTTTTCGTTTGGTGTTTTTTTATGCAAATTTTCACGAAGATTGTTTTATTTGGCAGCGAAACGAAATAAATTAACAATTAATAAATCAATTAGATTCGATAAAGCTGACAAATTAATGTTATGGGCAAAATTTATGATGAGAATAAGCCATAATTTAACGCGTATGGCAAATATTTATATCAATTCAAGAGGGAAGGAGTGTCAGATAAATAATTTCGTCTAAGGGCGAGATTATTTATACCATAATTTTCGTGGGATTCTCATTTTGTCAGAAAATGTATGCATACACTAAACGATCAGCAATGAAAGGCATCTCATAAATGATGTCACATACAGGTGGGCTTAGACTTTAGATTTATGGGAATGACCACAAGATGTGGAGCAATTTTCTGTAATATTTTAGACATTGTTAACTGAGGAAGTACATGGTGATGCAAGATGACCTCGGTATATCACCAATTCAGTTAGATTGACTCAAGTCTTCTCGGCTTGGTTTTGTGTAGATAACAGTATTCAGTAGTATCTAGAAACCTCCTGATTTTTCATACCATTTTATATTCATGGGAAATTCTAACAGATATTTTTTAAGCTGCAACATTTTGGTATTATAGTGAATAAGTACAAAAAGCCATCTATTTTATTTTCTATTCATTAAAAGCATTCCTGCCACAAATCAAACCAATTTCAATTTTCATTCTTAAATATCTAAGGGCAATTCCAAAAGAATTCAATGTATATAAAGGTTGTTGTAAAGCGATTGTGATAACATCCAAAAGGCATTTATCGAAGATTTATGAAGGTGTATCCAAAGATTTCCTTATACATCATTCCATGAAATTACCCAGAGAGTAGAGGTCACTCAATTTCCAGGACTAACCGGGAGTTTTCTCATATGTTGTTTATGGCTATTCACAGCAATAGGACAAAAGAACCTATTATTGATATTTATTCTAGCGATAATAGACAGTAGAAACCAATATTAATAAACTTTATGTTTGTATAATAAACTTCCTCAACATTCGAGAGAGAGAAGGCGACAGAGAGTGGGAGCTATGTGTCCTTATTCTTTTGTATGCGGAAATGAATTGACGATGTTGTCCACCATAAATTATATGGACTTTTTGTCAATGATTTGCCGCCTTTTTTGCCCATCTCATCCCGGTATAAAAGACCATTAACAATAAAAATCTATGAAATCTATTTGGAAACTTCTGAAAAGCAGCCACTCTTTACTACCCTAACGCAAAGACTCTAACAATGAGTGTGTTTATCCTGGGCGAAGGACCGGCCAGAAATTGGACAATAGGCTAAGAGAGAAAATCATAGTGATGGAACAATTGCTGCTTTGTGTTTGCACCCTCTTCTTGGTTTTATACACAAATATGGCCAAATATAAGCGCCTGTTTGTACACTTAAAAAAACCATGCAAAATTGAAAAAGTTACAAAAAAAAGTTACGGTTAGTAAAATTTAACGAAAATCTACTTTTCAAATTTACTTTTAAAATTAAGTCTATAAGTCAAATTTGACTTTCAATTCACACATTCAAATTCCCCTTTCTAGGAATGTGAATCGAAAGTCGAATTTGAAAAAGGCAAAAATCGATTTTTCCAAATTTAGAAAAGTTTGAAATCTAAAGTCAATTTAGTTTACTCCGTCTCCAACATTTGGAAGAGAGAAGCGTTCAAGGAAACAATTGGTTTCCTAGTCAAGGTGTTCCATATTATGATATGTTGATATTTGACCATGCATTGACACCATTACATAGAGGAGGCAATACGAAGATAACAGGTTGGCTAACAAGTCCCCGGTCTAGCAAAGAAAAACAAATTTTTTTTTTTCAAAATAAGTTTTTATTATTCAACATAGTTTCCTTCAAGAGCGATACAACGGTTATAACGACCTTCCAATTTTTTGATACCATTTTGGTAGTACTCCTTCGGTTTTGCCTCAAAATAGGCCTCAAAATTCGGCGATCACCTCTTCATTACAGCCAAATTTTTTCCCTGCGAGCATCCTTTTAAGGTCTGAGAACAAGAAAAAGTCGCTGGGGGCCAGATCTGGAGTATACGGTGGGTGGGGAAGCAATTCGAAGCCCAATACATGAATTTTTGCCATCGTTCTCAATGACTTGTGGCACGGTGGGTTGTCTTGGTGGAACAACACTTTTATCTTCTTCATATGGGGCCGTTTTGCCGCGATTTCGAACTTCAAACGCTCCAATAACGCCATATAATAGTCACTGTTGACAATCGATAAAAATTATTCCATGCGCATCCCAAAAAACAGAGGCCATTTCTTTGCCAGCGGACTTTTGAGTCTTTCCACGCTTCGGAGACGGTTCACCGGTCGCTGTCCACTCAGCCGACTGTCGATTGGACTCAGGAGTGTAGTGATGGAGCCATGTTTCATCCATTGTCACATATCGACGGAAAAACTCGGGTGTATTACGAGTTAACAGCTGCAAACACCGCTCAGAATCATCAACACGTTGTTGTTTTTGGTCAAATGTGAGCTCGCGCGGCACCCATTTTGCACAGAGATTCCGCATATCCAAATATTGATGAATGCTATCTCGATCAACTTCATTTTACGGTCATTCAAAATCATTTTGTGGATTTTTTTGATGTTTTCGTCGGTAACCACCTCTTTCGGGCGTCCACTGCGTTCACCGTCCTCCATGCTCATTTCACCACCCTTGAATTTTGCATACCAATCAATTATTGTTGATTTCTCTGGGGCAGAGTCCGGAAACTCATTATCATTATATAGTTACGCTTTTAATTAAACCATATTCAACTACAATTGACATGTATTCCTTTCAGGGCTATACATCAGTTTAGTTCAAATTCACGTTCACTCTTTTCTAAGTGTACAAATAAATGTTTATACGTATATATGAGTATATGTGTGTGTGTTAAAGTATCTCTAAATGGCCTCTCACACTATCAAAACACTTTCCTCGCAGTCAAATTCAATTTTGTCGTATTTTTTGCTGTTGTTTTTTGTGTTTCTTGTATTTTGATGAACCTTCATGATGAACATTGGTTATCCTGTATGCCTTCATACATCATTCGATGACCGAACCATTATGCTTGCGGGTTTATATGTATGGGTAAACGCTATTCCATATGGATGTGTGTGTATGTTTATACTTAAAGGATCAACATCATTTGTGGTGTTGGATTATGATTGTCACTATTACAAAACCAAAGGGATCAACGGTTTTTCTACGGCAAACAGACTGACAAAAGAGAATTTTTATTACACCAACATCTCTCGGTGTTCGTTGGGTTTTTGTGGCAGTACACTTTTGTATTTTGGGACTTTATAATAATCACGCGGGGTAAGAAAAATAATGAAAACCGAAACCTACGAACAATGTCGTATTGAAAATGCATCTGCTTGGAACATTCAGTGATTGTTGGAATCCCAAAATACTATCCTACCAAGAATACCACGCAAAGAGTGGAGAGAGTTGTCGGAGACTGTAACAGTTAAAGACGAAGATTTATGGTCTTTTAAATAATTAACTCAAGGAACAAAGCGCGACGCACACGGGAGGTGACTGAAGATATGTCACATCATCTGTATGGAAACTGTCACCCATGGCTAGCTGCTGGCAATTGATTGCCAAACAAAAAAGATGTGAAAACAAATGTTTTCTAAACTAAAACAGCACGACAGACAGATTTTAGCTCCTTGCTATGTTCGTTGAGAGAAACAGAAGTCACATGGAAAGTCAAATGTTTTTCGTTTTGAAGTGTATGTTTTTAGGGCAATCGAAGCATATCTCCTCACTGATTCCCCAGTAAAATATGGTGGGGTGGCCATAAACCAAGCAACCATAACAGAGACATTCAAATTTGATACCCAAAATATGAGTACACGAAATCTTTGGGGAGTTGACGCATGATCTTGTTAAGTGATCTTATTACAACAGTACTCGAGAAGTGCCTATTAGGTCTGGTCATTTCTCTGCAGCATCAGTAACCACATTGATTCAGTGGCATGTGATTACGAACTTGGGTATTTGGGCGTTGGACATTTGCAGCTCGCTCTAAAAGGATATGCTTGCTTTAAAGATATTTATGACCAACGCCTCCGGCGTCTCGATTTGAGCACACACAGACTGGCTGCCCTTTGAGACTGTTCGTAAATATCAAACGTTCCGCTTTGATTGTGTTTCACAATAAATTTTAAGTATGAAATTTCCAAAAAATTTCAAATAAGCCATTCCAAATTCGTATCGATAAAACAAATATACTTATGCTCCGTCTAATATCGCCTGTTTATTGAGAATTCCAATAAAAATCCCAGAAGGCGGGTTTCACCGAAATGAAAAGACAGAAGGAAGAAAACGAAATTAATGATGATTTGTGGTCGAATCGAAAACGCACTGACTGACATTTTACAAAAATGAGCCTGGCTTAGCAATTCCATTTATTTAGAGCCCCTGCTGATCTCCCTATCATCTGTTGGATGACTCGTTGGAGGATTAACCATTATTTTGGCTTGTAATTCTTCTACCCCAAACAAATGTCGGCTGACCACACGAGGAAAATGTTGACACGAAAAGTGCTCATAAATTAAATGGCCTGGCAAAGTCATACAATCGCATTGTTAGACATTTAATGGGTGTTGATCCTCCCCCTGTTTTCCCGTCTTTTGTTCTATGGAGTTTGGGTTGTCCTATTTGACTTTCATAATCAAATGATAGATAAAGTAAGCGTGGAATAGACGAGATCCTCTTGGTAATAGCATTTTATCCTTGTTTTGTGTTTGACCATTTGTTAGCCTTTTGTGTTAGAAGTGTTTATTACACATTTGTGTGGTCATTATCCTCGTCCAGGCATGATATCAATGAATGGTATTTTTTTTTGGGGGGGCATACAATTTTTCACCATAAATTGCATATTTAAATAGGAAAATGTCCTAGTCTATAAAGGTGTCATTGTTGTCTACAATAACAGGACTTACTGGGACTCATAAATTTTGGATGATATTAAACAAGGAAAGAGGAAAGTAAACATCTGTTGTGATATTTCTGTCCATTAGACATCACACATTTCGTATGTGATACTTCGAACAGTGTGTCGCGTTTTAAAAGCGTAAACCATTCGCCGCTGCATCAGTGCTGCCGCTACTACTTCAATCGAAGTATTTTGCTTCATTTTTACAAAATTTACTTCGTCACTCCTTCTTCCAAAAATCTGCTTCACTTTTTGTTCTGCTTCAAATTTTTAAATAATTGTTTGTCCTATTCCTTTAATTACGATGAACATAGCGATTTTAATCATTGAATTACTAACCGATGTGGACAAATTTTTGCATAGTTTTTAGAGACCATATGCTTACACCATGTACCAAATTTCAGCCGGATCGGATGAAATTTGGTTCTCTTAGAGGCTCCGCAAGCCAAATCGGGGGATCAGTTTATATGGGGGCTATATGTAATTATGGACCGATGTGGACCAATGTCTGCATGGTTGTTAGAGATCATATGGTGAAACCATGTACCAAATTTCAGCTGGATCGGATGAAATTTGCTTCTCTTAGAGTCCCCGCAAGCCAAATTTGGGGGTCCGTTTATATGGGGGGCTATACGTAAAAGTGGACCGATATGGCCCATTTCCAATACCATCCGACCTAGGTTAGGTTATGTGGCAGCCCGCTTTATCAAGCTCACTTAGACTATTCAGTCCATTGTGATACCACAGTGGTAAACTTCTCTCTTATCACTGAGTGCTGCCCGATTCCATGTTAAGCTCAATGACAAGGGACCTCCTTTTTATAGCCGAGTCCGAACGGCGTTCCACATACCAGTGAAACCACTTAGAGAAGCTTTGAAACCCTCAGAAATGTCACCAGCATTACTGAGGTGGGATAATCCACCGCTGAAAAACTTGTTGGTGTTCGGTCGTAGCAGGAATCGAACCCACGACCTTGTGTATGCAAGGCGGGCTGCTTACCATTGCACCACGGTGGCTCCCATCCGACCTACATCAATAACAACTACTTGTGCCAAGTTTCAAGTCGATAGCTTCTTTCGTTCGGAAGTTAGCGTGATTTCAACAGACGGATGGACGGACATGTTCAGATCAACTCAGAATTTCACCACGACCCAGAATATATATACTTTATGGGGTCTTAGAGCAATATTTCGATGTGTTACAAACGGAATGACAAAATTAATATACCCCCATCCTATGGTGGAGGGTTTTACAAAATGAATTCTATTGTTTTGTTTTCAAAAATGTATGCTACTTCAATTTTATTCAATCTACTCCACTTTTTTCCAAAATCTACTTCACTCAATTTTTCACTAGCGGCAGCACTGCGATGCATCGTGTGAAATTATACCATTTCCCGAAAAGTAGTATATTCCAAAAAGTAGAATTAGGGAAGGTTAGGGAGAAGTATGAAGAGATCAGGGTACAATAAATTTTGTTTGCGTGAATTCAGCTTCCCAAAAATGTTGGTATTATCCAAGTTAAATATCACGATAATTATGGATCCAAACAGGCAAACTAACACGAACAAGGCTGTTTTGATACCACATACAAATAATCTGTGACTTCATTCAAAAAATTAAATGATCCAATTTGTCTAATTCAATCACCGAAATTATAGTATCAATCACCAAAATCCATACAACAAGCCAATTGATCCAATGAATAACTTAATTGGTTCAATTAATTTTGGTGTATGATTTTTGTTTTGTTTAATTGTAATTAATTAATGGAATAATTTTTTTAAGTAATACCCAGCAAAAAAAAGCGTCGCCAAAAAAGTAGTAAAAATGTTCTTTTTGGATCTGGAAGTGGCGCAAAATTGGCGCAGAAGCGATTTTTTATTTAACATGGTCTTGTCATAGGACGGATGTCCATCATTTCTGCAGCCGTTGCACTGAATTTGCATCACCTTTTAAGGTGTGATCCGAATTCAGTGTTTTGGATGTGAATTTAAAAAAAATTGTGATATTTTGCCAAATAAATAATTTTTATAATTGTGTTATGATCTTTAATGCATTATAACGCTTGCTGAATCATTTGACCTCAAATATTTTCAAAAACTCCAAATTTTTTTAGAATTGATTTTGCATTTTTTTTTTCGAAAAACAATTAAATAATTTGTACCATTTTAGTAATTCTAACCCTGTTTTTAACCTATTTGAAACAAAAAACGTTAACGTTACCCATTAAGAATATGATATAAGCCAGTTATAAAAAATTAATTGAAGAACTTTATGTGTAGTTAAAATCAAAAACATCTATGGGAGGACATTTTTGGAAGTACTTTTTTTGCTGGGTACGTTTTCTTTTTATGTAAAGTTCAATGATAAGGGACCTCCTGAAATCATTTTGAGAAAATTTTGAGTGTGAGTAAGAAAGTTTTATAGCATATAAAACTTATCAATCTAAAACAATACAGTAGGACAATTGCATATGATGGTTACTTAAGTTCCGGCCAATCCGGCTTATGGCCATATTTAATTGTCTTCTCTTCAAACCAAACCTACAAATACATTTCCTTAGCATAATAACGGAAATTATCGTAAAACTTTATTATTATCCACTTGGCCATATGATGCAATAGCACAAACCCTACCTCTGCTGCATTGATGGCCATCCTCTGCTAATAATTTCTTTGTACCATTTTTGTTTTCACAATTCATTGATTTTATATTTTAATTGAAAAGTTGTTTTTCATAAAACCAAAATACTAATCGCTTGGTTAAGACAATGCCTAATATCAATTGTCCAAGATTGTGTCTTGGAAACAAAGGCCCATTTTAGCGAAATCGGGTTGGACATTAGTGTTGGCATTAGGCTCTTCGAGGCGACTTATCTTCTTTCAAATCGAGACAATCAAAATCTATTTTTACAAGATGACAAACATTCTTCTACTCTATGGCCACAATTGGCCATTGCCATGGATGATAGTCTATTCCAATTTTATCACGGATATTGTCCGGCTTTTGGTATATTCAAATTGTGTGGTGTTACAAAGAGACACTGTGTGAAAGCGCATGGCGTTTGATCTAATCCCCATTGTCCGTTGGCTGATTATCATTTTCTTTTGCCCCTCTAATGCCGATCGAATATCTTATCATGACCAGATTTTATAGATTTTCGTTGTTACGAAAAGTTAAATATTTTAATTTTTCCTAGATCAATGATTCGGTTGTTAAACGAAGACCATTTTGACAATGACAACGGCATCTTAACTATGTTGTCTTCGAAAATTTATGAATTTGACCCAATTTAAAGAACAATGAAGACCGAAGTAGAGGATTATCTAAATAGGTGTAAAATTCTCTTAATTAAAAAGCCATATTAATAAACCAATGGAAACAAAGGGAAATATTTACACCTGAAAAGGGAAGGTAAAAAATATGTAGAATTGTTTGGTACATAGGAAAACTATTCCATTGTTAAACTGATGCTAAAATTAAGTTTATTGTATAAAATGTATTATGTTTTAGTTCATTTTTAAATAAATTTGCCACAGGCCAATTTTCTTTATTCCAAGTATGCCTCAAAAACTTTATGACCTAAACGTGGGTATACATTTCAATGACCATACAAATAAGTTCAAAGTTAGCTAAAATAGAATAAATTGTTCATACACTTCTAAACAAAAGTTAGAAGATTTAAAATGGTAACGCTTAAATGTTAGATTTCCACCAAATACATTGAAACAATTTAACTAACGTTAGGGAATTCAATAGAATGTTTCTCTAATTTTGCTAGTAAAGGCTTCCATGCTCCAAACTTTACACAGAAAGTAAAAGTAAACTATATTATTGGAAAAATGACCTGAAATGAATCTGATGGGAAAATTTAACTAAATTGTATTCCAAATTTGGAGAATGATTAAATTAAAAATTTAATCCATTTACGAAATGCACCCTTTCGAAAAGCAAAAATGAACTAAAAATAAGGAAAAAATCTTAAGCGCGCCAGATTATTACCATTTTAACCACGCTGTTGTTCATTCTTACTACTTTTGAGAAGTATACGAAAAACTTCTGCTTTAGTTTGTATTAAACTTATTTTTATTTCATTGAAGTTTTACTGGCATTTTTGGGACATTGTTGGAATATACAAATATTTTCGAGCAGTCTGTTTAATTTTATAAAAATTATTTTTTCCTAAATTACCATGATTTGGATCTTATTCAGTTTTACCAACAATGAAACGATTTGCCATACGTTATCAGGTATTCAAAAGCTCATTCTGTTTTAAAAAATACAACTTCCAATTGCAGACATGTTGGTGAAGTTAATCATGATAATGACCGACAATCATCCAAAAATACACTTGATTGACTTTCACAATACTAAACAAACTTCGTCGTTCAACTGATTCCTTGCCAGGAATTCAATATTGTAGACTTCTGAACATTTTTAGTTTTCCACAACTGAAAATAAGTTTTATAGCAATAAGATAATTTTGGATGAATAAAATTAATGAATTTTTTCTATTTTATAAAAATCGTCAAACTTGAACGCATCGCAAACTATAGAGTAGTCTAAGTGAGCCTGAAACTTAATCGGGCTGCCACTTTAACCTAACCTAACCTATAGAGTAGCGAATAGACCATAAAAATAAAAACAAACAAATGAAATATTTAAAATGTCCATCAAATAGCTTTCGCAAAGCCCAATTACTTAAACAATAATGTGTCCACAGAAAGCCTAAACAATTTCTTCTTTCTTTGTAGATGATAAAATTCTCCTTCGTCCCGGGGATAAGAGAAGAGCAGTGGGAGATCAGAAAACCCGGAAGGACCAAGCAAACAAATGACGATAAACACTACAATGGCAAGGAGGACATTTGGCCAAAACAGCATTTGGTGATTTTCAATTCCGTCGGCTATCAGCCTATGGCTATTAACCTTTACGTGCGAAACCATATGGCACCCCGGGGGTTGTCACTTCAGGCGATACCAAAGAGACATTTTATAATTTACGCACTCTTACTAAATCGGTGGCTGCTTACTGCGATGGCGGACAGCCAGACATTTATTACGGCCAGCAAGCCGGCAGTACTTTCGTCTGTCCATTTGTTTTGGTGCCGCCGCACCACAACTACTGCTGTGCACAATTTTGTGTCACTTTGTGTGTATTTTGATGATTTAAGTCCAAGACACATACACACAAGTACACTCAAGGATGGGTCGTTGGAATTTCGTTTTTGTGTTGTGCTCTTCTTCGGTCATGGCAAAATAGCGCAAATTAACGCCACAAATCGATTATTCACGGTTGCTTAGAAATCGAGAAAATAAATGAGCAATGGATGAGAAACCAATGTGGCCAACATCACCACCAATTTCCCTTTGTATATGCGGTTGATGGCGAATTGAAAAGAAGATTACTTTTTATGACTCTTTTCCTGATAACCTGCAGTGTCTGCTAAGAATTCGATATTTTTGGAATAAATGCATCTATGCGGGAACAAACTCGTCAGCACATAGAAAGGATTTGACTTCATATCAATCTGTCACTATCGCCATACGTGTTTTTCCATATGGTATTAGAAACTGTGTTAACCGTCTAATGCCCCAATTTTTTTGCCAGCTGATTAAATTTTCAATGTTAACGACACAAAAGCAAGAGAACTAAGCAAGAAAAATTTATACAGTAAAATTCAGCATATGCTACAAAGCCTATTGAATAGTTTCAAATAAGTTTTCTTTTTATTTTGCCCATTTTTGTTGTCTTAAGGTGTGTTTTACTAAAAGCTTCCTTATTAAAGCTTTTGGGCATTAGAGGGTTAAAGAATTTCAAACTTTACATCTAAAAATCGGCGTTCTTGCAATCGACCAAATGACTCTCACATACATCTATGAAATCCTAAACAGTTTTATGATGAATACGATTACCATTAAGATCAATTGTTCAAATGAAAGAAATTTGGATTTTATAATAAAGCCAAATGAGAGAAATCGGGAAAACCGGAAAACCACGTAATATGATTTCTATCTAAAAGTTTTCAAGAAAATTGTTAGGAAAACATTAGAATTTCAACACGCGTTTGAGATTTAAATCATCTCTAAATGCGTTGAAAGCTTACACTAGTTTTTCTATGGCTTTAGTCTGGAGCGTTTGTTATTATTTTTCTTTTTTTAATGGGTAATATTAAAGAACCAACAAATTAGAGATGAGCACGTGACTGAGGTTAGACCAACAAATTAATGATTTTTTTTTAGCGAATTTCAGTACATGGTGTACCCCTTATGCTTATGCAGGCGATGTTCTACAGAGTAAAGCCAACATTACGGTCACATGGTTCATGGATGTCTTTGAATAGATTTAGTATTAATGCTTTTAAGACGAAAGCTTTACTATTTTCCAGAAGTGATGTGACGGACCCACGGGTATGCTTTAATGGTACCGACTTTCTTAAAACTCATTTAAAAACGAAATTTTGAGACCATTTGAAATTTTGAGGTATATCCTCAAAATTACAATTTTTGTTCTACATGCTGTTAGAACAAGTAAACAAAGAATTAAAATTGAAGTTTTTAGCACTAGGTTTATTTCGGTAGTGAAAGGGTTAAATGTTTGGGGTGATATTGGACGACAAGCTATCTTTACGGCAATTGTACAACACAGATTTGGCCATGTCATGATATGTTAAGGAACGTTTAGCGCATGCTCTTATCATGCCCAATATTTTAAATTGTCTTGAGATTTATTCGGGTACCACTAGAAGGAATATGGAGAAGATACACCTTGCAATCAATAGAGTAGTAAGGTACGTATATTCTCGCAGATTATTTGATCATGTAAGTCCAGATGTTCAACGTTTTCTCAACAGTCATTTTTCTTAGATTCATTCATTCATTCAGATTCATTAGATTTTCGGATACTGATATTATTTTAGTCATATTCCGACTTTTCTCGTAAATTCTTTTGTGTTTTTTCCGCTCAGTAATACCAGTGGTTCAGGCCTTCATGAATGGGTCTTTTGTTGTTAGAGTAGCGCGACTATTTAACGCTTCAACTCTAAGAACTTTCGATGTTTCCTGCTGTACATATCGCAAAAAACTTCTTCAACATTTTACTGATACAATCTTCTAGTAGTATATGTTACTTGTTTCAATGCTGATACTAATTTTTATATAATGAAATATTTCAGCCTACTTTAGCGATAATATTGCTTTAATATTTATAAAATGTTTACCTTTTGTATCTCTATTATTCTTAAAAATTGTTCAATTTGAATTATCTATTGTAATTTTTGGTCAATATTTTTATTATGTATCAATTTACCTTTTAATTTTAAGTCATTATATTATTCATAAAATGTTTATATTATATGTTTTGAACTACATTCTATTGTAATTTATCTTGCATCAGCCTTACGGCTTCAAATTACAAAATTGAGCAAATAAATGAAAATGAAATTACCCTCACCATTGCACTTACTGTCCCGAAACAAATCATAAGCAGAGAAGGAAACATATTTCAAGAGCACGGAAAACATGTAACATTTTTGCCACGAGAAAATAAGATAATTGCGACAAACGTGTTACATGTTCCCCGTGAAAATGTAACATGAGGCTCTTAAAACATGTTTGGGATGATCATATTCCTTCTCATCCACCTAAGCGAAAGAAATTTCGTGAGTCACCACGAGTTCATGCCACGCTCACATCTCTGCAATCATCTAAAAGAGCATCAGCCCAATGCACATGCAACTTTGATTAGGAGGAATAAGAACAAAAGCAAGTCAGTAAAGAAGGCACACTCAGCTAAGTGGTAATAGAGGAGGCAGGCCAAAATGTGGCGGCAAGAAAAAATGAAAAACGTAGAGAACGCGTTTAACAGTCTTTAAATACGCGCCATAGATTTTACCATTTGATAACTAATGCTTCTTGAACTCTTCTTGGATGTTTTCGTTTTTTTATGTATGCACAGCGAATAACAACTGAGGAAAACAAGAAACACTCGTACCCAGGCAGGTATACAATGTTCGTGGTCCAAGTTTTGGGCTTGTAAAAGCGTAATTGCCATAAATGGACTAATCTTGTATCTCAACGTGAATAAGCTGAGCTCGCTGCCTCTGAAAATGCACCAGGAATAAGCAATGAGCGAGCCTGTAAAAAATCCCCAACTACAGCTGCAATATTTGAAGCTGAAAGTCAAGCCATGGGTAATCCGTGTATTCCCAATAGCTGGATAATAAAGCAAGCCAATATGTCAGCAAAGAAGTGGGTGGACCAATGGTCGTAATTAATCAATTTATATATCCTGTGTTACGATACTCGTCCGTCGGTTCCTCGTTTTTTTGTCCGTTTTGTTTGATTTTATTCGGTCCTTAATTTGTTATCTTAGGTGTTATTATGCAATCAATGAATTCTCTATGTTAAATTCTGAAATCTAATTCGATGTTCGAGAACACACTGATAGAAAACAGTAATTGAATTGTTATTAATTATATAGGAAATCTTTAAAAAATAATACATTAATTTACCACATTCACAACTCATTTCATTCATTCATTTCATATAAGTGGGAAATTCATTTTAAATGCAAAATAATTTTAAAACAGTGGTATTTGTAAATACACAAATGCAGCATAAAATTTCACTAAATTCTAAGTTCGCATAAAGTTATCCAAAATTTATTAATTTTGCCAAAACTGTGTCCGTCTTGAAATTTTAACTACATTTTTTTCATCATCGTAGTTTGCAGTAAAAATTAGCTACTATCTGGTGAAACTAATCTACTTTTTCTTTTATTCATTTTTTTGCAGATTAGTTTCGACTTTACCTCTTCCTTATATTTGTACTTTAAATCACTAGAAAATTTAGTCGGGTCAGTGCCCTCTGACAGCAAATATCTAACATAGCAAAAATTGTTTGAATGGGTACTCCACCCTTTAATGTAACTCTTAAAAAAACAGATAAACCATAAAATCCAAATGAAAATTCTGATTCTGTATCCTAATCTTAATCTGATTTCCAAATCTTATTTTTAAGGAATTAAAAACAAAAACAAATGTCGCTTATACAGGATCGTTTTCATTGACTTAAAGAAGATTCCATCAGCTGGCTGTTCCGACAAAGAGAACATGTGGGCATTTTGTGAATTTACGTAAAATTGTCTCATCATGTCATTTCGGAAAAAAACATCCTCCACTATCTATTTTTAGAAAATAATTCTAGATCTCATGATTTCAACATCAAATTAACCAATAACACAACAGCAACAATCCTAACACTTGACAAAGAAACCCCTTTACATCAATCGATACATACCTTTGGGATCTTCAACAGGAAGATCCTTTCTTCAATCTAGGTAGATAATGATCACCAATCAACTCAACTGATTTTTCTTCTTTGTAGAATTGGGTTTTGTTTTACCTTTCCGAAGAATTAGAAATGTGCCTGGGCATTTTTGTTATTTTAGGATAGAGAAATGACAACGTGATGAAGGTTGCATGGGCGAAAAGTTCCTCGTATTCCCCCTCCCCAATCGCTTAACTAAAGAACTCGAATGCATTGGGATACGCATTTGTTCTCATGCCAGGGGGACCCACTAAGATCAAATATTTAAATTTCAACTCATTATACGACCATTTTGTCCCTTTAAATATTTTCGGCTAGATTCCTGATGGTCTAGTAACACTTTCAAGTTAAAAAGAATTTGACTACTGGATTTGAATGGAATGCTAGCACAGCAGTAATATGTGGAGAAGAAATACTTTCCTCACAGATGTTTTGTAACATCTGGCTCGGTTAGCTACTTTTGTTAATAATTTTTTTAATAAATTTCAGGGACTGAAATTAACACCTGCTTTAGATACACATAGATGAGTATTGATTGGTCCTTTTTCAGGAAAAGTCATAAAAAGAGCACCTAAAAAAAAAGTGAACCCACCGTGGAAGAAAATGTAGGTTTATTTTAGAAAATTTTAACTAAAATAGTTTTCTAACTGCAACATGTTACAAATAAGTTTAATACTTTTTGTCGAATTGAAGAAAATTTTTTATGAATAAGTAATTTTTGTCTGTTGTTTACGAAAATTTCATATGTTGAAAGAAAAAATTGGATTTAAAAATTGTTAAAAATTGTTGTTAGCGCTGTACGAAGTTCGAGACAGGTACAATTTTAGTAAAATTTACTTATTTGAGAGACTTATGAACTCAATTTAAGCAAACTTCGGCCATTTTAGGAAAATATGAACTATTTTATTTTTTAGTAAAATTGTGCACTATATTTGTATACAACTTTTTTTCTTATTTTTAGTTCACGTCATTAAAGTTAGCAAAAAATTATTCAAATAAGGAACATTTACTCATATTGTGCAAAATTTAACTAAAATCAACTAATCTTCATGAACTAAAATAAAGTTTAGTTGGCATTAGAGACCCTTTTTTCTGGGTGAGATACAATCGTTGAGTACATTCTCGTAAAAGATCGATGTAGAAATTGATGCTGGATCAGACCCAAATTAAATTAATGTGCATGTGCAGAATGGACCCCCAGGAAAAAAACAACAAAATTTTTTAGTTCATTAAAATTAGTTAATTTTAGTTTAATTTTGCCAAATGAGAGAAAATTTTTCATATATTAAGAAGTTTTTGGTTACTTTAATGACGTGAATTAAAACTGGGGGAAAAAAAGTTTTATAAAAATGAAGTACACAATTTTACTAAATACGAAAATAGTTCGTAATTCATAGTAATTACTAAAATATTTTGGTTCAAATTTTCTAATATAAACCTACATTTTCTTCATGATGGGTTCACTTCTTTGTGGATGAAGGTTCTCTAGACAATCGTCAATTCAAAATATTGTGCGAGTCATATTTTGTACAGAATTATGGTCACGATAAAGCTTTCAGCGCGATAACAAAGTGTAGACCAAGGAAAGTTTTAAATAGTGGGCTGCAGGAGGATGCAGAACTCCCAAGAAGACGAAGACTGTCCCATCCATAGGAAAGGTAATGGCGACTGTGGAAATCGCGACGTGTGGCGAATTACTCGATTCATTGTACAGTGAATTGTAGTACAAGCTGTCCCAACTTGGCAAAGAATTATTGAGATTCACCAACGGTTAAATTAGGTATAGTGGCAGTACGATATTTCAGGCACTCATAGACAATGTGATCCATTGTGATTCCCCAACGGGGAACTTTTCTCTTTCGCCATAAGTTAGGTTAGGTATAGTGACAGCCCGATATTTCAGGCTCACTTAGACTATTCAATCCATTGTGATACCACAGTGGTGAACTTCTCTCTTATAACTGAGTGCTGCCCGATTCTATGTTAAGCTCAATGACAAGGGACCTCCTTTTTATAGCCGAGTCCGAACGGCAGTGAAACCACTTAGAGAAGCTTTCGCCATAACAGCGAACCAGGCCGCAGCTCCAGTTTTGCCAATTAAACTGCTGCATCATTTAACGTGTTCTCCTGATTTGATCCAGTGTGCCATTTTTTGTATACAAACTTCAAAAGTCACTCGCTTGTCACAAATACCAGTCGTATGAGCCGGTCAACGCCGACGCAGAGGTCGATTTTTCCTGGCACATTAAAAATATTGGAGCATCACCAATTGTAACCATTATAAGTTATATTTCTCTTCCCAAATTTGTTGTTCTTGTTTTATAGGACAAGTAGTAATCGACATATTTTCGTAACTCAAATATAATAAAAAAGTCATTAGACTATTATTATATTATTTTTTTTTTGTTTGCATTTAATTAAAGGCTATTTTCCTTCCTTCGAAGAAGACAAGTTTAATAAAACAAATTACAGTAAGTTTATTAAAAGTTATTTAAGAACTAAAATTAAAATGTGCCCATCACCCCCGAAGTATACCTATTACCTCAGATTTCTCTACTAACATAGATCATTTTTAATATAGAATTTCAATTGCAGCGTAAATTCGTAAAATTTGCTCTTATTTCTTTGAACTTCTGTTTGCCTTTGCCGTCATACGAATCGAGATGTAAGCTTATTCATCTACCTATACTCATTAATCGCAGACATATTCAGGCTCGATGATCTCGATTTTAGTTATAATTTACAAAGATTTAAAAATATTTTAGATGTTATTTATTTTTAGCCAGTAGTCTGAAAGGATGTACTATTCCATAGACGAAATGAATAAATAAATAAATATTCTGATTTACCAGTAAATACTATGTTAGAAGTAAATACATTAATCCCTCTCCTACATTTTTGGGGAAACAAAGCAAGCGTTTGTGGTATCATTTGTTTATCCTATTATTATGATCTCTTTTAAGGGCTGTCACAGGCCTTTTCCACCCTTTAGACCGACCAATTGATACAAATTGGCCCAGGGTTTTTTTTCTCATTTTTTTTAAATGATCAACCCCTGATTGGTGTTATCGAAATTAAAAGTTGCGGTGAAAACGAAAAATAATATTATTGTTGTTAAATAAAATGAAAAAAGAAACGGTCACGCAGAAAAAATTTGAATTCATTATGTATTAAGGTGGGTATTAAGTTCGAGTTTAGCCGCTAAAATCGAAAATAAATCAGTAAAAACAATATAAATGTATACCTCTTGGATAAAAAATTTATTAAAACTTGATGGGAAATACCCCAAAGAAACTTTTCACAACGTTTATATTCTTTATAATGGATTATTAGAGAAAAGTAATCGTGCAAAAATTGTGATTTTAGCGGCTAAACTCGAACTAATATCCACCTTTACCTTCAAAAAAAGGGAATACTAACAGGGTATTATAAGTTAGTGCATATGTTTGGAACGCCCAGAAGGAGATGAGGTAGACACATTAAAATTTTGAAAAAAAACAAATTCTATAGATATACAATTTTGAAAAAATTTTGCCAAAATTTTCTATAGAAATAAAATTTTGACAAAATGTTCTATAGAAATAAAATGTTGACAAAATTTTCTATAGAAATAAAATGTTGACAAAATTTTCTATAGAAATAAAATTTTGACAAAATTTTTTATACAAATACAATTTTGACAAAATTTCCTATAGAAATAAAATTTTGGCAAAATTTTCTATAGAAATAAAATGTTGACAAAATTTTCTGTAGAAATAAAATTTTGACAAAAATTTCTATAGAAATAAAATTTTGACAAAATTTTCTATAGAAATAAAATTTTGACAAAATTTTCTATAGAAATAAAATGTTGACAAAATTTTCTATAGAAATATAATTTTGACAAAATTTTCTATAGAAATAAAATTTTGACAAATATTTCTATAGAAATAAAATTTTGACAAAATTTTCTATAGAAATAAAATTTTGACAAAATGTTCTATAGAAATACAATTTTGACAAAGTTTTCTATAGAAATACAATTTTGACAAAATTTTCTATAGAAATACAATTTTGACAAAATTTTTTATAGAAATACAACTGTGACAAAATGTTCTTTAGAAATAAAATTTTGACAAAATTTCCCATAGAAAAAAATTTTGACAAAATGTTCTATAGAAATAAAATTTTGACAAAAATTTCTATAGAAATACAATTTTGACAAAATTTTCTATAGAAATAAAATTTTGCCAAAATTTTCTATAGAAATAAAATTTTGACAAAATTTTCTATAGAAATAAAATTTTGACAAGTTTTTCTATAGAAATAAAATTTTGTTGTTTTTTATTGCAGCTTAAAACCATACATTGACTAAACTACAAGTGTAGCTTAACCAACAGAGGAAAATAATGTTTGTCAAATTTATTTGGGCAAAGCCCTATAGACTGCAAGATGGTTAAAAATAAAATTTTGACAAAATTTTCTATAGAAATAAAATTTTGACAAAATTTTCTATAGAAATAAAATTTTGACAAAATTGTCTATCGAAATAAAATTTTGACAAAATTGTCTATAGAAGTAAAATTTTGACAAAATTTTCTATAGAAATAAAATTTTGACAAAATTTTTGATATAGGCCAGAAACCTTATTGATTTTGGAAGAAATCGGTTCAGATTTAGTTATAGCTCCCATATATATGTTCTTCCGAATTGGGCTACTATAGCCAAAATACCCTTGTAAAATCGCCACTGCTAAGTCGACAAGTTGTAAAAATGGGTCAAAATCAAATTACATATCTATCGACCTATAAACCATAAATGCACCAATGGCTTTATATTTATTTATATTTTTTCCCATATTTTTTTACCAACGTTGTTCTTCGCTAATTCCCTGGATTAGCCGATTTAAATTTTAACCCTCTAATGCCCAACCCCGCCTTTAGGCGGGTTTCGTTAAATGAGGAACCATTTAGTAAAACACATCTTAAGCCAACAAAAAAAAATGGGTAAAATAAAAAGAAAACTTAGTCAAAACTGTTCAAGAGGTTTTGCAGCATATACTGAATTTTACCGTATAAATTTTTCTTGTGGTGTTTTCTCGATTTTGTATCGTTAACTGTGAATAATTAATCAGCTGGCAAAAAATTGGGGCATTAGAGGGTTAAGTCAAGAGACTTTTTGTACGATGTTAAACGAGGACGTATTTTTGGTAAAATTTGTAAAATTTAGGAGATTCTGAACTATTTCGTTTCTGTAAATGTTTTCGCTTTTTTTAGTTCATTTAATCAATGTGCACAAAAAATTATTGAAGTGGAGGAACTTTCTAATATTGGGGGAAATTTTAACTACAACATAGTAAAACATGAAATTACAATAAACTTAAATTGGTTTTATTATCCCCTTGTTAAGTGTAGACGATTAATATGATTATGAACCTTTATTGATCAAATGAATAAATATTTATTGTAAATTTTTTAGGATATCGACGGCCTTAAATCAATTTCCTTATGCCCACTTCCAAGTTGCTCGGATATATTAGTAAAATAAGTTTCTGCCTCAGTTTCCGTTTGTGTTACAATATGAAGAAATCTATCATAATTAAATGAACGAATCTAGGAAAAACTCCACTTTGCTTTTGCATATGACAGATGGCATTTTTCCCGGCTTCAAAATGATTTGGCAATTGAATTAGCTTTTTCTAACAATAACAAAAAAAACTTTATCCCTTTGGGTTAAAAATAGGCGATGAAGATGATTCACTGATTCGCAGAAAGAATAAAGAGACCAAACCCGTTGCCAGCTGTTAATATTTGCTTCAATCCAACAGTACGATTGCAATTAGAATCGCTGAAATTAGATCAACCCCTCCAAAAACACGGCACACAAACACAGACAAAAAGCAAAATCATAACGGGGATGCTCTTTTGTTTTTCTAAATTAATCATTTCGTAAACAATGTGACCTTGTTATGAAAAAAAAGGTTCCTCGCCTTACAATTGGTGGTGTATCCTATCTGCTCTCACTTTATGTGCACTCCTTTCTCAATTAGTTTCAGTTTCGTATTTACCAAACATAAATTCAAACATTGCGGAAATGCAATTGACGTCCTTTGTTGGACGTTTTATTGGCTTGGAAGTAAAGACTCCCTTCGCATGATGATAACGAATCAGATTTAGTTTCATTATCGTTTCCATTATTATTGCTATTCTCCTCCATGTGTTTACGCATATATTTTTTGGTTAAACAAGTCTGCCAAATGCCTTTGTTTAGAATTTTCATCAATATAGGTTAATTTATGCAAAGTTGCGGTTGTCAAAAACAAGAAAGTGTCAAGCCTGATTGATGTTTGGATTACTTGTATTTTCTTGGAGTGGCATAGGATTTTATTAGCCCTTTAAAACTGGGACTCCCATTCATCAGTTTTGGAAGGGCTTCAACAACAACAACGAAAAAAAGTGTAAAATGCAAATCACTTTCAATGGCATGCACCATTTTTGGTCTATGAGAATTTGGACATGTGTGAAAGGTACATCTAAATTTGAAGTGCTTTTATATGGCATAGATTATTGAGATAATACATTTTTTTAATAAAACTCTTCCCAGCTACGGAAAAGCTTCAGAAATATCGAAATATCACCAGCATTGCATGCTGAAAGTTTTTGCAGTCCTAACATGAATTTCACGAAATGTTTATAATTTCATCCCGATTCATTTTTTATGAAATTTAGTAACACTTACCATTTTAAGAAAATACATTTCTATGCTAAATTGTAAATCCTTAGCGGAATGCTGCAATATTGGATCGTAACATAAGTAATAAGTACTCACAGTTCTTGAGAAAAACCAATAATCAAAGACATAATCAATACTGCAGATTGTTAATGGCATCGATAACACTTTTATCGATATTTTATTTACCTCCGACAATTCTTATCAGTGATGCCAACTCCCGAAGTACAAAAAGCACCAAAAATATATTATAAATTCTAATATACCAGTTCCCACCATAAAAACTACTTCAATTAGCTAAAATTTAAAATTCAATGTACTACTAAAAAACTTACAATAATGTACGAAAGCTGTAGGCATTGTACGACATCTATACGGTTCACATTTGTTTTCTCTCCAGAATAGAACTTTGCGTCCTCTTGTATATCCTACTCTCGCTGTTCAGCAATGAATTTTTGCAATGAGTGAAAGATTGGAACCATATTCACTAGAGTCCCCTGTTGTTAATTTTCTACAACGCAAGTAAGACATCTTTAGGAATTTTACATTTTTGACATAAGGCAAAGCGAAGACATGAACATTAAAATTTTTGTACTTAGATTGCGTACAATAACCAATAGATGTCGTTGTTGAAAATACGTTGGAAAATGTTTTTTTGAACTTGCATTCAATTTCTGTTCTTTCATAACTTGAAATCCGATCTGAGATGTTGGAAATATTATATGATCTCACCTATCAAATTTCTAGAAAATAAGATGAAACTGATATTTTGTATAATGATTTTATATTTTTTTACTTTTTTTCATTGTTTACTTCTTGCACAAAAATATATATTTTTAGTACAGTCATTTATAAGATTTTAAATCTTTTTGTACTAAAATGACACAGATAAATAAATAAAATAACCCAATTTCTTAAGTATTTGAAGTATTTCTGTAAATTGAAAACTACCGGCTAATTTTATTCATTTCATGACTGTCTTGGTCGATTTTAACGTACCCGTTGGAATGGATCCCACAATATTAAATATATATGGATCTATATATACATATTTTTTTTTTTAATTTTGAAAGTAAAATATTCAAATTTCAAAGACCGCCACAAAATGATTTTCCTTTCAAAATCCCAAGCAAACTAAGGAGGAATAAAAAAAATTGGCTCTACAATTTGTATACAAAATGTATGTTTTATGTTTCCGTTTATTGTATATGTTATATAATAATTTAATATATTATTATAATAATATAATAAATGTAATGTAAGGGCTTGTTGTTGTTTTGTTTTTTTTTATTGTTTATATATAAGTTAAATAAATTACAAATACTTCACTAGTAACATGTAAAACGGAGTTGGATTTCTTGGTTTTCTGCGTTTTGAGGAAGGGTTTCACTACAAAAGTTTAACAATGATGTAAAGATTACCGTTTTTTTTAACTTCTTGTTTTGTATATTGCTTTTGTTCTTATTTGTTTAGTTTTTTATAAAGGACATATAGTGCATACATTTCATGGATTTCTGTTGTGTTTTTAAAAAACGCACGAATAAAAAACGAAAAAAATCTTTCTTTAATTTCCCTAAAAAATTTCATTTGGTTTTTGCTTGATAGATGTTGAACTACTTATGCGTAAGAACACTATAATTTGGGGGTAAACAGAGGAGGAAAGAATCAAGAATAGTTTCCAGCCAAAAGACACATGCGTATTTTTGATTTTCCTTCGTTTTGCTTTCCTCTAGCTCTCTCTCAATTTTAGATGGCTTTGTTTCTATTTGACTGTGGGACATTTTCAATGCATATACGGGGAAAATGTATAGGGATATTATTAAGTGTCGTCACATTTGTGGTCAAATTTTAATACTTAATAAATGCTGCAAAAGCTTTAGTTGCTTGTTATTGTTATTCGTTCTTTTTTGTGGGTCTATTCTGTTTGCAAAAATGAATTCTAAAGAAGAAGTGATGGAGGTGGATCTGCGATTTTTATAGTATCTGAGACTTTGTGTAACCATCATATTTATGAGTGAACGACTTCCACATAATTAGCGGGATATAGCCCAACACGGCCATTCATGCGTCCCTTGCACCAGCCTTGTTCATCTTCATCTTCCAGTTTTTCAAAAATATCGCCTTCAAGGGTAATACAAGAATGTAGGTGTCCTTCTGAAGAAAATACACAAAACACATACCTTGTTTAAATGTTAGTTCATCACTTTCAGCGCCATCATAATCATAAAGGGCTTTTACGGGAACTCCAGGCTCCCCGTTATCAACCAGAACATTATCTCCTTCGTCCCATTCTTCCTCCTCTTCGAAGGGATTGGCATCGGTTGAATTCGATTTATTGCCATTGCTGCTGCCATTGTCATTTGAAAACAAGCAAAAGGTAATACGTAAACGATTTGTAAACGATACCTCCAGTGGTGGCTGATGTTGTAATTAATTTCAATAATACTTACGTTACGCTCGAATTGCGAGCATGTGTTGTTTTATTTGTTGCTGCCGCATTTGCCGTTGTTGTTGTGGGCGAGGTAGCTGTAGAGGAAGAATCTTGCTTGCCAGTTGCTTTCGCTGCTGACGAATTGGTAGACTTTTTCAAACTAGATGTACCCGAGTACTCCTAAGCGCAACAAAGAGTTGTTTTAAAGTGTGCATGGCTAGGCTTAGTATAGTACTCACATGTAAATCTTCATTGACCGGCCTTTGGTTAATAAGGGTTATAGGCGCCGCTGGTAAAGCCTCTTTCGATTTGCTACCCTTGGCTATATCTCTAAATTCTTCCGTGTATTCCTAAACAAAGGCATCATATTAAATAATCTGTGAATGGCTGAGAATACATTTTCTTTTACTCACAACGAATGCGGGCCAATTCATAGCCATGTTTACCCCATGATTATTCGACCACCATTTCAAATCTTTCTGGTTATCTGCATTGTTAATGGTATGATAGAACTCTTCATAGATTTGTGGCAAACTATACGAAAAGTTTTCGATAAGCATTCAACGATTGAGGGATATTCTTATCAACTTACCTTGGGACCTTTGTAAGATCCAAAACTGCATGTAGATTGAATAGTACTTCTTTGAAGAACATCAATCGGGTCTTTTCCATGGCTTGGCACTTTTCAAAAACTGAAGTCATATCTTCTATGTACACAGAATTATATTTGGTTATCTCTGCAATTGCCTGTTCATATTTCTCTCGACACTTTTGCACTTGATCTTTAGTCTTTTGAACACGATCGTGCATTTTCTTCACCTATGGGGAGAAAAAAGATTAAGTAGAATCAAACAAATTGCGAAGACAATGTATTTAGTCAAGCAACGAATTATCTTTTTGTAAAATGGCCTTCCACCATACGACAAGCACATACTCATGAGATAAGAGTTAATTACCTGATCGGGTGACAATGAACTATCTGCGGTAGCATTGCGTTCTTGATTTGTGGCACTTTTTTCTGTTTTGCAAGCAGCATGATACTCTGCTTTGGCCTTTTCTACTTTAGCCAACAACTTTGCCCATGTCTTTTGGGCCTTTTTAAAAAGGTCCTCCATATCTTTGCGTTCCTTGATCTGCATCAGTGTGTGATGATAATTATCCTTTTGCCACGATTTGATTTGGGAACTAACATCACTACAAAGGTTTTCTTTAATTTTCATATGAACATCGGAAATGCGTTCTGACTCTGTGAGAACACCTTTCCAAGCAGCCTCTGTTGTCCCATATTCCGGTCCTGAAAGATTAGAAAACACCCAAAATCATAATACACACATTAGGAATTTGTCATTTCCATCGTTGAGTCATTTCAAAGAAAAAAACTAAAAGCAAAAACAAAATAAAAAATAGAACAATAGAGCACCTTAATTCCTTAATGACGGCAAAAGCTACTCTGTGGTTGCTTTCTTCAACAGAAAAATAGCAGATTTGCATTTTCTAATATTCTTTCTGGGTATCATTGATTTTTGAAGCCTTTTCCATGTAAACACAGGCAGTGCACAATGCACAGCAAAAATAGGTAAAATGATAGAAGGAGATGGAACAGCACCAAAGGCATATTCGCAAATACGCGTTTGTTTTTCACACCCTCCCCCCAACCCTTTAAATGGTAATGAAGCCTTTTCTAATGTTTTCATCTAAAGAATTTCAAGTTGATTTTCCTGGCCGGAGCCGAATAAGAAATTCGGACAAACGGCAAAATCATATCTTTGTAAGATATGGTGTCATTAAAATGTTAAAATTTCTGTGAGCCGATAAGGGACATTTTTATATGGCATGGGATATTTTTTGGTTACTGTATGTAGTTAATGTATGTAGCTTTTTAAAACACTTAACGAAATGTCTATAGGGTAGTCGATTTATGTTTGGGGATGGTATACATGTAGGTTAGGTTAGGTTAGGTTAGGTTATGTGGCTGCCCGATGTATCAGGCTCACTTAGACCATTCAGTCCATTGTGATACCACAGCGGTGAACTTCTCTCTTATCACTGAGTGCTGCCCGATTCCATGTTAAGCTCAATGACAAGGGACCTCCTTTTTATAGCCGAGTCCGAACGGCGTTCCACATTCCAGTGAAACCACTTAGAGAAGCTTTGAAACCCTCAGAAATGTCACCAGCATTACTGAGGTGGGATAATCCACCGCTGAAAAACATTTTGGTGTTCGGTCGTAGCAGGAATCGAACCCACGACCTTGTGTATGCAAGGCGGGCATGCTAACCATTGCACCACGGTGGCTCCCATGGTATACATGTAGGGCGCCCGACTTTACATGATCGGATATCGATATTCGGATTGACCAGTAATAGTCATCTACTAACTTGATAAACGAGCAAACAAAAGAAGCGAAACAATATTAAATATAGTTGCTGTAGTTCAATTACTGACGACTCTACAGTGCTATATAACTTAACCTTTAACTTAGCTCGAAACCATCACATCCCATTCTACGGTGGATGTTATAATATGTGGAAACATGGGATTTTCTATAAGTATTTGGAAAGGAAATTGAAAATTTAATACGTTTCTATTTACAATCATTAGTTCATACCACTACCATTTTTAGACGTTTTTGCTTTTCTACAGTGTCATGTATAAATAACAACATGGTATATTCGGTGGTTCGCCTATTCAATCAAAAAAAAATCGGCAGAACGTTAATATTGCCGTAGCAGATATATTCAACAACTTGTGCAAAATCAATTGTTTTGTTGAATGAAAGAATTTTCGATATGAGGGGTGAGTAGAGGGTTAAACCAGAAAAAGTCTCCTGAACTTTAGGCTAATATCAATACTGCTCATGTTTACAGGTTTGCAAATCATAATAGTAAGTCTGAGTGTTTCTGGCCATATCACCGACTGCACCGTATAAAAGCTATTGATATTCATGCAATAGCTTGTTGCGTTGCTTTGCCATCCATGTAAATACATGCTGACTATTATAGCTATTAATATGACGCAACAATAATGATGCCATTTCAATAATCAAAGTACAAATATTTATGAGTTGCAGTCACACATTTATTAATAAATCTATCGACGAACATTCAATTGTATTCCATGTCCAGAGATGTTATTACTGATTAAATTGCAAGCAGTTTGATGAATGAGTTGGAAGTGACCAAGAGCAAAAACAAACACATATGGAATTCATATTCGGAATTTTTATACAAAATTTTTGTTAAGCGGTGACGCTAATATATTCTCTCCTAGGTTGCTCACGATCTATATGTAAAACTAAAAGAGCACTCTCAAAGGAGAATATAGATATGAAGTAAACCTCATTTGATAGGAGAGTGGTGTGGTTGTGTTTTCAACCAAATGTGAACACAGCGGTAAGCACGAGCGAGAAGATGATAATGATGACAAGAATTGTTGATTAACTATCAACAACTAAAGAATGCCTAATTCCAAAATAACTTCGATTTCACTCAATACCATTTTATATCATCACCACATACATACATACATACTCGAATATATATGAGAGTCAAGAACATTCATAATGAATATAAAAAGAATGTGGTCAATTTTAAAATAGTAGGTGATGATGGCTTATTGGTAAAATACTCGCAAATGGGTATAGGTATACACACTCACACACGGCCATACACTTTCATATACTAGTATATAATAGGAAGAACATAACTTAAGTAACAGTTGTGAGCTTTCCATATTTATTTACCTTTTTCTATGAGTTCTCCCCATTTTTTGGACCATGCACGTAGACTTTTCGCATACGACTTTTCTATATCAGCTCTTTCCTGTATTAGTTGCTGCAAATCATTGCAAAGTCTGAAAAAGACCAGATATTGTTTATAGGAGAATGTCAACATGTTCATTGAATTCGTTGCTTTACTTACTTATAACCATCCTCTATACGTTTGGTTGTACGTTTGTAATTGCCGGGTTCCCAAAATGATTCACTGCCAGCTTCTAATAGTTGATCATCGCTGTGGTGCGACATTTTCTAAAAAGAAAAAAAAACAAATAATAAAAGAACTAACATAATTATCCTAAATCTGAATGTAGGGAACGTATGTGCAGCTCATCTACGCGAACATCATAATGAAAAATTATTTAGGAAACAATAATACCGATTTAGCGAAACCATGCCTTATGGATATCAATTCTATTCTGTCACAAACGTTCATACAACGTTCGTACAATATCTTCTGGGAGCACATTTTCTTTACAATGAGTCCGCTTCAATTAGAAGAATCCGAACAGAGATTATCATAGTATTTGACATCACATATAGAAACGATTTTAAAAGATAGTATGCAGAAATTTCGCCAGTTGCAAAAATAGAACCGTGGCCGTGCGTTTCCACAGACTAGGTGGTACTAGGTACTGTATCATTGTTAAAAATATAAGAACTTTGAAAATATCCTGTGTTGTCTATATGATATATGGGTCGAAAGAAATGATTATGGAATAACACATGCTAATGGAATACTCTTCACCTAATATTCTTCTATGATCTCCAAGGTATTGGTATCGGCATATAAAATTTTAAAACGTTTAATTCCCCTGTTGCACTTATCTCTGGGAGTGTTGCCTTCGATTCAGTTCTCTCTCGCAGGCATATATATATTCTCTCCGTAAATAATCTCTAATTAAAATGAAGTAATCCTTATCGAAAGGAGATTGGAGATTGCGATCCCCCCATACCAAATCACATTAGACTTTAATATTTAATTAACTTTACAATGACACCGACGTAAACTAAACGATTAAATAAAATCAACACTAGACCAGTTTTCAGTTTGCCTATCTTTGTAGCTCTATGTATTGTGATTTGGGGCAAAAATATCTTATAGATACGCTGCTGCTATCTTGTACATGAGCAATATAAATATTTGCAAGCAATGATGATGACTGACGTACTCACTGACTGGCGCTAACTTGCACCTCAGAATATAAGTTTTAATCATTTTTGAAAATGAGAGATTTGGCTTTTTCTTCCTGCCCCCTTCTTGGAAACAGAGACGACACTTACATAATATTCGTAGTATTATCTTACTGGTGTTGCTTTTGTGAATTTACAATTCCGATAGCCGTAGTTGATTGTGGTGTTTGGTATTTTATTTTCTTGTCACCACCACCAGCCGGGTCACCACGAAGCTATGACAAATTTCCAATTTGAATAACAATCAACAAATCGAATTGAATGAAAATACACACTCACGCACTTTGACGATTTTCGATTTGATATTACATTGGACATTTAACACTGGAAAATATCAAAATTCAAATGTTATTTTTTCTTTTTTTTTTACAACAAGTTTAACTAGTTTGGCCGCCACAAACAATATGAACATAAATCCGAAATAACATAGTGCTTTCACAGGCAACGAATATCATAAACGGCCTCTTGTATTTCTAAGCTGTTACGATATGGTCCAAGAAGAAAGCCGCACTAAAAATTTCCAATTAAAAAAAGAGTTGGTGGCGAATAACAAAGGACAACGTCCACAGATATTTTGGACACAAACTTAAATTTCTAATACGCGTCCACCCCGAAGACCAACCTAAGCAAATGGAAACAAAAAACGAATAAATTCTGCTGTCAAATATTGAAAACACTGAGCGCAAAAGTGAAAATACCTCTCCCTGTACCACACACACACACAAATTTTACCCACACACCCAAGCAATTTGTAAGCGAAAAACTGACAAATCGCAGAAATTTATCTGATCGACCGCACTTTTCTTTTGCAAAATTTAACTAGTCACTCTTATTAATCTCATTATTTGCATACATTTTCTTACTATATTACCGACAAACCTTCTAAATCGCTTAGAAAAATATTGCAATTATTTTTGCTCTCACCGTGTACTATTGTTGGGGAAGTAACGAGTATTTGATTACAAGTACTCGTTACTGACTAATTCTTTGAGTACGCGTTAATGCCTGGTTATGCATCCAAAAACGGGTCGTAAGCGTAGCGTAGCGTGTCAGTTGTTTGTTTTTGATATACGACAGCCCATACAAACGATAATCCAACGTTTGCACAACGTAAGCGTGTCGTAAGATTCAGAAAAAAAAAACAAAAATTTACGTGTCGTTGTCGTATCAGCTGATCAAAAAACAAGCGTCATCGATGAAAATGCGATTGGTCTGAAAATATATTTCATTAAAAATGTGGTGTTGTGTTGTTTTCGGTTAAAATGGATGATGAGAAATTAATATTTTTAGTGAAATTCATTTAAAATGTAAAAAACAATCTTTTTTCTGCCAGTTTTTGATAGTTTGTTGGTACGTTTTTTCTTCAAGTTACCTAATCGCCAAAAAATCATACGTTGCCGTTATGTTACGGCTACGCTACATTTTTGGATGCATAACCAGGCCTTTATACTAACAGCCTATTTCTGCTATCCGAATTCTAGTCTGCGTTCGCATACAAAACGAAAAACAGCTGATTTTGGTTTCTCTAAGGGGTAGCTAAACGAAAATCGAAACGAAAGTCAATGCGAACGAAGACGTAACGTCATGGCTGAATAAGGAGGTTGAATCACGATAACAAAAACAACAAATTTCAATATGTTGTTTACAATTTTAAGAAGTCAAAATCAGCTGATAAAAGAATCGTATGGCATTGGTAAAAGTGGCAATTATTTATTCTTTCAATTGTCGTGAAAAAATAATTCAAATCCAGAGAAAAATAAAGGTTCAAATTTAATTGCGTCACCTATGAGTTATTGTGATAATTCATCCGAGGAACGCTGATATGAGACCAAAGTTAATAATGGAAGTCAGTCAAATGGATATTCGCCATCTATTAACAAAAACAGTTTATGATGCAGTTTAAAAACTGATGTACGTGGTATTTTGTGTCTGGAATATGTTATCAAGATACTCAAGTCATCTTTGAACAATTCTCCAGCTATGAATGCGCGAGTTTGTTTGAGATGCATTTGCTATGCAGTGTCATTTGGAGAGCTGCAATCACCATAAACATATGATTTTGACATCTTAAAATTTGGTCGAAATAAAAAAATTGTAATCATATGGCCCCATGATTTAACCTTCTTGTTCAGCCATGACGTAACGTAAGCTCTAAAATTGGGTCTAGCTCGATTCGTTCGCATTTTGACGAACTGAAATGTTGATTTACAAGTGGCAAGTTACATGTTGCAGCGTTTATCAGCCGTGTTTTTATTCTCGATGAAGGCAGCGTGTCTGTAAAATATCTGAAAAACAATCACTTTATTCCATTTGGAAAGTCAAAAATTGTTCACCATATACCTTTTACAATTTTAAGCGAAATAACTATGTTTTCAGCACTTCCCCTGCCAGCATTTCAAAGTTCCATTTCAACCTCATCGTTACCACAGACTCGTAAATGTCACTTCAACCATCATGAAAAGGTACATCAAAAAGTACATGCAAGTAATTTGCCATCCCTACTGTTAAAAAAGCCATTTTTTTGTGAAACGCCAAGCGCAACCAGCTTGTTATATTTTAATTAAATAAAAACGAAAATAAAGTTCTGAAAACATAGATTATACGCTTAAAATTGTGAAAGGTATATTGGTGAACAATTTGGTGATTTTCCAAATGGAATAAAGTGATTGTTTTTCAGATATTTTACAGAGACGCTGCCTCCATGGAATAAAAACACTGGTTGATAGACGCAGCAACATGTAACTCGCTACTTGTAACTCAACATCATCATTAATGCCAAAAATTATGTTAAATGTAATGTGATAGTGGTATAAATGTTATATTTTTAAGAATTTGTAAATGTTTAATCAAATTAATAAATATCTAAACAAACGTGTTTTACTCGACCACAATGATTCTTTTACAACTATCTTAAAATGTACTTTTTCTGATTGTTTGGAGGGTCCCTTATTGGCGTCGTTCTAAATTGATCTATAAAGGCACCTAATAATTGCACTCATGCGAAACATTTTTGTAGTAACTTGGCGTGGTACAACTTCTCAATAGTGACGGCGCTTTTCCGATGAGTTTTTGATGTCGTATATGATTGTTTTCGACGTAGTGGGGATTCTCAAAAGTCCCCAAATTCAAAAATTGTTGGCAGGGTCATTATCGATTTCATTTAAATAAATTATAAGAAGCTAGTTGCGCTTGGTGTTCCACAAAATATAAAACGGCTCTTGTAACAATAGTGATGGCAAATACTTTCATATACATCCCTGCCAACATTTTTTGAATTTGGGGACTCTTTTGAGAATCCCCACTACGTCGAAAACAATCATATACGACATCAAAAACTCGTCGGAAAAGCGCCGTCACTATTGAGAAGTTGTACCACGCCAAGTTACTACAAAAATGTTTCGCATGAGTGCAATTATTAGGTGCCTTTATAGATCAATTTAGAACGACGCCAATAAGGGACCCTCCAAACAATCAGAAAAAGTGCATTTTAAGATAGTTGTAAAAGAATCATTGTGGTCGAGTAAAACACGTTTGTTTAGATATTTATTAATTTGATTAAACATTTACAAATTCTTAAAAATATAACATTTATACCACTATCACATTACATTTAACATAATTTTTGGCATTAATGATGATGTTGAGTTACAAGTAGCGAGTTACATGTTGCTGCGTCTATCAACCAGTGTTTTTATTCCATGGAGGCAGCGTGTCTGTAAAATATCTGAAAAACAATCACTTTATTCCATTTGGAAATCACCAAATTGTTCACCAATATACCTTTCACAATTTTAAGCGTATAATCTATGTTTTCAGAACTTTATTTTCGTTTTTATTTAATTAAAATATAACAAGCTGGTTGCGCTTGGCGTTTCACAAAAAAAATGGCTTTTTTAACAGTAGGGATGGCAAATTACTTGCATGTACTTTTTGATGTACCTTTTCATGATGGTTGAAGTGACATTTACGAGTCTGTGGTAACGATGAGGTTGAAATGGAACTTTGAAATGCTGGCAGGGATTTCATACGCTTCCCCCATCACAGTTGGCGATTGTTGCAGTGTCACTTACTTATAGTCTGTAAGAAGCATAACTTATAATGTGGCCAAT
The DNA here is from genome assembly GCF_050003625.1 of Haematobia irritans. Classification (NCBI taxonomy): domain Eukaryota; kingdom Metazoa; phylum Arthropoda; class Insecta; order Diptera; family Muscidae; genus Haematobia; species Haematobia irritans. Next base: position 1,994,301 of record NC_134400.1, read on the forward strand.
ATATGAGATATGTTCAAAACGACCACTGTCGTCCGAATATCCAGTACTAAAAAAACAATCCTATTGGAACCCAAAAAAACAAAACACATTTCCAACTGGCATCCCTATTGAAATCTTCTAGATTATTTTAGCGTCAATGTTCAATGAATCGTTTCAAAATGGGGAATTCACCAAAAACGGACTCATATCTTGTCATAGTGTTGATTATTCGTACAAGTATGTGAGAGCGGCGTTGCCACATGTTTGACACTCGATATATTTCACACACAATTTATGCATAATTCTATTTTAAATATATTTGATTTTAATTTAGGAAACATAGTTGTGCGTTCAGCATTAGTAAAAGCAAATAAAATTTGTATTAAGCACAAGTTTGACTAGATATAGGTTCTTCAACTTAATTATACAAAATATTTGTTGATGTGGCAACACCTAAATACAATATGTAAAAAGTTGGATCGGTAGTAAGACTTTGTCAAAACGATTTCATCATCCATACATAAGCATCGTAATAAATATTTGACTGGAGAAAAGTAAAGTCTAAAATAAAATCTAAATGGGTAAAAAGAAAAGTAAGTATGGTGTTTTAATGGATCACGGCGAGTCTAAGCGGGCCAGAAATAAAATGGGATGCTATTATAGCGTGATATGTATATGAATCCCAAAGTTTTCACTATACTTCATTGTTTAATTATCCAGATCAGGCGAAACAGGGTAACCCACAACAGGGTCAGCAGACATCATCTCAATCGGGTAAATTTATTGCTTTTCATTTATTTGTTAATCTGCAATGTTCCATATTTCTAAGGACCAAGCGGATCTGGTGGTCAGCAAGGTACTCAACAACAACAAAGTGGCCAAGGGCAGCAACAAAGGCAGGACAAAAAAGATGGACAACAACAAAGTTAGTATTATTATACATATATAAATATACAATTTCATTTTCCGGAAAATTAGCTCATACTTTATTAATTATGGCCGTCGCATTTAATAAAATTTTTATGAAATTTAGTGAATCCATAAAATGCAGCATTTCAAACTTTTTAAGCGTCTCTAGAGGATAGCTGGGATTCTTCTTGAACAAGGAATTCTTTTCACAAATCTTTAACAATCTCGAATTTTGTACTTTAATATATTTTTAAAATCATAAACAAAATAGTCCCAATAGGGTTAGGGAAACACTCATTCGTCGATTTGAAAAACAGCTAATTTTTACAGTATTCTACTTGTGCAAAAACAAAACTAAATTTATCCAACTTTTTCATTTAAAGTAATAGATATCTTCATATTTATTGTATTTTTCTAGTTTAGCGATTATATCTGAGAAAGATGTGTTTGTTATTGTCATTAATAAAATAATTTGAAATAAACTATTTAATTAATATTTGAAAGCTTTACCGTATAAATCGAATATTTATTTTTTGCAGTAAGATTGCTTGCAAACTACATGTATATATTTTTTTGGAATCTGCATTTTTTGTATAATGTTATCTTTTTAAAGGTCCTAGCGCTGCCCAAGGGCAGCCTCAACAGGATAAAGGACCGAAACAACAGCAGGGTGGACAAGGGCGGCAGCAACAACGAGGACCGGCTCAAAATCAACAACAGAGTGACCAAGGACGACAACAACAACCTCAAGGACAGGGACAACGAGGCCCGCCTCCAAATCAACAACAGGGTGGCCAAGGACGTCAACAGCAACCCCAAGGTGCATGGGGCGCACAACAACGAGGACCGGCTCAAAGTCAACAACAGAGTGACCAAGGACGACAACAACAACCCCAAAACCAGGGACAACGAGGCCCTCCCCCAAATCAACAACAGGGTGGCCAAGGAAGGCAACAGCAACCCCAAGGTGCATGGGGCGCACAACAACGAGGACCGGCTCCAAATCAACAACAGAGTGACCAAGGACGACAACAACAACCCCAAGGACAGGGACAACGAGGCCCACCTCCAAATCAACAACAGGGTGGCCAAGGACGGCAACAGCAACCCCAAGGTGCATGGGGTGCACAACAACGAGGACCGGCTCCAAATCAACAACAGAGTGACCAAGGACGACAACAACCCCAAGGTGCATGGGGCGCACAACAACGAGGCCCGCCTCCAAATCAACAACAGGGTGGCCAAGGACGGCAACAGCAACCCCAAGGTGCATGGGGGGCACAACAACGAGGACCGGCTCCAAATCAACAGCAAGGTGATCAAGGGCGAGGTTAGTAATGAATACTAGGATGTCTGCAGAACATATATTTTATTTATAGCAGTTCAATTTTGTCGATTTTTTTTCTTCTGGAGACATTTTCCATTATTTCAAAAGATATTTAATTGTATTTTGTTTTTCTTATATCTATATCTTATATCTATGGCCCATTTACCAACGATTATTTCATTCACATAATTTCCAACATTTCTGCAGAGTTGAAGTATCTCGACCTAGGGAGTGATGAATGTATTTGAGCTTTTTATCAAAGCAAAATTTAAATTTGTATGTTTTAGGCTTAAGAATTTTGCGATACGGAATATCGGAACATACCTCATTATTATTGTCAAATGTTATTTTTTTCTAAAACTAAACATGGCGAACTGTCGGCCTGTTTCTTTTACAAAGCTGACCTTTCCAAGAATATAAGTGATTTTCTTTGTTTTCCATTATTTGTAATCCCCATCTCTCTGGAATGAATAGATCGATCTGGAAAAGTACCGCAAGTCGATTTTGAAGAGCAAATACAGAGTAGAATTAGAGGTTAACATAACTTCTTTCTTAACCAATTTATTAAAGAACTGTCTTCGTATTATTCAGAACTGGTAATATTTCTATTTATATCTGTCAACATGCGGCAGAGACGATCCCAATTCTTTTTTCAACATAACCTAAACTATATGGTCATCACATAATATGAACATATTATTAGTTAATTTTTCTAATATTAAAAATGACGAAATATGTGTCTTTACAAAAATTTACAAAGACGACCTTTCCAAGAACATAAAAGATCCTTTTTGTTTACTTATATTTGAAATCCCTGGTAATCTGGATTGGATAAATCGATCTGGAAAAGTACCGCAAGTCGATTGTGAAGAACAAACACCAAGTAGATTTATAGAATAACATAACTTCTCAATCAATTTCTGAATCGTATCACTTCGAACTGGTAAAATTTCTATGTACATACGTTACAGGAATGGATGGACAAAATAGGGGACAAGGACAGTTCCAAAGTGCTTCCGGTCCGCAACAACGTGGGCCGCCGAGACCTCAAACCGATGGTCGAAGCCAACAACAACGTGGATATGGAGGTCAACAGCAGTCATCTATGCAGACATCTTTCCAGAATTTGTCTGTCTCTGGGGGTAAGTTTACGTAATATATAGTCCATTATGTTTAAACACATGGCCGAACTGGGGATGTAAATATTTTTTCAAACCAAAAGCGAGAAAATCCACAGGGCAATGCGTTTCTCTTCTCTCAATAATAAGGTACTTCTACAGATTTACCATTTTTACCAACATACAGTCGAGAAACAATCAAAACTTTTTTCTTTATCTAAAAAGAAATTGTATACATATCGGTAAATTTCCAGGATTTATTTCTCAACTATGATATATCATAGTTGAAGTTTTATATTGACAGACAAAAATATTACATTACAACGGAAATAATTTCAGTTGGCACTAGCTGATTTATTAAATAGAACAATAAAAAATATTTACAACGCATGACATGTGTTTCCTCTTTGATACACTTCATTATCCTATTACTTAATTGCAGCACTTTGTAGAATAATGTTTTGTTTTTTTTTTTTTGAAACCTCTTTAAATTTGTATTTTGTGTGCAGTTAACCAAAAAAAAAAAACACATTGGCTAGCCTCCCTATATAGTTCGAATGTGATAGGCGAGTGTATCAAAACTGTGGTCTGGGCACAGATAGAATAGGGCAACAGTCATCGACATAAGAAAATTTTAAGATGGTCCTAGGATTAAACGGCGACTCCAAAAAAGCTATCCAATTTCGACTGAAGATGACTCAAATTATTTTTTTTCCAAATGGCATGGATTCAAATACTTATTAATTCTCTCAATAAATTAGCGCCTACGTTTTCAACGATCCATTTAGAATTCCAATCGGCTAAGAATTTGGTTTGAAGTGAATTATACATCTCCTATATAAATGTTTATAGTATGCGCACAATGCTAGTTTCTACTGCGAATAATCTTCCTATCCTAATTGTTTGTTTTAGGACCAGTTCTTCCTTTCAAACCAAAATCATGTTCTGGCATAGTTCGTGGAAACTTGGGCACGTCTGGCGAAGTAGAGGTCAATTACCTACTATTAGATCTGAAAAATATGCCCAACGAAGCATACCATTATGATGTAACCATTACACCTGACCGCCCCAAAAAATTTCTAAGACCCGCCTTTGAGCAATGTAAACTAGAGAAGTTTGAAGGCATAGAAGCTGCATTTGATGGCAACAAGAGTTGCTATACAGTCCAGCGCCTAAAAAACAACATTGAACATACGGTGCAGATTCCAGACTCGGGAAATCGCATGAAAGAGTTTAAAGTCGAGATTAAGGAGACGGGCGATTGTGTAGTCGATCTTAATTCATTACGCACGTAAGTTCGCTAACAGAAATTGTTTATGGATTTGATTCGAATTTTTGGTATTGTTTTCTTTCATCAAAAGTTATCATAACGAAAGTGTTTCCGATAAACCCATGAGAGCTATACAGGTGGTTGATGTTGTTCTATCTGGAAATAACCATGAGCGTGGTATACGTGTAGGGCGTTCATTTTTCCACAAGCCACACAATCCGTTTGACTTGGAAGGAGGTTATGAAGCATGGACCGGTCTATTTCAAGCTGCTATATTGGGCGAACAGCCCTTCCTAAATGTCGACATTGCGCACAAATCATTTCCAAAGAAAAGCACTGTCATTGAATATTTGAGGAACCAGAACATTGCACTTAATCAATCTTTTGATAATTACACTTTTAGAGATGTAGAGCGTTTCCTAAAAGGAATTGATATAGTGTACGAACCCCCAGAGAGTTTCGGAAGCCATGCAAAGAAATATCGGGTTTTGGGGATTGGTGAACCTCCGTCGAAAGTGTCATTTATGACAGAAGATGGAAAAAAACTTACAGTCGCCGAATACTTCCAATCGAAAGGCTTTAGATTCCAATTCCCCAATTTGAATTGTTTGAAAGTTGGCTCAACAGTTCGTTCAATTTCTCTGCCAATAGAACTGTGTTCCATTCCTGAAGGTCAAGCATTAAACGTAAGTATTTGTAAATCGATTAAAATTAAATGGATTCATTTGATGTAATTTTTCAGCGTAAAGATGATTCAAAGCAAGTTCAGAAAATGATACGTTTTGCTGCCACGTCTACCAATGTGCGCAAAGACAAAATCATGAATACCCTTCGATATTTCAGCCACAACGAAAGTCCCATTATTCGAGCCTTCGGAATACAAATTGGGTCCAGCTTTATTAAAGTGCCAATGCGCAATTTACCAGCCCCCTATATGGAATATTTAAATGGCAGAACCGTTACAACTTCGCGTGGAGCATGGCGAATGGATAGAATGCAGTTTTTGGAATGCTCAAAACCTCAAAATGGTGCACACAAATGGTGTATAATATACGAGAAAAACCCTCGATCGCGCATGTCATACAACGATTTGAATAATTTCAAAAATAATGTAAGTCTAAATTAGTGTTTCAATAGAACTTATTTCACGAGATTTGTTCTTCTTTAAAGGTTATAAAGGAATCTCAAAATTTGAATATGAATTTGGAAACAAATGCCGAAATCATCGAGTACAATTCTCGCGACCTTAATGGCACTCTGCAAGATTTAGCTAAGAAACAATACGCCCTGGTATTTGTTGTTCTGGGTAATTTCAATACGTATGCGAATGTGAAACAAAACGCCGAGTTGAGGGTTGGAATTTTAACTCAATGTATAAAAGAGCAAACGATAGGAAGGACAGCAAGGGATATGACGGTCTTTTCAAATATACTTCTAAAAGTGAACGGAAAGCTCAACGGCACAAACCATAAGATAAAGCATGAACAAATGATGGCACCTGTGAATAAAGTTATGTATTTAGGCGCCGATGTTACTCATCCTTCTCCAGATCAACGTGAAATTCCTAGTGTAGTAGGAGTTGCAGCATCACATGATCGCTTCGGAGCATGTTACAACATGCAATATCGACTTCAGCGTTCAACAAGGGAAGACATTGAGGACATGGAATCAATTGTGACCACGCATTTGAGAATGTATGCAAAATATCAAAATGCTTATCCGGAACAGATTATTTACTACAGAGATGGTGTATCTGATGGCCAATTTCCGATAATAAAGAACGTGGAGTTGAGTGCAATCAAAAGGGCATGCGCAAAGTTGGTAAGAACAACACACTTGTAAATAGCCTCTATGTATTGTAAATGTTTTTTTATTCTAGAAATGTAAACCGAAGTTAACTTGTGTGATTGTTGTGAAAAGGCATCACACACGCTTTTTCCCAATGAAGCAACCAAGGGATAACAGGGATTTCAACAACGTAGATCCCGGTACAGTTGTTGACCAACATATTACCCATCCAAATGAAATTCAATTCTTCATGGTCAGTCATCAATCAATACAGGGTACCGCAAAGCCCACACGATACAATGTGATTGTTGACGAATCAAACTTTGATATTAATGTCTTGCAAAAGCTCACATACAATTTATGTCATCTTTTCCCACGTTGCAACAGGGTTGTGTCTTATCCCGCACCTGCTTATTTGGCACATCTTGTCGCATTTCGTGGCCGTGTTTATTTAGAAGGGTGAGTAGTGACTAGTGAATGTCTTTGCTGTAAATAATGAACTAATACAAATTTTTTATAGTGCCCGGAGCTTTTCAAAGGATTTAAACAGAGAATATGAAAACCGACTTATAAAGCCCCAATTTATGAACACCAATCCAATGTATTTCATATAAATCTATTTTATTTCAATATTAATTATACCATACATGCATAATTACAATATTAATTACATCATTATGAACTATGAATAAAAATTTAATAAAAAAAGGTCAGACCGAAATATTGACTATTTTGAAATTTCGTGATTTATCTCGTCGCTGTTTATCGATGGGGATTTGGGTGCAGGCCGGAACTTTCGGTAAACCTCATCATTGTGTCCCTCAATATTACGGGCGATTTCGATGGCCAAGAATTGTATGCGCACCACCAGCAGCGAGTTCTCTGGGGAAAATTCTTCGGAGGCATCTGCGCGCATCAGAGTCCCATATGAATAATCTTCCAATTTATTAAACTTTTCAGAAAACGTACGCCAAGCTATTTTCGCCTCTGGAGATTTTAAAACATCATCGGAGAGAACATCCACTCTTAAGTCCGGGAAATCCTGTCTAAATGTTTGATAGATTTGTTCATCGTATGGTGTAAGTCGGATGCAGGAAGGGGGGACACTTGTAATCAACTACAAGGAGAAAAATTATTTGCAGCGATAAATAGAGGAAACGTTCGTTCAAGAAAAACGGTTTAAACCGTTGACTGTCGATGTGTATTTAATAGAGGTCTGCATCGAATAACTTTTCACTACATGTATGCAATTCGCTGTCGAATATAGTACATACACTGTCTTTCTCTCAGAGCGCAAGTAGTGAAGTGAAGAGAACACTTGCTTGTCAAATACCACCAAGTACTTATCCGAAACAATATGTGTTCCGAAAAAAAGGAACAATAAAAATGTAAGTACTTGAGAAAAAGTACAACATGGATTCTCTTCACTTCACGTGGTACCACAAGTATTTCTCAGTTATGTGCGAAGCAAAACTTTCCATTATTATTAATCATAGATATGTATGTATGTCACATATTTCATATATTTATGTATTTCGCACACTTACCTTAATGTTTGCCGTTCTTTATAACAAACCAAAACATATATTATGGAGAGTAGCTATTATTTTTGTATTTCTGAAACTGCACGTGGTACATGGAGTACTCTATGAAGTTTTGTTCTCGCAACATACTCGACGTGATCACTCTGAGTACACTTCAATAAGAGAGAAAGAGGAATATGTGTTTGTTGGTAGTGAATACATCAGAGTAGCAACAAGAAGTTACTCGTGGCTTTTGGTGTTCATCAAAATGTGTACCAATAATTTTGCGACTCTCTCAAATAGATGTACTCATGTAGCAAGTACACGTGTACTCTGCATTTACAAATGGAATTGTGCAGACCTCTAGTATTTAACCTATCAGCTTTTCAAACGAGTCCAAGGATATCTGAACTGGGACCAAATCAAATCTACTTTAACACAATTTTTGAGGGATGTTTTGAAGAGATAATGTAAGCTAAAAAATTGAGCGGAAAATCTTAGTATTTCGGATACCAATTAGAGATGTGCACGTGAGTAATAGTTTACTCACGCACACGCACACTCACGACTGAAAAATCATACTCACGCACGATCATTTTTTGGTAGGACTCACGCTCACGAAAAGAAAATTTGTACTCACGCACGAAAACGTCGTAACTCACGAACAATTTTTTGAGTAATTTACCTTAGCGACGTGTCTGAAAACTTGAGCATTATTAAAATCGAGAGCTTTATTACACTCTTAACATGCAGGGTGTCACTAAAATTGTAATTGAATTTAACTCTTAAGCGTTTTATGTTGGTGAGCAGGAATATTTTCGTGAGTGTAATTCTTTACTCACACACACTCACGAAGATATTATTTTCGTGGCTCACGCACGATATTTTGGTTTGTTAATCACGCACACTCTCGCTGTTGTCATGAGCGTGACTCACCTCTAATACCAATCTCTGATAATGGGTATTTTCCGGTTTAATTTGGGTAAATGTATCAATATTTTTTAAAATAAATTTAAGTAATTTTTGCAAATTGGTGGACGTGGAGGCCTTCGACCACTTTCCAAAGTCGGCTTTTTATGCAATTTGCCTATTTGGGAAAGGGGTATCAATTTTGAAAGGGCAACCTGCTCTCCACGACCACGGGTATTATTTGAATTCTAAATATACGCTTTATTAGCTTTTACTTGGATACCATATTTATTACATTTGGGTATATTTTTTATTATATTTGGATATACGTTTGATACCAAATTCAATGGATACTTTCGGGTGCGTAACTCCCAAAATAAGCCTTTCCGCTAAAAAATGGTACATCACATTTTCTGTTCCAAATCGAAAAATATATGTATTCCTTGACCAAACATTGCACCAAAACCATTTCGTTTGGCTATCAACCGCCTGTGATTAATACTTCGAGAACAAGATTCTCTTGACACAGTCGCGGTATTCCAAAGTAACTCGTAAAGCATAATAATGAACTTTATCATAAAATCAACTCAATGTAATTTCGACGGGAGCAGTAAACGCACGAAACATTCAACACAGAGGATACATGTCACGTCGCGCATCGCAGTAACCGGCCTCGGGTAAAACTTACATTAAAAAAAACCTCAGCATGATCCATTGCCTTTACCGCCCACATTTCTTCCACCAATCCATCATTACCGAACTCATCGGCTGGCCGAGACAGCAAGGAAGCTCCATGCTAAAAGAAGTTGAATTTACTAATCTGGATTTGATGCAAATCCTTGCTACAAACCATTAATTCCATTGTGTTGCACGTGTATATCGTTGTAACGTTGACTTTATCGAAGATAATTGAGAACAAGGTACAGTTAAAATATCTTTAATTGAGAGAACAAACATCAAAAATCTAGATGGCAGTGTACGTTAAGCGTAGTCTCCATAGCCAGTGATGCCAATTTGGTGCTTTTTGATTTCCAAAATGCACCAAATTGCCTTTTTAGTGCATTTTCAAAAAAAGCACCAACTTGGTGCTTTCTGGCATTTTCATTTAGTGATTTTTTCAATTTGAACAGTTTTGAGATTAATTGACGAAAAATTCGGATTAGACTTTCAAAAGCTTAAGAAACTCAACTATATTACAAAATATAGAATTTGATTGTTATGAAGGTGGTATTGATTCTTTTTTTAATCAATATTGGTATTTAGAGTATTCTTTAGAAATGCCTAGCGAGTGATGAATTTATGAACTTGATAAAGTTGTCATTAAAAACGTTTGTATTAAATTCAGAAAAGCACTCATAACTGAAGTAAAAAATAGACTCTTTCAGAAATTCATCACTGCCTAGCGAGTGATGAATTTTTGAACTTGATAAAGTTGCCATTAAAAACGTTTGTATTAAATTCAGAAAAGCACTCATAACTGAAGTAAAAAATAGACTCTTTCCAAATATTAATATTACCGAATCTAATATCGATAAAACGTTTTTCTCCTCTGAAAAAAAAAATAGTGTGCAATTTGAAAGACATTATTGATCAAAATGAATGGGATGAAAGCAAACTGATCAAGGTGTGTACTTGAATAAAGGTTCATAATTTCATAAAATTAAAAATACGTCAAATCAATAAACAAAAATTCTATAATACATCTTTGGAAGTTTTTAGTAGAGCATTGCATTTTAGCTGGCTTTAGTAGTTTTTGTGATGGGAGGTGGTATGTTAGAATTTATAATATATTTTTGGTCCTTTTTGCCCTTCGGGAGTTGGCATCACTGCCCATAGCTACCCTGCCAGCATTTCAAAGTTCCATTTCATCCTCATTGCTACCACCGACTCGTAAGTGACACTACAACAATCGCCAACTGTGATAGTATTTTGCCGTCACTATTCGCATGAAAGTATTTTGCCATAATTATTGTTACAAGAGCCATTTTATATTTTGTGAAACACCAAGCACAACTAGCTTCTTATAATTTATTTAAATAAAAACGATAATGAAGTGCTGAAAACATAGTTATTTCGCTTAAAATTGTGAAAGGTATATTGGTGAACAGTTTTTTACTTTCTAAATGGAATAAAGTGATAGTTTTTTCAAATATTTTTCCTTCATTGGGAATAAAAGCACTGGCTGATAGACGCTGCAACATGTAACTTGCAACTTGTAACTTAACATCAATCGTTTACTAATGCATAAAAATATGTTAAATGTGATCCCTGCCAACATTTTTTGAATTTGGGGGCGCTTCTGAGAATCCCCACTACGTCGAAAACAGTCGTATACGATATCCAAAACTCCTCGGAAAAGCGCCGTCACTATTGAGAAGTTGTACCACGCCAAGTTACTACAAAAAAGTATCGCATGAGTGCAATTATTAGGAGCCCTTCTGGATACATTTAGAAGGACGCCAATAAGAGCCCCTTCAAACAATCAGACAAAGTGCATTTTAAGATAGTTGTAAAAGAATCATTGTGGTCAAGTAAAACACGATTGTTTAGATGTTTATTAATTTTATGAAACATTTATAAATTCTCATAAATATAACATTTATACGACTATCACATCACATTTAACACATTTTTATGCATTAATAAGAGATTGATGTTGAGTTACAAGTTGTAAGTTAAATGTTGTAGCGTCTATCAGCCAGTACTTTTATTTCCAATGGAGGCAGCGTGTCTGGAAAAAAATTTGAAAAACTATCACTTTATTCCATTTGGAAAGTCAAAAATTGTTCACCAATTTACTTTTCACAATTTTATGCGCTTTACAGATTATCAGTTATTCCGGACGACAGTGATCGCGTCGAACATATCCCATATATTGTGCACATTATAAGTTAAAGGTGAGTACTATGTTCGGGTTTCGAGTTGAAAATCACTTTATTTTCGCGATTACTTTTCCTGAAACAATTAAAATTATAGATGAAAACAAACATATTCCCATAGTGTCTTGCCGAAATTTAGAGGAACAAGAAACTGCGCATCAATTGAGTTAATTTATCTGCTTTATATTGAACTGTTTTAATAAAGTAACCGCGAAAATTTCAACTCGAAAAGCGAACATAGTACTTACCTTAAGTCCGAAGGCATAATCGATACTGCTGCATGTTTATGGGATCGATAACACATTTACCGATTATTTAGTCATCGCCGACAAGTCGTATCGATCCGACACACTATAAGATTCTTTACAAACATTCCGTCCGGAATAACTGATAGTCTGTAAAGTGCATTAAGCGTAATAACTATGTTTTCAGCACTTTATTTTCGTTTTCATTGAAATAAATTATAATAAGCCAGTTGCGCTTGGTGTTTCACAAAATATAAAATGGCTCTTTTAACAATAGTGATGGCAAAGTACTTTCATGCGAATAGTGATGGCAAAATACTATCACAGTTGGCGATTGTTGCAGTGTCACTTACGAGTCTGTGGTAGCGATGAGGATGAAATGGAACATTGAAATGCTGGCAGGGGATGTGATAGTCGTATAAATGTTATATTTATGAGAATTTATAAATGTTTAACAAAATTAAAAAACAATCGTGTTTTACTTGACCACAACGATTCTTTTACAACTATCTTAAAATTCACTTTCTCTGATTGTTTGAAGGGGCTCTTATTGGCGTCCTTCTAAATGTATCCAGAAGGACACCTAATAATTGCACTCATGCGATACTTTTTTGTAGTAACTTGGCGTGGCACAACTTCTCAATAGTGACGGCGCTTTTCCGAGGAGTTTTGGATATCGTATACGACTATTTTCGACGTAGTAGGGATTCTTAGAAGCGTCCCCAAATGCAAAAAATGTTGGCAGGGTATATCTTTCATAAATTTAATCGAAATGGACTTAAGCCCGGTATGCATTTTATGCAACAGAATGACATATTGAAACTTTGAAATCTTATGGGAGTAAAATGCAAAGAATCGATAACAACATCTCACGAAATTTTCGGTAGCAAAAATACCTACGCATGTCTTATGGCAAGTAAATGTCAAAGAATTAAAGAAAAATTGGGAGGCATTTTGTAAACTTGTGGAATTTAGTAATTTCATCGATGTTTTTGTTTCTTGGAGTAATATGTGGATTTGTGTTCTTTGAAATCGTGTTGAATACACATATTTTTCGAATGTTCACCTTCATTCGTTTCGTTAAGTTTAGGGTTGATTTCACAATGACAATTATAAGATTTAACGAACATGTCTGACATTTCCATACTTCCGACAGCACAACTGTCAAATTCTTTCTTTTTCGTATTTTTACGATAGTTGTTTGGTGTAAGTTTTTCTAGTGAATTTTAAATCAAGAAACATCGTAATTTATAAATAATTAAAACATAAATTGGGCATACAATCTGGTTTTTGATAAACCCATTTAGCATGTGACATTCAAATTTAAGCACAAGTGATTAATGAAATAAGAAAATGGAACGAGTGAATATGAGAAACTGAGAAAATAAACAAATGCATATCTCTGTGTTGGGGTCTTGGCAATTGAACTTCCTGGGCCCTGACTGACCTAAGCAAAGAAATTAGATATTCATAATAAATTAGTTTCGAATTGGGAGTAACAACTATTTTTAATTTTTCATTTCAGTGAACACAACAAAGCACATCCACAATGAAGTTGAACAGGTTCGTTTCGTCCTCGCGCAGAAAGAACCGCAAGCGCCATTTCCAGGCCCCATCTCACATTCGCCGTCGTCTTATGTCCGCTCCCCTTTCTAAGGAATTGCGTCAAAAGTACAATGTCCGGTCGATGCCCATCCGCAAAGATGATGAAGTGCAAGTTGTACGCGGCCACTTCAAGGGCAACCAAGTAGGCAAAGTTGTCCAAGCCTATCGTAAGAAATTCGTGGTCTACATTGAAAAGATCCAACGTGAAAATGCCAATGGTACCAATGTATATGTTGGTATTCATCCATCCAAGTGTTTGATTGTCAAACTCAAATTGGACAAGGATCGCAAGGCCATTCTTGAACGTCGCGGCAAGGGACGTTTGGCAGCTTTGGGCAAGGACAAGGGCAAATACACTGAAGAGACCGCTGCTGCCCAGCCAATGGAAACAGCATAGACACTACTATGATAGTTCAACAAACAACAACAACAACAATGATGACAACAACAAACATCATCAATAATAAACAAAATTCCGTAAATGGTGGCATTGTTAAGAAATGGTCTGTGACTGTGCTCACCGTGCCACAGTTTTAAATGACGATCGTGTGATTGTGGAGTGTTTTATTTTTATAAAAATAAAAATCATTGAATTTCTTTAAAATAAAGAAAAAGATTTATTAAAACCAAAACCATGAAAATTCTACACATTATTTTTGGATACACAATTCAAAAGACTTCAGGACTATGAAATATTAAGAATTCTTGCACAGAAGAATGATCTCTCATGAATAAATCTCGAAATCCACAATAGCCACAATATGTTCGTATCCAACAAAAATGAAACCACTCACGAAAACTCGAATTCATCCTTTATGATTTAATATCGAATACCAAAGCATCTATGCATTGAGCGACTCTTGAGATATGTCTGATTTTTGCGGGTAGTGATGTTTTTCTAAAGAAAGGTTTTTTATTATTATGATATAGCACCGGCTGGTAAGACTTGTATATGGGACAGATATGATAAGTAATAAGAAGACATTGAGAAAACTGTCTGGTAATGCTAATGTCCATAAAATTTTCTCTGGTTTATAATGAATGAATTGAAATGCAGCACAAAAATTTACTTATTGGACCAAGGCATAATAAAACCATTGTATTTTCACTTCCATGAAAACTGTCTCTAACTTCAACTGGATACAAAGGATTACGAATATAACGTTCTTATTTAGTCTGTTCAATTGATTTCAGTTTTGCTGTATATGCCAAATATACAGAGCTCTGAATACCAAATTTCTTTTAATGATAGTAAACCAAAAAGTCTACTTTTCTACTTTTAATTCAATTTTTATTAATCAATTCAGGCCCATTTTGGACTACATATTGATAGAAATACAATTCATGTGATTTATAACGATGTCCTCATTCCAAAGTCTAAAAAATGCATTTTACAGGAAACAAGTTCAAAGTTTTTTTTTTTTTAATTTCTCAAAAACCGTACAAGATATAAATTCACTTTTTTTCGGTCGTAAAATCATGTTTATTGTAGATTTTTTTATTATGTACGAATTCAAAATAGTGATAATAGAACATGGCTAAAAATGACGTAGACCACTTTAGACCGAACAAAGCTTTTTGTCCTTTTTGGATTGGAAATTTTTAAAACTTTGGTCACATGCTACGTACAATATTAACCATAACTTTTGATAAATTCGAACTTTTGACAGGATTCAATTCGCATCAATCCGAATAAAAAACAACGAACTCCATCAAAAAATGCTAAGTCAACTTAGCGTACTCTGAAATGAGGACATCGATATATAGATATCCTAAACTAAAATCAAAACGTACTTTCCCTACACACAAAAAAAAACTATATTTTTTGTA
Source organism: Haematobia irritans (assembly GCF_050003625.1). Lineage (NCBI taxonomy): Eukaryota > Metazoa > Arthropoda > Insecta > Diptera > Muscidae > Haematobia > Haematobia irritans. The sequence goes on from NC_134400.1 coordinate 2,009,683, forward strand.
TTCAATCACGAAATTAATTGATCCATTTTTTTTAATTGAAATGTGTTCAATCACAGAAATGATAGTATCAATTAAAAAATTTATTGATACTATTAAATTTTGCGATTGATGTTTGTTTCAATTAAAAAATTTGTTGAATCAATTAAATTTTTTAATTGAATCTTTTTTAAAACTCAACTAATGCTATGGTCACACTAGGCAAATATTTGACAGAAATCAAAAAAGAATCCGTCGCCACAGCCAAACCAGCTAACATTTTTCGCTCATATTAGAATGTAACGTCACGGCAGTATTATTTTCCAAAAACGGTAATGATTCTGGAAAAATGTTTGACACTCATTTTGGTCAAATATTTGCCTAATGTGACCATAGCCTTAGTCTTTAGTACACTCATAGAAAAAAGTCTGCTGAAAACAGCAGTCGATGTCTGCTGTTATATTTTTGTACTTCAGGGCCTAATGAACAACAATTTATAAAATGTTTAGGTCCTAATTTTTCCCCAAATCATATTTAAGAACCAAAAGTAGTTTTTGGTATATTTTTGCAATGTTACAAGCTCCTAAATACTATACTACTAAATAATACTTTAGTTTGCTGTTATAGGTCAATTCGATAAATATTCAGATTTTTGGTCAAATAATATAGATATTCATAAAATATTGTTTTAATTATGCTAAGATAGCTCCTAAGTTGACATTTTTATTTGATTCGGCCAAAATAAAACAGGTTTTGGTGTAATCGAGCTTAAAAAATAGCAGGAAATGTTTGCTATTTCAGCAAACAGTGTCTTCTGTCCCTTTTTCAGCAAACTTTCTGCTGTTTTAGTAGACTTTTCTGCTGTCCCTACTAACAAATTTCTTTGGGTGTAAATTTCTATGTAATTCTGTGTAATAAAACCGATTATTAGAAATTGAAATATTTTGAAGAAAATTCTACTTTCATCTCTATAACTTAGCTGAAGTCGGCATTTAGTTTACGAAAAAAAACCTATTATTTCATATTATTGCAGTTTTTGCACATAGTTGAAAAATCAACATTTCCCTAGGTCGTAATATGCAGTAATATATGAGACACTGTCGATAAAAACGAACAGGAAATTGTAAAATAAATGCAAAATAAGTGAGAATAAAAATTTTTATGTCAAAAAATATCAATATATACGAATTTTAGCTATACTGATCTCTCAAATGTTTAGCTCTGTTTTTCCTTTAGATCTTGTTTGTTTAAAAAAGTAGTTAGGTTCAATAAGTGAAATTTCCTTTGTATAATCGCTCCATCTTTGAGAAGGGATAAAGATCGATTTTATTTAGATTTCAACTTCAATCTGTTGATTTAGCCACCTGCAAATGGCAGATGAGTGATTGGTGTCGAGTATTGGTTGTGAAAGACAGCTTTGCTTCTATGTCGGTACAATTTTATCAACCAGCATTTATACTGCTACTATTTCCACTTATATGGAATGAAACTCCGTATTTTTGGCACAATTTTTGTTGCTGAATTTCATCGGGACATAGGGCTCAAAATCTAAATTATTAAGATTACGACATCGTTAATTAGCTTGTGAAATTGGTCTTTTGTTTTAGATATCCATATATAAGAGAGGGGTGTCGTAGCATGTCCGAGCTCGCTATGGTTCAAATATTTTTTTATTTTTACTTTTTTCAAATTTTGGTATAGCCGATTATTATCCGTCGACATTTTGATATTGACTTTATTGCAATCCAGTATCAAACGACCCTTAGGATATTAACATTGTATAATGGAAGTGAAGAGTGCATGGCCCGCGGTGAATGAGATATGGCGGAGTGCCCACAGCTTTAAATTATTTTTTTTATTTTAAATAATCCCCTTTTTCTGTCTTCTATGGGAATTTATGCTAATAATTGTGTTGATTTTATTTTGTATTGAAAGAAAGAAAGAAGAAACTACAAATTACTCCTAATTCGCCTAATTCACATGAATATTAATGTATCCGAAAACTATGTACATTGGAATAAGTTGTTCAAACTGTAGAAGAAAATGTTCTGTATTTTGCTACTTTCAAAATTTAACATAATTATGAGACATAGTTTCCCAACTTGTTTCTTTCAGTAATGTATAGTCAAGTCAAAAACATTTGTTGTAGAATCAGCGGAAAAACTTTACTAAAATATCAAAAAGTGTGCTGCAAAAAGGGCATTCACTGTTTGCTCAAAAGAAAAAGCCCGCAGCATCTATCTATAAAGTAAAATCGCAAATAATAACTATAAATTGCTAATGTGACTAGTGGAATCATTATTGTACGAAAATTTAACCTGAGATATACTCTGGGCAGATCGCCAGTACAAAGATGTTCCAGATATATCCTACACTCATAGAAAAAAGTCTGCTAAAAACAGCAGTCGATGTTTGCTGTTATATTTTTGTACTGCAGGGCCTAATGAACAACAATTTATAAAATGTTTAGGTTATAAATGTTTCCTCAAAGCATATTTAAGAACCAAAATTAGTTTTTGGTATATTTTTGTACTGTAATATACTTACAAGCTCCTAAATACGATCAGCAAACATTTTGTTTGCTGTTATGCCTCAATTCGATAAATATTCAGATTTCAGTCAAATACTATAGATATTCATAAAATATTGTGTTAATTATGTTAGGATAGCTCCATTTTTATTTGTTTTAGCCAAAATAAAACATGTTTTAGTGTAATCGAGCTTAAAAAATAGCAGGAAATGTTTGCTATTTCAGCAAACAGTGACTGCTGTCCCTTTTTCAGCAGACTTTCTGCTGTTTTAGCAGACTTTTCTGCTGTCCCTACTAACAAATTTCTTTGGGTGTATAAAAAGGTGACAACAAAGTTCGAGTTTATTTATTATTATATAAAGAAAAACTTGGAAAGCTGATTAAGATTATATTTTTTTATTATAACATGAAGAGAAATAATCGGAACAAACCAATGTAAAGATTTTATTTTTAACCCAATACCAGGCCTTAAAAAGAAAATTAGATCAATTGAATAGAAAATTTGTTGTTAGGATTGTTTAAAAGCGCAATTAGCGTTAAAAAAAATTATGAAAAGTAGTGGCTATAATTCAGTGAGGTATACAGTTTTCAGACTGTTGCTATTAAAACTTCTGTTCATCCCGATTTTGAACGTTGCAAATCACCATTTACTGGCAGAAATCGTTTTTGCCAAATTTTAGCTGAAATCTTCTATATGAGACCTAGTATAGCCCAAATTTGATTTTTATAGAGTGTTGGATATTCGACTAACATAATTTCTTTTCAAATTTTGCTCTATGGGTTGCCTGTGTGTGTATAAATAATACGTACTCAACGTTACTGTCTCTCCCAAATTACTAAACCACCAGACAATTCAAACATCGATACTAGAGCACACAATGGGAATTGTTATTGTTTTTGTTGTTATTTTTCATTTGCAAAACGTTGAACACGTTAAAATCTACATGTTCAAATGTTCAACAACAACAAGTGGGTAAAAGTGGGGGCACGTCAGAGAGCATTTAGAAATTAAGAGCTCTATACATCATACGTCTACTGGAGGTAGATCAGTTGATGTTAGCACTTCGGCGTTGGAGGTCGCAGTTTTCGTCTGTCTACCGTTACGCCAATTGATCAATACGGTGTGTGAGTGCGTTTGAGTGTGTGTTTCCTACATACATACCTTAAGACAGAGATAGTTTGCAGATTTACTTTTTTTTTGCTGATTGACAAGGCAAAAAATCTAATAAATTGAATTAATTGAAAAATAAATTCGAGAAAACCATTATGAATGTATTAAGGAAATTGCCGACACGTTTGGTAAGTATTATCCTTCCCCACCCCTCTCTACAAATAAACCAGAAAATTTCCATGAATGGGGTTTATGTAATATATACAACTACCTTTTCCATAGATCGCCAATGCTGTGCGTCAACAACAATGTGCCGCCATGTCCTCTGGCAGTGGCAATACACCCACTCCCCTTACATTTCTTACCGACGATGAGAAAATGATGAAAGAAACTGGTAAGTAGAATTGTTATCCATTTCGAAATGACGATTATGGACCAGCAGACGGTTGAAAAATAAAATTTTGGCTTTCACATACTTGGTGTGTTAGTGACTTACTTAGAAGTGGACAAATACAATAGACCAGATTTGATTTGAATAATTTCTCCTTATGTGCTGGCTCTTTCTTGTTTGGCCAACAAAAAGTCTGTTACGCAATCGCTCCCATAAAATTAAATGGTTCTATTTCTTGCTGGCTTGTTTTCCTTGTTTATCTTAGAGCAAATAAGTGATTTTGCCAGTAACGACCAACGCCACATGCAAATAATTTGCGCCGTATTTAACTTCTGTATGTATGGTATTTAATTGATATGGTTTTACACTATAAGTGTACAAGGGATAGATCCAAGTTCCTCCCAATATGCAATAATACAAATTTCAAGAACAAAAAAGGTCATACTCTTTCCCCTCTCTATTGTTGGCCTACACGTTTTGACAACGGGTTAGTTAGGCTTTTTTGAATTTACTCTGGATATGGAAAAAGATCTTTCTCCATACTAAACGTTTTAATAATTTATGCATAGTTACAGAGACAAGCCTAGAATATTCCCCAACGTCGCCAGTGCTAAGCTTTCATTATTGTTGAAAACGCAAAAAAAAAACAAGACCGAGAACAATTGTTGATATTGCATAACAGCCCATTCGTTTGTTACCATCAGCAGAAGAAAAAAATATTACAAGTAAACGACGATCGCATTTAAGGAAATATTTAAATCATATTTGTTGTTGGCCTTAACCTTAAGATAAGGCGCCACACTCACTATGTTGTTTTCTTTCGTAGATTTTCGGGTTGTCGCTAAAATTTAGTGTTATCATTTAGTTGGTGGAGAAGCAAAATTAAATTTTATAAATAGAAACCATTCGATGGACATTGGTACGCATTTCTAGTATTCCTACAGGTGGCATATAAATACTACGAGATTACAAAGTGTAATTGTTGATGAATGTTCATGTTCCAAAGTTAAAATCGGGTTTATTTCATTGTGATTGTTGGCTTAAAAAAAAAAATAAAATAAGCCTCAGTTTATCTGAAATAAAGAAAGAAATATTTCGAGTTTTTTTTTATTTCTTCGCCTTTAATTTTGATTTTTACCTATGATATCTTAATTTTGTTCCTGCCTATTCCCATTGGCAGTCTGAAATAATTTTGTTTGTTATTATGAGATTACTTAACCCTTTTACTAGCGATGTTTTTCTTCGAAAGTAGATTTAATATTTTAGGGAAAGGGCGTTTTATTTAATTCATTTGAACAAAGAGTATTGTAAATTGCCAAAATTAGTGAAGAATTCAAATAAAAACCCTCTTTTATTATGCAAGTCCTTCCTTATTCAATGAATTTTTTACGTTTTGCGAATTCATAAAGCAGACTTCTCCCCCTGATCGACTTAACTCAATAGAAAAATAATCTCAATTTTTAAGAAAACATTTTGTTTATATATTTGTTCAAAACAAAGAAATAGTTTTTATAAAATATAATAATAAAAAAAAACAATCAAAAAATATTTGGCTATGTTGGGATTTGAACCTGGGTGCCCAGAATGCCACCAACATGTTTGCATTGTTAAATGGTTATTTATAAAATAAAATAAACTTTCTTGAAGAGCATGATACTAACTATACAACCCTTAAATTAAGACAGATCAGTTACAATTTGTTCAGAAATTACGACCGTAATAATATTTTTTGCCAATAAAAACACAAAATAAACGTCAATAAGTTTTATAAAAGTAAAAATAAATTTGAAAACACACACACGCACACATACACAAGCGTAGCGAAACAATAGGAGTGTACTTCAAATATGAGAGAAACACCAGACAAAATTTGAGAGAGGGAGACAATAGCCATTGAATTAACACAACACACACGATAGTCGACGATAGTCGAATGGGTAGACATGTGAAGCAAAATAAACATTTGATTTCTTTCAAAAGGGACTTGGGTTCGACACCCCATTAGGGTTTTCACAAGCTTAGTCAGCGGTTTAAATAAATTCCAATATTTAAATGGCGTTACACTTGTGATAGAACAAATCTATAGGTTCAGCATTATGCCCATGACACCCACTGTTCTAGTGGGTTCAAGGGGATTTTAATACTGAATTCTAGTAACTTTCCTAGAGAGTTGATATGTGGCTGTTCATTCCGGTCCAAATCTTAGTTGGAAAGTTGATAAATTTATTTTTTGTTTGTCGTATATCTAATCAGTTTTCAAATGAACCGTTTGTGGTGGTATCTTATCGAGTTAAACGAAATATTATTAGATAAGAGTATCGAAATTGTATATTTTTTATAAACCATTTTTTTCTTGTATAATTTGAATTTAGAATTTTTATTATTCTAGTAGATGTTCGTTGTTGTGTAGACTAAATAACAAAATGGGATAACGAGTAGTGTAAGATTCTACAGCGTACAAAATTAGATGGCAGTCATAGTGCAAGTTATCAATATCAATAATCTGAGGAATTGTCTCCATTTCAGATCATTTCCTTTAGTTTTGCTTAGGGCTGTGAATCTTATTTACTTATAATACACAAATTGTCCTTATTGGTGGACGGTATTTCAGAAAGTTTTCTTCGTGGTGTATCACTAATAAATGGGCCCTTTAGCTTAAATTGGGTACTATGTTGAGTTTTCAAGCCGTAAACCAATTTGTTTTCACAGTTAATTTTTTAAATCAAATATTTTAGAAATATTAATGCCCATATGTAAAATAATTTATTGACTGTTTATCGAAAGAATTTATATGGTAAAAGTAGGCTTGAAGTTTTCTTTAAGTTGTTTGCATATGGGGGTAAATGTTCCCTAGATACATACGCTATTATTGTAGCGGGAGCTTTTATAGGCAATAGAACTGAAGCGACAAAAAGTTTTAAATAAGAATTTATAAGTTTTATAAAATGTTTTATTATATTTACTTTAACTTACACTCAAGGAAATATGTTGGCAGCAAAATCCACCAAAACATTAAAAAAAGTGTTATAAAATGAATGGAAAAGCATTCATAATATGAAATTCTAATTTATTGTTTTGGTAGATTTGGTAGAAAAATCGATTGCTTTTCCTTTTTATAACAGTTTTTTTTAATGTTTTGGTGGATTTCGCTGCCAACATATTTCTTTGAGTGTAAGTTAAAGTAAATATAATAAGAAATTTTATAAAACTTATAAATTCTTATTTAAAACTTTTTGTCGCTTCAGTTCTATTGCCTATAAAAGCTCTCGCTACAATAGTATATGTAGAAAATATTTCAGTCTGCGACCATTATGGAAATTTGTAGAATTACAAAACGTCTTATCAAATCGACGAACGCGTGAGCCCAACACTCAATCAGGTTTTCATATTTATAGGATGACTATTAGAATTTTAAAAGCAAATAGTTGATGCATATTTGCACCTTTACAACCAGAAAATAACAAACGTATTTATAACAGTCGTTGTCAGTTCCTATATTATTACTAATAAAATTTATTGAGCTAAATTTATCAAATTTCTAGGACTTTTTGAATTAAGAATGGATTTTGAAGTTCATAAGGTTGATAAAGTCCTTGCTGGTTATTTCCACTCAACAATACCACTACCAGTGTATGATACATAGAGAACTAAAAACAAACATTTTTATTACACCTTACATTGTTTAACTTGCTTCAAATAATACTATTCAAACTATATTTTTCAGTTGCCAAGGTGGCCAAGGAACAAATCGCTCCCCATGTCAAGAAAATGGATGAACAACACAAATTCGAACCATCTGTGGTTCAGGCTATGTTCGACAACGGTTTGATGGGAATGGAAATTGACACTGAGTTGGGAGGAAGTGGCTGTAATTTCTTGACCACAATTCTGACTGTTGAGGAGCTTTCAAAGGTTGATCCAGCCGTTGCGGCTTTGGTTGATATTCACAATACCTTGGTCAATTCATTGATTATTAAGGTAGCCAATGAAGAACAAAAGAAAAAATATTTGCCAAAATTGGCTCAGGAATATGTAAGTTGCAGTGAGATTCTAAAAACAAAAATGATTTTGATAAATCTCTTTAAATTTCTCTTTATATCAGCCTGGCAGTTTTGCTTTGACGGAGCCAGGAGCTGGTTCAGATGCTTTTTCTTTGAAGACTGTTGCCAAAAAGGATGGCAATCATTATGTCATCAATGGTACAAAAATGTGGATCTCTAATTCTGATTTGTCCGGTGTGTTCTTGGTATTCGCTAATGCAAAACCTGAGGATGGATATCGTGGTATCACGACCTTCTTCGTAGAACGCGATACCCCTGGATTCACAATCAATAGACCCGAAGATAAATTGGGTATCCGTGCCTCGGGTACCTGCATGTTAACCTTCGACAATGTCCGTATTCCCGAAGAAAATTTGTTGGGTACTTTTGGCCATGGTTACAAGTATGCCGCTGGTTTCTTGAACGAGGGCCGTATTGGTATTGCCGCTCAGATGCTTGGTTTAGCTCAGGGTGTATTCGATCACACAATGCCCTATTTGTTGGAGCGCAAACAGTTTGGTTCGGAGATCTATAATTTCCAATCTATGCAACATCAAATTGCCACCATTGCTACTGAAATTGAGGCTGCCCGTCTGTTGACCTACAATGCTGCCCGTATGGTTGAACATGGAGTTCCTTTTGCCAAAGAAGCCGCCATGGCAAAATATTATGCCTCTGAAGTTGCTCAACGTGCCGCAATCAAATGTATTGATTGGATGGGTGGTGTCGGCTTCACTCGTGACTTCCCACAAGAGAAATACTACCGTGATGTTAAAATTGGTGCCATCTACGAGGGAACCACTAACATGCAACTCAGCACAATCGCTAAGCTTTTGAAGAAGGAATACTCCTCTTAGGTCAGCTTACCAGCAGAGAGCGCAGTGTCTTACCTTAAGTAATACATTTATGGAACTGTATTAGTAGAAACAAGTTTCAAAAGACCCATCCATTAATAAGGAAACTCTTTCATTACCGTAACAGATACCAACAGTGCATTTATTTGAGAACACAATGCGATCTACTATTCTAAATAGTAATCGATCGTGATCTCTGGTTTAATTAGAGATTGTAATAGTGATTTATTTTTGTATTTGAAAGTGATTTATACAAATAAACTTTATATTATTTCCAATGTTGAGTTATTTTTCGTTATTCGTAGTCGTAAAGGCAGCTAGAAGAATATTTACCACTGTTATAATAAAAACTCCACCCAATATGAATTCATTATAACGTTTACTACGACATCTACGGAATCGGCGCTAAAATTCATGGGGAATAAAATACAATTGCAAAAAAAAAATCACACCAAACTTACTTTGAATATTAGTGCTATTCCAACAGCGATTTGCATTAAAAGGGATAAGGACACCAGAGCCATACTAATGTAGTATGTAGAGGCGTCATGGTTATAGGTTATAAGAAATCGCAACTGATTTGCATTTGCCGATAGCAAAGCAATGTCCATTAAGCCTTCGGCCAAATTTTTATTTCCAGCATAGCTGTTAGCATGTTTTGAATCTCTTATGTTTATTTTGCATAGTTTTCCAGTGACATTTATATTTTCCGGGTTAGTGGGTTGTCCCGTGTCATTGGTGCTACAACACTTCTCACTTTCCTCACTAGATTCTTCGTCGTTAGCGGATAAGCCAGATGTTAAAGATGATGATGAGGTTGGTGCAAAGTCATTTTTACTAACGACGGATATTGTCGCCATTGTGTAATGTCGAAGTTGAACTTAAAATGTCTCTAAAAACAAAAAAACCTTCTTCGTCTCTTCATTGTCTACGAAATTGTAATTTCTTTATATATTGTTGTGGTTTATACTGATCAAGAGGTATGATAATACAAACACTAACGACTAACGATAATTGTTCCAAATGACCCGAGTCTGTTATTTAAAATTAAATCAAAAAGGTGGCAATACTTTTTTTCTATATATATACAGAGAGAATGTAGGGCCAGAATAGAAATTACTCTCAACTAGTGGGAGGTTGAAGGAAAAATTGTAGATGGCGTTGAACGATCATAAATTTATTTGTATTATATGATGAATTGCTGACGTCCATGTATGGTAATTTTGTCATTGTCATAAACGAACTGTATGTATTTTTGGAATACATATTTATATACACAATTCCAAAAATTCTGCCGCTCCCTAAAAAATACACTGCTATATATTCTAACAAAGGAGGTATTGTTATCGATTGTTTACATTTTGCTCCCATAACCCTGCCAACATTTTTTGAATTTGGGGGCGCTTCTGAGAATCCCCACTACGTCGAAAACAGTCGTACACGATATCCAAAACTCCTCGGAAAAGCGCCGTCACTATTGAGAAGTTGTACCACGCCAAGTTACTACAAAAAAGTATCGCATGAGTGCAATTATTAGGAGCCCTTCTGGATACATTTAGAAGGACGCCAATAAGAGCCCCTTCAAACAATCAGACAAAGTGCATTTTAAGATAGTTGTAAAAGAATCATTGTGGTCAAGTAAAACACGGTTGTTTAGATATTTATTAATTTTATGAAACATTTATAAATTCTCATAAATATAACATTTATACGACTATCACATCACATTTAACACATTTTTATGCATTAATAAGAGATTGATGTTGAGTTACAAGTTGTAAGTTAAATGTTGTAGCGTCTATCAGCCAGTACTTTTATTCCCAATGGAGGCAGCGTGTCTGGAAAATATTTGAAAAGCTATCACTTTATTCCATTTGGAAAGTCAAAAATTGTTCACCAATTTACTTTTCACAATTTTAAGCGTAATAACTATGTTTTCAGCACTTTATTTTCGTTTTCATTGGAATAAATTATAATAAGCCAGTTGCGCTTGGTGTTTCACAAAATATAAAATGGCTCTTGTAACAATAGTGATGGCAAAATACTTTCATGCGAATAGTGATGGCAAAATACTATCACAGTTGGCGATTGTTGCAGTGTCACTTACGAGTCTGTGGTAGCGATGAGGATGAAATGGAACATTGAAATGCTGGCAGGGAAGTTGTGTCACTTTAGTGGCAAGTCCTAATTCACTATTCAGCATCCAGGAGGCTTAGAAGGACGGTACCAATGGACTTAGTCAATTAACAAACAAACAAAAAACGTTTAAATATATTAGAGTGTAATTACTGGATTACTTCTCAACAAAAATGCTTTCTAATGTTAAATATTAGAGTTTAGCTTAAAATTGCTATTGTAAAACTACTAGATGGGTTATAGCTCAGCGATGATACATTTGTGCAACCTTTTTGAGGTGCCCCTATACTTTTTACTTTTTTTGCCATACTGCGACACTTTACATTCATTCATACTGTTATATGTTTTACACATTTTGATCGCAAATAGCGTTAAGAGTACAGATACTGTTATCAGTGTATATTTTACCGCCTAAAATTATGCATGAAACATTTTCTATAGAAGATAAACCGGGTTAATCTTCTGAGTACAAAATTTGAAAGATTTTAAACTAAATAGAGATAAAATTAACGTTGGACTAGTTAGGATCACAAATAAAAAAGTTATTTCCCTACGCTATGTAATCCATTCAAAAACTGTGTTATCGTCAATTCGATTAAAGCCTGGTATGCACTTCTAGCGGAAAGTTCGTTTGCGTGCCAATAACACAGTTGCCAATGTATTCCTTATGGGAGCAAAATGTAAACAATCGATAAAAACGCAATGCATTTCTTATTGGTAGCAATGCATTTCTTATGGGTGGCGGACACAAGAAAAAAATAACGAAAACAGTCGATAACATAGTCTTCAAAAATAGGCGGAAATGCAACTTCAGCCAAAATATTGTTCTCATACCAGTATTGCCACGTATTTCTTCTGAGAAAGAATGCAAATAAAAACTCCATATATTACTTATGAATTAAGACAAAGTTTGCTAGATGTCCCATGTCTGCAGTGTTTGCGGAAATATTCTTACTTCCACTGTAATTGACAACCATATCAAACTCTCCATTCTACGGAAACGAGTTTTTTCCAATTTAAATCATATGTGTGCTGCGACGATGCAATTAAAGCCGGCTTTTAGAGAGAGCGAGAGAGGATAAACAAGCAAATGCTCTCTTTTGACATTTTTTTGTTCATATCTCCCTGCTGGAAGTGTAGGCATACGTTCTGAGTACGATTTAAACACATGTTTTTATTGGTAAAAATAAACGCGCGCATCCACCACTTTCAGTAACCAATTCCATCCCCTCTCAGCTAGTGGGTGAGTAATAAGGTAAAAGGCATTTTGAGCATGCTCACATCGCGTCGTGGGTTCTGCTTCACATTTTCATTTTATTTATTCTTTTGTCGTACGTTCAGAGGTTTAAACGTCGTCTAAACTTCAAACAAAATAGCCAAGTCAAAGTCACAGTTTTGTAGTTTCCTTTTATCAATTTCGGTTTATTCGGAACTTGCTCCTTTGTTTTTTGTTACATAGAATACTTTTTGCAAAAACAAAAAGTGGAAAATAGAGGACTTGGCGTCGACAATTGATTTTTTTTTGAGAGAAAAAAATAAAATAAATAATAACAGAAATTCTAAATCCCCTGCTTCATATAAAGGAAAAAAATACAACAACAACAACAGGAAACAAAAGCTGTATACATCTGTATGTGGATTATTGTCGCGTGTGTTTTTGTTATAATCGCAGTTAAATGAATAAAGGTATATAAATAATAAATATACATATGCACGTATATGATGATGTGCAATGCACACATCAGCACCCATATATCCGTTAATAAGCACCAGCCGTCTTAGTTTGTGTATAAAGGAAAGAGTGCGGTGGCGACAGAGGTGCTCGGCTGTCGTATGATTTTTTGTTCGAATGCTTGTGGTGTTGCCTTGTGTCCCTTTTAACAGACATTTCCTTTTTATGACTTTGTAGTTAAAAAATATACTATATGTGCATGTGTGAGTAGTGTATCTTTATTGAATATAGGATTCACGTGTTTTCGGAAAAAACTGCAGAAACAAATAATTTTTATATAAATGAGATAATGTAAAAAAGTTAAATTGGCCTAGCATAATCCTCTATGTGAAAACATACATTGATACTTACATATATATGCATTAGTTTGTGAGGTGTGTTCGAAAAAAAAAAAACGGCAAGCCAATGTACACCTACAATAATTGATTGCTCCTTCAAATATATGTGTGTGTCTCTTTGATTTGTGGATGGGCATCTGTGTGTGTTGCGAATGTCAGTGAAGAAATGGAAGCAAAACATAAAAATTTGACATAAATGAAATATCCTTGAACTAATAAGCGTGATACGAAATTCCCAAAATATAATTTTTTCTTCTTCTTCTTCTTAAGTTGTACGTTTGCTTGTGTGTTCGACACTCGTTGTAATTTGAAGAGAAGAGAATTTTAAAACAATATCTACAACTTCCCTTTTAAGGTTCACTAAGGATATGTTTGTGGAGAGAGAAAAGAGAAACTGGGCTAGTACAATACGAAAATAATAATAATTATAATAAAATAATATTATACAATATACCACACTATATTATTCTAAGTAGCAGTTGAATCGAGGAAAAATAAAATAAACAAATAAACCAACTAACGAGATATTTATCGCATACGAGTTGACGAAAAACAAAAAAAAACAAGGATTTAGTATCTCTTCGCTTCGAATCGTCGTGTTCATTCATTTTATTGTTGTAAAACACAGAAAACAACAGAAACAATAACAAAAACAACAGCAGAAACATTAAATCGATAAAATCGAAAATCACTCGCCACTGTGGTGTGTGTGCCAGAGGGAAAAAATAAATATTTTTCCATTTGGAAAAAATTTTGGAAGACGAACGAAAGAAAGAACGAACGAACGAACGGAAAAATAACGGTGCCGTAGACAGTTAACCAAAACGGTGAGTTTACTTAGACAATTTTCCCCTTAGACCCTTATGCCATACATACATTTCCATATCCAGATTATTGTATAACACAATGATTCCTATGTGGAGAGGTAATAACAGAATAACTCATTGGGTAAGCTTATAATATTCACTCCATTCATGCAATTTGTATATTTTTCTACATTTATTAACAACATATTTCTAAGCAAATATAAAAATATCGATTTCGTTGTAAAGACATCAGCAACAACAATTACAACAACACATTATATGAAAGGGACCGAGTTAATTTGTAAGCTAAGCTAGACAGTGCACAAATTGTATGCAAATATTCAAGGTTTGTGTTAGAGATGTGCGCGTGATACGATCATGCAGATGTGTTAGGCCAGGAGCACACTCGAAGTCCATCGCTTGTTTGGATTTGAGTAAAAAATAAGCAATTATAGCCGAAATGTTAATTGAGTCGAATCTAACCGCCACCATTGACCACATAACATTTTTTTTATTAAAATTGTGTGCGTAAGTGTGAGCAAGTTTTTCGAAAAATCACGCTTAATAATAAATCAATCGTCACGGAACATATACAAATGAATAACACTTTGAATATTTTTGGTTCATGAGAGTGCATGAGTATGGGAGTTTCCTTCATGGACATGCATTTTTTCGACATAATTCGACTAAAATTTTACTCACGCAAAATATGCAAATATTTAAAACTAAAAGACGGAGTCCAGTTATAAGAATTGAAAATATAGAACATTATAGAATGTCAATATCCAATTGATGCTCCCGAAAAAACTATACATTTTTAGGCGAAAAGCAGAAACATTCTCAACTTAACGGGCAACATATTCCAGATACGAGCGACTCACACGTGAAACGCCCTTTCATATATTAATCAAGGCATTCGAGGAATCACAATTTGCGGATTTCTAATACAATACATTTTTGTGGCTTGACGATACAAATTTGTCTTCTCGCTGGCGTAAAAGGTTTTTCGAATTGGGAAGAGATTAATTGTACAACCAGATAATTTTTTTGCGATACGTCCTAATACACGTGACCATACACACACGTTCGAAACATTGCATTGCCAGTATGGGTACATGAGTGTGTTCATGTTTTCGTACAAAGAAAGGAGTAGCGAAAATATTCAAACTTATCCAAAAGCCATGACCCTTGTACATTTGGAAAGAGTAAAATTTGAAGGTAACCTATTATTAAGGGATGCTGCTATTTTTGTCAATTAGGTCGGTTGATCAATAAACAAACTGTCATTTGGGATGAAGACTACACAGAAGAAAATTCAACAATAGTTTTCCAATTAAAATTTTAATTGTATTTGTGAAACTACACTCAAAAAACAGTGAACCCACCAGGAAGGAAAATTTTTGTTAATTTTAGAAAATGTTAGTTAATTTTAGAAAATCTTAACTAAAATGTATTACAAACGCAGGTGCCATGCCGATTTCACAAAAATAAGTAAATATTTTTCGAAAAATTCAAGAAAATTTATTAGACATAATTATCTTTTTTAACTTGGTAAAAAATAACATATATAATAGTTAGTGTCACACGAAGGTCAAGATGGGTCCATTATTGGAAAAATTACAAATTTTAAGAAATTATGAACTGTTTTGTGCACGCAAAGAAAAAAAAACGTTTGGAAAACGTGTACCGAAAACGTTTTTCTTTTGTTAGAGTTTTTTGAATTGCTTCGAAAATTTTAAACTTTTATCACCAAAAAAAATCGTTTGTTACAAAATTTTTATTTTTTCAATAAAAAAAGTTATTTTTGAAACAACAACACAGTCCATTTCGTTTATATCAAACACTGTTCTTTTCCGACTTTAGGTCTTTAATAAGACACAGTTTACAGTTCAAAATTTAATATAAAGGGTGATTTGTTAAGAGCTTGATAACTTTTTTTTTAAAAAAAACGCATAAAATTTGCAAAATATCATCGGTTCTTTATTTGAAACGTTAGATTGGTCCATGACATTTACTTTTTGAAGATAATTTCATTTAAATGTTGACCGCGGCTGCGTCTTAGGTGGTCCATTCGGAAAGTCCAATTTTGGGCAACTTTTTAGAGCATTTCGGCCGGAATAGCCCGAATTTCTTCGGAAATGTTGTCTTCCAAAGCTGGAATAGTTGCTGGCTTATTTCTGTAGACTTTAGACTTGACGTAGCCCCACAACAAATAGTCTAAAGGCGTCAAATCGCATGATCTTGGTGGCCAACTTACCGGTCCATTTCTTGAGATGAATTGTTGTCCGAAGTTTTCCCTCAAAATGGCCATAGAATCGCGAGCTGTGTGGCATGTAGCGCCATCTTGTTGAAACCACATGTCAACCAAGTTCAGTTCTTCCATTTTTGGCAACAAAAAGTTTGTTAGCATCGAACGATAGCGATCGCCTTTCACCGTAACGTTGCGTCCAACAGCATCTTTGAAAAAATACGGTCCAATGATTCCACCAGCGTACAAACCACACCAAACAGTGCATTTTTCGGGATGCATGGGCAGTTCTTGAACGGCTTCTGGTTGCTCTTCACTCCAAATGCGGCAATTTTGCTTATTTACGTAGCCATTCAACCAGAAATGAGCCTCATCGCTGAACAAAATTTGTCGATAAAAAAGCGGATTTTCTGCCACTGATTTTGGTAATAAAATTCAATGATTTGCAAGCGTTGCTCGTTAGTAAGTCTATTCATGATGAAATGTCAAAGCATACTGAGCATCTTTCTCTTTGACACCATGTCTGAAATCCCACGTGATCTGTCAAATACTAATGCATGAAAATCCTAACCTCAAAAGAATCACCCTTTACTACAATGTAATGTTGAACATTTTTTCGGAATCTTCCGAACATATCTGGAATATATGTAAAAAAAAAAAACAAAAAAAAAACTTTGGTCGAAGCGGGGATCGAACCCACGACCCTTGGCATGCAAGTCGGACGTAGCAACCACTGCTCCACGGTGCCAAACTAAATGTTTGTTTCTGTTAAATAAACTTTGTTTATTCGGTTCGTGGGCGCCGCAAGCTATGCTATATAAATATAACTTATATGGATATTTATCTATTGATGACCATAACAGGTACATAGCTCAGTGGTTAGTGTGTTGGCTTACAAAGTGCATGGTCCGCGGTTCGATCCTCCGTCCAGGCGAAAGGTAAAAACATTTTAAAAATTTATAAAATCATACAATTATTATTCGAGCTTTATGGACAGATATAGATTAAGGAACATGGTTAATAGAGCCATTGAAAAGAAAACGCCTCTTTTCAATGGCTCTATTAACCATGTTCCTTAATCTATATCTGTCCATAAAGCTCGAATAATAATTGTATAATTAGATATAATGCATTTGGACGTCAATTGCCTGTTTCGGTATCAGGCTAACATGTAATATAATTTATAAAATCGTATAATTTCTTCTACATTGTTGGTATTACAGAAAAAGGTGCTAAGAACTAAAAAACTTCGTGGAAGTGAGAAAGATGTGAGGGAAAATGCAATTAGCCAGAAAAAAAATTTTTTTAGTTAGTCTTTATGAAATTGTTTTTACATCCTGGAAAAGAATAAACGTTTATCACAAAAAGTATATACTTTTCTTCCAAATGTACTTCCTTTCAACGAAAAGCAAATGAGAAACGAACTTTGTTTGTCTAAAATTTCGTTTGGGAGGAAAGAATTATTTTTTGCGTGTGGGAGACATGAATTTAGTAGATCTTTATGCTTCATTTGTGTATAAATTGTTCCCCTGTTTTAGTTAATTTAACTAACCTACGCGAAAAATTACACTAGTTTACACTGAAAATGTACACTTGGTGAGAGTCGACTTTTCTTATGTATTTCGATCTGCTGAATTCGAAAAAAATGTTTTTTTATGGAACAATTTTTGAGATATCCCGTTATTTTTAGTTGTTCGCTTTTTTTTCACTAAACAAATAATATATCGAGTCTATACGACCATGAAGATAAAACCGACGTTTTTTTCAATGGTTTATACTTTTCTGGCGGAAAAGGTCCATTGTAAAATACGATTTTTTTAAAATTTGGCCTTTTCGCATCGATATTCACAGATCGAATTATAAACGATTATTCGTCATCTTAATACCTTTCATTTAAGTACCAACAACGATAAAATGGGACATTTCTAACTCGAGATATAATTTGTTTAGTGAAAAAAGAGCGAAAAACTAAAAATAACGGGATATCTCAAAAACTGTTCCATAAAAAAATTTAAACATTTTTTCGAATTCAGCAGATCACAAGTTGCCTCTCATCAAGTGTACATAATTTTTTTTTGTAAACTAGTGTTATTAAATTCAAGGAAACTTTCTCAAACCACAATAATAACTAAAATAGAATTAAATTGGCTTTAGTGTCATATAGGGTTCACTTTTTTTTGAGTGTAGCAATCATCCTCATACGAGCTGGCAATGTTGTGAATTGTTGAAGTGAGACTTGTTAATGAGTTGTAATTTAGTTAAGTAAATAAAGTGGGAAGTTTTGTTCTGATTTAAATCTCGAGTAATATCAAATCCGATCAAAATTTGTAATGGCCTTTTTGATACTGCAAAAGGTATTGTTTATAGTTTTCTCGAAACAACGCAAATTTAGATTCCTTGATATTTTGCAACATTACAATAAATGCAATGACCTCTTCCGGCATAGATTTTGTATGGCGTCTGCCCGACTTTTAGCTTAAATACAAATCAACAGCAAATAAAAATCCTTATCGCCGCATTCAAATACGAAAGAACTTCAGACCGATTTGTTTGGTTTTTTCTTTTCGTTTTTTATTTTGTTCTGGTTTTCGATTCTGGGGCGGTTCGACCACAGACTTTTGTGACAAAATAAGAATGCAACCAAACAAACTCAGCCAGTGATCGCTTATTCGCACTTCATCCCGTTTCATTTTGGGGTTCTTACGGAAATTTTACGCATAAAAACTTTGAAAACCTCAAAAAAAAAAAATATGAAGTAAAAAACAAATAAGACTAGCAGCGGAATTCATTCACATTTTGTGATATGGTGCCTTGCGTACATGTGTACAGTTTATCAAGTGTTGCGAATTTATTTTTACATTAATATACTTTCACCGAAGGTGGAGATTACAAAGACAATATACGATATGATCATAAAATGTATAACACTTAAAAAAATCGATCAGTGATCCAAGTTCGTTAGGATCAAATTACACCTAAAAAAGTCTGTAGTTAAACTATGCTAATTTTAACTTATGTTCATTGCAAAACAAATTTATTTGTTTGTAGTTAAATTTTATAATTTTTTGCGTAATTTTCCACAGCCCAACGAAATTTTTCTTTTTTTATGTCTCAAACATTTATGGGTATAAAGTTCAATGATATAATCATATAAGTTCAATATGAACTAAAGCAGAAGAAAATTTTTGTACGACTCCCAAAAATAGTACAACTGTATGGTTCAAATGGTCATAAGTTGGCGCCAATGATTTTTTTCTTTACGGTTAGTTCATTTTTTCTTCTATGAGATGGTGTAACTTCGTGCATCGGTGCATTTAATTTTCCTGGTTTTAAAAACGATTTGTGAAAATTTCAAAACAGTTTACTTTTTTTCTGTGTAGTTTTATGGTTTCGGAAACAATGTGTTCAGCCGTATCTGTTCATTTTGAAAGATTCACTTTGGATTTCCATAAATGCATAGAGTTCGAATTTTTTTTCTGAAATACCAATTTCATATTTTGATCAATATATGAAAAATTAGCTACATAAGTTAAATTACGTCAATTTTTCCTGTATTTACCTTTAGTGTATTAATCTCCATTTACATGATGCTCCGTTTGTGCTACGTTTGCTAACGTATGTCAGTTTGTAACTTTAATGCTGAACATTTTCCAGTTAAAGTTAACGGAAAAGAAGATATCTGCAATTTACTTTCTGTTAATTCTGTTAGTTAAATTCTAACGGATCTACATGAAATTGGCAGTTAGTGAAAAAATAAACTTAATTAAAATTAATTAATTTCATTATATTTCATGTTAGCCTGATACCGAAACTGGCGTAATTAACGTCCAAATACATTATATCTAATTTTACAATTATTAATCGAGCTTTATGGACAGATTTAGATTAAGGAACATGAATTGTAAAATTAGTTAATTTAATTTCAATAATATTAAATTAAAGAAAATTAAATTCAATAAAATATATAATATATATAGTTTATATATACGCTAGGTCAGGCAAAAGATTGGACGAAAAGGTTCCAAATGCATTCAACCGCCAAGTTTTATCAGGAATAGTTTAAAGCCCTGTAATTTGGTTAAGCACCCAAAAGACAAGGTTCGAAATGTATTCAACCGCCAAATTTTATCATCAATTGCGTGCTTAAACAATTGCCTTAACTCTAACAAATTTTACAACGAACTTTGTTCCAATGTACCAATTATTTAAGGGTGTTGTGTATTACCAATTTGGCGTTCCATGAGCCCAAGTGATCATTAAAAATTTAATTGTGGTCGTACAACAAAAAAGGCATAGGATGACCACAAACTACTTGCTTGGATATATATTTTTTTTCAAAAACAAAATACATAGACGATTTCAAAGTTATAAAAGTGACCATATGTTTCCGTTTCCATAACCTTAGCCCTCAAGGTAGTGGAGAGAGCCTCATTTTATATTGTGAAGACGTATGCATACCTCAAGCACAGATGTTGACTTTCTCATTAAATTAATATGGAAAAATTGCTTAATTGTAATATAAGTAAAAATTTTTAAAGACTACCAGTGGCCATCAGGGAAGGTTTGACCAACTTCTAATGTTTTTTTAGGAAAATTCAATAAACGATATATGGATTTATTTAATTGGGTTTGACCTACTTATCATAAAAATTAGTTAAAGTTTTTCTATATTGTTAAAGACATAGTTTCCTTGCAATAAAGATATTCTAATTGTGAAGTTTAACTTAACGTCTAAGTTTAGTGTACTCAAAACAAGGATACCTCGTTTATGCAATTCACAACCAGATAAACTTTAACTACGAAATCTAAAGTCTACACTGAAAAACATATTTACGTAGTATTAAAGATTACGCAACCTAAATTTTAGGATGCGAAATTTACAAAATATTAAGAACAAATTTTTTTAAAATAATGAAATTTTAATTTAAAAAAGTTTATAATTTTAGCTTCAAATTTTTTTCATTAAATTTAGGACACAAATTTTGTAAATTTGCGTCCCTCCGTTAAAGTCGCATGTCTTTGAACTAAGGCTAATTTTCCTTAAAGTAAAGAAACACCTTTTTGATTTAAAGAAATGGTCCTTAAATTAACTGAAATATTGAAACTTTAGATTTAAGATTAAAAAGCTTCAAATTTTCAAATATTAAGGACAAATTTCTTTAAAATAATGAAATTTTAATTAAAATAGAATTTATAATCTTTACTTCGAAAATTTTTTTCATTAAATTTAGGACACACATTTTAAAGTTGCATGTCTTTAAACTAAGACAATTTTTCCTTAAATTAAAGAAACACATTTTGATCTAAAGAAATGGTCCTTAAATTAACTGAAATATTGAAACTTTAGATTTAAAATAAAAACGCTTCAATTATAGCCTAAGACCTATTTTGAGGATTTTGAGTCTTTGGTTTAAAGTTTGTTTTTTTTTTTAATTAAGAAAACATTTTTTACTTTGAAGAATCCGTTATAATTCGGATTTTTAAACTGGCATATTTTTGTACCTGAGTACCTTTATTAATAAACCGCGAAAAGAGAATGAAAATTTGATATATGAGATCTGTATCCTAATTTTAATTTTATTGGTCCTAGATTTAAAGCCAGATAGGTCGCTAAAAAATTTCTTTATTTTAAAGAAGCCACATCTTTGGCTCGGAATCAATACCAAAATCCTTAAGGAA
This sequence comes from Haematobia irritans, assembly GCF_050003625.1. Classification (NCBI taxonomy): domain Eukaryota; kingdom Metazoa; phylum Arthropoda; class Insecta; order Diptera; family Muscidae; genus Haematobia; species Haematobia irritans. The sequence goes on from NC_134400.1 coordinate 2,031,524, forward strand.
AGGTCAAAATTTTTGGATCCAAGTAAACTTTTTTTTGTTAGTGTACAAATGCGCCTATCTCTTTAACAAGAGAAAAAAAATTAATTATGTCTAATAAATATTCTGGAATTTGTTGGAAAATATTTATTTATTTCTATAATATCTGTGTGATGTCATCGTTTGTAATACTGTTTAGTTCAAATTTTCAAAAAATCTAAATTTTCTAAAATTAATCAAAAAATTTCTTCGTAGTAGGTTCAACAAATAAAACAAATTTTTTATTTTTCTTTTGTATAAAATACATTTTTTATTCAACTTAGGACTCTGGCATGTTTTTCTTTGCGAGAAAAACAATTTTGGATTATGAAAATTTTCGATGAACTGATAAATTAAATTTTAAAATTAAAGACAAAAAACTTTAAAAATTGTCAAAGGTTATTTTGAAGATTTTGCATACTTTGTTAGGTGATTCTCTTGCCTATTATATTTCAATGAGAACAAGGTAAATTTGATGAATGAGATCAAGAACAAACCAAGATTTAAGATAAGAGTCTTGAAACCAAGAAAATCGTTTTTCTTATTTAACCCTCTAATGCCCAATCCCTCCTTTAAGCGGGCTTCATTAAATAAAGAAGCCTTTAGTAAAACACACTTTGAAACAACAAAAATGAATAAAATAAAAAGAAAACTTAGTTGAACCTGTTCAAGAGCCTTTGCAACATATACTGAATTTTACGGTATACATTTTTCTTGGTTAGTTTTCTTGTTTTTGTGTCGTTAACATTGAATATTTAATCAGATGAGAACAAATTGGGGCATTAGAGGGTTAAAAGACAAATCAAATTTTATAAAATGGAGTTTGAAGAAAAATCTCTGTTTTTTGTATAAAATGCATTGAGCGACATTCATAATCTTTATTTACACTAAAAGAAGAGTTTTCTTTTCCGACGAACGACGAACGAAATTTTAGACAAACTAAGTTTGATGCTAACGAATTTTTTATTGATAAAAATTTTTTATTTATGCTAACAAATTTTTATTGATAAAATCTCATTAGATAAAATACTTGCAACACTTCTCAGGGTTATTTTGAATTCGGATTTATTTGCTCTTTAAGAAAAATTATAACAAATTTCGTTTGTCTAAAATTTCGTTCCAGTATATATCGGTATATTTTACACCAGATAAATTTTAATTAAATTTTGAAATTAATACCAAATAAGGCTAAAACAAAAACATTTACGATTAACCCCTTTATTAATTAAACCCTATTTCTTTATCATTTCCTTTCAGATTTGGCAGTAGGCAAAAAAGAGAAGAACAAATTTCACTTAACAATCTTCAATCTTTATTTCGACGATTTAAAGCCACAAGAAGGATAATTCACATACTCAGGAATTTGGTTAAAAATATCATCGTCGAGGCATATATATTCTTATTTGGAATATTTTTAATATTTGCCACCATTGCATATTGAATTAAAAGGAATAAAAGAACAACAACTTTAGGGGATTGACGATACATAGAAACAAGAGCAATAGAGACAACAACTCCCCTCCGCAATAAAAACTGACGTAGCACACGGCAAACATATGTCGCCGGAAAAATCTATTTGGGCCTATGTGAATCATTTCATAATGAGCAACATTTCATATTTGTGTAAGTAGATATATGAAAAGCAGCGGCAGCAGGTCACATGGCATATGGGTCATGGCTACTAAGGTCACACCTATCGTTTATGGTTATCCTTTTCGAAGCGTAGTGTTTACTTTTATTATCTACTCATATCCATCATTTCGTATTCCATTACAGTTGATGAAATTGATGGTTACCTTTACTATTTCGGTGGCACCGCTGGTGTTTTAACGCTCACAGGCATTGCAGCAGCGTCCGCATATTACTTTGCATCACGGCCAATACCGGAAAAACCATTAGTGCCTCTGGAAAATCAGTCACCTATACTTGAAGTAAGTACTTGATCCACAATAACCAATGATATTTGAAAGTGTTGTTCGCAAGGGGGCCATAAGAGAATGTATTCACTGAAAAACCGGATTGTCCGGTATCAAAGGTTTTGCTTTTACACTAAAGATTTCGATATTGATACTGAGCCATAGAGGAGAAATTGAAACATTATTTTTTTCATTCACTAATGGGTTTGGTAATTTTACCAACAATAAGGTGTCTCATAGTCGTTTCTCCTTAATTTTTATATTGTTTTAATTTAAACAAAAACATGATTTTCTTAAATTTTTTAAATTGGTACATCTACAAAAGTGACTACTGAAACAGTGCGAGAAAGCACCCCATTTGAACAACTAATGAGCACATGAGCATCCATCATGGCACGCCTCAAATATTTCTAATTCTATGCATTATTTATTTTGTTTTCTATGTCTGTCCTCCGGAGGGGGCTTTCTCGGCTTTTATCTGACCATTGGGCAGACATTGTTGCGCGTACGATATATTTTTTCAGAAATCTGTTCTGTATTAGCACATGAACGGGGAAAAATCAATTAATGATACAATTGAAATTTTGTAATTGACAAGACAATATCCTGAGACTGCTATAAATTAAACCATAGAAGAGGACTAGTGAATTTCCCAACAAACAAAAATTTAGCAAGAAAGACTTGTTTCACCCAAAAACAAATGTGAACCCATTATGAAAGAAAATGTTGGATTATTTTAGGAAATTTCAACTAAAATGGTTTTTTAATTGCAACATGTTACAAATAAGTTAATACGTTTCTTTTTTTGTCAAATTGAAGAAACTTTATTAAAACTAATAAAGTTTAAGTAAATTTCATATTTTGGAATTTAAAAATTGCTAAAATGTCTTTACGGCTATACGAAGATCAAGACGGGTACAGTTTTTGTAAAATTTACTTATTTGAGGGACTTATGAACGCAAGTTAACCAAAATTCTCCCATTTCAGGAAAGTATGAACTATCTTATTTTTTACTAAAATTGTGCGCTATATTTGTATACAACTGTTGGCATTAGCGCCCCTTTTTTGAGAGCTGTTACGTTTACTATATGATTTATGTTAGATTTAAACTTGGAAATTATTGCATATTGGGGGGTTTTGTCGGATTTTCGTGGTTCTAAAAAAACCCAACTATTTTCCCTAACCTATGAACAGTGTTCCGGTTCAACCGGGTTTTACTAACAATCGAAAAATCCTTTTGTTTGAAAAGAAAATCCAAATTTATTGACATAAAAAAATTAACGAAAAAATAATTCAATGTTTGATTGAAATATGAACATATATAGGAAACCTTAAGATTTTAATTTAAGAGTATAGCAATTTTATTTTTTTTTTTTGGTTTCGGATCACAATGATTTCGATTCGCTGAGTGGTGGTGGTAGTCAATCGATGAACGATGTGATGTGGTGGTTTTTTTGGTGGAAACACATGACTTGACGTTGCAGACACAAATTGGGACAACGAATGGCAGTGGATGCACATAGGTCGTGTAAAGCCAAAACAGTTAATGGTGAAATTCGGATTCTCTTTATTTTTCATGTGAATGTTTGACAGATACGGTGTATAAAAATAACCCCCCGGGAAAATACACAATTTTTCAGGCGTTCATCTGTCCGTCCGTCTGTTTTGCGAAAACTTAAATTCCTGCATTTTACTCATTTTAAATTACGAACATGATTATCATGCTCACCATTAGCTCATAGTCAATCATTGTCTCTGAAGAAGAACATAAAATATTTCAGTAGTTTTACATTTTGATTTTGAATGAGAATGTACACTGAACAAAATGTTGTTGTAAAAAAAAACAGAGATTTCGGTTGGGTCGAGTTGTAGGTACTCACAAATCAGAAAATTTCCTGAAGATACTAGCTTGTGTTATTTTGAGTATATCAAAAGATTTTTCCATACACTCATACCATACAAAAAGTTTACTTGGATCGAAAGATTTTGACTTTCCCTTAAGGATTTTTGTATTGATTCCGAGCCAAAGAAGTGGCTTCTTTAAAATAAAGACTTTTTAGCGACCTAACTGGCTTTAAATCTAGGATCAATAAAATTAAAATTAAGGTACAGATCTCATTTATCGAATTTTCATTCTCTGTTCACGGTATATTAATGAAGCTATTCACGTACAAATAAATGCCGGTTTTAAAATCCAAATTATAACAGATACTCCAAAGTAAAAAATGTTTTTTTTTTATATGTAAAAAAAAACTTAAAACCAACGATGCTAAATCCTCAAACTAAGTCTTAGCCTATCTTTGAAGCGTCTTAAACCTAAAGATTTAATATTTCAGTTAATTTAAAGACGATTTCTTTAAATAAAGAATTTGTTTCTTTATTTTAAGAAAAATTTGCCTTAGTTCAAAGACATGCAACTTTAACGGAAGGACGCAAATTTCCAAAATTTGTGTCTAAATTTAATGAAAAAAAAAGATTTGAAGCAAAGATTATAAACTTTATTATCAAAATTTAATCATTTTAAAGAAATATGTCCTTAATATTTTGAAAATTGCGCATCCTAAAATTTAGTATTCGTAGTCTTTAAGATCACGTAAATATTTTTTCAGTGTAGGAGTAACTACGCAAATTAAGAACCAATTTTGAGAGTACTTGAATATGAATATTTAGCATGAGTAGGACTTGGCTTAATTTTACATTTAATTCTACTAGTCTGTAAGGTTTGGAACCCTTGGATTTGGGAAATGGAGGTCAATAGAAATATTTGCCTAGATGGCATATTTAATATGCTGATTGACTTATCTTCTTAGTCGATCTAGTTCTGGCTTTGTGCATCAAACAAAAGCCTTCGAATCTAAAAATACAGTGAAAAAAAAAATTAAAATAAAAAAATAGGCTGTAAACAGAATCAAAATTTTGACTAACATCACAAGCCGATTTTCACGAAATTTTTCATTTTTATCGACTTTTTTCGACTCGTCCAAAAGCCGAATTTAAACTTTTTCATCCCTTAAAAACACCTTCCCCTTGAAGAAATCTTTGATAGTTACTATGTAAAATTTTTCTCAGTGCCATCATATGCGAATTGAAATCGTGAGTATTATATTAAGGATTTCCCCAGTAATTTCATGTGATCTTTATGCAATTCTGCTATGACCATCTGCCACATTCAAATTCATTCACTCTGCCGTTTATCTCTCACAAAGTGGTGGGCACTCTCTGATAGTGCTCATAAGACCCACAATAGCCAAACGATCATCATTGGACCAAGAAACCACAAAGATATTGGCAATCAGACGCACGAACACGGTAAACATTTTGCCTGTCTGTCTGGCTGTAACAAAAAAGAAATTTTATTCGCTCAGTATGATTTTGAACGTCCGCCGCCGTGTTGCGAAATTTTCATGGGAATTTATATGAAAAGAAACGAATATTAAACGGATCAAAGAATAAAAGTAATATCGGAAAAGAAAATCAAAAGCAGTTTCAGTTAGTTTTCAATCTGTCCACTATTACCATAAACGAAGAAAGAGAATTTTCGATTTTAATCTCAGTCTCAATCGACAACCAAAATGTACAAGGAAGAATAAAAATAAAAGAAATTATATGCCTCAAGAAAATTAGATACGAGTGTCTGGCTATTAGATGTGACACTTTTCTATTCTATTCATTACGTAAAACACGAAAAAGAAGTGCAATAACCAACCATTCATCCAATCAGCCACAATGAAAAACGTAATTGATTGTGGCTTGTGCTTTGGCTACTCTTCATTTTTATATAGACAACCTATGCCAAACAATACGAAAATATGTTTGCATCTTAGAAAGAGAAACCATATCTATGGATCGATCACCCTGGATTAAATTTCGAAAAAACAGCTAGTGCTTTTAAAAAAAATCCATACCAGAGTCCTTAATTTAAAACGAAAGTCGAAATTAAAAAACTAATAATACATTTTTGGGAAAAATTGTAGTTCATCTCTAAACAATATAGATGTCGAATAATGTTAAAGTTTAAATAAAAATTTAGAAGGAATAAAAAATAGCAATGAAACAATCATCAGCAAATTTAAGGAATTTCATGCAATAAAAAACTTTAATATGTCGTTGACAAGAAATCGCTAAATAAAAAAACAACCAATAACCAAATAGCAAAAATGCTCAATGGTTGTAGTCCGTAGCCCCGGTACCTATCCCCATGTTTATTTTTTCGTATTCTTTTTTTCCAATACTAATACTCTTTGATATATGAATGAATAAATTTAAATTGTCTGCCATTTAGCAAAAAAAAAAAAATAAAAATAAAAAAATGTGAAAAACAGAAAAAGTGAAAACGAAGACAAATTCGAAGACAAAACCTCATCTAAAAAAATTTTGTTTGTTCTTGCTTGTGATTATTGATGCTAAAGCTGGTGTCTTGCAAATTTCAACCAAATGAAAACAATAAATAGCTCATCTGGCCCGATTCTTAAATACCTTCCACCATGAATCACATACGAGAAAGATTTCCAAAAGATTGGTCCTTGTCAAGCCATTAGCTCAGGTGTTGTAAGTTTCCTAGTAGGTAATGGTGTAGCTCAATTATCGTTGTAAACATAGGTGGGTCATTATTAAAACCTCGTACGGCGTTTACGATGAAAGTGAAATCACAAAAAATTTTCTATAGTAATAAAATTTTGCTAAATTTTCTATGGAAATAAAATTTTGACAAAATTTTTTATAGATATAAAATTTGAAAAAAAACGTCTATAGAAATAAAGTTTTGACACAATTTTCTATAGATATAAAATTTTGACAAAATTTTCTATAGAAATAAAATTTTGACAAAATTTTCTATGAAAAAAAATTGACAAAAATTTCTATAAAAAAAAACTGACAAAAAAAATCTATAGAAATAAAATTTAGACAACAATTTCTGTAGAAATAAAATTTTGACCAAATTTTCTATAGGAATAAAATTTTGACCAAATTTTCTATAGGAATAACATTTTGCAAAACTTTCTATAGAAATAAAATTTTGACAAAATATTCTATAGAAATAAAATTTTGTCAAAATATTCTATAGAAATAAAATTTTGTCAAAATATTCTATAGAAATAAAATTTTGACAAAATTTTCTATAGAAACAAAATTTTGATTAAGACTTTTTGTTCGGTAGTTTTTTTTGGTAAAATTTTCTCAAAATTTTGGTAGATTATTTTTGGCTCGAGTAGCACCATGGTTGGCATTCGCTTTATTGGAGAACTATGATATTCATTGGTTGAGTGCTACCTGGATTCTTAAGAAGTTTCGGAAGAATTAAATTGCAATCCAAAATGTCGAGAACAAAGATGTTTTGCAATTCTCATAAGATGTCTTTATGTAAATATTCATAATACTAACCTCAAAAAAATTTACATGGATTCAACGGTTTTGACCTTAAGGATTTTCGGATATTTTCAGACAATGAAAATATTCCTTAACAGTACGAATAGTTTCGATGATTGAAAATTCGTTATAATAACAAAAAATTTCTTTATATCAAAGAATTTGTTTTATTGCCTAAATTTTAATGACACATTTCGTTAATATGATGAAGCTTTTGCTATAAATGTAACATTTGAATTAAAACACACCCATAAAAATATTGTCTTACTAAAGGATACATTAACTTATAATAAAGATATTTAAAAAATATATATATATATTTTAAAGAAGTTTAGGATATTTCACTTGTCTTTAAAATCGTGTCTTTCAATCTAAGACAAATGTTTTCTTGTTAGTGCAAGAATTCCAGTTAATTAGGAACTAAAATGTATTAAAATTATGGTGAAGTATTTGGAATTGTAGATTTTAGTTGCTATGCTTCTACTTAAGTTAAATAAATGTATGATATATATGGAGTACCACAAACGCTGTGAGTAATTTAGTATAACCTCGTGGATAATATAAAAAGCCAAAAAATACTACAATGTCCAATTGGTTTATTTCATTATCTTACAAATGAGTCAGTTATGAATTGAAATCTGTCGTGGATGTCGTCGATGGTATTATTGTTGTTATGTTTTCCCCAAATTTGAGTATAGACAATCATTTTTTTTATTTAGTTGTTTTTTTTTTATTTTGTTATTGCCTTATACAAAATACTTGGCAATTATCATTTTGTTCAATTTTGCCTAACACAGATTTTTGTTGTTGATATTATTTTTAATATTTGGGTTATATTTTGTGTGTTCGCTAATGTTTTGTTGGAATTTGGAATATAGCCATAGGTGTACCGATATGTGTTTGATATTTTTTAAGATAAGAATAATTTAAGAATAATAAGTCCATTAAATATTGTTTACCAGTTTTTAGATGAATAAAATTTGGGTACAAAATGTCAATAAATATTAGAATCATCCCAGTCATTAAAAGAAATTATATACAGATTGTAATGGCAGGAAATTGATTAGTTATTATTACCGTCATTTGTTTCAGTAACCAATATGTGGAGCAAAAAATTGTTTTTAACAGAATCATTAAACGTAATTAATGTCCTACGGAAGCATATATTTTTTAATGATTTGCATTAGCATGAAATTATTTAAGATACTTGAAGATAAGACCTCATAATATCATAGATAGACTTCTGAATTGAATAATAAATAGTGATGCTTAGATTTATGCCATTTAGAATTTTTATTATTTTTTTAATTTTCATTGCTTTACCGCTGGCTTGAAATATCGAAATATTACTCCATCAAGAAGTGATAGGAAATTTGTCGAAAATTATTTATGTAACATTTTTTTGTATAGAATCAATCAATTTTTTATTAGATGAATTAATAATAATCAGCCATGTCGGTTAGAGTTACCTAGAAAATTTTGGAAGTCTGTTTCCAAGTTAATGCTTTTAATGAACACCCAAAAATGCTCTTGTAGATATGCGATGATTTAGGACTGCAAATTTCATGTGAAATATGTGCCAGTCTATTTCAATACGGGATTAAAATCGGGATTGTTTTTTTAAGTATTTTCTTATTTTTTTAAATGAAATCCGAAATAGTGAAGTAGCTTAACATCTGACGAACTGATAATATGAATGCACCGGATGCTTAAAAGAATGACTTCTCAGTAAAAAACGTTAAATTTTAATTATAAGAAGTTTATAATCTTCGCATGAAGAATTGTTTTCCTTAAATTTAGGACACTAATCTTTGACGTTTGTCCCTCCGTTAAAGTCGAATGTTTTTGATGTAAGGCAAACTTCCCAAAAAGTAAAAAAACATTTTTGATTTAAATAAATTTTGATTTGAATTAATTAATTGCAATTAATTTGAATTAATTATATCGCAAAAACAGGCCTTGGTCCTAATTATAAATGTACAGAGCCTAGAAACTAGATAGCTCCCTAAAAATCACAGAGCAGCATCTGTGGTTCATTAATTTTATTGATCCTAGATTTAAAGCAAGAGAGGTCCTTAAAAATACCTTTATTTTAAAGAAGCCGCATTGGCTCGGAAGTGTATATACCAAGCATTAAGCTAGCATGGATACCACAAATATTTTTGTAACTTTTGGAGACCTGGTTTATCTGTATGGCTACCATACTACCGTCAAATTTTCCATGATACTAAAACATATTTTCTTAGCATTTATCCCATGGTCTTAATAAGAATTAAAGGAGTCCTGTTACTATGTCCAAAAATATTTTTCTTTAACATCTGTGTCATGTTGAGGATTTAATTTAGGTATTTTTTTATCCATTTATTTATCTCCATTCATTTGTTTATTCATGTTCTCTATGAGAATTAATAACAAAAATCCCATTTACTCATCATTTGTCGATTGACTGTTTGTTTTATTTTGCTAGCTTTTTGTTTTTTTGGTCAACACTTAGGTAGCTAACCACTTGATGCGATATGACGAAAATACCACCAGAAATAGACTGAATGACATGAAATGAAACAGATTTATCTCATACCTGCCTCGAAATGAGAATATGCTAAGTCAAATATTATAGTTTCTCAGGCGACCAACATTCATCATTTTTGATTTATTAACATTATTTGATGATTTGCCTTATCGTCATAGTTGCATCATGTACGCGTACTCTGTGTATTTAGTCTACTTTAAAATTATGGTACCAATATGCAAATTAGTGCATACACATGACAATCCATCAATGGGGTTATCTATCCATCATTTTTCCATACCAATCCAATGATGTATTTTTTGTGGTATTTCGATGTTGTCTTCGACATTTTTTTTCCAAAAAAAAAAAAAAAAACAAAACCAAAAATTACAACTAATTCATTGAACTCTAACAAGGTTTTTTCTATTAAAATTTGTGTTTCCATAAATATTCCATGTTTATGTCAAAGGAAATTTTATGAAAAGAGTCTTTAAAGAGGGGCGCGTCCACGACTGTAGTGAATGTGGTCAATTTGTTAACCTTGAAATTTTAAGAGACAGAGAGACATTTTAGGGGGAAAAGAAACATAAACAACCACTCAAAATTAAACAGACAAATAAATATAGAAATATAAAAAAAAGTGAAAAGAGCTACCAAACAAAAAAAACTCGATCTGACTGAAATTTCGAGAGTAGTTGCTTACGAGTGGGTATTACACGAGGGTAAATACTTATCGAACCACCCACGTAATCACGAGTATCGGGTATACCGTTACCATTATTGTTACACATAAGTATTTTAATCAGAAACCAAGATCTTTTGCCAGTCGGCGAAAGACTAAATGATACCCTAAATCTCTCAGAAGTAGACCCGACGATCGTCTACGTTTTGTCCATATTTGAGAAAGAAATTTTGACAACATTTTCTATAGAAATAAAATTTTGACAAAATTTTCTATAGAAATAAAATTTTGACAAAATTTTCTATAGAAATAAAATTTTGACAAAATTTTCTATAGAAATAAAATTTTGACAAATTTTCTATAGAAATAAAATTTTGACAAAAATTTCTAAAGAAATAAAATTTTGTTAAATTTTTCTATAGAAATAAAATTTTGTTAAAATTTTCTAAAGAAATAAAATTTTGTTAAAATTTTCTATAGAAATAAAATTTTGTTAAAATTTTCTCTAGAAATAAAATTTTGACAAAATTTTATATAGAAGTAAAATTTTGTTAAAATTTTCTATAGAAATAAAATTTTGTTAAAATTTTCTATAGAAATAAAATTTTGACAAAATTTTCTATATAAATAAAATTTTGACAAAATTTTCTATATAAATAAAATTTTGACAAAATTTTCTATAGAAATAAAATTTTGACAAACATTTCTATAGAAATAAAATTTTGACAAAAATGTCTATAGAAATAAAATGTTGACAAAATTTCTATAGAAATACAATTTTAACAAAATTTTCTATAGAAATAAAAGTTTGAAAAAATTTTCTATTCAAATAAAATTTTGACAAAATTTTCTATAGAAATAAAATTTTGTTAAAATTTCTATAGAAATAAAATGTTGACAAATTTTTTATAGAAATAATATATTGACAAAACAAGACTTTTGTGTTTGGTAGTTTTTTGGTAAAATTTTCTTCAAAATGTCCCATCAATGAAAAATTAATCTTGGTTTAATTTTATCTGAAATTTTCATTGTGTTAAGTAATCGCAAAAACAAAATTTTTTAAAATTGGAAAAGAATAGGATTTTTTTTAATATTTTAGGAAATATCGAGAAGAAATTTTAAAATATTTTATATGACAAAATTTCGAAAAGTCGTTAATTTGGCTGACTAGAAAATCTCTAAAATTTAACTTGAGTTGAGTTGTTAGTATTTACATATTCGAAGTTCTATGGTATATCGTAGTTTATAGGCTGAGTTCTCAATAGTATATAGTCAGTGCGTATGTTTGTATGACGTCAGAGTAAAAAAATATATTTTGTTCGCATTTCATTTCACCACAATGGAAAGTCATAAGAATGTTTTCTTGCTCTGTTTTTTATGAGGAATTATTATACACAACCATGTTGTAGTGGCCAGCGGTAGAATTAGATCTACAAATAAAGGGTGATTTGTTAAGAGCTTGATAACTTTTTTTTTAAAAAAAACGCATAAAATTTGCAAAATCTCATCGGTTCTTTATTTGAAACGTTAGATTGGTCCATGACATTTACTTTTTGAAGATAATTTCATTTAAATGTTGACCGCGGCTGCGTCTTAGGTGGTCCATTCGGAAAGTCCAATTTTGGGCAACTTTTTCGAGCATTTCGGCCGGAATAGCCCGAATTTCTTCGGAAATGTTGTCTTCCAAAGCTGGAATAGTTGCTGGCTTATTTCTGTAGACTTTAGACTTGACGTAGCCCCACAAAAAATAGTCTAAAGGCGTCAAATCGCATGATCTTGGTGGCCAACTTACCGGTCCATTTCTTGAGATGAATTGTTCTCCGAAGTTTTCCCTCAAAATGGCCATAGAATCGCGAGCTGTGTGGCATGTAGCGCCATCTTGTTGAAACCACATGTCAACCAAGTTCAGTTCTTCCATTTTTGGCAACAAAAAGTTTGTTAGCATCGAACGATAGCGATCGCCATTCACCGTAACGTTGCGTCCAACAGCATCTTTGAAAAAATACGGTCCAATGATTCCACCAGCGTACAAACCACACCAAACAGTGCATTTTTCGGGATGCATGGGCAGTTCTTGAACGGCTTCTGGTTGCTCTTCACTCCAAATGCGGCAATTTTGCTTATTTACGTAGCCATTCAACCAGAAATGAGCCTCATCGCTGAACAAAATTTGTCGATAAAAAAGCAGATTTTCTGCCACTGATTTTGGTAATAAAATTCAATGATTTGCAAGCGTTGCTCGTTAGTAAGTCTATTCATGATGAAATGTCAAAGCATACTGAGCATCTTTCTCTTTGACACCATGTCTGAAATCCCACGTGATCTGTCAAATACTAATGCATGAAAATCCTAACCTCAAAAGAATCACCCTTTATAATCTATGTAGATATTTGTTTGATAATAGGTAGGTGGTGATGGCGGTATAGACCACATAGCATCTAGGCTATATACATATATATGTTTGTAGATCTATAGAGAAAATCGCTTGCTAAATACTACATCATATATCTTAGATTGTTTCGAGATTAGAAACAAATTGGCGAAAACATTCCTATTTGATTTGGGTTACCATTCTCAGGAGTTCATATCTCACCAATCGAAATTTTCATTTGTAAACAAACCAAAAAAAAAAAAAAAAAAATCTCCAGCTTATAGCATCAAATGATAAGCAATTTTCAAGACCACAAGCAATTAAAAAATGGCAATTTTTAAAATATTTTCGCAAATTAGCAAAATGTGTAAGAAGTAGAGGTGATTGCCCAATCATGGTACCAATATGCAAATTAGTGCATACACATGACAATCCATCAATGGGGTTATCTATCCATCATTTTTCCATACCAATCCAATGATGTATTTTTTGTGGTATTTCGATGTTGTCTTCGACATTTTTTTTCCAAAAAAAAAAAAAAAACAAAACCAAAAATTACAACTAATTCATTGAACTCTAACAAGGTTTTTTCTATTAAAATTTGTGTTTCCATAAATATTCCATGTTTATGTCAAAGGAAATTTTATGAAAAGAGTCTTTAAAGAGGGGCGCGTCCACGACTGTAGTGAATGTGGTCAATTTGTTAACCTTGAAATTTTAAGAGACAGAGAGACATTTTAGGGGGAAAAGAAACATAAACAACCACTCAAAATTAAACAGACAAATAAATATAGAAATATAAAAAAAAGTGAAAAGAGCTACCAAACAAAAAAAACTCGATCTGACTGAAATTTCGAGAGTAGTTGCTTACGAGTGGGTATTACACGAGGGTAAATACTTATCGAACCACCCACGTAATCACGAGTATCGGGTATACCGTTACCATTATTGTTACACATAAGTATTTTAATCAGAAACCAAGATCTTTTGCCAGTCGGCGAAAGACTAAATGATACCCTAAATCTCTCAGAAGTAGACCCGACGATCGTCTACGTTTTGTCCATATTTGAGAAAGAAATTTTGACAACATTTTCTATAGAAATAAAATTTTGACAAAATTTTCTATAGAAATAAAATTTTGACAAAATTTTCTATAGAAATAAAATTTTGACAAAATTTTCTATAGAAATAAAATTTTGACAAATTTTCTATAGAAATAAAATTTTGACAAAAATTTCTAAAGAAATAAAATTTTGTTAAATTTTTCTATAGAAATAAAATTTTGTTAAAATTTTCTAAAGAAATAAAATTTTGTTAAAATTTTCTATAGAAATAAAATTTTGTTAAAATTTTCTCTAGAAATAAAATTTTGACAAAATTTTATATAGAAGTAAAATTTTGTTAAAATTTTCTATAGAAATAAAATTTTGTTAAAATTTTCTATAGAAATAAAATTTTGACAAAATTTTCTATATAAATAAAATTTTGACAAAATTTTCTATATAAATAAAATTTTGACAAAATTTTCTATAGAAATAAAATTTTGACAAACATTTCTATAGAAATAAAATTTTGACAAAAATGTCTATAGAAATAAAATGTTGACAAAATTTCTATAGAAATACAATTTTAACAAAATTTTCTATAGAAATAAAAGTTTGAAAAAATTTTCTATTCAAATAAAATTTTGACAAAATTTTCTATAGAAATAAAATTTTGTTAAAAATTTCTATAGAAATAAAATGTTGACAAATTTTTTATAGAAATAATATATTGACAAAACAAGACTTTTGTGTTTGGTAGTTTTTTGGTAAAATTTTCTTCAAAATGTCCCATCAATGAAAAATTAATCTTGGTTTAATTTTATCTGAAATTTTCATTGTGTTAAGTAATCGCAAAAACAAAATTTTTTAAAATTGGAAAAGAATAGGATTTTTTTTAATATTTTAGGAAATATCGAGAAGAAATTTTAAAATATTTTATATGACAAAATTTCGAAAAGTCGTTAATTTGGCTGACTAGAAAATCTCTAAAATTTAACTTGAGTTGAGTTGTTAGTATTTACATATTCGAAGTTCTATGGTATATCGTAGTTTATAGGCTGAGTTCTCAATAGTATATAGTCAGTGCGTATGTTTGTATGACGTCAGAGTAAAAAAATATATTTTGTTCGCATTTCATTTCACCACAATGGAAAGTCATAAGAATGTTTTCTTGCTCTGTTTTTTATGAGGAATTATTATACACAACCATGTTGTAGTGGCCAGCGGTAGAATTAGATCTACAAATATAATCTATGTAGATATTTGTTTGATAATAGGTAGGTGGTGATGGCGGTATAGACCACATAGCATCTAGGCTATATACATATATATGTTTGTAGATCTATAGAGAAAATCGCTTGCTAAATACTACATCATATATCTTAGATTGTTTCGAGATTAGAAACAAATTGGCGAAAACATTCCTATTTGATTTGGGTTACCATTCTCAGGAGTTCATATCTCACCAATCGAAATTTTCATTTGTAAACAAACCAAAAAAAAAAAAAAAAAAAATCTCCAGCTTATAGCATCAAATGATAAGCAATTTTCAAGACCACAAGCAATTAAAAAATGGCAATTTTTAAAATATTTTCGCAAATTAGCAAAATGTGTAAGAAGTAGAGGTGATTGCCCAACACTGCCACCCCTTAAAAGAGATACGACGAGAGTGAGAGTGCTCGCGAAAAATCGCAAGAGCACCAGTGAAAATATAAACAAATTGACTGAAAACGTAAACACGTCATAAAGAAAAGGAAATTATCTAAAGAAAACACAACAAAAACTCATAATTTTTGAGAAATAATAGTATTTTAAAAAGCAAAAATAATAAAACATTTAATTATCGTTCACCCCTGCCTCGGTGAGCGTATGTGTATCTCAGTGTATCGACAAGTTGCTGAATCTATAAAACGAAATCGCCAACATGTCCTGCTGTGGGGTAATCACAACCATACGCCCGCCCATTGATATGGCCTCTCAGAGTGATATATTGAAGGTAAATTAATAAGGATGTGAAAGTGAATTTATTTTTGTATAGAAGTAAAATGTTTTCAATAAGAAATTAAATTTAACTGAATAATTCCTTGATTCAATTAGGTTTTAATCATTTCAGAAATTATTAACAGAATTATTGAAATTAATTGACTTTTAATTATTTGTGTAATATATACACTAATTTTGTTTAACATCAAATTAATTGAATTAAAGTTTTTTATTGGCTGAATTTGTTTCAATTGAAAATAATTTTGAAAACATAAAAAAAGAATATGTGTGTATTTGGGTATATTCAGAGAAAGACATTAGCTTGTACCCAAATCCTAGGGTATTGGACTATATATGTCTCATTTTAACAAGATAACCGACAAACTAATGCCAAGTTTTTCTTTTTTTTCTTAATTTATTGTTTTGTGCATTTTTTGTTTGGTTTGTTTGGTTTCAATTTTAGATAAAATATGATCCCCGTCTAGATACAAATCACAGGGTATGCCAAAAATAACGCAAAATCAATTTGTTTAAGACCATGCAACAGAAAACAAACATACACAAAAAAACACCTTATTCGCTAATGTGATTGTGTAAAGGGTCCAACGGATTTGGAGTGATATAATTTTTTGAAGCATTTATTTCAATTTATTTATTATTTCAAAGATACAGAAATAATTGAAATTAAATTTGTTTCTTTTTTTATTGAAGTTGTAAATGACACAATACTTTGTTTTGTAATCGGCTATTTTCTAAAATAGGAAATATTAAATTTTTGAGCTAAATATAGCCTTCATATCTATTCAATGAAACCTGGCGATGGATTTGTCTGAGTACCGCAAAGTGGTATTTTCTTCCTGGGGGATAAACCCCCAGTGCAAAAATTTCATAGACCTAGCACTCCACTAAAATAAGAAACAGTTAAAAATGAACACAAAGTCTTCTTTTAAATAATACCCCAGCAAAAAATAATTATAAAATTGAAAGCACTTAAATTATAGTGTGGCACTACTATTCTGCGCAAAGTTGTAAGTGCAGAATTCAGCGCTACTTCTTCTAAACGTGTAATTAAGTTCTTCGTTTATAGCGGACGACGCACTTAATAGCTTTTTTTTTATTGAACGCCCGATAAAAATTAGTTTAAAAATGGAAGTGCTGAAATTAGCGGAATTTCGCAGCACTAGAGTAAGCGGTTGCATCGCTTACCAAGTTGCGCTTCTGTAAGCAAGAGCTTTTTGTGTTTTTATCACGACTTCTTACGAACGAACGATTTTGTGCGAAGAGATATTAGTAGCATTCTTAAGCGCACTAAAGTTGAAATGATTTCCTCATGTAAATTTACTGCTTCTGACAGCACTGAAATTCATTCAGATAAGAAGCGCATTCAAGTGGGACATTTCCTTATAAAATCATGAGCCTTCCCTTACAAAGCTGCTGAAACTTGGGATTGCTTTCCCTTTTCTGCAGATTTTTGCTGTTGTTATAGCAGTTTGTTCTGCTAATTATACTAACAAATTTCTTTGGGTGTATACATATAAAATTTAACTTAGTTTACAAGAATTTCTTCAATGCTACATTAATTTCGGAGGTTAAGGATTGTTAAAAAAAATTGGAAAAAATCCGTAACACCCTTTACACATAAACAAGTGGCAATTGTTTTTTTCCTTTGTGGTATTCAAAGACAAACAAATGCCATGCAAGCTCGTTTGTTGTCAATCTTTCAGAATGACCATACCACCTTACCCCTCCTCAATGTATTTGAACGCTAACCGAATATCAATCATCGATGCATGCTTCTCTTATTCATGCTTTGTTTCCCTCTTACTATAGTGGAAGGGGGCAAGTGGAAATATTAAATTCTTTGAATTGTTCGCTATGTTCATTAAAATTTGTTTTCTGGGTTATGTTTAAGCACACACACACACACCACACATATGTTTACCCCAACCCCACCTAAAATGAAGGGTCACCATACACATACGTATCCCACTGTCCTATAAAAATCATTTCAACATTGGAATACCATTTAAAAGTGTAATTGATGAGTTCCTAGGAATGGGGAATTATAGCCCGGTCTATAAAAAGGCAACATAGTTTAATCACTTGCCATTGATAGCCATCAACACTTGTTGCATATTAAAGTGTAACGTAATCAAATTTAAACGTAAACAAACGACCAGGCCAATATGAATATTTCAACACTGATCACATTAGATGCAAAGAAGAAAGAAATTCGGCGTTTTTTTAGATCGAATTGAAAGCCGCCTTCTTCCGCTTTGATGTGATGGCCGCCACTTGCAATCGATGGTGGTATGGTGTGATCATATGTGCGAATACAGAAGAGAATTCACTGAGAGGTGGAAGGGGTCCTGCGTGTAGAAATTTGAATGATTCAAGCCATTTGGCAACGTCACTGAGAGCAAATAACGATAAAAATGCCAATAGAAGTGTCTAAATTCTATTGATGGTTAATTGAATGCCTTGACCAGGCAATATTGGAATGGTTAAGAGTTTTTGTTTTGCATCCATTACTTGGCGTCAATGCAGTGGTCATAAATTGTGTTGGCCTGATTGAGATAAATGCATTTCGCCAAAAGATTGATAGCCTTTTTCGAATGCATTAAGGATTTCAGGCCATTAGCAAAAATGTAATAGCAACTGAATAGTTCCTCCTCCTTGGTTGATTAATGCGAATGCAATTTTCTCTCCCTCCTCGCTTCCAACACTTGTATTATAGAACATCCACAATGAGTTATGTTTATCGCACCACATCTCACTCATCATTGTCTTGTTCTTCCATTTCTTTTTCGTTGTGGCTTTTCGAATTCCGTTTTGATTACAGGGTCCCGAACAAATTCACGTGTCCAAATTCTACAAGGAATCCAAAAATGGCAAATTCGTTTCCTACATTACAGAGAATGTGCGAACCCTGTATCAGACATTTCGTGAAGGTGCCTATGCCTCCAACAATGGACCTTGTCTGGGATGGCGAGAGACTTTGACATCTCCTTATCAGGTAAGCTAAGGTGTTTTGTACTCCAAGACCACTTGCAAGGATAATCTAATGATTCTGTTTTTCGTATTCATTTCAGTGGATCAATTACGATGAGGCATTGCTGCGGGCTAAAAACTTTGGCTCTGGCATGCTATCGTTGGGTGTTCGTCCTAAGCAATTGGTGGGCATATATTCACAGAATCGTCCTGAATGGATTCTCTACGAACAGGGTTGTTATTGCTATTCGTTGGTGGTGGTACCGCTCTATGATACTCTTGGACCAGATGCCTGTGCTTTTATTATACGTCAGACTGATATGTCAATTGTTGTTGTGGAAGATGATGCCAAAGCTGCCCTGCTGTTGGACAAGGCTCCACGTTCTTTGAAAATAATCGTTGCTATTAAGCCGGTCAGGCCGGCGACCTTGGAAACCGCTAGAAGTCGTGGCATACAAATATTCTCCTTCATAGATGTTGAGAAAATGGGTGCCAAAAGTAATCATCCAGAAGTGCCACCAACTACAGAAGATCTATGTACACTGTGCTATACATCTGGAACTACTGGCAATCCGAAAGGTGTTATGCTAACGCATGGAAATGTGGTGGCTGGTGTATGTTCTGTGATACTACAGCTAGGTAAGACACAAAAAGGCATCTAAAAATGGAAAGCCTTCAATTTGATATTATGATTGTCCCCTCGGCCCTATAGACTCGCCAATGGAATTTCGTCAGGTGATTCCATTGGTAAGTATGTAAATCGATTGCCGACTTTGAATGATTTTCAAAATTTACTTTTGCTTCTTTTGAATTTTTCCTAAAAGTCCACATTCTTTAATTTCTTGTTGCAGGTGACCATCGTATTCGTGCTGGTGATGTTATGATATCGTTCCTGCCCTTGGCCCATATGTTCGAACGCTGCTGTGAGAATGGCATTTACTATGTGGGCGGCTGTGTGGGCTTCTATTCGGGCGATATCAAAGAACTGACCAATGACTTGAAGATGCTAAAGCCAACAGTAATGCCGGCAGTGCCTCGTTTATTAAATCGTGTCTATGATAAAATTCAGAACGATATCGCTGCCTCGTCCATAAAGAGAGCCTTATTTAATATGGCTTTAAAAGCTAAAGAAAAGGAAATTTCTCGTGGTATACTAAGGCGCAATGGTTGCTGGGATAAATTGGTTTTCAAAAAGGTCCATCAAGGTAGGGCAATTATTTCATTTTCGCATATCTTAGATTTGAGTTTTTTGTTTTCTTCTTTGATCATTTAGCGTTTGGAGGAAATTTACGTTTGATGGTGGTGGGCTCGGCGCCCTTGGCGGGTAATGTTTTAACATTTATGCGTTGCGCTCTTGGTTGTTTGGTGGTGGAGGGTTATGGTCAAACCGAATGTACAGGAGCCATCACTTTAACAGTTCAAGGTGATTATGTTCCAAATCATGTAGGCCCACCGGTGTCGTGCAATGCCATTAAGGTAGACTTCAAAACGAAAAATGGTCCAAATTGATTTTGTTTTAACTCCCATCCATGTTTATTGCAGTTGGTTGATGTACCAGAAATGGAATACTATGCTAATCAAAATACGGGTGAAGTATGTGTACGAGGTTCAAATGTGTTTCACGGGTATGTATCATGTAAACAAATCCAAATCTTTAGTAATTTCCATGACCACATTTCCATT
The DNA here is from genome assembly GCF_050003625.1 of Haematobia irritans. NCBI lineage: Eukaryota > Metazoa > Arthropoda > Insecta > Diptera > Muscidae > Haematobia > Haematobia irritans. The sequence continues at coordinate 2,052,084 of NC_134400.1, forward strand.
TCACTTTTAGCTATTATAAGGATCCAGAGAAAACTGCCGAAGCTATTGATCCAGAGGGTTGGCATCATACAGGCGATGTAGGAATGTGGCTACCTAATGGCACTCTACGTATTATTGATCGCCGCAAACACATTTTCAAGTTGAGTCAGGGTGAATATATCGTGCCCGAGAAAATTGAGAATATCTACACATTAAGTCAATATGTTAATCAAGTATTCGTTTATGGCGAAAGTTTGAAGGTGCGACAACGTTCTTTGTATTGGTCATCCGGGCTCTAATATTTGTTTTCCTTTCAGAGTTGTATTGTTGCGGTGGTAGTGCCTGATGTTGATGTCCTGAAACAATGGGCCATGGAGAATGGTGTGCGAGGCACATTGTCGGTGTTGTGTAATAATTCTCAAGTTAAAGAACTCATAATGAATGATATGCTGAAATGGGGCAAACAAAGTGGTTTAAAATCATTCGAACAAGTAAGTCAGAATATATTATATATCTAGGGAAAACTGTGGTTAGTTTCGTAGATAAAAACAGAAATGTGGATGATAATGACATTAAGTCTCTAGCAACCATATCAGATCATAATTAGTTTTAGACCCCATATATACCAATCTGATTTGATATCGTGAGAGTCCTGAGGCCTATTCGACTTGCTCAAAAATTAGTACGTTAGGATAGTGTATAGCAATAAAAAAACACAACAAATTTAGCCATATCACTTCGGAATTAGCCCTCACACCACGCAATCTTCAGATTTTACTTCTTGAGCCTCCTGTCCGCTTGATATTCAATAACTAGTACCCATAACAATTGGTTTTTATCTATACATAACCACTGTTGCCACAGTTGGTAGAATTCTACCAAAAAATGGTAGATTTTTTACTGTTCGGTAGATTGGTAGAATTATTGATGTTTTGGCAGATTTTGCAAAATATATCTCTCCAAATAAGAGGTAAATCAATTTGCTATATAAATACAATTTTGACCAACTTTTCTATAAAATTTAAATTTAGACAATATTTCCTATAGAAATAAAATTTTGAGATTATTTTCTATAGAAATAAAATGTTGACAAAATTTTCGATAGAAATAAATTTTTGACAAAATTGTCTATAGAAATAAAATTATGACAAAATTTTCTATAGAAATCAAATATTGACAAAATTGGACAAAATTTCTATAGAAATAAAATTTTAAATTTCTTTTAAATTTGGTAGATTTTTTGTAAAATTTTCTTCAAATTTTGGTACAACCGTGTTCATAACTCTGATATAAACCTATCCCGAAATTTCCAACCTTTTTGACATTTGGTATGTGATGGTAGAATGATCTCTCTGGCAAATATGCTGCCATAAAAATCGATCTCTAACTTTTACTTTGATATATTGAATATTCACAACAAAAATACATAGGTCTTATAGGAATCTAACAAATATATACCAAATTTTAACCATCCTCTATATTGATGACTTTCGTGAACCATCGACATCGACTTTTGCAAAACTGGAATAGTCCAAAAGTCTACTTTGTGATTCTCATTGCAATCCCTTTCACCTGTATGGAGACATAGGTGACTTCTTGATGCTCCAAAATGGACTTAGTGATTATCATTAGAACCCCTATTGACTATATGTTTGTAAATTTGAGTTCTTGATGCTCCAAAGTGATCTATATTGGTTCAAATTTTTTGGTTATTATAGCAATCACCTGGTTGGTACTGGTGGCGGATGTAAAGACCGAAGACAAACGAAAAAAAAACACCAAACTAAAAGGAAATCCCTTACAAATTTTCTTTTGTTTTATTGTTCTTTCAGGTTAAAGATATTTATCTACATCCTGATCCCTTCTCAGTGCAAAATGGTTTACTAACACCTACATTTAAATCAAAACGGCCTCAGCTGAAAAGTTACTTCAAACCACAATTGGAGGATATGTATAAAAATCTGGACTAAATGGGTTGGCCGTTGAAAACTTAAATAAGAAAAACAAAAATCAATCAATCAGCAAAACCAAAAACAATAATAATAATATGGGTAATTGTAAAATATTAAAAAAAAAAAAAAACAACAAGAACAAAACTTTCGATAAAACTCCTATTAAACTCAAAAAGTATGAAAAACAAAACTACAACAAAAACTGGGTGCAAATTTGAAAAATTCTCTAAGGCAATTTCCTTTGGAAAAATTCTTTCTTTCTTTCTTCAAGACTATGAGACTATTTAGCTAAAAGTTCTTAAAATCATCTATTTAATATAATTATAAATAAAAGCAAAAAGCGAAGATAAATGAAAACGTAATAACAAAATATAAAAAAAATACTAAATTAGTACCTCCTTGAAAGACCATACATATACATGGTGTATATGAAATCTAATTCAATATTGTATTTAATCCGTAAAGGGAATAAAAACCAAAAAAAGGAAAGGTAACATACTCACATACATAGATCCAATGCATATGTATATCACTACAAAACGAAAGCAATAATTTTCAAGAAACGAAAAGGATTTTATCAAGTATAAATTTCGCCACCTTCCTCCACATAAAACTTAATTTTTTTATTTCCATAACATTTAAAAGATTAAGAAATAAAATTGCTAAGGTCTCACAGTTGGAAACAACAACAAAAAAGTAATCCGATAAACATAGTGTTTTGTTTGTAGAAACGTGTAGAGAACATGAAATCATAAATGTTGGAAAATAGAGTGGTGAAGAGGAGAAATCAAATACGAGTTCAATTAACACCTGTAAATCGTTCCGTAAAGATGATCAATAAATCTGTACATAGAACTCACTACAGGTCCTTTATATATTGAAAGCATTTTAGTTTCGATTTTGAAATCGTTATTAAATGATTAAAAAAGAAAAAGAAAAAAAAAAACTCTCAAATTTTTTGAGATGAATGCTGCAACTCAAAAAAATAAATAAAATTAATTAATTAATTATTGATAATAACTAATAAATAAAAAATTCGAGAAAGTCTTATTTTATAAAAAGATGGTTTTATATATTTTTTGTTTTCCATATACAAAAACAAAATACACTATGTAACACAGAATATCGCCCGGGTTGTTTAGTCTTACGACCATAAAAAATGGCAATAACAAAGTTTGGCTCACCCATACCAATGAGTATGCAGAAGCCATGGGTTCACTGCCTGACTTTGGCATAACACCAAAAATAAGAAATTTTTTATTAAGAGTTTTGTAGTCAGTATGGTGAATTGCTTTCGAAAAATATTTTGGATGATTCCACATTTTTTTTAATTTGTTGCATAGTGTTATTATTAAAATTACCAAAAATGAGTTTAGAAAAAAATCTTAAAATTTTATAAATCAAATCAAATATTATATAGAAAAAGAGCGCTTAGAGTTTTTCTTTTCATCTAAATTGTATTTCTATTTATTAATTTGTGAGAAATTATCAATGTATTTTCTGTTTTTAGTGTATTTTTATATAAATGAGAATATTTATTTCGTTACTTCTTGAATTATAGTGAAATTTTTATTTAGTTGTTGCCTTATAGTATATATTTATTTTTTATCAAATAGTTTTCATATTTTATTTTGTTTGGCTTTTAAAACTTTACTTAATAAAGAAAATAATCTATGTATATAACATACTAATTATTATTAAAAAAGGAAAATTCATCTAGTGTGTTTATTTTCTTGGAGTTGATAATGCATTGCTTAGGTTTGAAACGTCCATTTTCATTTGTTTTTAATTGTTGGGTATCCACATAACCACACAGGTTCACTTTCACACCTACACATATTCGCAAATGAATTTCACATTAGCTGTAGTTCAGAAAATTTAATTGATCGATATCAAAAAGAAATCACAACAAAATTCAAGAAGAAAAAAGAAATCGTAAATAAAAAATTGAAGAAAAAGAAAAAAACAAACATATATTTATAAAGCTTTAAAATAAAACAAAATTTTAACAACAAAAGAAATTATCTCAATTATCTTAAAAACGAAACAGAATCATGGGGATGAATCAGAAAATAAAAATAAAATATGAAAAGTATTTACTTTATTTGGAGTTAATTTCATTAGGAATCAATTAAACAAATACGAATACAGAAACAAATAAAAACATTGTCCTAAATAACAACAAACCTAATAATAAAAATAATAATAATACATTACTGTACAATTTAATAACAAATAACAAATAAACAGTAAACACAATATTGACATTATCTTTATATTATTTACAAGAGGGGGATTATCCTAAAAATCAATAAAATTTGAGAGGTCGAAATCTATTTTTTGTAATCTTCAAATTCGATTTGTAGAATTTTTTTGATATTTTTATAATTGACTTAAATCGACTTGTGGGGTTGGCCAAACTCGATTAAAAGTAGAATATGATCCAAACATTTCTATGCTAACTCTAAGAGTATGTGTAGATCATATCGCCTAATGGTAAAGGGACACTATTCTGTGTAAACAAAGCCCCAAAGTTGTTAAAAGTCGACTTTTCCAAACTTTGAAAAAGTAAAAATGTCAATTTTTCCAAATTTTGAAAGGTTTGAAAGGTCAAAAAGTCGAAATGATTATCTTCACATTCCATATATCCCACAATTGTTTCACAATGATTTCGAATTTATTCCCAATCCATAAGCATATTAATATGCACAAGCATGATTGTGCTGCACTATATGGCACATCATGTTTGCACAATCAATAGGAAAATAATATAGCGCAATAAGTGGCAACATTTGAAATAGGTGAGAATCCAAAGCAACATCCAAGTTCTAATGAGTTAAATTCAAAGCCATTTTCACATGAGCTTATTGGAAAACAGTGGGTGAAGGGAAAATAGACAATCATTGCCACAAACCTTTAACCATGGACAGAAACCAATTTTGGTTGGCAACTATTTTGTGTCTGGTGTAATGACTAAATTCCATTTAGAAACAAGATACAGATTTGGTTTGGTTTAGAGGTGTGCGCGTGACTGAAATTTTATTCACGCTCACGCACATTCACGAAGCAAAATATTTATTCACGCACACTCACGCACGATACATGTGGTAGCCAATCCCACTCACGCACATTCACGAAATGAAAAACCAGTATTCACGCACGCTCACGCACGAAATACTTTTAAAGACTCACGCTCACGCACGATTCACGACAATTCACGTGATTCAGGATAAATTCACGAGACTCACGACATTTTCCAAACGGAAATCAGCAAAGGTAACAAAATTCAAAAATAGAATATAGTTCGAGAGCTAAATTAATTTCAATTATTATACGAGTATGAATTAAATCTTAATTTTTTTCCTGAGCGTGATTTTGCAGAAGTTTTATTCACGCACATTCACGAACCGATTTCATTTCTCACGCACGACATATTTATTTTAGTCCCATTCACGCACATTCAGGAGAGTTGCTTTGGATTTTGTTCACGACTCACGTGATTCACGCGTGAATCACGCGTGTCACGAGAATTTCGTGTCACGCGCACACCTCTAGTTTGGTTTCTTTTATAGAGCGAGTGAATTCAAGCCTGTAGACAGTGTTGTCATTATTTGGGATTTTTCCTCAAATCGGGGATATTTTTTCTTGGATGGGGACGAAATTTTTGAATTGGAGAGTGGTGGTGGAGAATTTCCAGAAATTTTAGGTTTTTTTGTGGGAATTTTCTAAATCAGTTCATTATATTAATCAGGTGTAAAATTATTTGTTATGTGAAATTTTTTTCATCTACCCAAGAGCTACTTTACAATTTATTCTGCTTACCTAAGAATTTTTTCTACTATTGTGAAATTTTTTCGTAAGGACTCGGCACGAAGTGTTGCCCCATCAACTGCATATACCACAGATTTGGAAAATATATTCCATACGCCATATAGATCGATCACACAATTTTATTTCTTGGCTATTTAGAACTAAATTTTGATTTATAAGAGCACATGTTGACAGAACTCTCATTTTTATTTCTCGAGCACTTAGAAAACGAATTGCATAAGATAAAAATTCGATGACTCTTTATACCCATAATTAATTCTAATAAGGGCTTAGGTTAAGTTAGGTTAAGTGGCAGCCCGATGTATCAGGCTCACTTATGGCGTTTTCTTTTCTTGTAAAAAATTCACACTTTTTTTTGCACTTTGTCAGGAAAATGTACTTTTTAGGTTCTTTTCTAAAAAAACAGGCAAAAATTCGAAAAGGCTTCGAATTCTGTTGTGAAAATAGCGCCACGCATAGAGGCAATTTACGGGCATTTTCAGCACTGCCAACAAACGAGAGTGCTGCGATTGCCCTGTTTCCTTCTTTGAATTCTTTTCTGCCCGCTGAAATGATAGCATTTTTTTAGGTTGCTGGTAACATTTTAAAAATGCGCATTCTGTACAGACAAAATGAAGGCAAAGCACTTTTTTCAGAAAAGAAAACACCATTAGACTATTCAGTCCATTGTGATACCACATTGGTGAACTTCTCTCTTATCACTGAATGCTGCCCGATTCCATGTTAAGCTCAATGACAAGGGCCGAGTCCGAACATCGTTCCACATTGCAGTGAAACCACTTAGAGAAGCTTTGAAACCCTTAGAAATGTCACCAGCATTACTGAGGTGGGATAATCCACCGCTGAAAAACTTTTTGGCGTTCGGTCGAAGCAGGAATCGAACTCACGACCTTGTGTATGCAAGGCGGGCATGCTAACCATTGCATTGTCTCCGTTGTGAAATTTTCATCTTACTGTAATTCGTAAACAGGCATAATAAAAAATGTGTATTTTTATTAGGGATTTTCTACAGCAGAGCTTATTCCTTTACTTGTTTGCAAAAAACTTGCCAACAATTTATTGAGGATTTTTGTTGGAAATTTTAATTTGAAGTGAGGATTTTTGGTGACGAACTCATCCCAATTCGAGCCAGGAAAATACTGGCAACACTGCCTGTAGACGACATTGAGAATCGAAGTTTTTCTCCCTAACGGCAGTTATGTCAAAACAGATTTTTTGCATATACCATTTTTGAACATGTCCTTTAGTCTGCATAACGGTAATTATCTTGAAAATAAACCATAGGGCAACTCTGTTTAATTTCATTTTCCGTTTCATTCTCAGATATAGACATGCGCACTGATGACAAATAGAATGTATTTGGAGTTCACTCATTCCTCCAGTTTCAACCTTTATCGAATGTCAATTTCGAATTTAACACAATTTCATTCATCATTTGTACGCAGGACTTGCTTAAGGATTCGTTTTCATTTCAACAAAAATCCAACAAACGGGAGTGCTTAGAGACAGGTTGTGTGTGTGTGTGAGAGAAAGTGTGTGCCACTGTTTCTGCTTTCACAAATTTTCATTTTTCACATAGAGTCATAGAGCAGAGGATAACGGAAATTTAGGCAGCACAGTTAAGCGATTTAAAACCCAACACAAAACTTACAGTTTTTTTATTAAAAATAATTTATTGCCATTGGAAATTTCTAAAAGTATTACTTTAACCATGACCAATCCATTGAAATTTTTGAGAAAGAAAAATTGGAATTCACAGCGTTATGAATTCTTAATCATCACAAGTATACTTTTCTCTTTAATGGGTAAGTAAAGGAATGTGTTGCATCTGTAGTCCCCCACTCCATTTGGTAATCATCCTCTACGCCACCTTGTGAGACGTCACAGTTCTAGTAGGTCGGTTAGTAGGTCCTGTCGTTGGATAAAATGAAAAATATGGGTAGAAGTAGGTGGTAGGTGGTGAACGTGGACTACTAAATTCTCATAATAAAATCCACAACGGAGAAATTGAAAGTGTCACAAAGGGTGGATGTGTAGTAACAAAAAGCAGAGGAGTGAGGGTTTTTTAACCATTCAACGTAGAACGTGTAGAAATATTGATTTTTTTGGTTAGTTTCATAAATGTTTTACGATATAATAAAAAAATAGTCTGAAAACCAAGGATGTAGTCCCAGCGTTGGAACCACTTTAACCTTAACTTCCCCCCACTCAAGACATCAACAATATTGGAAATCATTAATGTATCCTTCTGATATTCCATTACAGTTACATATTGCCAAGGACTACAATTGAGTGCATTTACTACCAAAACGCCAAGGGTTACCAGATATACGACGAAATCCCCCTCGGTAAGTGCTTATCCCTGCTATGTGCTTATATAACCTCATCTAATGGGATCCCTTTCTATTTTCTTGGTGACTACCCTAGACTTCGTCTATGAACCATGATGCCACCACCTCTATTTATCGCTTTAATGCCACCAATGGCATCACCTGCATTCTCATCAGTGTCGATGGCCTAATCAGCATTAAGTATCGCAACAAACTCAATGAAGATGTCGAAGCCGATGTATATCTGCCCGATAATCCCGTCTTGAGCGGGGAATGTGTGGAATCCAATATGGAGTTACTGACTCTAGAGTTCAAAGGCTTTAAGCTTTCGATGACATTCAAGAAGGTAAGACCAATCCATCGGATCTATTGGTGATGATGGTGAGAAGGGGGCCGAATCGGTGTCATTGTATGGGAATGTGGGTGGTAGGGTGTTTAGGGAGGTGATGAAGTGCCCCCCCTCTTCCCTGTGAGTGTGTATGAAAATAGCCCATAGAAGTGTTAGGGGATTGTGTTTTTGTTATTTTTAGATCATACAAACCATTTGGGTCTATCTTTGAGGTTGACTTTTTTGTTCTTTGTTTTATGTGTGGAGATTTTCCTACCCTTCTGGTAATAGGATAAAGAAATTTGTTGTGACCTATATTATTGTTACAGCCCATTATATATTATTGTATCCGCTAATTCAAAATAATGATTTCAGACCCTGATTCGGGCTACTGAGTGTGCTGTCATTTATTTTATCAAAAATATAAAACACAAATAAAAGCTGTTTATTTTTATTTTAAAGAATGAAAAATTGCAAGTAGGATTTTTTTTATAATTCTAAAGTCAATATGGAATTTGTTTGCATACCACGGTCTTTTGCCCAGCCTAAGGTAGAATTATTTATTTTCTGTGTCTGCCTCTGAACTAATACCAATTCTTATATGTTTTTGTGAAATTTCTCCAATATGAGAAGAGTCTTTGATTTTATTAATTTTGAACTAAACAAGGGAGTAAATTATAAACAATTGAAGCATAAAGATTTATTAAATTCGTATTTCCCACAAAATAGTTTCACAGAATTTCATAAAATTTGTACATTTTTCCTTCAAACTATGAAATTTTCTATAACACGTGAAAAAAACGTAATTGTGCATAATAAATTTTCTTGAATTTACCGAAAAAATATTTACTTATTTGTGTAATATCGGTGTGTGTAATACAGTTTAGTTTAAATTTTCTCAAATTTACATGCATTTTCCTTCCTGGCGAGTTCACTGTTTTTTAGTGTGGATATGTAATGTCAATCATAAAACTCTACGCCTACCAATGAAAAACTGAAGAACAAATATGCAATTCGGAATACAGAGATTAGATTTATTTGTCCTTTCCTCCATGTCAAATATTTTGTGTCACTAAAATTTAATAAAAATTAGGGATACTAAAAATATGAATATAAATTCGTAAAACGTTTATATAAATAAAGTTTATTTATAAAAATTCCATAAATGTATGGATGCAAAACATATTGAAAAATGAGCTTGGACTGAACACACAAAAAAAAATGTTTTTTTTCTGATTTAATCATGAAATTAATTTATGCAAATAAGTTTTAATTGAAATGTCTTCAATCGAAAAAATGATAGTAACAATCACAATTTTAATTGGAAATAAAAAAATAACTTGATTAAAGAATTAATTGATTTCATTAGGAAAATTCAATTATTTCTTTAATTGATTCAATTAATATTTTAATGATGTTGATTGCAATACTCTATTATTTTTTTTTAATTAAAGAAGTAACTACTTTCAATTCATTTCTTAACTGATGTTGTGTTTTTAGTTTGATTAAAACAAATGATTTTTATAATAAATTTTTAAATCCAAATGTGAAAAATTTCAATGATTGACTTAATTAACTTAATGTTTCTATCTTGATTAAAAATTAATTGTATCCATTACTAATTGGACATTTTTTGCAGATATTTTTTCTGTGAAGCCATTAAAGTTCCAAAAAGTGCAAGGGCTTATCGATGCATAAAAAAGTTCACTAGCACGAAAGTGACCATACCCTCAAAAAATATCGCTTCTGTAACATATACCCCAAACACATTTTGCTTCAAGCATATATATTTTCAGGATTGGTCCAAACAAAATATTGTTTTATTGCTCAAACATATTATGTTTCACCTTAGGGCATACACAGGTAGAAAAAAAATTTTAATGTAATTTTCTTTGTGTGGATATATTTTTAAGGCGCCAATTGGTTACTTCCATCTCTTTCTAAACACATATATGTTTATAGGCTATTTCTAAATTAATATATGTTTGCATCTAAGCATATTATATTTACAAACATTTTATATCCCAAACATTATATGTTCTAACATATTAACATATATATCCCAAACATGTTATGCTAGTTTATGAACATTATATGCTTACACTTAAAAATATTGTGTTAAAAAATTTGAGTTCCAAACATATAATTTTTACAACCAAACATATGAAAAACAGTCTTTTTCGTCCGTGCAGTTATCGCTCTACATATTACACTCAAAATTCACATTTTCGAGATTGGAAATCTACTTTTTATAAGACAAATGACAGTTGAGATCTAGTTAATGTGTATTTTGGAAGTATAATTTGTATGCTGTATAAATAGGTTCTAAAATTTGATGTTATTTCCGACATTTCTTCTTTTGAAAAATAATATTTAAAAAAAAAAAAAATGAAAACATATTACTTCGTACCATTACATATTAGCCACCCTGTAGTGGCGTAGGATTACCCATATTTAATTCAATTATTTGCACAAATAATTGTTTTATTCTACGCTACACTAAAATTGATCCACAACAGTCCATAATTGAATATATGCGTCGTTTTCCAGTATTTAATCCTCATAATGTAGGCCCCAGAATTACCGTATAAATTGGTTCTAAAATTTGATGTTATTTCCTACATTTCTTCTTTTGAAAAATAATATTAAAAAAAAATGAAACCATATTACTTCGTACCATTACATATTAGCCACCCTGTAGTGGCGTAGGATTACCCATATTTAATTCAATTATTTGCACAAATAATTGTTAAAATTGATCTACAACAGTCCATAATTGAATATATGCGTCATTTTCCAGTATTTAATCCTCATAATGTAGGCCCCAGAATTTGACATCTTCCCGCAGCCATATTGACAACATATGTAGGCTATTGAAATGCATAATCAAATTTATGCGCGCTATGAACATGTATACAGTTCTAAAAGCTTTTGATCCTATAAGAAAAAACTTCGCTTGACAATATGCTCATGATGAGCATACGAGTATTAGTTTAGAAGAATGCTCGTAGTGAAAAAAGTTTTTTTTACTTAAAAAAAAACTTTCCACCCTCTCAAATATTGTGATCTCCCAAACTGAAAGAACACCATCCAATCACAGGAAACCCATTTTGTTTTTCATAAAATTCTGCCTTAAAATATTATATTATCATTTTCTTTACAGTCATCTGGCGGTGAAGGCTGGTACATTAATCTGTTTGAACTTACGTATTCATCATCGAATCCTCTCTTTGAACATCCTGATCGTCCAAATTTAGATGTGAAACTCACATCGCCATCCCATACACCCATGTATTTCCCAACGCCCGTGGGCAAATCCTATGTCTGCGATAAAGAGCAAACTGTTGTAATGTTTGCCCCCATAGATTCCGGTGATCAATCGGGTCATATAGCTCGCCTTTATTTGCGTGATATGCATATGCAAAGTTTCATGTTCAAAGAGAGTGGCAAATGGGGTCCACCTTTCCATTGCAGTGCCACAGGATCATATCGTGATGAAACCGCCCCACTGGCTGTTGGTACAGCTCTAGCGATAGCTGTCCTCCTAACCATATCAGGATATGGTGGGTGGAGGTAAGTGTGAAAGATATATTTAGAAAAATTATTATCTTGATTATGTTATGTTTTCATTTTTTATTTCAGATACTTCAAAATCAAAAAGGTTCAATATGGCACCATGGAGTAAAGGCCATAGTAAAGCCATCGTTATTATAAAATAATAAATTAATTGAGAATATTAGGGGGAAGTGTGTGTGTAAAGACAATTTATTTTCATTTTCAAAATATTATTTATATTTATGAAAAAAATATAAAAACAAAACTTATTTCGAGTATTCCAAGAAAAGAAACCAAAAAAAAAAAAACAACAAATGCTAAAACCAAATATAAAGAAACCACATAAAGTAACTACTTAATTATAGTAAAAATGAATTGCAAATGTCTTCCATATTGTTAAAACTAAATAAAGAAAAATTATAATATATAAATAAAAATAAAAAGAAATTATTTAAGATATATAAAACTGAATTAAAATTACAAAAAAAAAAAGAGAATTACTTACATACTTAAAAATAATAATAATTATCATTTGATTCCTTGTCTAAATGATTGATTTTTTTAACTTCATCGAAATACTTTTTTTTAAATGATTTGGCACCTAATTTCGTCAAGAATCTAACACTTTTTCAATAATCTCGATGTTGTTATTTGAATTTAATATCCGAAGAGAAATAAAAAACACAAAACATTTAAATGAATAAGAAAAGGAACCTAAACCAAATAATGAATATAAGGAGTACATATATACATTATATAAAAACAATTTTTAGCCTATATTGCAAATATTGAAAACCATTACTCTAAGATGTTAAAAAGTTTAAATTATATATCTAAATAAAAAAATCTAATTAAAAACTATTATATATAGACATATCGATAGTTTCCAGGAAGCAGCAATAGCAAAGTCATTACAACCAAAATCTCATATCTAAACGCAACTGAAACACATCACTAAAAACAGCCTAATATTGGACCCTTATGCATTGATGATTATTGCCAAATAGAGATCCTGATATATCATGACTGACTGACCTACAGACAGACGGACACATATGAACTTTGAAATTGCCCTGAAGTTGATGTTTTTTCTATCCATATTTAAGCAAAAAACTTATAAAATATATTTCTGTTCATTTTTAATGCAATTTCTCTTAATTCTCTCAACAGACATTACCATTAGGACTTAAACAAATTTGTAAAAGTTTTATTAATGAATGCATATGAAACTAAAGTTTTAAATATTTTACAATTATCTTTAACATTTTAGTTAAGAAAATAATTTCTTTCGTAAATTTTCATGATGAATTCGAACAATTATTTAATATTTTTGTATCATATCTCGTTCATAAACTAAGAACAAATAAAAATGTTAAGCAGACTTTTGAATGCTGAATCCGTATAAACGTGGAGTTTTACATTTCAATTTATTTCACAGCTTTGGGAAGTAGAGTAGAATGTATCTGCTCTGCATTGGCAGGTATGGTAGTGTTGCATAAAAAACGCAACACTACCATACCTCCCGTTTGTTGCAGGCGGTTTATCTCCCCTCAGCAATATTGGTAATATGACCAAAATATTTCCAATTAAAAAGTTAAATTTAATTACTAATGGATACAATTAACTTTTTAATTAAAATAATAGGGAGCCACCGTGGTGCATTATTTAACATGCCCGCCTTGCATACACAAGGTCGTGGGTTCGATTCCTGCTACGACCGAACACCAAAAAGTTTTTCAGCAGTGGATTGTCCCACCTCAGTAATGCTGGTAACATTTTTGAGGGTTTCAAAGCTTCTCTAAGTGGTTTCATTGGAATATGGAACGCTGTTCGGACTCGGCTATAAAAAGGAGGTCCCTTGTCATTGAGCTTAACATGGAATCGGGCAGCACTCAGTGATAAGAGAGAAGTTCACCACTGTGGTATCACAATGGACTGAATACTCTAAGTGAGCCTGATACATCGGGCTGCCACATAACCTAACCTAACCTAACCTAATCAAAATAAAAACACAAAGTCAATTAAGAAATTGATTGAAAACTGTCACGCCTTTAATTAAAAAATTATTTACTGTATTAATTAATTTTTTATTTTTTTTGTATTTTTAATCAAACTAACAGTTAAGAAAATGAGTGACCATTTGCGCGGTTTTTATTAAACAATTACTTGTTGTCAATTAACAATTTAATTTAAAAAATTTATTCGATGTCGATTGCAAATCTCAATTAATTATTTAATTGATTTTATTAAAAAGTTTAACTAAATAATTAATTTAATCTGAATTTTTCAATCGACATCAATTAAATTTTTGATTCATTTTGATCAATTAAAAAATGAAATTTTCAAATCAAACCAATTTATTTTTTTTTTATCAAATATTATTTTATGCACAATTAAAACCTTGATTGATACTAGCATTTTCGTGCTTGAAGACAATTCAATTTAAAAATTATTTGGATCATTAATTTCGTGATTGAATCAGATTTTCTTTTGCGTGGACTGAAGCAAAAGAAAATTTTGGTATAATTTCTCCCAAATAAACGGACGAAAAAGACTGTATTTCATATGTTTGGGTGTAAAAATTATATGTTTGGAACTCAATTTTTTTAACACAATTTTTTTTAAGTGAAAACATACAATGTTCATAAACTAACATAACATGTTTGGGAAATATATGTTAATATGTTAGAACATATTATGTTTGGGACATATGACAATGTTTGTAAATATAATATACTTAGATGAAAACATATATTAATTTAGAAATATCATATAAACATATATGTGTTTAGAAAGAGAGACCTAGAGAGCAAGTAAATGAATGGATGTAATCATTTGACGCCTTATAAATATATACACACAAAAACAATTTCATTAAAATGTTTTTCTACCAGTGTATGCCTAAGGTGAAACACAATCCCCCATAATCCGAAATTCGGAATCGCAAATCGCAAAATTTTCGTTTGGCCATAATTTCTTAGCTAGGAAACTTTTAATCTTAAACCTTTGCAATATAGTTCTCTTTAATGAGAAGTTCAAATTATAATTGTATTGAAGTCCGAGAGTATCGCTATTTCCTCATTACAAGAAAAATAAATTCTTGCGAATATCGGAACATGGAGGAATATGTTTGAACAACAGTTTGTTTGTACCAATCCTGAAAATATATATGCTTGAAGCAGAATGTGTTTGGGGGTATATGTAACAGAAGCGATTTTTAAGAACGAACATCATTTGGCGTCAATGATTTTTACTTTTACCCTCTTTTTCATGAAGCTGCGTTAGTGCTACGTGTGCTAAGGAACTTTAAAATCGTGGGTCACAGGAAAGCAAGTCCACGTGCTGATAATTTTTCAGTTAAAGTTAATCGGAGAGAAGATATCTGCAATTAACTTTCTGTTAACTGGCTGTTAAAGCCTAATGGAGCTGTATAAAATGACCCTTTATTGTGTGAGAAGGAGTAATTTCGTAAATTTCTTTTATGAGGAACGAAGTTTTCTCTTATTATGAACGAAGTTTTAGACAAACTTTTGTTTGCCGTTAAAAAAAAAATATTTAAAAGCAAATAAAAACGGTAGAGATAAAAACGATAAAACGTTTGTCATACATACAGATTTGGTCTAAAATTTCTTTCCGGAGTGAATTTCTTACTTTCCCCATACCGTTTACTTACTTTTTTGTTCAATGTACACGCAAAGAAAAAAAAACGTTTGGAAAACGTGTACCGAAAACGTTTTTCTTTTGTTAGAGTTTTTGAATTGCTTCGAAAAGTATACACTTTTATCACCAAAAAAATTCGTTTGTTACAAAATTTTTATTTTTTCAGTAAAAAAAGTTATTTTTGAACCAACAACACAGTCCATTTCGTTTATATCAAATACTGTTCTTTTCTAAATTTAGATCTTTAATAAGACACATTTTACAGTTCATAGTAAAAATTTAATATAGTAGAATGTAATGTTGAAAATTTTTTCGGAATCTTCCGATCATATCTGGAATATATGTAAAAAAAAAACTTTGGTCGAAGCAGGGATCGAACCCACGACCCTTGGCATGCAAGTCAGACGTAGCAACCACTGCTCCACGGTGCCCAACTAAATGTATTTTTCTGTTAAATAAACTTTGTTTAATCGGCTCGTGGGCGCCGCAAGCTATGCTATGTAAATATAACTTAGTTATATGGGTAATTGTCTATTGATGACAATAACGGCTACATGGCTCAGTGGATAGTGTGTTGGCTTACAAATTGCATGGTCCGCGGTTCGATTCTCCATCCAGGCGAAAGGTAAAAAAAAATTAAAAATTTATAAAATCGTATAATTTCTTCTACATTGTTTGTGTTACAGAAAAAGGTGCTAAGAACTAAAAAACTTCGTGGAAGTGGGAAAGATGTGAGGGAAAATGCAATTAGCCAGAAAAAAATTTTTTTGAGTTAGTCTTTGTGAAATTGTTTTTACATCTTGGAAAAGAATAAACGTTTATCACAAAAAGTATATACTTTTCTTCCAAATACACTTCCTTTCAACGAAAAGCAAATGAGAAACGAACTTTGTTTGTCTAAAATTTCGTTTGGCAGGAAAGAATTATTTTTTTGCGTGTATATGACCATAGCTCAAGATCACCATTTTGGTTTTTGATGATTTGTTTTAAGTTTTTGTTTTTTGCTTCTCCATAGGCTGACTGCTTTCTCTGCCGTACCCTATTGATTTAAGTATATCACCCATTAATGTACTTATATTTGTATATTATCCCATCTTTTAAACAGAGCGTCCATCGTGGTCTTCTAGCCGCTCACCATCAGAAAAAAAGAAAAGGTTTTCAAAGCAAATACCAGTTTTGTTCGAAAAAAAAAATATCTCTACAAACAAAAAAAGCGATACACAGTCATGTGTTGAGCAAATAAAAACCACCTCAAACAGGCCAAAACAAAATTCCCCCCGTATTGAAAAAGGCTAGGCTAGTCCAAGAAATCTTTATCGTCTTTATAGGCAAACCAAAGGCGGAGTTTTCTTTAGAAAAGAATATAAAATAAAGAAACACAGAATAAGAAAGAATATTAACCGTGGAATTGGGAACATACACTTTAAGTTGTATTCAATTTATTTGTTTTATTGAAAATAAAATAAATTACAAAAGAAAATCAAATAAAAATTTCAAATTTAAATGAAACATAAAATAAAAATAAATTAAATTAATAAATTAAAAATAATAAAATTTAAGTTTATCTGAATGTTTTGTGTTTACACAAGTAAGCGTTAATGGAATGAGATTTTAAGTAACGCCTCTTATTTTTCCTTTACCTTTTACCAATGCAAACTTTTGAAAACTTTTATCTCCCAACATGGGCCCACCAGCATCATTTCCACTATTACGATCTTAAGACAATAAATTCCAGTAACAAAATATACCATATTCATAACATGAAGCACACATCTTGTAGACTAATGGGAATTTTCCGGAAAAAGAAGAAAGATACTGAAAAATCCCTTTATATCCCCTTCGTTCATCTGAATGCAGGGACGGACATGAAAAAGTATTTAATCTAATTATGTTTACTTACTACAGGCCATTGTCTAGCTGACCCTAGTTTTGCATCAAAATATTTTTAGAGTTTAGCATAAATCCGTAAACACAAGCACCACATTTATGAGTTTACAACCTCAGACTAATTAAGGCGCGGATTTACGCTTAAATTTGGCCTTACAAAACCCTTTGAGTTACATATATGAGCTATGCCGCTGCCTACACCATCCCAGTAATTATGTGGAAATTTAAAATGTGGTAAATATTTAGGGCAACGGGGACAAAAGGAAAATCTTAGAAATAGTAAATGAAAACTAGTCGATGAAAGGGTTAGCAGCAGCTACTTGCTAGTGCTGTGCTAAAGGGATTTGGTTTTGCAGACAAAGGGAAAACTTTCCCAAATTAGAGCAAACGTGTGCGCTCGCTTTGTTGAGCCATAAAATACCGTACTTAGTATGAATGCCCATGTGGAACAGGTAGACAAATGCCAAGAATCCTCTATTCAAGGTCTAATCTTAGCATAGGTAGCAATCTAGCTGGTCAGCGAGTAATGAATGGCCTTGCTCTAGTTTGAGACATTATCGTTGGCCTGTCATTCGGTGATATTAATTAATGATTTAAAATGAATACCAAACAAATCGGCCTGAGGATGAGTTCAATAGCCGGATATTGCTGGAGCTGCAGTGAGGCATTTGTTTAACATAACGTTAAAATGCATTTGCTACAATGGATGCTGGATATATATGCGTATCTGAGTGCAGGTTAACGTGTTCTCAGTATAATATTCGGTTGGATTCCTCCGTCCGTGTATCAACACTAACTTTTTCTTCATTCTCCAGTCGCTGTGGTACGTCTGTCCCGCACTCTGTCATCCGAATAGCCGTAGACTGACTGAATATACAGGCACTTTTAAAATCCCAATGAAATGAAATAAATTTTTTGTAACGCCAACAAAAGTTCCAACATAAATACCAATATTTCAAGCGTATTTGTTTGTTAGCTTGTTGTTGTTTTTGTTGCTGCTGGTGTAGTCTTTGAGACTTATTTCTGAATGTTTTGTTGATTTTTCTCATTTGCACATCATTTGATTCGTGGATATGTTGCCATTGACTCAACGCTTCAGAGCTTAAAATAAGAAAAAACAAAACTGATGGGCAGCTACACTCACAACAGCCATAGTTCGAAGAAATCATGAAAAAATCATTTATTTTTTTAACTGCCACAGTACATTTCTATGTTGGTTATAAATATGAAGATTTAGTTGGTATATGAAACTCTGAGAGAATCTGGAAATATTTAATAAAATATTTATCACAACATGACCAATAGAAATAAAATTTTAGACAAAATTTTCTATAGAAATAAAATTTGGACAAAATTTTCTCAGAAATAAAATTTTAGATAAAATTTTCTATAGAAATAAAAATGTTTGTGCAAAGATTTATTTCGGCAAAAGCCGACTATCATAAACCTTTTTTTCAGAAGGTTCAAGTGTGGTTAACTTTGGGTTTGGTGAACTGCCAGAATTTGTTCTGATAATTGGTTGATAGTTTTGCTGCAAGTAGAAGATGCTGATTAGGAATGTGGTAATTCCGAAACGTGCGTCCAGCCAACCGTCTTGCAGTCTATAGTTCTTTGCCCAAATAAATTTGACAAACATTATTTTCCTCTGTTGGTTATGCTACTCTTGTAGTTTAGTCAACGTAATGGTTTTTAAACTGAGATCAAAACAACAAAAATAAATATAAAAAATTTTGACAAAATTTTCTGTAGAAATAAATGTTTGACAAAATTATCTATAGAAATAAAATTTTGACAAAATTTTCTGTAGAAATAAATGTTTGAAAAAATTATCTATAGAAATAAAATTTTGACAAAATTTTCTATAGAGATAAAATTTTGACAAAATTTTCTATAGAGATAAAATTTTGACAAAATTTTCTATAGAGATAAAATTTTGACAACATTTTCCATATAAATATAATTTTGACAAAATTTACTATAGAAATAACATTTTTTTGGCAACATTTTTTTTTTTAGAAATAATTTTTTTTGTTTCGCAGTTTATTGGTAGATTAGTTTTGGTTCGTGTGGCAACCGCCATCAAAACAAGTGTCGCCTAAAAAGCAGAAAAGTGACTGGGTTAACAGCAAAGCACGGGCTTGTGATAAGGCGGATTTTACCTTCTGAATTGATTCAAATTCAAATTAGTTTTCGGATGTGATGTTGATTCAGTGTTTAGTTCTGTTTAGTAAAGATAACTACATGTAATGACTCATTTACAGTAGGTCGCCATATTTCAGCTAAAATGTTCCAACACCACATTATGTTTTCCTACTTGTGTCCTCTTTTTTTCAGTGTATTTATTTAATTAAACAATATTCGAACTATAACATAAAAAAGGTAAGTTTATGAATATTCATAATTGCCTTTTATCGCCATGTAAAATACAAATTCGATAAAAAAAAATTGTGTGATTACGAATCCATGGGAAAACTAAAGACTTAAGGCACAAACCTGGGTTTCAAATTTTCATATTCTAAAGTGTTGCAGATTAATGAAATTGTGCCATCTTTTCTATTCGCTTTACAAAGGTGGATACAAAAGCAAATTCCATGCTAGTTAATATCTTTAACAAAAAAAACCTAATTAGAAAATTTTTAAATAAAGAACATTATTCGTTCTGATATCTATTTTTCCTATGAACTTAATTAATTCAACTTAAATACTGTCCATTTAATTTAGATTTTTATAATCTACAAGTCGATACTATTTTATTTTAATTTACGAATCTATATTAGACTCAATAAGTCAAACTAGCTTTAAAGAAAACATCGATTTTTCAAACCATTGCTATCAGTAATATGATAAGGTAACATGATATTGTTTTCAACCTCTCCCACACTCACGCTCATTAAATAATGCAAACAACTATAAAGTAACTATTATTGGGTGTTAAACAAAATTTTGTTAATTTAACATTTTAGTTTCAGCGAAGATACTTAAATTTTACTTTAAATTTTATATGGATTAAGTTAATTTGGAGAAAGAATTTAAGTTCATATTGTCGAAACTTAAAAAAGGTCCTAGTATCTTTGTCAATCCCATTTCAAGCCCCTCTTCAACCTTCTAGTCACTATATTGTATCTCTCCGTTTTAATAATTTTACGACTCTATGGTTCATATTTGGATCACGCGCTCTCTCTCTCTCTCTGTCATAACTTTATAATATTCTGACATTATGGACTCTTCCATAGTTGCACACCTCAACCTTTCTAAACAATAACCCCACAAAGGATAGCTCATGGTACAACGAAATCTACGGGTTGAAGACAAATAGAGGTTGATGTTTTTCTATGAAAATCACCATAATGAGGCGATATGGCTACGAGGTAAGATGAAATTTTCATTTTCAAAAAACAAGAAATGTGTACAAATTATTCATAGTAGGATGTTTGGGACGTTGTTGCCTCCCCATTCGGAGAATAGGTGGGCAAACAAAAACAAATCACATAGATGGTTTGTAAAAGAGAAGAGAAATGAAAAACGGTTGGTTATATTTGTTGTTATTGTATACATGTTGTTTACGTTTCATATGACGATATTGGTCAATGTCGTAGATACACTTAGAGAAAAAAGTAGAAATTTAGATATCCTGCCTCAAAGCATTTTTTGATTGTTGTTGGATTTGTAGGTATCATTGTATTTGACTCAACTGTAACTTTTAGTCGATATGCAATGTAGATAACCTTGAGGTTCTGGTGTATTTGGTAAACGGAGAAAGCCTCAGGCTTCCATAGATTAATTCCTTTGAAATTTATTTTGGAAAAGTGAATTCAAATGCTTCAGATTTCCCGCGCAATTCAACCAGTTGATCCAGAATACTGAATAAATCTTTCAGTTTTGCGATTAAAGTTTATTTTCTTTACGCCAACCGTTTATCATAAAAATTTATATTTTTTCCAAACTCACAAATTTTTACTGTGAAAAAAAATGTTTGAAACTATGTTTGTTTGGGAGTAAGGAATTTTTTTGTTTCCACTTAAAATTTCCTTTACATCACAATTGTTTTTGTTTTCTATCCATTTCATGTAGGTCATAACCATTTATTGATTTTCTCAATGTACACATGGCTCTAACGAAGACTCATTCACTTTACCTGTTGTTACCAAGCCATTATTGTCCGTACGCAAACGTAAAATGAAACAGAGTTAAAAATGGACGTGTTTGAGATGAACGACCAACCGATCGATCAATTGAACGAATGAATAGTCAATTCAACAAATATGGAATCTCTTTACCTGTCTGTAGGAACTCATAACTACCCAACGTCACAATACACAAATAAGGCGGAGCTTGCCATTGGCGTATAAGAGACAGCAACACTCATCTGCCATTGTATTCATGAAGCGATAAAAAGAGACGAAAAACAATGAGTTAATGAAGAAGGTAGGGAAAGGCTAAAACGGCGATCACCGTATACCAACAAGTGGCTGTAGGGTTTTGTGAATGATTTTTTCGAGGAGATGAAGGAAAAACGACAACTTTTGTGATGGCTGAACAAATTAACACCGATCATTAGCTTCGGAGTACGCAAACGGGTGTGAACGCGCTGATTTGATGATACGAATATTAGAATAATAAAAAAAGACAAAAATAAACTGAAAAGAAGTTTTGTTTTAGCTTAAAAATATTAAATTATAAAACTAAAGAAAGTAAGTTTTGTATTAAAATAAAAGCATTGAAATAAAAAAAAACATTCCAAAGACTAAGATAAATGGCGGTTCATTTATATAATCAATTATCTATAACGGAAATGAATTAATTTTTAACAATCGCTATTTTGGTTTGTAATCTAAAAATAAATTGACAATTCTATAAATAAAAAGATAAAATTCCAAAAAGAAAAGTGAAGAGAGTGAATATGCACGGGCTTGTTGAGACGCATGCTATTTGACAAATGGATACTAATTAATTACAGTTTGTACAAAATTTTAGTACAACTCAAATCAGCACCTTTGGGCATTCTGTCGCATATCGCATAGCGGGCAGAGATCATAAAGTGCGTTACCAATCACCTTAACAGCCGTAAATTCCTATTAACACTCACACTCCAAAACTCCCCAGTAAACACACACACGTTCGCGAACGCACAAAACCGCACATAAAATTAACAGTAATTTAATAATTTAACGCAAAAAAGTGAAAAGTACCCAATTATCATAAGGTCCCAGCAGGAAGGAGATTCCCAATTCAGCATCAATCTAAATGAAAATTAAATAACTCGTTAATAAACAAAAAAACCAAAACCAATTAAACCACCGGACACCTCCATTAAATCCCAAGTGATTATTATCATCATCATCAATATCACAGCAGACAGTTGACATTAACACTAATGGTACCGTATTCAGTGGTGGTTCATTGCTGATAATTTAAAGTGGCGCGTGACACATTTGACACGCAAGTGTTAAACGTTTATTGTAAGAAGTTACCAAAATAAAAAGTGAAAACAAAACAAAACATAATTATCAATCACAAAGTACAAAAATTATCAATTGTGACAATTAAATACAAATACGAATGGCAAAAATATTTCATGATAAAAAAGAAGCCGTCAATGATAACATTGTTTTAATTTACATAAAAAACAAAACACACTAATTTTTTAAATAATATCATATTAAATAAAAAATTGTGTGTGATCCTTGGAGTATTTATTTTAAATAACTGAAATAAATAAATTGACACAAAATATCCTTGGACTACAAACGCAGTGAACACTCACGAAAACAATATGCGTAAGTAAAGAGAATTGCATTTGTTTACTTATTCCAAATCAAAAGACTTAAGACACAAACTAACAGAGGTGAATTCGGAAAACCACTTTACATTATCAAAACAAAAGACTGAAGACACAAACTAACAAAATTTTACAGATATTTACTTTTTACCTTGCCTAAGTATATCCGATTTGCTTGAAATTTGGAATCTCATGCCTTAGCCGCATCGTATCAGTGCATTTTTTTCATATAGTCTCCGCATAGAAGAATTTCGCGATTTGATTCTGGAAATGCGATTGGCTTGCCACATGAGGGCCTGCTTGATGATATTTATTTTTAACCCAATGACAAGGGAACTCTATTTTTATAGTGGTGTCTCCGGATATGATGTCCTAGTATGTAAGAAATCCCTTGGAGAAGCTCAGGAAAGAAAACCTAAAACACTTTTCAGTGTCTGTGGTATGTTTAAGCTGTTAGATTTTTTAGAAATTTTCAGAGAAATCTTCGCCTCTCAAAGTATTAATAATAAAAAGTGAAGATGCCCTCCCCTTGTTCGGCAATTTTTTAAGTGTATTTCAAAAGATAACTTCTGTAATTTATTTAAAATATTGATTTTTTGATATCTGGTCGGGTAAAGGGGACTTATGGACAAGTTTTTAAAAACAATTTGGAACTTTTCCTAATGGAAAAAGGTGTAAAACTTTTAAAAAGAAAACTCATCGACAGAATCAAATAAAGCATGTCCGCTTGATGACAAATCATGATAAATCCCACAGGAATTAATCTCGCATAAATAAACATGGCATAAATTGTAACCAATGTCTGAAAAATTTTGCAAATTTTTTTAATATGTACTAAAAAGCAAAAATTTGGCCCAAAGGTTTTTGAATCATAATTAATGGACACAAATTATGGACCAAATTTAAATTACATAAAATCTGAGAAAATCCTCTTGAGATTGCCTTATATTTTTTTACAATTTCATAAATCTTTATAGGAGTGATTTAGGCCCTAATTTAGTTAGTACTTTACAATTCAGTTGTTATTGAACGAAAAATTCGTAAAATTTAGAATAAAATAAAGTCCTCGAAAAAAATATATTCACTCAATAAAGGGGGCGCTAATGCCAACTGAACTTTATTTTAGCTCATGAAGATTACTTGATTTTAGTTAAATTTTGGGCAATGTGAGCAAATGTTACTTATTTGAATAATTTTTTTGCTTACTTTAATGACGTGAACTAAAAATGAGAAAAAAAGTTATACAATTTTACTAAAAAATAAAATAGTTCACATTTTTCTAAAATGGGCGGAGTTTGCTTAAATTGAGTTCATAAGTCTCTCAAATAAGTAAATTGTACTTGTCTTGGACTTCGTATAGCCCTAAAGACATTTTAACCATTTTTAAATCCAATTTTTTCCTTCAGCATATGAAATTTTCTTAAACAACAGAAAAAAATGTATTATTTTTAATGAATTTTCTTCAATTTGACAAAAATATTAACTTCTTTGTAACATGTTGCAATTAATAAACTATTTTCGTTAAAATTTTCTAAAATAAACCCACAAACCATGAAGGGTTTAATTATTTTTGGGTGCATATTTCCAAACTGACCGAATTTTTAGTTTAGTATAAATATTCCATCGTTTTATAGTTTATTTATTTCCATCGTTTTATAGTTGAATGTGTACCTATTACTTTATCCATGAGTGTGTCTATATTGAATTTCTGATTTTATACAAATTTTTCAGTTATAAACGCGTCTGACTTAAGTAAATATTGAAGTCACGATCAAAATGAAAAAAAACACGAGCAAAATTAAATAAAAAACAAATAAACAATATTACTTTACTTTATGCATAAAGCACATCGTATGTATATATTTATGTGTTTAGATATGCATGTGACTCCACACTTGTAAAAATGTACAAATATCAAACAAACAAAAAAAGAAACCAAAATCTCCAACCCAATTTCAAACTTATTCCGCTTTTAGCTTGATTAAGCAAATATACAAAAAAAAGATATTTCTCCCAAAACATAATTGTAGACAAATGAGTTTCACTGTGGTGAAAAAAAATAAAATGTTCTTATTGAATACGAACTTTATTTTAACGATGGAAAAAAAATCGTTTTCAAAAAGTATTTGTTTTTTCCGTTGTTATTGTTGTCCGGAAAACCTATTGTTTTATGGCATTTATGATGTTTCTTGTGATGGACTTTTATTGGACACAATTCAGTCCATTGGTATACATTTCATTTATGACATCTTACTGCGGTAGCTTTTATTAATCATTGTTTTTGTCTCCTAGAGTCAGTACTGACTAGCTTATCTTAGGCCAGTCATTAAATGGTACACCTTCAGATGTCTGGTCGGCAAGTGTCCAATAAATTAATTTATTTAGTTTTTCTTCATTTTTAACTCAGATTTTCTTTTCAATTAATTTCTATTCTAAGTGAGACAGAATTCGAAAATATTCCCCCGTCAATGCTTGTAAATCTTTCACAGCAACAATTAAGACATTCTGTTTATTTATGACATAGCATAGTATATGGAATAGAGAATGGGGGTATTAACAGAGGGAATATCAATTCATTTCCTTCATTGTTAGTTTGCAGCCTAAATGCTTCTTCATAGAGATATCACTTTGTTTTGATACTTGAAACAAGCGTTGTTGTTTTTTTCCTCATATAAATATTTCTCTTTTGTTGGTATTGTAAAACAGAAGGGTTCCCTCACATTTATGATCTATTACCAGTGGACGGACGGCCGTTTGGTATGTTGGATAGTATGTTGATAGACTTTGTTTTGTCTGGAATCTTAAGACACACAAACAGTTATGACGCACTAACCGCCTTTTGCTCTGGCGGTCATTTGAGCTTGAGCATGGCTAAAATGTGCAATATAATTTTAAAATGCCGACATGAGTAATTTCGACAGCAAGCATCATCATCATCAGCAACATCAAACGGACTGAGCGTTATGCATGGCGCATGGAAGAAATTCTTAAGACATAACCGCCTTGTTTTTTGTTTGGTTTTTAGAAAACAGAGATTTTTATTGTATCACATACAGCATAGAGGTTTGGCTTATGGCGGCGGTTTGGATCTTTAGTCGTCGTTGTCGTCATCCTCACCTCTTATAAATCTAATGGTTTTGAAAAGCGATTTTCAAAAATCTTTAAAAGTTATTTGCATTGCCCTTGTAAATTAATAAAATTATGAACGCTTTTACAACACCTGCTAATAAACTCCAATAGCAGACAATAGTCAACAGAGTATACAAAATAAAATAAAAAAATGTAAAATGTAAAAAAAGACATTGAATTCTGCTTGGTCCAATCTCATATACCCTCCACCAAGGATTTAAATCATTAGGGTATCTTGTAGAAAATCTTTAGTAATTAAATGATCGCACTAGAATTCAAGAAATATCCACAAGCGAGTCGAAAAAGCCAATTTCATATTTTCAGAGATAAATAGAAATAATGAAGAATATTCAAACCGGGAAAAGGTTACATTCAAAATTTCAAGAAAATAGTATGAAATGTGCGATTTAATTATGAAATCGACAAATAAGAGTTATATCAGAATATGGACCGATATAGATCACAACAGAACTAGAACTAGTTCAACGCCATAGCTTTGAAGAGCAGATAAACAAGTGAATAACAATATTTAGAAGGATAAAATTATTATTATAAAAAAACTTATTTTAATGCCCTTTCCCATAAAATGAAGCCATACAAAGCCATTTAAAGTATAAAAGACATCCCAGGGAAATTGATTTGAATCAAAAAGAACTGTGGTACAAAAAGCATTTTTGTCTAGGTTTGCATTAAAAAAAGCACAACAATTTCGTATGCGATAAAGGGACCCTAAGATTATTTTCCCTTTTCATTCAATTGCAGCTTTGAAGTTTATGCCTTAAGTCTTTTGTAAGTGGTATTTTAGAAGTTTGTGTCTTAAGTTTTTAGTTTTGTGTTATAAATATTCTCACAAACTTGAAATCAAATCTTTCTTTCTCCAACTGCAGAAGACATGTCAACCTCTCACATACTATCAGCTGTTGATCCACATACCAATGGTACACATTCACCCCAACATATGCACACCGACCCTATGGTGGCTAACACACATGCTGGGTCGTCTCTTGGTAATCGAGGCAGTCCTAATACATTGGAGCGAAATTTACATGTGTCTTTGGATGATCGAGAGTTATGGTTACGTTTTCAAAATCTCACCAATGAAATGATTGTTACCAAAAATGGCCGGTAAGTACTTTGTCAACATAGAATTAATGCTAGAATTTTTGCCGTGGTGATATTGTTCCTATTCTAAGTATTACGATTATTATTTTGTTTTGTTATTTGGCGTGTTGGTCATTTATTTACACCTCCACTTATACAAGGTGCTAAATGTTTACATCGAAAGGAGAAACACAACCGAAAAGAGAGGTTCCTTTGCAATTATTCTTGAAGGTTGTTGTTTACGATGATTTTCAATATTTTCCATTAATGAAATTCTAACGTTTCCTATTCTCGATGTATATATGAAAAGATTTTTAAAAGCTATATATATGAAAGAAACAAATATCACTAGATGTAATGATTTTGGCTGACTAGCCATATAAATGTGTTAATTGATGCAGTCATGGTTTAGTGGATTCATAGAAATCTTGGAAGAAAAAGATAAATAACTTTTTTTTTATCAAATATCAATGGCTTACGTATACTAAACATGTTTGGTGGGTTGTTGTTTTTTTAGGCGCATGTTTCCGGTGGTGAAAATCAGTGCCTCTGGATTAGATCCCGCTGCTATGTATACCGTGCTTTTGGAGTTCGTGCAAGTGGATACACATCGCTGGAAATACGTCAATGGTGAATGGGTAAGCTCTTTTCCTCTTCGTTGGCTTCTTCTATAGCTTTCTTCTTTTTTTGAAGAACATGTGCCTAATTGTCCATTCTTTTTTTTAGGTTCCTGGTGGCAAGGCTGAAGTTCCTCCATCTAATCCCATATATGTTCATCCCGAGTCTCCCAATTTTGGAGCTCATTGGATGAAAGAGCCTATTTCATTTGCCAAAGTTAAACTGACCAATAAGACCAATGGCAATGGTCAGATCATGCTGAACTCTCTTCATAAATATGAGCCGCGTGTTCATTTGGTGAGAGTGGGCTCGGAACAACGGCATGTGGTTACCTACCCATTTCCGGAGACCCAATTTATAGCTGTGACAGCCTATCAAAATGAGGAGGTGACATCTTTGAAAATCAAATATAATCCCTTTGCCAAAGCTTTTTTGGATGCCAAGGTAAGTGAAACAGTAAAATAATCTCCCTAATGCAATGGAAATCTAACAAAAACACCTTATCTTTCACAAAGGAGCGCCCTGATACTTTGTATTCACATGACGCCCATTATGGATGGTTAATACCACCACCCACACATTACACAACGTCACCGGTGAATCCCAATGCTTTAACGGAATCTTCTTTGGGTAATTGTGATCGCTATGGCAGAGCTCTGCCCAGTCGAGCTTCCTCGTCCAATAGATCAACTCCGTATAGTCGTCCCCGTATAGTATCGGGTTCAGCTTCAAATGGCAGTGCGGGTAATGCATCTCCTCCACAACCACCTTCGGCTCCACAGACGCCTACAAGTATACAATCTTCATCCGCCTCTTTGGGTACCACAGGTACGGGAAGTGGTTTTTCAAGTTCCTATTCTCAATCTGGCTTTATGCCCGTTGAACCTACCTCAAGTGCCACAGTATTCTCGTACCCAGGCACTTGGCAGACAAATACAAATTATTGGAGCTCACCAGCGGTTCCAGGACCAATGCCGGTTAACACGGCCAGAGCAATGAGTAAGTATGGTCAAATTAGAAACTGGAAAATGTTGAACTCATGTGTTTTATCCTTAGCTTCCCACAATTCTCCCTCGCCCACAAACAATGGATCGCCCACGTATACCACCCCCTCTCCAGGCTATACAATACACCATTTAACGCCACATACACACAGCCACCATCAGTACAATATGCCTCAAGCGGCTCCCTCCCACACAGCTGAAATGTATCAAAGTGTTTCGCCCACCACACAATCGTATGGCGCCCCCACCCACCAGGTTTACCATCCAACTCCCACTTCTCCCACATCCCATCAACTCTACTCGAATGTTCTCAATGGTCCCAGCGCTCTTTCCTACCCCACCAGTTCTTGGCATAATGGTTCAGCGGCAGATTATGGTCTCTATCAAAATCCTGCTGCCTATGCCTATCAAACCGAGTACATACCTTTAGTCTCAGAAATTGGGTAAGCTTGTCTTTTGCCGTATTGCTTGAGTTCGCCTTCAATTAGTTGTCTAATCACTTGTAGTTTAGTTACCAATGATTCTTTTCTTCATTATCAACAATCCAGCACGTATGTTCCTCCGGCATTGGAACCCATAGAAGTTACCAAGACCATGGATAACACCACCCATAGCGCTTTGTATAGAGCTACAGAGGAACCATCCACCGTTTTAACCCTAGAATGCAATGGACTGAAAGCCGACTCCCATGGCCATGTTGTAGAGAATTCAGTTAAAATGGAAACGCATGGCTCTGCAGCCAATGGTGTGGGCCATCTAAGGACTCCATCGGCCGATCCAACATCATCATCAGCAGCAGCAGTGATTGCAGCCCCAGGCCCAAGTGCTGAAGTCTCTGGCAATTGGACGCCTCTTACACCTCCCCAAAGTGCCTTACAATAGAACTGATGTCACGCCCTAGTATTATTCAACATTCTAATCTAAGATTTAAGCCTTTAGATGCAATCTTCTCCTATGTTTCCAAATGACGGGGTGTCAGTACCTTAGATTGCTATAGTTCTGCACCTTCTCTGTCTGATTATAAAATTGTTTTCAAAATATTTTAGTTAGATTTTAGATTTCTTTTTTTTTGTAGTTTTATTAGTAAGTTTATCATAAGAAAATATAATTTGTTTCAACATTGAAACGTTGTTTTGCTTAATTTCGACTCGATGAATAATATGTAAGTATGTAAGTTTGTCATTTACGCTTTTGTTGACTAATATGTAAGTTTGTCATTTACGGTTTTGTTGTAATTATTTAAACATTTTTTTTTTTCAAACTCAAAGGAAGATATTCCCTATGGCAATGAAGCTTCCGAATTTCACTTATATTAATGTGACAATCACGATTGCCACTGTTGATAGAATTCTACAAAATATGGTAGATTATTTACTGTTTGATAGAATTTTTGATGTTTTGGAAGATTTTGCAAAATATTCCTCTTCAAAATTTCTATAGAATTAAAATTTTGACAAAATTTTCTAAAGAAATAAAATATGAACAAAATTTTCTATAGAAATAAAATTTTGACAACATTTTCAATAGAGAACAAAATGTTGACAAAATTTGTTATAGAAATAAAATTTTGACAAAATTTTCTATAGAAATAAAATTTTGACAAAATTTTCTATAGAAATAAAATTTTGACAAAATTTTCCATAGAAATTAAATTTTGACAAAATTTTCTAAAGAAATAAAATATGAACAAAATTTTCTATAGAGAAAAAAAATTTGACAAAATTTTCTATAGAAATAAAATTTTGACAAAATTTTCTATAGAAATAAAATTTTGACAAAATTTTCTATAAAAATATTATTTTGACAAAGTTTTCAATAGAAAAAAATTGGCAAAAATTTCTATAGCAAAGACATTTTGATAAAATTTTCCATACAAATTAAAGGTTGACAAAATTTTCTATAGAAATAAAATTTTGACAAAATTTTCTATAGAAATTAAAATTTGCCAAAATTTTCTATATTTAGAAATTAAATTTTGACAAAATTTTCTATAAAAATATTATTTTGACAAAGTTTTCAATGGAAAAAAAATGGCAAAAATTTCTATAGCAAAGACATTTTGATAAAATTTTCCATACAAATTAAAGGTTGACAAAATTTTTGTATAGGAATAAAATTTTGATAAAAATTTCTATAGAAATAAACTTTTGACAAGTTTTGACGAACCCTACCGAAATTCGTTTCGGTCTATTATGGCATCTAATGTCCATAACCGAAGTGCTTTGTGGAGATTCAAAGTTTATTATAAACCTCATATAAATAATCTTTTCACTATTTCAGCGACTTCATAAATATTATCCATAAGAGTCGAAAGGTGGCCATTAGATAAATTCCTTTTTATGAAATCCTTAGCGCAGGATCCACGAAAACGTTCATCCATTTTTCATGTTCATATTATCACATACCCCAAATAATATATATAAGCTGTAAAATTCTCATACCGAGCGAATTCTTCTTCTTAATTTCGCGCCACAAAAAAACTTCATTCTTTCCATTTGTTTAAAAAAATATGACACATATTTTCCGAGTTTATTTAAACAATTTGTAAAACTATAGCTAAGAACTTAATAATATGATAAAATGTATTTCCTTATTGCAATAAGTCTATGTAAAGTCACACAAAGGAGCGGAGAGGATAGCCTCGTCATAAATCTTTGAGTGCTAAAGACAAAGGCATAGCTTAACATTTAGGGGAGGAGGAAGAGAAGAAGCTTAAAAATATTCACTGTACTTCAGTTTTTGCCATCCCAGACGCTGTCTCTTTAAGTCTCTAAAGCTATTGGGAAGACCGTAGAAGAAGTAAATGGCCAGGCCTATTGGAATGGGATTAGAATAAAAATAAAATACGATTATTACGATTACAAATAAGGATTCAAAGGACTAGTGTAGTTTGTTGAGGAGATAGGAGACAAATGCCGGTTTGTGTTTGGGCATTTAATTCCTCAAGCTGGCATGCAATTTTGTGGGTTAAGTGAAGATTTTTGTGGTGATTACTTGCTATCTAATACGGGGGATTAGTTCTACATACAAATGTTATAAATCGTAAGGTTTCTTTTTTACAGATCTTAGAGTTCTACGAGTTTCATTGATCAAACTGGCCGCAGTTGGATTATTGAGATTGCTTTGCAATGATTTGGATGTAGAGCTTTCGTGGCTATCGAAATTTTCTGATTGGTGTAGGGGCTCGAGCGATCGAGGACGTCTTAAGTCTACAGTAGGCTTGAGTTGAGTTCGATGGGATGGTCCTCTTTTCAAGATGGCCTCTAGTTTTAGCTTGAATGGTAGTTCTTCTTCGTTGGAAGGATTTTCACTTACATCCTGCAACAGTTTTGGTTTACTTTGCCGGTCCTCTTTGAGAAGTTTCTGCAGACTGGGGCGTTCTCTGGGTCTTCCCAGACTGTTTATGGTTTTGTATAACACCGGGTCAAATTTAGGAGGTTTGGGTATGGCCTGAACATATTCTGAAGTTGTTTTTGTGCCATTGTCGCCATCGATATCTATGTCACAGCCTTCTATGGCCTTCAAAACCAAATTCCTAACATCAGCCTCACTTTTGGAATGCTTCAGTTTAGGCCTTGGATCTTCTGCGGGTCCAGGCTCATTCGCCGATGTCTCCTTATTGTGTTTGGCATCGGGTGGCCTCATTATCAATTTGCTAAGTTTATTACGGAAGTTCTCTGAATGTAGGGGATCTTCTACGGAGGCCATAGATAACAAGGACTCTGAAGATTGGGTACGATTTTCTGGTGATATGGAGGTCTCTCGAGCGGAGTCACTATCCAATAAATCTTTAGGATGCTGTTGCATTTTATGCCTTTCCAAGGCCATCCATAGGCGAGGACTATTTAGAATATCCTCCACTAATTCATGGGCCATTTTTTGTTTTTCTTGATAATTTCCTATACCCGAATCCACACTGCGGCGAGAGTTAAGGTCTTCGACCATATCATTGTCGGAGCTATCACTACTGCTGCTATGGACAGTTGCCACGGTGGTGCTTCTAATGACGCTGGGTACCATTTCGGAATCCACACTGATTTTGCGATCATAGTAGTGGGTAATGGAATCATTGAGACCATCATCTGCAGTCTGCAGAACATCATCCAACATGGCTATAACCGACTTCTCTTCTTCGGTAGTATCGGATTTTGTATTGCTGATGGTAGTTGGGCCCACGTCTTTGGTTTCTTTCAAGCCCCCATTGGAATTTTGCGATTTATCACTTTTGGTCTCCTCCACATAATTAATTTGACCATTGGGGTGCTTGACCATCGTCAGCTCATCACTGACCTCATTCATATCCATAATTTCATCCAAGCTTTGAATGGAGCGTTCATTCTGCTGCATTATAACCGTTGTGGCCACAGAGGCATTGGATATTGCTTTCAAATCAGGTGGATCTGGTTTCGGTCCTCCCGATGATTTCAGCAATTTTTCGAATTCTAGCCGTTCTGGATGCCTCTTGGCAGGATTTTTTATATCGTTCATGCACCAACATGCAATAAACATGGGAACACCTAGTGACACAATAATGTTTCAAAGATTAGTAGCAGACTACGAGATAGAGCGTACATGCATTGGACGGTGGTGTTAGTATGACCCTATAAGGCGTGCATTAAACGTGAATGTGATTTGTGGTTGGCCAATTCTAATGAGTGCGTGGTTGCTTGGTTAGCCTAGCGAAGGTCCCATACTTACCGATGGCCATCCATACTCCGAATCTTATCCAAGTCATAATGTCCAATTGAAGCATTAAATAGATATTGATGAAAATGCTTACTGCAGGCACAATGGGGACAAAGGGAACCCGGAACACCCGTGAGAAGGTTTCTCTAGGTTGTACGCAAATAAAGATCAATACCAACAGAGTTAGGACAACCAAGACTATTAAGAGAATCAAAACCCAAAGTTGATTGTGAATCAAAGCATCGTAGGCCTGCATAAAGATCAGGCCAATGCCCATCGAGAGGAGACCTGAAAATATGAAAATATTATTTAGCCATGATTTCTCCCATATTTGTGGTTAGGCACTTACAGAAGATGGTGATAAGAGTACCCACAATACGTGTGGTCAGCTGAGTGGGTACTTCCAAGCGACGAAAGTTGAATAATTGTACGAGGGCAGTCGTAAAGGTCACCCGCTCTCCTTGGGAAGTAAGCAGTGTACTTTCCGAGGCTACATGTCCATTGCCATTGGATTGATTGTGATTGGCGCCATTGGCATGACCATTTTCCGCAATTATCTCATGGCTTTCAAACGTCTCCGAATTATCCATATAACGTAAGATGGTTATGGATATGGCCACAACACTGTAGGCCAATAAAGTGCCTATTGAGAGCAGATCCACCAATTGAGCTAAATCAAATAAGCCAGCAATTAAAGCTGCAAAAAAAGGGGGGGGGGTATACTTCCTATTGTCATTTTATAAAGATTTTAAATTTTCTCATACCGGTTAGTACTGCGGCAAAAATAGATCCCACAACTGGTACCCTGTATCTGGGATGGATTTTACCCAAAAATCTAAAAAGCAAACCATCTTGGGCCATTGAGTACATAATCCGAGGCAAAGGGAACAAAGCTCCAAACAGGCTGGCCAATAAACCCACTAGACCACCAATTGATACAATCCACATGGCAAAACTCCAACCCACTTGCTTGAAAGCACTGGGCAAAGGGGCATTGGCATCTTGCAGATAATAGGGAACCATCAGTGTAAGCACAGTCGAGACGCCAAAATAGCACAGAAAAATCACCAAAAGTGAAAGTAGTATGGATCGTGGTATATTTTTGCGGGGATTTTGCACCTCTTCGCCAGTGGTAGCAATGCAATCGAAACCCACAAAACCAAAAAAACAGGTGGCAGCGCCCTTTAGAGTACCAGAAAATCCAAAGGGAAAGAAACCGCCAGTACCAACATCAGTACCCTCGGGAATATTCGTAATATTCGTACTGTTGACATCAATAGTCCAATTAGACAAGCTTGCTAAAGCGGAGAAATACAAGGACAGCATTGTTACAAATTCAGCCCAATAACCAATCAATACGGATACTTACATTTAATAGCTCCTGCCACTATGACGAATACCAAAATTGATAAATTGAGGCAGGTGCAAAAATTATTAGCTATAGCTGAAGTTTCCACACCAAAAGCCAAGGCAACTATGGAAAAACAAAAATGTAAAATTAGATCCATTATCCAACACATCGATAATATCCGAATCAAACTTACTTCCAAATACCACCACCAGGCCAAAGGCAAAGAAATCAAAATAACTGCCCAAAAATGAAACCTGCATGGGAGCCACTTCTGTGAATGTAGTCTTAAGGGTATCATTGATTAAAGTATCCAAGTATAGACTAATTCCTCGACACACACTGGCTGTACCAATCATATATTCCAATATCAGATTCCATCCAATGACAAAGGCGGCAAATTCTCCGATGCACACATAGCTATAGATATAAGCGGAACCGGCTTTTGGAACGCGGGCACCAAATTCCGCATAGCACACACCTACAGCAATTTGAAAGAATAAAAAAAATCATTTAAAGGAAATAAATATTTACTCTTAATTAAAATTTTGTTTTTCGCGAAAAAAAAACTACTCGACTATTATCTCTGCTTGATGTTAAGTAAATTCCAAGAGATAACGAATAAAAACAGTATCAAGTTATTTTTTGAGATATGTATGTACGAAAAAAAACATAAAAAACCTACTCCCAAACATTGATTTTAATTTTCCCTACAATATTTACTCTAAGAATGAATGATTGGTACCTGCTAGTAATGAAGCCAATGCTGCTATAGCAAATGAAATAATCACTGAAGGTCCTGCCTGATCCTTGGCAATCTGTCCGGCCAAGACATATACTCCAGCACCCAATGTGGATCCAACACCCAAAGCAGTCAGATCATATAAGCCCAAAACTCTGTTGAGTTTACTGTCCCCATCTCCACCTTCTTGTGCTAAGGCTTTCCGACGTGTTAGTACTTTCCAGTAAGAGGGTTGTTGTACCATTTTGATGATGTGTATGTATGACCTGTAAGGAATTTTAAATTTTGCACAGATTAATTAAATTTACAACACATCAATTACAAAATACATAAAAAAACAACATATATACGATTCGTATCAATTGGCAATTTTTCAGATGATTTCCTTTTAATTGAAATGTTGAAATACCTTTTAATGTGTTATTATTAAAATTTAATGGGGAGGGTCAGTGATAAACTTGATACTGATACCAAATTGTTATTGTTTTTTTTGTGTAAAAAATATTCAGGCATTCTAAGAAAGTCATTAGACTCGATGTAGATTATCTTATTAAGACAAACCGGAAATTTTCAAATAGCTAACCGGGACTGAATGACAGCGATAACGACATTTAAAACTAGGGTGAATATATTTTCCAAACGGCCAGATTATCTTATCTCTCAAGAAGATCCTTTCAAACAACTTTAAACTGGTTTATGTTATACACCAAGAATTTTTTAAAAACAACAATGGATTATAATGTAAATAAATACTATGGTTCAATAATCTTTTTATAGGCTCCATTATAGGGTGGACGCTATACGAAGTTTGTTTCAATTTATCATCGTTCGAACCACAAAGAAAAATACTTTTCTCCGGAACGAAATTTTAGACAAATGAAATTCCTCTTTCTTATTAAATATTTTTTTTACCAAATTTATCCGACTTTATTTCGAGTGATTGTTGCGACAAACATGTTACATGTTCACCGTCCAAAAATATTTTTTTTTTGGATTTTAACCTTTTGTAATTATATATTAAAAAGGCATGGAGACATGGAGACTTTTTTGATTTGTCACACTGAAAAAAAAGCATGCTCGGTTCCAAAGATTTTGTCTTTACTTTAAAAATTTTGGTATTGATTCCGAGCCAAAGAAGCGGAGAATACAAATAAGGATACTTTTAAGACACAATTCTCTTTTAAATTTGGGTTTTGTGTACTTGCTTCTAGGAAGCAAATTTTAATTTTTCGTTTTTTGCCATGAAGAAAAAAAGTTGAAAGTCCTTTAAAAACGGGTTAACGACGACTTTAATTTCCAAATTCAGACTCGAATTTCAGTAGAAATTACGTTATGTTTCAAGTAAAAAAAGTCTTTAAAATAAAGTGTTAAAAAACGTGTCCTATATTTGAACGATTTGTTGCTTTGTAGTCAAGATGCAAAAAGACAACAAATTTAAAGACAATTTCATTAATTTTAAAGAATTTTTCTGAATTATTAAAGTCAAGTTGACCTTAGCCCAAAAATGTTTTCTTTCATGTTATAATACCCATTTTTAAGTGAAATCACTGAATTATAAGGACAATGCGACTTCATTGAAAAGTTTATCGACTTTTGGACAAGGAGAAAAAAAGAAAAACTTTATATTAGAGAAATGTGTCTTCTATGCTAAGCAAAATTTGCATTCGTATTTTAAAGACATGAAATATTTGACCTCACGACAATATTTTTTCAGTGCAGTATAAACAGAAAATTCAATACAAATTAGGATACAAATCTCATTTATTTTAATTTTCTTTTCGCGGTATATTTTTAAAGTTATTCGCGTACAACCAAATGCCAATTTAAAAATCCAAATTATAACGGCTACTTCAAAGTACAAAATGTTTTCTTAATTCCAAAAACAAAACTTTAAACCAAAGATGTTAAATCCTCAAAATAAGTCTTTGCCTATATTTGAAGCATTTTTATCTTAAATCTAAAGATTCAATCGCCCATGTTCCTATATTCGGAATCGCAAATCGCAAGAATTTAGTTTTCTAATAAAGAAAAAAATGAGATACTATCAGATTTAAATTCAATTTGTATTTGAACTTCTTATAAAAAAGAACTATGTTGCCAAAATTTGAATTTGTATATTTTAGGGTTAAGAAAATATCTCCAAATGAAGATTTTGCGATTTGCGATTCCGAATATCGGAACATACCCCAATATTTCAGTTAATTTAAGAACGATTTCTTTAAATCAAAAATGTGTTTCTTTACTTTAAAGAAAATTTACCATAATTCAAAGGCATACGACATAAAATAAAAATATTTTTTGAAGCCAAGATTCTAAACTTTATTTTAAGTAAAATGTCAATATTTTAAAGAAATTTTTCCTTAATATTTTGTAAATTAGGTATACTAAAATTTAGGTTCCGTAATCTTTAACATTAAGTAAATATTTTTTTTGGTGAAAAAAAATCCTAAAATTTAGGTATCATAATCTTTCATATTAGGTGTACATTTTTTTCAGTACGAAGAAATTCAAACTGATAGTACAATGTCAAAAACTGTCCTCATATTTCAAAACAAATTTCCAAACTAAAGTTAACTTGAATCCAAAGATTTATGTCTTTATTTAAAGAGTTTTGTTTTAATTTCGAACCAAAATAATGATGATTGATGATTTTAATAAAATATCCCGATATTAAAGTATTATATAAAATTTAAATTAGGATAAAAATCAAATTTGTCCAATTTTCCATTTTCTCTTTGGGATGTACACTCAAAAATTGTGAACCCTCCATGGCACTAAAGCCAATTTCACTCTATTTTAGTTCATGGAAATTATTATGTTTTAGTTAAAATTTTTCTTCAATTTGGGAAAGTTTCCATGTCTTTAATGTGTCCATGGCTAAAAAATTTAAATAATGAATGCAATTTGCTAAAATGAAAACATGGCCTATAAAGACTGCCATATAAATAAGGTCATTTCGAATATTACATTTCAACTACGCAGAATTTATAGAGCAAGTCTCCCTTTTGCTATACGAAGGCGCATAGGACTTGGTCTTCTAATGCCACACA
This sequence comes from Haematobia irritans, assembly GCF_050003625.1. Lineage (NCBI taxonomy): Eukaryota > Metazoa > Arthropoda > Insecta > Diptera > Muscidae > Haematobia > Haematobia irritans. The sequence continues at coordinate 2,091,063 of NC_134400.1, forward strand.
TTATGTATGGCCTGGAGGTATTTTCAGGAACCAGTTTGGGTAGCCTACATCACCTCAAGGTTTGTTTTAATCGAATTATTCGATATATATATATATATATATATATATATATATATATATATATATATATATATATATATATATATATATATATATATATATATATATATATATATATATATATATATATATATATATATATATATATATATATATATATATATATATATATATATATATATATATATGTTGTTCTACAAGACAATGGAATATTGTAATCCATCTTATTTGATTACACTTTTTGAATTTGGAGACTCGCTGTCTGGTGGTTCCACAATACCAGACCTTAGTGGTGAGAGTGGTAAGGTTGTGGAACACAGTTATTCCATACGAAAATATGAATTTCTCCCTATCTTGTCATGAATATAGGCAAATACTAGTTTCGCGGCTTTAGAAAAAAGGAAATAGAAAAATGTTATACACTTACATTAATGGTTGTCCAATTTAAAAATTTCTCTTATTATTTACCCATGTTAATGTCATTTATTTATTTACTGCCTTTTAATATAATAATAGATGTCTAAGTATATTGTATATGAATTGGGATTTGTTATACCATAGTGTCTTTCTAAATTGTAGCTACACCCTCAAAAAAAATCGCTTCTCTAACATATGTTCCAAACATATTTTGCAGGAAGCACATATATTATTGGATACTGCCGAAACATTAATATGTTTGTTTTATGTGAACATATTATATGTTTGGAAGCGTTTGAACCCAAAAATATTATATGCTTGGAAGAATTTTCCCCAAAGAAGGTTGTGTTCATTCCCTCGCATAATTTTCACTTCCACGAAATTTTTAGTTCTTGGTACCTTTTTCTGTAATACAATTAATGTTGAAGAAATTGTTCAATTTTATAAATTTTTTAAATTTGACCTTTCGCCTGGACGGAGAATCGAACCGAGGGCCATACAGTTTGTAAGCCAACACACTATCCACTGGGCTACGTAGCAGTTATAGTCACCAGTAGACAATTATCGTTATAAGTTATATTTATATAGCATAGTTTGCAGCGCCCACGAGCCCATGCAAACATAACATTATTTAAAAGAAACATACATTTATTGGCCACGTGGAGCAGTGGTTAGCATGTCTGCCTTGCATGCAAAGGGTCGTGGGTTCAATTCCTGCTCCGACCGAACCAATTTTTTTGTAATTTAGACATTTATACTATATTAAATTTTTATATGAAACTTCGAAATGTGGGTTATTAAATATTTACAGTCAGAAACAGTGCTTGATATAAACGAAATGGCTTTTGAATAAAATATTATTTTTTTTATTGCAAAAATAACAATTTTATAACAAAAAACTTTTTTTGGTATAAAAGTTTGAAATTTTGGAAGAAAATCAAAAACTCTAACAAAAGAAGAGTATAAACATACCTAAATAATTTTATAGTGTACACATAAATTTATTTAGGCGTGAACCGTTTTTTACTAGCATTTTACACCATTTTAAATGCCTTTAAAACTTATCGTGTTTTGTACTTAATTTCATTTTTACCTTTAAGGCCGTTAAAAATGTGTATCCATAACGCCAAAATGATAAACAAAACACTTGTCCACGCATACATAAAATTCTCCTCTCAAGGCGAAAACACATGCTGTTTTTTTCAAATCTCTATGCTCTTGGTTCCGAATGTATATTCTCTTTACTCCAAATACTCATTCTAATATTCAAATTAAATAATATTTAGACTTAAGCATATCAAATTTTTGGCCTTATCATAAAGCAGTTTCCCGAAACAAGATACAACCGGTTCACAGAAATTGTAAACATATATATGTTTACTCGAAATTTGTAAATTTATATATGTTTACATTCACACATAATATTTTTATGAAACATTCATGTCCCAAACATAATATATTTTAACATATTAACATATGTGTCCCAAACATTTAGTGTTAGTTTAGGAACATTACATGTTGGCACTTAAATATATTGTGTTTAAAAATTGTGCCCGAAAAACATTTTGTTTATATCGGAACATATGAAAAACATATTTTTCTAACAGTGTATGCATAATCATATTTGGCCTGTAATTAGCTTTTCGATTATGAAATAAAAATATATGAAATGAAATGTTAAGATTTTGGTTTTTATCATTATTACTAAGATGTAACATTTCAGTTAATTTAAGGATTATTTTCTACAAACATACTTGTTTTCTTTACGTTAAGGATAATTTGCCTTACTTCAAAATTCATTAAATTATTTTTTTATAAAAAAAACCCGTGAATATTATATGAATTCAGTGTCCTATAATGTAGGTTGTAAATTTTTTCATATTTCTTAAATATTATTTCTGTATATAAATGAAAATATTTGTCTACTTAGTGTCCTAGTTTTAGAGACGTACTAAAACAAAGTCCATTTATTTGCGTCTTCTCTGTACAGACCATTTGAATTATATTCCTCCTATTGTTCTAAAAATAAGAAAACCGACACATTAATTCAGCACATTTGTCCAGTTGAATGTATTGACCGCTTATACTCATTTCATTGTACATTGAACCATCATCTTATGGTGCTTATCACTCCCAACGTTTTTAACGTGCAAATGCTTTATAGAATAATGGAAATTTTAGAATAAAATGGAGACTATGGATTTAGGCATCTTATAGGATATTTCACAAAAATACAGTTTTTAAATCCAATACATGGTGTTGCACAATTTCAGATTAAAAAAAAAAATCAGATAATAGATTTAGTGGAAATTAAGAATTTTTCATTTCTTCTACCGCTTACAGAAATTCCATAAATGATTGAATCAAAATATGATTGTAAACAGAGAGTAGTACCAGATACCCATATACATCACCCATTTCCCGTAGGTTAATCAAATATTTATCTTTTGTCCATACAATCGAATAACTTTTGTTTACTATGTATAAATATAAAATTATTGCAAAATCTTTGTTTAAATTGCGATAAAACCAACGTCAAGTGTAACTAGATTAGAATTGTAATTCGAGAATTGTCATAACCGCAAAGCAATACCTCAATATGTAATATACTCAAAATCACCTGGACTGATATGGAAAGAAAAGTGAAAACTTGGATCTCAAGTGAGTGAATACCCAGAATCATATATTTAGTTACACATACTAAAATCCATTTGCTGCTCTCGGTCGATATAAATCAGAAGAATTTAAAAATGTTATACAAAAATATATAATTACAAAAGAGAAAAATTTGCCTACTTTTAAATAATAAAGATAAGAAGGCGAAGATTATTAAATACATTAATAAACACCAAATCAAGAGGAAATTCTACATAAATTCAAAGGTAAACAAAACATACATTCTGATATTTACTCACCTCAATATTTGTAGACAGTTGTAGTGGTGATAGTGATAACAAATGGAGTATTCCAACAACAGGAAATTCTGTTGTTTTAGTATTTGTATTGATTTTATTAATTATATTTTTTAAGCACAAAAAATATAAAAATATTTATGTTCGTTTCTTTTGTTTTTGTTATTTCAATGATAGCTTCTTTATGTTAAGCCGTATTCTCTTTTCACAAAATTATATGTAGTGACCCGCTTAGGTGGACGTTCACACAGCGTTTGACACTTTGCGGATGAGCATTTTCTCCTAAGTACATGAAACCAAATATGATACATGGGCGAGTAAGTAGGTAGCAGGCAAACGAAATATTATTTTTGTTTTTTTGCAAAAACAGACACAACAAATGAAAAAAGCAAAACAAACAATGAAACAACTAAACTGCGGTCTCTCCATAGTCACTCATACTCACACTTGTACATGATGAGAGATAGATAGACACGGTCGTTCGAATACCATCACCATCATCATCTTAAAGGTATAACTGTATCTCAATGATAGAGATAAGAGAAATGCCATTCATACAACGACAACAGCACTCAAGTTGGTGACAGTGACTACGACTAGAGATAACGATAACAGCGAGCAGCAGCAGCCCCCGCCGAATACCAGCAACAAGTGAATCTACCATTATTTTCATTGAGAGAGGACAAACATGAGATCTTTATTTTTATTGGTAATGTTTAAGGTTTTGCACTGAGAGATCTTGTTCTCTCACCTATGAATCAATTGATTAACATTGCTCTCAATTTAGTGAATACTTTCTTAGATAGTATTTTGGCTATTTAAGGTATTTGGGTGGAAATAACTCGCTTTTCATTATATTCAATTTTATTAAAAGATACAAAATACAATAGTTCTAAAATTCCTATAATTCCTTAAAATATATTACATTTCACGTGCTCTCCATAAGGGAGAGAAATTTTGTGAGATTTTATACACGGAAGACATTGTCAAAAATATTACCAGCGCCTACCTCTACTTTTTTTAACACTGAGAATAAACTATTGAAATATGTATGAAATATACATTAAAAATTAAAAAAGGTGAACTCTAGGGCGTTAAAATCAATTTAATTATTTTATAGTTCAGGGATTTATAATGAATAATAAACTATTGAAATATGTATGAAATATACATTAAAAATTAAAAAAGGTGAACTCTAGGGCGTTAAAACCAATTTAATTATTTTATAGTTCAGGGATTTATAATGTTTTGAAAATATTTCACTGACTTTAATAATTTACGTTTACGTATGTAAGTTAAATGAACTAAAAAAGTGGGAAAATTATACACTAATGAAGCATAAAAATGTACCAAATTCGTGACTCCCACAAAATAGTTCAGAATTTCTTAAAATATGTAAATTTTACCAGTAATGCGCCCGTCTTGAACTTCGAACTAAAGACATTTTTTGCTATTTTGAAATCCAGTGCAAAAAACTAATTATATCTAATAAATTTTCTTGAATTTGTCGAAAAATGATTACATATTTTTGTGAAATTGACGTTTAACCAAATTTTCTTTCCTGTAGAGTTCACTGTTTTTTGAGTGTAGGGTGATGTCCGCATTAAATAAATGTTTGTAATTTATAACTAGATTATTAAGCAGGATTGAGAAAAAAAAAAACAAAATTGTTAAAATAAATAGTGAAAAGCACACACGCAAAAAAATAATTCTTTCCTCCCAAACGAAATTTTAGACAAACAAAGTTCGTTTCTCATTTGCTTTTCGTTGAAAGGAAGTGTATTTGGAAGAAAAGTATATACTTTTTGTGATAAACGTTCATTCTTTTCCAGGATGTAATAACAATTTCATAAAGACTAACTAAAAAAAAAATTTCCTGGCTAATTGCATTTTCCCTCACATCTTTCTCACTTCCACAAAGTTTTTTTAGTTCTTAGCACCTTTTTCTGTAATACAAACAATGTAGAAGAAATTATTCGATTTTAAACATTTTTAATTTTTTTTTTTTACTTTTCGCCTGGACTGAGAATCGAACCGCGGACCATGCAATTTGTAAGGCAGCACACTATCCACTGAGCTACGTAGCTGTTATTGTCATCAATAGCTAATTATCCATATAAGTTATATTAATATAGCATAGCTTGCGGCGCCCACGAGCCGATTAAACAAAGTTTATTTAACAGAAAAATACATTTAGTTTGGGACCGTGGAGCAGTGGTTGCTACGTCGGACTTGCATGCCAAGGGTCGTGGGTTCGATCCCTGCTTCGACCAAAGTTTTTTTTTTTTTTAATATATTCCAGATATGGTCGGAAGATTCCGAAAAAATTTTCAACATTACATTCTACTATATTAAATTTTTACTATGAACTGTAAAATGTGTCTTATTAAATACCTAAAGTCAGAAAAGAACAGTGTTTGATATAAACGAAATGGACTGTGTTCTTGGTTCAAAAATAACTCTTTTTATTGAAAAAATAAAAATTGTGTAACAAACGAATTTTTTTGGTGATAAAAGTGTATACTTTTCGAAGCAATTCAAAAAACTCTAAGAAAAGAAAAACGTTTTCGGTACACGTTTTCCAAACGTTTTTTTTCTTTGCGTGCATATAACAATAAAGTGGTGTTTTTGTGCTATCTTTTCTACAAAGAAATCGTATATATGAAGTTTTCATTTGGAAAAAATAAAATGGAAATGTAATAAAATGAATATTTTCTGCAATTATATCTAATGTTTTATTTAACTTAACTGTATAAAATGTTTAATTTGATTAGAGTTTAAATTAATAAGATTTTTCTGACAATGTATTTTCCACTTGACGTCGTTTTTATTGTTAAATAATTATTACTGAATAAGGAAGACATTTATGTTCACAAAAAATTACTGAAATCTTTTGTTGCATATCCATAACGTCATTACATATAACTGCTAACATGTTAGCTCTTATTATTAAATTCATTTGAATTTAATTTAACAGATGATAAATGCATTTTCAGGGACTTTTTTTTTTTAATCATTCCATTCAAAGGCGATGTCACATGTATATGTTTTTATTCTCAAAAATTGCTCATACGCTACGCCATCCAGTATTAGATATTGTGGTAATTTTCGCACGCACACACACACACACGAATCATCTCATGCTAAGCCCACATCGTAATGTTAAGGCGAATCATTGGAAAACATTCACTCACAGTGATGGGTTTTATCCGAGACGATTGTTCTTCATTCTATGATGTTATGCTGATAAGGATGCGGACAAATGGTGTCATAACACTTTTGTTTTGTTTGTTATGCTTGTTACATTTAATTCACTCAAAACGATGACACGATCCAGACGGACACATAGGTAAACAAAGAATAACAAAAACACAGAGAGTTAGAGAACACACACACATTCAGGGACAAATGCAACAACAATTCACTTCAAAACATTGCTATTCAAAAACATCTCTTTTTTTCGTATTCGGTTTGTTATTATTGTTGTCTTACGCCTGCTTTCGTTTATCTAACTAACAGGTACGAGTAATAACGATACGAAACGAGAATTTAAAATAACAGCGGTCTCATTTAACGTTCCAATTGTTTTCAATTTTGAAACAAGACTAATTTACTAATTGTAGCAGCCGGCATCAAGTACCTGGACTGTGATAATTTCTTCCGCCTCCACCGCTTCGTCAGACCGTCTTTGTATCGTATAACAGAGCTAGCAAGAACAACACCAACAACAATAACAACCACTGCATTGGATCAAGCAAACGAAAGTACGAAGAAAACAAGTGTCAACAAACAAGCTCACACACACGCCGATCACATTCACCTTAGTTAGTATGTCTACACAAATGTTTATACCTAAATACCTTTGGGACATATACTTAAAGATTCAATTGCAGGTCGGACTGATCGGTTGATGAGGCTCGTACACAAAAATAATTTAGACAATTATTTCGATCGTTGTGTTTATTAACATGACAATCAAAATCAACAACACATAAAACACCATAAATTTGTATCAGAATTAATAGCCACAGTGAACCACAGTGTGATATCAAATCTCAATCGTATTTGGCGTCGTCTTAGAGGGCATTGAATCATTGGGGCATAGTCTGTTAGCGATTAAGTGGATCAGGAGGATCAATTCTTGGGAGATTCTTGATTTTCGTATTAATCAGTGAAAAGAACAAATGAAATCTAGTTTGGGAAAAGCTCATACAGACTCCACAAAGGTATTCGAATTGTTAATCAATTCTATTTGATATATCTGATAATGCGAATATTGAACTAAAAATTTTGTAATATAAGACATGTGGATAAAAATAAAAGTTGCTCATAGGCAATAGAGGAAATACATTATTTTTTTCATTTAGATGGCTCATTCTATAACGAATTGTTATTTATAAACTCATTAAAATTTCACTTTTTTCGTATTATTTTGTATTTGAAAGCAAATCAAACTTTTAGTAGTTGGCAAATTTTATCTCTATCATGATCTAAGATTAGATATATTTTGCTACTACATGAGCGCCTTATCATTTAAGACTAACACATCGTTCAACAACAATCTATTGTGCTGTTAAAAATATACACACAGGTATATGTCATACATCAATTTTCATTATCATTCAATTCTTAAGTTGGCATTTTATATAAAGTATTTATAAATGAAAATGTTTAAAGTTAAAATATATACTGTACACTGAAAAAATACTGTTGCAAGAAAAAAGAAAGATGTCATGTCCTTAGGGAGCCACCGCCTTGCATACACAAGGTCGTGGGTTCGATTCCTGCTTCGACCGAACACCAAAAAGTTTTTCAGAAATGTCACCACATCAGTAATGCTGGTGACATTTCTGAGGGTTTCAAAGCTTCTCTAAGTGGTATCACTGCAATGTGGAACGCCGTTCGGACTCGGCTATAAAAAGGAAGTACCTTGTCATTGAGCTTAACATAAGATGATAAGAGAGAAGTTCACCAATGTGGTATCACAATGGACTGAATAGTCTAAGTGAGCCTGATATGTCGGGCTTCCACCTAACCTAACCTAACCTAACCATGTCCTTAACAGTTGTATTGTCATTATTGCTTAAATGTATCCTTAGTGTAATTTCTCGCTTCTTTGGTTAAGAATATTAGTTTACACTGAAAATGTAACTGAAAATGTTTGATGAGAGGTGGAACACTTAAAAAAAAGCATGTCCGGTTCCAAAGATTTTGCCTTTACTTTAAAAAATTTGGTATTGATTCCGAGCCAAAGAAGCGGAGAATACAAGTAAGGATACTTTCAAGACACAATTCTCTTTTAAATTTGGGTTTTCTGTACGTGCTTCTATTTAACGACAACTTTGTTTTCCAAATTAAGACTCGACTTCCAGTAGAAATGAAGCTATGTTTCAAGTAAATAACTTATTTAAAATAAAGTTTTGAAAAGCATGTCCTATATTTGAACGATTTTTTCCTTTGTAGTCAAGATGCAAAAAGACAACAAATTTAAAGAAAATTTCATCATTTAAAGAATTTTTCTGAATTATTAAAGTCAAGTTGACCTTAGCCCAAACATTTTTTCTTTCATGTTATGATACCCAGTTTTAAGTCAAATCACTTAATATAAGGCCAATACGACTTCAGTGAAAAGTCTATCGACTTTTGGACAAGGAAACTTTATATTAGAGAAATGCGTTTTCTATGCTAAGCAAAATTTGCATTCGTATTTTAAAGACATGGAATCTTTGACCTTACGACAATATTTTTTTCAGTGTATGTATTTTGATCTTCTGAATTCGAAAAAAACGTTAAAAAAATTTTTATGGAACAGTTTTCCGATGTCAAATCATTTTTCTTCTAGTTGGTCTTATTACTCATTTTTTTTTCAATAGTTTGAATTTTTCCGGCGGAAAGGGGTCACTGTAAAACATATTTTTTTTCGTTTGTTTGAAAATTTGCCCTTTTTCCATCGACATTTTTTGAACCACTTAACTTATGAGAGATCCAATTATACACGATTATTCGTCATCTCAATACCTTTCATTTAAGTACAACGATATAATCGGACATTTCTAACTCGAAATATAATTTGTTTAGTGAAAAAAGAGCGAAAAACTAAAAATATCTCAAAAAATGTTTCATAACTTATTTAATTTAATTTAAAAAAAAAATTTTTCGAATTCAGCCGAACAAAATACATAAGAAAAGTCACATCTCATCAAATGTCCATGAAAAAAAATTATTTTGTAAACTAGAGGAATCAATACAAAAAAAAAAAAAAATAATTAGACAAAAACTTTGGAACTGGATAAGCTTTGATTTCAGTGCATATATATTCCATTGAGAAATTACGCGCTTTTCATAGCCGTGTTAATGTCGGGAGCCACCTGGAGAAGAGTATCACCACCATTGAAAAATATTTAATTTAATATTAGTAATTTGTTTAAAAATATAAATGTAACGTTTTCTAAACGCTTAATAAGACATTATCAAATTTATTTGCAAAACAATTATGTTTGGTATTCCATAAGGCAGCGATTTAGATATTAATCTCTACAACCCAATGTACACGTAGAGAGAAATTTTCAATTACTCCTAAAAGTATGCTACTTTTTATATTAAATTACTGGCATACATCTGTTTTGAAGTAGGGATGCCATAGGCAAAATATTACTACATCGATGATACTCCAAACCAACTGTACTGTTAGCTGCTTTGTGATATCCTACACCAGCTTATTAGTATATATAAAATGTGATAGAATATAGTCTTCCAAATTTTAATACTATTTATTATTTAATAAAAAATATTTTATCTCAGTGTCCTCCGTTGTTTTATAGTGTCCCCATGAAGTGAAACCTAAGTTTGTATACATTAAAATAATATTTTATTTTATAGTTTTAACTTAATAACATTGATAGTATGTCTTAAACAATAATTAGCTTAAGTTTAGATTTTTTTGTTTTCAATAAAAATATTCTAAAAATGTATTCACATTGCGTAGAAAGGCTTACATTGATTTCTTTACTACAATTAAGTACATGTTTGCTAGCATTTGGTAGAAATGTGTAATGAAATAATGTAGATAATGCAAATTAGTATGGTAATGCCAAGTAAGCAGATTCCAGCTAAGAACATTGATCCTTGGTCTCCTTAGATGTGTATGAGATTTAATATGAGATTAACTTGTAGTATGCATAACCATTAATGGAACTTGAGTACTGAAGCGGTCATCGTTCTGCAGCGATGATATAGAATCTACTTCACTCCTTTCCCTTGATTCGGAATCGGCCAGGATCTTAAGTTCTCTACGTCTCATACGGCTATTGCGCACACCATAGCCAAAGAATATAACAAGACCAATAGCAATCCATATGCTGAATCGTACCCATGTCATAATGTCCAATTTAATCATGAGGTAGATGTTGATCAGCAATGAAAAACCAGGCACCCATGGTACAAATGGTACCTTGAAGGCCAAAGTGGATGAGGAGACCGGTTGGCGGGAAATTATGAATAAAGTCAATACAAGTAAGGCCAGGTTTAAACCCAACTTGATAAAATCCACTGCAGATATTTCAGAAAAATTCTCTTCAAAGGGCAACAGGATTTGCGTCAATAAGACACAAAATAATACTACAAAAGGAGAAGAAATTAGAAATTGCATGCAAGGGGTCATTTGGTACTTCCATTACTTACCATATAGTAAAATCATGATGGTTACAATGCGTGCAGTTTTCTTAGTGGGAGTCGCTGATCGGTTACTATTGAAAAGCATTTTCAAGAAACCGCAATCTGCCTCGCTGTAGCTCATCGATAGTCGGCCATTCGCCATTGGGCGACTATCCCTTCTTTCGTCAGATTCGTAACGTAGAATTAGAACACAAGCGGCCACCATGGAATAAGCCAAAAAAGTACCAATGGACATCATATTCATCAATTGTTTTAAATTAAAGATGGCAGCAAAGGCACCCGTTAGGAATCCAGTCAATAGGGTACTGTTTAAGGGTGTCTTGTGTTTGGAACTGATTTCCCCCATAAATTTGAAAAGTAAACCATCTGTGGCCATGGCATAAACAATACGAGGCAATGGGAACATCGAGCCCATTAAACTGGTACACATGGCACATATGGCTCCAATGGAGACAATATACTTGGCCACTGACCACCCATATATGCTGAATACATGGACCAAGGGAGCACTTTCGTCTTGCTCATAATAGGGCAGCATCATTGTAAGGATAGTGGAAATTCCAAAATAGGCCAAAAACACCATGGCCAATGAGGTAATAACAGCAAATGGAATGGACTTTTTGGGATTTTTGGCCTCCTCACCAGCCGTGGCAATGCAATCGAAACCAATAAATCCATAAAAACAAATGGCAGCTCCCCGAATTATGCCAGCAAATCCATAAGGGGCAAATCCACCCTCACCATAGCCTTCAGGTACTTCCGATTTGGGGATAGCCCAGTTTCTGGTCGATACTGTAACAGAATCATAATTAGTTACGATCTTTTGGGACGGATCTCGCATGGACTTACCTTTGAATAGTCCAGCTATTATGACAAACAGCACCACACTTAGATTGAGTAAAGTGAATACCGTATTAAGCCTCGTGGACTCCTTGGCACCCATGGCTATGGCCCAGGCAAATATAATGGTGACACCAAAAGCAAATATGTCGGGGTAGTGGTTAAGGCCCTCTATATTCATGGGCAAATGGGTTCCCAGGAATTTCTCCATAGCGTGATCACATAAATTATCCAAATAGGAACTTAAACCTTTTACCACACTCGCGGAGCCTGAAAGAAATGGGAATACAGTGGCCTCCTCTTTCGATTTCATATTTGTAACTTTTGGCTATTGGTTTTGTTGTTTTTTTTTTTTGTTTAATTACCAATTAGATATCGAATATAAATCAATCAACTCAATTATGCTTTGAACAATTTGCCATGAGACGAGTAATTTAATCTGTCTTGTAGACGAACATATAACTCTCATATGCTTCCAGACGTAGCCTAAGTGGAAATATTTGTACACATGCAGTATAGAGAATTCTAACTTTGAGTGACACAACACAATAGGGGGAAAATTGTTGGCTGACCGGAAAATATAAGTTAACATAGCACTCATAGGTTAGATGAGTCCACTTGGATTGGTTTTCAACTTTACGTTATTTCCTTTTAATTTACTTAAACTTAATTTATTTTAATTATAAATGTGCAATTTTTCAAATAATTTTTTTTAGATGAATAAAAATTAAATTAAAAATTTAATTTAAGTTGTGGAGTTCATTTTGAAATAATTAAACAATTTATTAGTTATTAAAATTTTAAGAAATATAATAAAAATTAAAGCACTGGGTAACAATGCTATCGAATTAAACATTTAAAATGGTTAATATGTAATTCAAATTATTTGTAAAATTTATGTTAAATTTGCAATGTACATTAAGCGATTTTTAACATACACTGAAAAAAATGTTGTCATGAGGTCAAAGATTTCATGTCTTTAAAATACGAATGCAAATTTTGCTTGGCATGGAAGACGCATTTCTCTAATATAAAGTTTTTTTCTTTGTCCAAAAGTCATTAAACTTTTCAATGAAGTCGTATTATCCTTATAATTAAGTGATTTTACTTAAAAATGGAGGTGGTGATGAAAGAAAAAATGTTTGGGCTAAGGTCAACTTGACTTTAATAATTCAGAAAAATTCTTTAAATTTAATGAAATTGTCTTTAAATTTGTTGTCCTTTTTCCAAAAAATCATTCAAATATAGGACATGTTTTTCAACACTTTATTTTAAAGACGTTGTTTACTTGAAATATAGCATAATTTCTACTGAAAGACGACTCTTAAAATTTGCTTCCTAGAAACAAGTACACCAAACACAAATTTAAAAGAGAATTGTGTCTTAAAAGTATCCTTACTTGTATTCTCCGCTTCTTTGGCTCGGAATCAATACCAACATTTTTAAAATAAAGACAAAATCTTTGGAACCGGGCATGCTTTTTTTCAGTGTATGGATGCAGTGTTGCCAGTATTGGCGATTTTTCCCCAAATTGGGGATATATTTTCGTGAATGGGTACGAAATTTCTGAGTTGGGGACTTCTTGATTTGGTGGGGAATTTCCATAAAGTTGGGAATTTTTTTAGAGGATTTTTCGAGAAATCGGTTTAATCTTTAAAAAAAAATTATTTCTATAGGAAATTTTGTCAAAATTTTATTTCTATAGACAATTTTGCCAAAATTTTATTTCTATAGAAAATTTTGTCAAAAATTTATTTCTATAGAAAATTTTGTCAAAATTTTATTTCTATAAACAATTTTGCCAAAATTTTATTTCTATAGAAAGTTTTGTAAAAATTTTATTTCTGTAGAAAATTTTGTCAAAATTTTATTTCGCAATCAAAAATTCTACCCATCTACAAAACAATAAAAAATTTACAATTTCTGGTAGAATTCCACCAACATTGACAATGTGTCTACCACCCAATTTTACTACTTGAATATTTAAAAGTAAATTTTCGCGTATAAATACAAGGTGACCGAACTCCCATTTTCATATCTCCAGCATTTGGAAGACGATCACCAGTCTCTTAGTGTTGTGGTTTGAAATCTTGATCTTATTGCAGCTTGCTGGATTTGACAAAATTTTAATTTTTAAATTATTACTGATTTCTACAGCAGAGCCATTTTCTTTATTTTTTTTTCAAAAAAAAAAATTGCCAAAAATGTATTGGGGATTTTTGTGAGGAATTTAAATTTAAATTGGGGATTTTTGGTGGCGAAAACATCATAATTTGGGAACAAGAGCCAGATAAATACTGGCAACACCGTATGGATGGACGAACGTGGTTACATTGATTCGGAATAATAATGCGGTGGAGAATATAAAAATATAATTTATAATTTCAATGCTTTATTTTCCCTACACTGTGCGAAATATTTTAACACATAATACATACCTATGGCATATTCCAATATCAAATTCCAGCCAATTATGAATGCAACGAACTCTCCAATGGTAACATAGCTGTAAACGTAAGCCGAGCCCGCTCTCGGTACACGTGCACCAAATTCAGCGTAGCAAAGACCAGCAAATATGGAAGCTATTGCAGCAATTAAGAAACTGAAGATCACTGCTGGACCAGCATAAACCTTAGAAACCTGACCGGCCAAAACATAAACACCAACACCTAGAGTGGATCCTATGCCCAATGTGGTCAGATCAAAGGCTGACAGAACTTTGGCCAACTTCGATTCGGTGGAGTCTTCAATAGGTTTTTTACGGGTTAGAGTCTCGTATATATTTTTGAAATTGGGAAAAGGCATCCTGGAAATAAAACAAAGGGAAAATATCAATAAAACATTACCAAGTCTTTTGAAATGTTTTGAACATCCTATGCACTAACTACATGATTTTTTATGAAATCACAGTAGGTTAGCTTATTAGCACGTATTTTGCTTTCCTCAAATAGTTTCTATCAGCCATGTCATTATGACAAATCCTTACTTCTGATAGTTATGAAGCCAACAGTAATAATAATTAAATTTTCTTAGAAGGTGGTGTTCTGCTTTAGCCTATATCGATCACAAGATTTTTGATTTTATTACTTTGCCCGAAAGTTAATTATAGATTTAGCACTATAAAATTATTGTTTAAATGGAATTGTTATTAATTGACACTTTCGTGCTAATACAATGGAAATTAAATTTCCAAAAAAAAACAAGACATCAAACGTTACACAATGATTCAGTTTTATTTCGCGCCTAATGAAATTGGCATAAATATGAGCCATTAATAAATGAGATATTTTGTCAGCAGAGCACATTTATTTTTATTGTCACGAAAGAATCAAAAGTTTCAATTTCATTTTTAGTTTACGTTCTCAAAGCGACTTATTTTTTCTTCAAATTACGAATTAAATTTCCAACGTTCTCTCTTTACCTTCAATTCTATCAATGATCGAAAAATTTTGAAATCTTCACTTGCAAAAATTCATGCGACAAACTAAACCAAAGAGTTGTGTAAATTTCTTTAAATACCGTTTTTCACGCAGAAACCCAATGATGGTGAATTTTGTTAAAGCGAACGGTAATTGATGAGCTTGTGGTCAATAAGGAAATTAAACTCATCTTACGTGCTATGCTGTTGTGTGGTGAATTTTTTGTTTATCAATAAACAGAGTTGTATAGATGGAACAGCTGTTGCTAATTTTATTGAAAATGAGAGAAGGCAGGTTTGTTTTATTAGATTTATTTTAAAAATGCAGCATATAAACATTTTCAGAGGGTTATATCAAAAATTCTAACAAATTTCTCAATCAAAAATAACATTGCCACAAGGTCTTACAATTAATTGACGTATTTTTGAAAGTATGGGAAAAACATATTTACATTATAAAATAAATAAATAAAAATTTTAATTTTAATTTAATAATAAAAATCTTCAATTAAAATTTTATTCGCTTAAATTAATTTTTTAATCGAACCCCAAAATGGGTCATAACGCTTCATACACTCAAAGAAAAAATGCTTTCCTCCGGAACGAAATCTTAGATAAACGAAATTTTTTAAGAGCAAATAAATACGAATTTATGACAATCGATTTTTTTACAAGACAAATTTCTTAGCATCAAAAGTAAACGTCGTTTGTCTAAACTTTCTTCCCGAGAAAAAATTCCATCATGAGAAAGCGATTTGATGTTATATAATTAGATATTGTGGTCAACACAGAAACAAATATCACCAATTGTAGCTGAAGACTTTTTCACTTAAAGAATTAATTGATAAATTGACTTTTTAATCAAACTAGAAACATTAAGTCAATTAGGTTAATGATTGAAAATTTTTAAATTTAAATTAAATTTAAAAAAAAAATTAATTAAATTAATAAATTAAATTTTTAATAAAAAAACTTAATTTATACAATCAATTTATTTAATAAAAAAACACAAAGTCAATTAAGAAAATTAGTGAAAAGCGTTTTTTATTAAACAATTAATTGTTCCGATTAACAATTTAATAAAAAAAAATAATTGATGTGGACTCATTTAATTGTTTAAGTGATTTTCAAATCAAATCAATTAATTTTTTAATAAAATATTTTTCTATGCCCAATTAAAACTGTGAATGATACTATTATTTTCGTGATCGAAGAAATTTCAATTAAAACAAATAATTGGATCAATTAATTTCCTGATTGAATCAGAAATTTTTTTTTTTGTGAAAAATCCCATTATATATGAATCAGAAAAAAAAAATTGTGAAAAATCCCATTATATATATTCATATACGAAATTGCTTCGTTGGATAAACTGTATCCAGAGTAAATCATAACAAAATGCGCCATTGTAAGCAAATATTCCCATATTTTGTACCAAGTACACGCAAAAAAATAATTCTTTCCTCCCAAACGAAATTTTAGACAAACAAAGTTCGTTTCTCATTTGCTTTTCGCTGTAAGGAAGTGTATTTGGAAGAAAAGTATATACTTTTTGTGCTAAACGTTTATTCTTTTCCAGGATGTAAAAACAATTTCATAAAGACTAACCCAAAAAAAATTTTTTCTGGCTAATTGCATTTTCCCTCACATCTTTCTCACATCCACGAGGTTTTCCAGTTCTTAACACCTTTTCCTGTAATACCAACAATGTAGAAGAAATTATACGATTTTATAAATTTTTAAATTTTTTTTACCTTTCGCCTGGACCAAGAATCGAACCGCGGACCATGCACTTTGTAAGCCAACACACTAACCACTGAGCTATGTACCTGTTATGGTCATCAATAGATAATTATCCATATAAGTTATATTTATATAGCATAGCTTGCGGCGCCCACGAACCGAATAAACAAAGTTTATTTAATAGAAACAAACATTTAGTTTGGCACCATGGAGCAGTGGTTGCTACGTCAGACATGCATGCCAAGGGTCGTGGGTTCGATCCCTGCTTCGACCAAAGTTTTTTTGTTTTTTTTTTTACATATATTCCGGATATGTTCGGAAGATTCCGAAAAAATGTTCAACATTACATTGTACTATATTAAATTTTGAACTGTAAAATGTATCTTATTAAAGACCTAAAGTCAGAAAAGAACAGTGTTTCATATAAACGAAATGGACTGTGTTGTTGTTTCAAAAATAACTTTTTTTTATTGAAAAAATAAAAATTTTGTAACAAACGAATTTTTTTAGTGATAATAGTTTAAAATTTTCGAAGCAATTCAAAAAACTCTAACAAAAGAAAAACGTTTTCGGTACACGTTTTCCAAACGTTTTGTTTTTCTTTGCGTGTAAAAGATATCAAAGTTTAGACGACCTTCTGTTATGGCGTCCCATTCGATGATATTCTAAATTCCGTAATTTGGTAATTAAAAGATAGTACTATACAAACTGACGGGCGATATTACAGCCTATATGGAGTATTTGTTTTTACATAATTATCGTTCTCATTCTTGTGGTTTGTTTAGACAGCAATTTTGAGAAGATCGATCACACTACGCCTATATTGTTTGTAGTAATTTTAATGCAAACATTATTTCCCCCATACATGGGTTTTGAGATACATTTCAGTGATGGAAACTTTAAGAATTTGGTACAGATTTTGGGGTAAATTATGAAATGTGAGAAATGAGATATTTTTTAACCATGAACTTTAAGATTTAGATTTAATTTTATTCAGATAATTTAGACTATTGAAATCTTTTCAATAATATGAGTCGAATGGAGCCCCTCGATCTGGCTACTTATTTTACTCGAGACTTTTTTTTTATTTCAAATTTAATATTTTACGAGATAATGGTTTTACTCACTTTGAAACAAGTGAGTACGATTTAATATTGTAAAATTATTCCATTCGATATAGCAAATATTATACAATTTATTTCGTATAATATTATGCGTTACGACATAATTTCTTTGTATTATGTTATTTTTAGTAATCATTTAATTAATTAAATAATTTTAATTAAATAAACATTGCGTAATATTAATGAAAATTTTGTATCATTTTAATAAAAATTCAAGGTTGGTACACTTTGGTTAAAATTCGCCTTGAATTTTTTATTACCTTCTCTGTGAGAGTAATTTTGGGTTCATCTCTATGTATGTAATGTGGGTTCTAGGGCCACATTTTCATAGCCCCATTATTGAACCATTATGAGTCCTGCTTTTCTCTCTTTGAATATATTCTTTGGTACATTTTCAACATATGCTCAAGCATCAGTTTTCCATCCCTGATACGAGTTGCTTATGCCTCATCCCCAATGGGTGTTCAACGCAAAAAGAGAGGGAGAGAATAACCACAATACAAAAATCAATAAGAAACAGCAGAAATTGAATATAACACGCAAACTATAATTAAACAAAACAAAATAGCTAACTTTGCACAGTTGTTTGTTGGGCTTTATATAGATAAACGAAATAAAAAAAAACCGTTGATGCATATGAACCCATACACACTCATTAAATTCTAGACCTAAGTAAATGTATATAAATTTCTTTAGGACTCGGAATACTGTGATGCATAAAATGAGTTATTTTTATTTCTATATGTTAGCACATGGTTCAAACTGAATGACACTGACATAATTCAATTTAGTCTTATGGGTAATTGGAAGCCGATCCATTGCAATTCCTCATGTCCTCTTCTCTAGGGCAAGTTTGCAGAAGAAGTACTTACCCAATGCTATCCAGGAATTCCTCCATTGTGTGAGATTTTATTTATTTGTTAAATATATACAGTATTTGATGAAATGTAAAATGATTTTGTACTTGGTTGTTTTGCTTATTCAATAGGAATTTTTTTTGATGAATATTTGTTTTAATTTTCTTTGCTTTCAGTTAACACGCGGCATTCTGAACCGGTAAATGCTATTTGTCTTTGGGTTTGAGAACTTGCCGTTGTACTTTTAGCTTGGTCGACATACAACTAAATCAGTCAGTTAGTTACGTATCTAGTATCCATAAGATACACGCTGTTTAAGACAGCTGTTGGCTGTTCAAAAAGAGTAGGCCCATCGAAGAGAGCGACCAAACCAATAGCAACAAGAAGAGAGACCGGCATTGTTTTCATAAGAGAGCAGTTAGGGTTGCCATACACTGCGACATTAGTTTGTGGGGAGAATATAAAGATATTGATGTTATTATCAAAAGTCACAATTATGAGAATGATTTTCTTAGAAAGTGACAATTATTCCCATACTGAGAAACATATGGGTAGCATGGTATTAGCAATCTTTAAGAGCATTGATGAAGCATGGTTAACTTAGTGTTAAGATACTTAATTTTTCAAAATTTTATTTCCGTACAAAATTTTGTTAACATTTTATTTCCGTAGAAAATTTTGTCAAAATTTTATTTCTACAGAAAATGTTTTCAAAATTTTATTTCTATAGAAAATTTTGTCAACATTTTATTTTTATAGAAATTTTTTTCAAAATGTTATTTCTATAGAAAATTTTGTTAAAATTTTATCTGCCTTGAAAATTTTGTCAAAATTTTATTTCAATAGAAAATTTTGTCAAAATATTATTTCTATAGAATTTTTTTTCAAAATTTTATTTGTATAGAAAATTTTATCAAAATTTTATTTCTATAGAAAATTATGTCCAAATTTTATTTCTACAAAAAATTTTGTCAAAATTTTATTTCTATAGAAAGAAAGTTGACAAAAATTCATTTCTATTAAAAAATTTTGTCAAAATATTATTTCTATAGAAAATTTGACAAAATTTTATTTCTATAGAAAATTTTGTCAAAATTTTATTTGTATAGAAAACTTTGTCAAAATTGTATTTCCATAAAATATTTTGCCAAAATTTTATTTCTATAGAAAATTTTGTCAAAATTTATTTTTATAGAGAAATTTCGTCAAAACTTTATTCCCAAGGGAATTTTATGAAGTACCTCTTAGTTGTAGATGAATATTTTGTCTACCAAAACAGTAAGAATTCTACCAATCTACCCAACAATACAAAATCTACCATTTTTGGTGGAATTGTACCAAACGTGTTTGTAACTCTTCCTTGAGTACTATATATTTCGCACTACATGGCAACCCTATATGCTTTTGAACATTCTCAAAAGGGGGATGTTTGGTTTTCCTCTAATGACGAATATATGGTTTGTATTGCATCATACGCTTCAGTATCCCTAAAAGACGAATACTTGCTTTCAGTTGTATGAGAATAGAACATTGTTGAATGTTGCCACATTTTTAATTGTAGGTTGAAATTTTTAGGCAAGTATTTTAGAAATAAATACCTAATTATGGTCAATAGCCCTTTAGTCCAATCCAAAAAAAAAAAATCAACGTAATTTTCTCATATTACGAAATATTTTCATTGAGAGAATGATTATGTTAATAGCATATTCAAAAATATTCAATTAAAAATGTAATTGATTGAACAATTTTTTAATTAAAAAAATCAATCACAAATATTAATAGTATCAATTAATTTATACTTTCTTTTCTGTGATTGAAGACATTTCAATTAAACATTAATTGGATCAATTTGTGATTGAATCCAAAATTATTTGTGTGTGTGTGTAATTGAAAATTCATTATAATAACAGACAATTTCACTATGTTTACGAATTAGCAGTGTATGTAAATGATTTACCTTTGTCCTGGGCAAATGGAATTACACTGAAAAAAAAAAATCAAAAACAAAGTATTATGTTTTGCAATGAAGATCAAGCAACCTTCTTGGGAATATTATCGACATATCAACATTATCGCTGCAATTAGAATTTAAAATTTATTTCCTTGGAATAATGTTGAATGGGATGGAATAGGAAGAAAAATGTTTTGTTTTAATAATCTAAACTTTTGAATAATTGCTTACGGATACTTGTATTCAAGTAATTAAATATTTCAAGTGTAGCAGAATTGAATTTCTGTCAAAATGAATCAATCACAATTAATATTCAATAGAATTTCATAGAATATGTGGTATAATGAAAACACAATTATTATTCGCATCATCGCCCTTATGCTTACTCGGGCCTTAGGCGTAATCGAATTGTTCTTAATTTATTAAAACTAATTTGAAATCTGTAACATATTACATGGATTTGCAAGCAACATCATCATCATCATAGAAATGCTTCATTTCACTTGACTTTCGTTTGTCAGCTCATTTATGGAACCAGTCATTAATTTACACATTCACTTGGCATTTAATTGATTCATAATTGTTATCACATTCACATCAAGGTATATTGGCTTAATTCAATTAAATATGAAAAACGTTAAAGCAAATGAATAAAATAAATAATAAACTCGATATAAATACAAGAACATATGGATGGGCCGAATTCTAAGTACTTTAATATACATGCAAAGAAGGAATATGATAATTTCAAACATGTTATTTTTGGACGAGGAACAAGAAACATTTGTACATAGTTTTAAATTGAAGAAAAAGTGAATTTTCCAGGGTACAGCCAATCTAAGTGTATTTTAGTTTAAGGGAATTATTATGTTTTAGTTAAAATTTTTTCAATATGAGAAAGTTTAATAACATATTGTGTATTTTAGTTAAATTAGTTAAAACTGAGAAACTATATATACAAAATGAAAAATTTAAGATTTGCTTAATTAAAATTTGTAAATTTTCACATCTGGAACTCGGTAAGGCGATAAAAAAATTTTTGCAATGTTGAACTCCAATTTTTTCCTTTAACAAATGAAACAAATTATTTATGCTCAATAAATGTTCTTAAATAATATTTACTTATTTGTTTGATATTGGTTTTTATTACAGTTTAGTTAAAAATTGTATACACTCAACATTTTTTTGTTGAGTCTATACCTGGCATGACAAATTTCAAGGAAATCGGATAGAAATTGTGCCGACTACATTCCCTAAAAATTGAAATCAAGTTTGGGGTTCGGTTTACATGGGCCTATATCGGACTACACTGTAATTTTATACAAACAAATTTTTCTGTTGACACTGTAAAAGAATCTTTAAAGACAAATCAAAATGACGCGAGAGACAATTGTTGCAACATTTGTCATAAATTCGTGATTTTTCGCTCATAAAGAAAATAAAGGGGAATTTCGTATGTCTAGAATTTCGTTCCGGAGGAATGTATTTTTATACCCTCCACCATAGGATGTGGGTATATTAACTTTGTTATTCCGTTTGTAACACATGGAAATATTGCTCTAAGACCCCATAATGTATATATATATATATATATATATATATATATATATATATATATATATATATATATATATATATATATATATATATATATATATATATATATATATATATATATATATATATATATATATATATATATATATATATATATATAGCGTGATTTCAACAGACTGACGGACGGACATAATCGACTCAGAATTTCACCATGACCCAGAATATATATATATATATATATATATATATATATATATATATATATATATATATATATATATATATATATATATATATATATATATATATATATATATATATATATATATATATATATATATATATATATATATATATATATATATATATATATGTATATATATATATATATATATATATATATATATATATATATATATATATATATATATATATATATATATATATATATATATATATATATATATATATATATATATATATATATATATATATATATATATATATATATATATATATATATATATATATATATATATATATATATATATATATATATATATATATATATATATATATATATATATATTCTGGGTCATGGTGAAATTCTGAGTCGATTATGTCCGTCCGTCAGTCTGTTGAAATCACGCTAACTTCCGAACGAAACAAGCTATCGTCTTGAAACTTGGCATAAATAGTTGTTATTTATGTAGATCAGATGGTATTGCAAATGGGCCATATCGGACCACTTTTGCGTATAGCCCCCCTATTTACCGACTCCTAGATTTGGCTTGCGGAGCCTATTGGAGGAGCAAAATTCATCCGATCCGCTTGAAATATGGCACGTAGTGTTAGTATATGGTCTCTAATAACCATGCAAAAACTGGTCTATATCAGTCCATAATTATATATAGCCCCCATATAAACCGATCCCTAGATTTGACCTCCGGAGCCTCTTGGAGGTGCAAAATTCATCCGATCCGGTTGAAATTCGGTACGTGGTGTAAGTATATGGTCTTTAACAACCATGAAAAAATTGGTCCATATCGGTCCATAATTATATATAGCCCCCATATAAACCGATCCCCAGATTTGAACTCCGGAGCCTCTTGAAAGAGCAAATTTCATCCAATTCGGTTGAAATTTGGTACATTTCAGGCTCACTTAGACTATTCAGTCCATTGTGATAATAATAAGCCCGCTAACAGCCATGCAAAAATTGGGCTATATGGGTCTATAGTTATATATAGACGATCGCCAATCACACAAAAATGGATCCATATCCAGATTCCTCATCAGCATCCTCTACAAAACTATCAACCAATTATCAGAATGAATTTCTATAGAAAATTTTATCAAAATGAATTATATACGTATTTAATCGACCTTTTTTGTGTAATCTATACCCCGTATGGACTAGCTTACAATTTAGAAGACGGTGTTAAGAAGTTTTAAGATACCGTGCCATCGGCAAGTGTTGTGGATGTCAGTCTTTTGTAGAAGATTCTATGCAATCCATGGTGGAGGGTACATAAGTTTTGGCCTGGTCGAACTTACGGCCGTATATACTTGTTTTTTTTTTCATTGGCTATGTTATATACACTAAGAAGAAATTTAATTAAATGTACGTCAAAAAGCCGATTATATTTTTAAATGAACTTAAGATTTTCTCAGTATTTCAGCCTTAATGAACTTCTTCTAAAAATCGGACTACCCTCATATGCGTAAATAAATATTGGAGAAAATGTCACACCTGTCCTCAGTGATGCTAACTCCCGAAGGGCAAAAAACACCAAAAATATTTTATAAATTCCAACATAACAGTTTTCACCACAAAAACTGTCCAGCTAGCTGAAATTCAAAGTTTAAACTTTCAAAGATGTATCACAGATTATTCGGGTATTGATTTGAAGCAGTTTTAATTTTATGAATCTCTATGCAAGTGTACAGTTTCATAATTTTTGATGCTTATTTTACTTTCATTCAATTCATTTTGATCAGTAATGAATTTCAAAATATGTTTTTTCAGAGGAGAAAATACATTTTTCGACATTAAATTTGGAAATATTCTCTAGTATTTTAATATTTGAAGGGAGTATATTTCTTATTTCAACTATGAGTACTTTTGTTAATTTAATACAAACATTTTTAATGACATCTTTATCAAGTTCAGAAATTCTGCACTTGTCGCAAGACTTTTCAAAAGAATAACAACATTCATTAAAACAGGATGAATACATAACAATCAAAGTAGAGCTTAACTATATGTTCTCTTTTGATAAAATAAAAAAGAAGCAAACATTGAGAGAGCTCCCGTGACCATCAATATGAGTTGCATGCGTTTAATATCCGCTTCCTCTCCTTACTCAACAGGTAATAAAATAACCTCATCCAACAGCTAAACGAACAGTTCGGTTTTTATGCTCGTACCTTATAGATCGTGTTGCGCGCTATGAAAATTTGCTATTTTTGTTGTATTTTGTGTGTGTGTTTTTTATTTCTACTGTGGACTACATAACAGTGTTAAAAAAGTATACCCATGATAAACATATTCGCCAAATAATTTGAATAAATCCAATTGGTGCTTTACATGTAAGTTTGTTTGCTATTCAAAGTTAAATGCTTACATACATTTGTTGTTAATCGAGAAACTCATTTTGTCCAATACATAACTGCTGTACTTTTGTGGAAGTAGTTTTAGTGTGTTTGAAATTTTGCGTTATTTACTAGAGATACAACATCAACCAAAACCTGTTTTTGTGCTAGGAGCATAATTAACATTTCTTCACACACACACACACAAGCTTACACTAAATATGAGCATACATTGCTTGTGTTCTACTGTTCAACTCAATTCACTTAGCATTGCTTAAGAGTGTTCACCACAAAAAAATTGAGAAAGAACATAGTGGTGAATAAACAGAGGATTTACAGAGCAACAACATTGTTGACAAGGGAAGATAGGCAAAATATATTTACAATGGTGTGGTGGTTATAAAGGGGAACAAAAAACCCAAAACTGCGAGTGAGAAAAGAAGAGCATAATTTTATGTTCTCTTCCGATAAAAAAGCACATACACACACAGAAACACTGAGAGTTTCCGTTGCCGTCAACATGAGTTGCATGCGATTAATATGCGCTTCCTCTCCTTGCTCGACGGGTTATTTTATTATCTGAATTGTTTACTCAATTGCTTATATAAAATTAAATATACTACTAAAAGAAACAAATAAAAAAACTATCAATGATATATTATACCACCTTTGGGCATTGATTTGAAGTGTTGCATTTTATTTTTATGAATTGGTCGAAAAAATTTGTAGTTGTACTCTACTTTCTGTCATTATTTATATTCATAATTTATTATGGTTATAAATATTAAAAATAAAAAACTAAATAAATAATTTTATGAGATTTTGAACTGGATAGAGGTTCAAAAAATTTAATTTTTTTTTAAACTTTTAATTCTTATTTTCCAAATTCAAAATAGGTTTTTTCAGAGGAGAAAATTAATTTTTCGACATTAAATTTGAAAATATTCTCTAGTATTTTAATATTCAATTATGAGTGCTATTGCGAATTTAATATTTATTTAAAATATTAAATGGCAATTTACATCAATTTATAATACCCTGTATAAACATAGGAACATATGCATAAACAGATTTTTTTAAATTAAAACTACGAGCACAATTTACCCTAAAGGGGTACATACGCTTTATTAGCTATCTCCAATTTAGTGTTTTTTAATCTGTTCCTTTCGTTTAAATTTGTGAAATACTCATTTGTTTAGACTTTGGAGAGTTCATTGAAAATCGCTTGCTTTCCGTTTCCATTTGTATTAGTGTGAAGAGATTAACATCCGTTACATACTTTTGCTCAACCCATTTATGGTATCCAACAACTATAACATCGCTAACATTATTAGTTCGGTTTTTAATCTCTCCATGTTCGGTCGTTGCCCGGTGTTTTGTGTTGTTGTGGTTGATCAGTTTGTTTGTGTATGTGAAATTTTGTTTTGCGTGTACACACTTGAACTTAACGGATAATAATGACAATTAAGAATCTAATGAAGATTAATTTCAACAGCGATGTTAATACAGATTCGCCAAAAATGTAAGCGAATACTTTTGGTTTCTTCTGTGATTTTATGTTCAATTTTACATTTTAGTTAGAAATTAAATACATGTGTGACGTTGGAGTATGTGTTTGGTGTTTTACTATCACTATATTAGATAATGGAGGATACTTTGGAGTTCGATAGTAGCCATGAAAGATATTAAAGTGAGAGAGAGTCTGTTTTGTTTTTTGAATCTCAGATATTTTATGTGCCTCAAATTGAGATAATCATTCTCAAAGTGAAAGAATTTTAGCTAATGTATGTAAGTGCTACGTTTTTCAGTGATGCCAACTCCCGAAGGGCAAAAAGCACCAAAATATATTGTAAATTCTAACATACCAGATCACACTATAAAAACTACTCCAGCCAGCTAAAATTCAACGTACTACTAAAAAACTATGCTGATATATTTTAGAACTTTTGGGTATTGATTTGAAGCATTTTTAATTTAAGTGGATAGATAATTATAATTGTTAATGTTTATTTTACTTTCATTCAAATCATTTTGATCATTAATGACTTTCAAATTTCAAAATTGTTTTTTTCATACGAAAAAATAAATTTGTCTACATTAAATTTGGAAATGTTAATATTTGGAGGGAGTCTATTTTAATTATGAGTGCTTTTGTGAATTTAAGACAAACGATTTTAATGACATCTTTATCAAGTTCAGAAATTCTGAACTCGTCGCTAGACTTTTCAAAGGAATACCCTAACTAAAAATATTGATTAACAAAGGCTCAATACACCCTCAAAAAAAAAAATCGCTTCTGTAACATAACATATACCCCAAACACATTTTGCTTCACGCATACATATTTTCAGGATTGGTGAAAACAAAATATTGTTTGTATTGTTCAAACATATTATGTTACACCTTAGGGCATACACTGGTAGTAAAAAATTTTAATGAAATTAAGTTTTTGTGTGGATATATTTTTAAGAAGCCAATTGGTTACTTCCATTATTTTACTTGCAGCATACTCTCTAGGTCTCTCTTTCTAAACACATATTTGTTTATAGGCTATTTCCAAATTAATATATTTTTGCATCTAAGCATATTATATTTACAAACATTTTATGTCCCAAACATAATATGTTCTAACATATTAACATAAATGTCGCAAACATGTTATGCTAGTTTATGAACATTATATGCGTGCATTTAAAAATATTGTGTTAAAAAATTTGAATTCCAAACATATAATTTTTACACCTAAACATATGAAAAACAGTCTTTTTCGTCCGTGTACCACCTTCATAACCAACAGATTTGGCAATATAGTTGAGTTTCTTAAGCTTTTGACAGTCTAATCTGAATTTTTGTATGAAACGTTGTCGTCAATTAAACTCAATATTGTTCAAATTAAAAAAACACAAGCATTAAATGAAAACGCCAGAAAGCACCAAGTTGGTTTTTTTTCAAAATGCGCTAAAAAGGCAATTTGGTGCTTTTTGGAAATTAAAAAGTGCTAAAAGCACCAAATTGGCATCACTGCCTGTCCATAATTTGTGCAAAATATATGTATATGTATGCAGGCGTATTATACTATTGGTGTTATGTAGAATGTACGCTTTGTATTTTGATTTGACAAGTCAAAATTCTAATTACTTTTGTTTTCAATTGAAATTGAAATATTGACTTGCTTGGTTGTTGATTTTCATTTGTTTATATTAAATTCCTGGTCTGAATATTGAAATGCATCGGTGCTATATATGCATGCATAAATAATTGGTATATACTCATTTTATAAAATATGTACGAGTATGTATATAAACGATAGGACATAAACAAACAAAACAAAACAAAAAAAAATCAAACATTGTAGCAATAAATAAAATTATTCATTTTAAATGGACATAATGACAAAGTAACAATGGTTTTTGTGGATGCATGTGTATGTATGAGCAAACACATACGTCTATGACATAAGTCATACGATCAAATAAATCTCTACCTTAACTCCCCCTTACGAAATCCATGTCTATATCGACCATCCTTTAAACTCTATAGCCTATACAAAATAATTGTCATAAATAATCGCATTTTGAATGATGTTTACGCCAGCTTTTCAATGCTAGCTTTTAGGCGCTTTTAAATCAAAAACTAACACATCGGAACTAATGCTCTTTCCACATGGCCATTGCTGAAGAGAGAAAAAAAGCCAGCAATAGCCCTAATAGCTCGTCATCGCGATGTATGTATACTAGAGGTGTGCACGTGACACGAAATTGTCGTGACTCACGCGTGAGTCACGCTGATGGTAACGGCGTGGGTGTGCGTGAGCGTGAGTCACGAAAATAATATCTTCGTGAGTGTGCGTGAGTAACGAATTTCGGAAAAACGCGCTCACGAAAATAATCCCGCTTACGAACATAAAATGCTTACGAGTTTAATTCATACATAATTTTAGTGACATCCTAACCCCCATTTTCAAGAAGCTCCGTTAGTGCTACGTTAGCTAACGAACTTTTAAACCTCTCTATGAACATATCTGTCATTTTCCTCCATATGCCAGTTAGGAACTTAACTGTTGAAGATTTTTCATTTAAAGTTAACGGGAGAGAAGATATTTGCAATTTAATTTTTGTTAACAGGCAGTTAAAGCCTAACGGAGCTACATGAAAATGGCCGTAAGTGTTAAAAGTTTTATAACGCTCTCGATTTTAATCAAACTGAAAATATGAGTATGATTAAAATCGAGAGCGTTTGAGTCCTACCAAAAAATATCGTGCATGAGTGTGCGTGAAAAAGATTTCTCCGTCGTAAGTGTGTGTGAGCGTGAGTAAGGTATTAATCACGTGCACACCTCTAGTGTATACACGCCATACATATATACACTGTGCGGTTATACAGTCGGCTCATGGTTGATGGCTGTTTGGTTTCAGTTGGTGTTTTGCTTTTAAGTCTCTGATTGTAGTTGTTGCGCCTATCATTTATTTATTTTGTTCTATAGTTTATTTAGAAATTTATTTGGAAACCACAGACTGTGTAGTAGTATTGTTGTTGTTGTTGATGTTACTTCTGTTGCTTTACTATAATAGAGATGCCGTATGATATTTTTAATCATTAGGGTAAACTGTGTTACCGGCTTAGAATTAACTATTGAATGGATTTAGCAGTCAGTCCACCTGTTCATTTATTTGTTGATAGGAAGACAGGTCCGATATTTATGGAATTGTATAAGTATTTTTCAGCACAATGAAAAGTATATAAAGCTGCCGAGAAATATAGTCATATTATTGAGTGAGTGTGGTAAACGATAGCGAATGGCATGAACAAGGAGATTTTGGGGAATTTTATCTATCACTGTTCTGCTTTCACAAGGTACATATTGCTAGGAGGAGACTTAATACCGATTCTGAACTTGGGGAAACCCTCAAGTTCCTAAACTAGAAAAGGCGTATGGGATGAATCTGACAGCCTTTTTCAAACCTAATCTCTAGATGGTATCGTCAGACCTTACACGCGGAAAAAGTGAAACCTATATGGCATTAAAGCCAATTTTATTCTATTTTAGTTCATGGAATTGTTATGTTTTTACACTCAAAAAAAAAGCATGCCCGGTTCCAAAGATTTTGTCTTTACTCTAATGGTTTTGGCATTGATTCCGAGCCAACGAAGCGCAGAATTCAAGCAAGGATACTTTTAAGACATAACTCTCTTTTAAATTTGGGTTTTGCGTACTTGATTCTAGCAAGCAAATCTTAATTTTTCGTTTTTTCAGTTTTTTTCTTCATATGCTGTCAAAGTCCTTTAAAAACGTGTTAACCATAACTTCAATTTCCAAATTCAGGCACGACTTCCAGTAGAAATTATGCTTTATTTCAAGTAAAAAACGGCTTTAAACTAAAGTGTTGAAAAACATGCCCTATTTTTGAAGACGTTTTTGCTTTGTAGTCAAGATACAAAAAGACAACAAATTTAGAGACAATTGCATTCAATTTAAAGATTTTTTCTGAATTATTGAAGTCAAGTTGACCTAAGACCAAAAAAAGATTCATTCATATTATGATACCCATTTTTAAGTCGAATCGCTTAATTATAAGAACAAAAGAACTTCATTGAAAAGTTTATCAACTTTTCGACAATGAAAGAAAAATGCGTCTTCTATGCTAAGCAAAATTTGCATTCGTATTTTTTCAGTGTAGAAAATTTACTTCGTTTTAATAATTTTTTGCGTGCTTTAGTTAAATGAACTAAAAAAGGATTAAAAATTATACACAGATGAAGCATATTTACGAGTTCAGAATTTCTTCAAATTGTTGTAATTTGTACCACAAATTCGTCCATCATGAATTTCGTGTGACACTACAGACGTTTTTGAAATTTTCAAATCCAATTTTTTCCTGCGATCTATGAAATGTTCTTTAACAAAAATAATTACGCCTAATAAATTTTCTTTAATTTTTCGAAAAATATTTTCGTATTTCTGTGACTTATTTTGAGGAATTTGTTTAGCTTAAAGTTTTTTGAAATTAAGAAAACATTTTTTTACTTTGAAGTATCCGTTACAGTTTGGATTTTTAAACTGGCATTTGTTTGTATTAATTTTATTGCTCCTCGATTTAAAGCCACATAGGTCGCTAAGAAATGTCTTTATTTTAAAGAAGTCGCATCTACGGCACGTAATCAATACTAAAGGTCAAAATGTTTGTTTTTTTTTAGTGTGAATATTATGCTCTTTCAATATCATCACCACTCTTTTAATATTTGATAAAATTAAATATTTTTTTTTTATTTTTTTAATTCATTATTTTTTATTTCCTTTTATTTTCTTATAGGAACCCTATTTTCCCCAGTGTTAAATTTTGGAAAATATTTTTTCGTTTGATTCACACATAGAATCAAGTGTCGACCAAAACAAAATATGGTTTTTTTGGTGTGCAACAATGGTCAGAGTTTGTGGAGATGGAATTTTTAAAATAAAAAAAAAACACAGAGGGAGGAGTAGCGGTTGATCCGTGTATGCTTGTGCTTGGATGGGTGGGAGGGCGATAAGTGTAATAAATATTTTGTTAACCATAAAAACCAAATTGTTTTGCATGGCCATAGAACAATACTAACGACAACAAGAACAACAAAAGACATCTGTATGAGCAATGACTGGTATGTAAATATGTTTTTTTTTGGTTTTTTATTAACAACAAAATTTCAACAAGATCCCAGTTTAATCCTTGGCAAATTGTCCGCTTTAGTTATTTTATGGGCTTTTTCAATTTGCTCTGGGCAAAGGATAAATGACTAATTTTCGTTCTGGGCTCCGGTTGAGGCAATAGCTCGAATTCTTGTTCTGCCAAATGGTCAACTTCCGGTGATATGTTATCTATTGTCTCAGCATCTGGAATGTTTTTGTCGATGGAAGAGCTTAAGTTATCTTCGGATTGTGTGGGTGGTAAATATGTGGCTGACGGTTGTATTTCTTGTGTGACGGGATCATCTTCCATGAATGATAGAATGGTAGTCATATCTTGTAAGACATTCTCTGTGGTGCTTGCAATTTCTGTTGGCAGTTCAAAGGGTATTTCTGGTCTATAGCCTGATGCAGGATAGGGTGGAGCCTTTTCCAATTTCAGAGATTTTTTGTTATACACAATTTTCGAGCTTTTCCCCAAACTTGAAGATTCCGAGGGAATAATTAAGGCCAGCACTAAGGCAATGAAATATATTTTACAATCTTTTGTCATATTTCTTGTCCTCGTGATGCCAAAACTTTTTTACAAATATTTACAAAATCTGATTAGTCAAGCACATTTATAAGTCTTGGAGGTGGATCCATAAGCATGATGTTCTTATTCTAGGGCCATATACTAAAAATGTATAAATTTTTTATTTTTTTTATGTTAATACTAAAAAAATGAAATTCTTCTCCTCTTGGCCATTACGACTTTAATATAGACAATATCCATTACGCATACTAATAAGCTGGAGGCTCTTTTATTCGATAATGCATGACTATGGCTAAGCTGCAGACACACACCCATACACACATAAGCTACTCATGTTAATACTCAAATGGAATAGGCTTTATGCGTAATTTGATGGCTTCTATTGCACACAGACACACACACACATACTCATACACAACAATCAAAGATACTAATAGCAATTTGGCTATTGAAACTCCCCCCTCTAAACTAATGTGACAATATTTTTTTATCGCATTCTAAGTTGTGTCCATAGATTTGGATGGACAGACACGTTTCATAAATGACACTTTTTTATGGTTAGTTCTTCTGGTATGTTGTTATTTTATTAATGTTAATTTGTTGTCATTTCAATGTTAACACTGAACTGAATATAAATCCCAAAAGAATTTTAATTTTTGGTTACCAATAATGGATATAATTGGTTTTGGTTTTTATATAAAATTATTATCTCCCAATATCCCAGAAGAGATAAGGGGAAACATTTTTGACATCGTATTAGAAATTCATTGACCTTCACAATAAGAGCGACACTCTATGTTAAGAAGATACAGTTCTTTGAAATACGTAAAAAAACGCAATTCAAAATTCCACCACTTGATAGTCAATATGTTAGGATACCTTGAAGTCTACTTTCACAAAAAGTGAATCTTGTCAGCGTGCTCATATCCAACATTAATCTCTGAAATTATGAAGACAATTTATTCACCACTTGTGATTTTGGATGCTGGAAGGCATCCAAACTTTTAGAATTCTCACACATTTCTGGAATAGGGATTGTAGTAGGAATTACTACGACTATGGAAAAGTCGATTTCGAATTTTGATAAACTTGACTTTTGATTTTTGCGATTATTGAAAATTCAACTTTTGGCATGTAGCAATTCGAATTTTTATTGAGTTGTCAGCACAAACAAATCCCATTGTCCTTTCAAATCAAATTTGATTTTTCGCTAAAAGTCGGTTAGTAGATTTTTGTTCACTATTAAATTCGAGTATGGCAAACATCAATACACCTAGACCTCGCTTTGCGTCGCAGATACGTTTCAAAAAACACGACGCAAACTGAAACGACGCAAAGTGAATTATGAGTTTCGATGGCATACCATGCAAAGATTGAAGACAGATAACAACGATAACAACGCAACTTCGAAAATCTAACGACGCAAAGTGAAAACTAGTACTAATTCAGCAACGACGCAACTTCGAAACAACGCAAAACGAAACGACGCAAAGCGAGGTCTAGGTGTATTTGAATTTTAAGATTACAAAAAGTCGACATCAATTTCTTTTAACAAAAAGTCGCCCTTCGGTTTTGTATCCCCACTGCACGCAAAAAAATATTTTTTTCTTCCCAGACGAAATTTTACACAAACGAATATCTTTTTCCATTTGCTTTTCACTATAAAGACGTTTTTTTTGAAAGAAAAGAATATACTTTTTGTGATAAACGTTGATTCTTTTACAGTATGAAAAACAATTTCATAAAGACGAACTCAAAACAATATATTTTCTGGCTGAAGATGCAATCTTCATTTCCACGAGTTTTTTCTTAGCACTTTTTTCTGTAATACAAACAATGTAGAAGAAATTATTAGATTTTATATCCACTAGGCTATGAAGCATTTATTGTCATCAACAGACAATTATCGCTATAGCCGTCATCGCACAAGCAACACAAAGAATTATATTTATATAGCATAGTTTTAGGCGCCCACGATTCGATGTAAAGAAACTTTATTTAGTTGGCCACCGTGGAGCAATGGTTAGCATGCCCGCCTTGCATATAAAGGATCGTGGGTTCAATCCCAGCTTCGACCAAGCACCAAAAAGTTTTTTAGTATATATTTTAACATATATTTCAAAAATGTTCGGAAGATTCCGGAAGATGTTCGATAGTACATACTATATTGAATTTGTCAAAATGTGTTTTATTAAAGACTTAAAGTCAGAAAGCAATAGTGTTTGATATAAATGAAATGGACTGTGTTTTTCGGTCAAAAAATATTTTTTTTTTTTTTGCAAAAATAAAAATTTTGTAAATTTTTTTTTGTTGATAAAAGTTTGAAATTTTCGAAGAAATTCAAAAAACTAACAAAAGAAAAACTTTTATTTATTTATTTATTAAAGAATTTAAAACCGTAATAAATTATGATATTAAATGAGATAGGTATTAACAACAAAGGTTTTCGACCTAAAAAAGAAAAACTTTTTCAGTACACGTTTTCCATTTTTTTCTTTGAGTTTAGTTCGATCATTTTTATTGAGATGCTGGAAAACAAACATAAGTTTCAGGTGCCAGATTATAAGGTTGTTTGTTGAATCGCAAATTTTATTCTTTTGGTACATCTTTTTGGAATTTCATCGAAAAGTTCAAGCCTTTTATCAACAGAAAGAATTTTTTCATAAAGTACTTTTTTAAAAATTCTTTACGTGGATTGTGTATATTCAACAATGTGGTCTATAAAAGGGGAGCATGACTGTATGCGTTTTTTGTGAGTTGATGACTATTGCCCAGTGGATAGGTTGTGTGGGATATTAAACTCTATAGTTCGCCGTTCGAATCTCCATCTGGACGAATGGTAAAATTTTAAAAATATATAAAATCGAATATTTGCTTCCACAGTTTTTTGCGAAAGATATTCGGGAACTATACAGAAAATTAAAAAAAATGTTTTTTGAAATGGCTGACGATGGTTGCTGTCTAAAATTTCGTTTTTTGAGTGTAATTAAAAAAAAAATTAAACATTGGATTATGTATATTCAACAATGGGATCTATAAAAGGAGCGTCCAAAATTTCGTTTAGGAGGAAAGAATATTTTTTTAGTGTATGCGAGCTGATGAAGTTTATGGATGACACTGTGTGGTCACGGGGCCAACGGAAATTGGCATTCAAAAACTCCGCAGCTCCAAAAAACCAAGCCCCATCCAAATTTTAAGAAGGATTGTAATAACTGGTTGGGAGATTCTCTTTTTAATCAGAACAAATGTTCTTATTAACTTTGTTTTTGTCACACTTAGACACTATTTCAAATTATGGACCAGCTCTTTTCACTCGATATTATCATATATTTTTGTAACCATTAAAGACTAATTTTCATTGGAAAAATAATATCCAACGTCACATGTCATTAGATGCCATATTGTATGCTGTTCGAAAAATAATTGCACTGAAATCAATCAGTCAATATTTTTTTAATAAAAATATTCGATTAAAAGATCAATCGATTATACAAAAATTATTCACACAAAATAACTGAATCAACTAAATTTTCTCTTGGAGTAATAAATAAATTATTTCCCTGATTGAAGAAATTTCCACTAAAAATTAATTGCATTAAATAAATTCGTGGATGAAACCAATTAATATTTACTCTCTATATCCTACATCATTGGAATGGATGAGGGCATTATTGGTTAGTCCATACCCTTAAATACCAAGAAACAATTGTATCTCATATTTCCGTTTGCCTGTCTGTAAGGAATTCTTTCTGAAGTCAGGTTTGTAAATTGCATCAAAAAGATTTTAAATTTTGCATATGATATTGCCTTAGTTTCCACCTACAACAGTAAGGGCGTTTACTACTTACATGACCATGATCACTTACATCAGTTTTTCCCTTGTTGCTAGTGATATCAAATATATTTTTTTGCATATATATTTCTATACTCTGAACTGAAATCAAAACTTGTTCAAAACCCAGACTAAATCAAGCTACGGGAATTGGCAAAGATCTACTCAAACCGTGTGGTCATCAGAGATGGTCTGGATCAAACTTTTTTAGGTTTGCGACTGTCGCAAAGTTGTAAACGTCGTAAACGTCACATACGCGTCGTAAATGTAGAAAAAATAACAAAAGTCGCAAACTGAAAATACTTTAGTCGCGTCATCTAGGCAGCGAATTCGATGATATCCAAGACGATGGTATGTGCGAAGAAGTTTCAATTCTTAGGAATGTTCACAATTTTCGGTTTTTGTCCCCCAGTTCCCAATTGCCTTTTGCACGAGTACAGGGTAACCGTGGATTTTCTCGTCCTTTCTTAGCTTTAAGTTCAGTCTCCTGTCCAATATAACCCCAAGGTATTATGCACACTCACCAACGGGAATTTCGATACCACCTAAGAAAATAGACTTGACCATGGGAAAACTTTCACAAATTTCTGCAGAAACTCACAGCGAATGCTTTCAAACTAAATTAAAAAATGTTCAGGATTTCTTCTATTCAAAATTTGGTTTTCTACAGTAGGTTTACGACTTTTGCGACATACGTATTATACCGTCGCAAATGTATGTCGCAAAAGTCACAGTTTGTGACAGGCCAACCCTGGTGGTCATTCATATTGAAAATCACTTTTTATTTTTTTTCTTCTTTTTCATTTTATTGATGTAAATAACAAACAAAACAAAACATCTACACATACACTCAGTGGCAAACTTAACAGAAAATATCTTCACAATGGACACTTATACATATCCTTGATGTACAAACTAAATTCTTTGCACGGGGACATACATGCAAATGCTAAAGGGTTCTACAATTTCACGTTCGAGGATTAGTCAAACGTCCAAGACACTTTTCTTAATGGAAAGTGTAAACGAGAACTGGCTCTGCACGTATGATCTCTACAATACGTCCTCGGGTCTGTGAAGGCACGGGACGTGTACGCAAAGCAGCAGAACGGGCACGACTGCGCACCAACTTCTTGCGTGGTTGAATTAGATTTTGTGACACCAAATCAGATTCAGGCGAAGGTTGTAGTTCCTCGGCTGCGGGCTCTTCAATGGCAGGTTGATCCTCACCATTGGCGGATTCTGGAGGCCCGTAGGTGCTATCGGGCTCGGTAATGGCAGGCTCATCAGCTTCTTCGGCTGGTGGGCCATAGGTTTGATCGGGTGTGGGCTCTGGGGGACCATAGGTCTGGTCAGGAGTGGGTTCCGGTGGGCCATAGGTTTGATCAGGTGTAGGCTCTGGGGGACCATAGGTTTGATCTGGTTCCACAAATGGCTGCTCAGTTTCAGTGGGCAATTCAAAGGGAATTTCAGGTGTTACTCCTGCAGGGGGATAAGGTGCTGGTGATGGAGCCACTTCTTGGCGTGCCAATTTACGAATCGTTTGAACCCTACGTCTGGCTTGATGAGCTGGGCTGGCCATTACCAGAGCCAATGAAATGCCAAAAATTGCAAAGATTGTGTAAAACTTGGCCATCGTGCTTGTATTTCTCCTGTTGCTACTGCTGTTGTGTTCTTGACTCTTGTAAGTGCTGGTTTGATGTTTTCTAGGTGGGAGCATGGGCTTTTATAGTTCTTCAATCTGCCTCGGGTGGCCCAAGTGAATATTCTGATAATGGGTTAGTCAAAGGTTAGATGAACAGTTTAGCTATGTTTGGTTTTTGCCGGCAAGTGTCAATGTCAAATGAATTTGGCCACACTGGGCGCGCATATAACTGGCCGGACATACCCTATTTGGATGCCACTTAAAATGAGCTAAAATTATTATTATTGTTTTTACCTTTGAATTTTATTTGTGATGGGCTTTACGTGACCATACATTTTGGTTGGAAGCTTAGTCACCACCACCACCCCGTTACTCAAACCACACAGGCAACTGACAGCCAAGGGCTGCCTGGCATTTACTACGGATAAAATTAAACTATCAATTAGAGGTTAATGGCTGGCAATGGCATCGGTGAATGTCATTCGATTATAACTCCATATAAAGTTTCAGGGGATTCCTGATGATTGGTTGGGGAAATTCTTTAGATGCTCCTACAAAATCTATTCATAACGAATCTGGGCAATAATCTTCCTCTCCAGTATTATCTTTATTATATGGGAGGTGTTATAGGCGCTAAATGGCGGCTGCATTTTTGTCTCAATAAAACCACTCCAATGGGTAATAAACGTCGCTTCCCTGCTTTTCTGGGAACTTCAGTATGGCTTATTAGTATTCACCGGGCATGGGCAATGAAACCAAAGTGTCGCACTACATAAATTAATAGCATAATTAATTTTCGTATTATTATCAAGAAACTATCGATGGATGGATGGCTGGCTGGTTGGTTCGTTCGTTAGCTGTGTAGAATTCCCGCAGAGAGAATAAAATGGAAATTTTGGTTTTTATGCTTCGCCCAAAACAGCTGGACAAATATACATCCATTCATCAATCGATCAGAATCGATGATATGTATAAAAGTGTCTACACTTTTGAAAAATCATATCAGTTTGTGATTTAGAATAGTTGAGTGGCGATTAAAGCAGAATGGCAAACTTATTGAAGATTTCACTCATTCTCTTGGTTGTGGCCATTGTGGCCTGCAGTGCTGAGGCTCCCAGATATCGACAAGGCGGAAAATTGCAACAGCAAAAAAGACGCTTACAACCATTGAGATTGCAACCCAGGCATAAATTGGCTCGCCAAGAGCTAGATGAAGCTGTTACACCCTATCCCACTGCAGAGGAACTTAAACCTGAGGTGGTGTTTGAAGAAGGCAATAAACCGGATGAAATTTACGGACCACCCGATGCAGTTTATGGCCCTCCAGAGACAGAGGCAGCTCCATCCACCACTGATCAATTACCTTCTGAAGAAGCTCCCGGTGAATTTGGTCCCCATCCAGATGCCGAAGAATTCCAGCCTTCGGAAGTGGAAGCTGAGCAGCCATCACGTCTTACTAGCCGTCGTAATAAAATCAAAAATGGTAAAATTACCTCTTCTTCCTCGTCCTCTTCCTCGAGATTGATTCAAAAGAAGAAAAGCCCTAAATCCCAACGTTTAGTAACAGCACCAATTATTGCTGCTCCTGCTGCTCCGGCCGTTCCAATTTCCGCTATACCCTTTACCGCCTCCTTCCCTACCACTTCCCAACAATACTTTGTGGTTAACCAACCCTTCAGCTACTCGGCCCAATATCAAATTTGGTAAATTCCACTTTTTTTTGGCTATGACAACACAAGGATAATGATTAGTGGCATTTGTTGTTAAGTTTGTTAAGTAACATTGTAGAGGTTTTTATCATGTGTATGTGTGCAGCTCCAGCTCTGTTGAATAGCTGGGGCTACGAAGGTGTAGATGGAAAACATAAGAAAATATGGAAGACTTGTTAATAAATCTTTAGAGAAAACGAATTAAATACGAATTTCTGTGTTTTCGCATTTATATT
This sequence comes from Haematobia irritans, assembly GCF_050003625.1. Taxonomy (NCBI): domain Eukaryota; kingdom Metazoa; phylum Arthropoda; class Insecta; order Diptera; family Muscidae; genus Haematobia; species Haematobia irritans. Next base: position 2,130,826 of record NC_134400.1, read on the forward strand.
TATTACACCGTCATCATCATCAGCATCATCATTCTTCCGCAAGGAGTAATCACTGCAAGAGGGCAAGAGTTGTCAGGATCCAGGATCCAACCCATACATACATCTCGAGACATTGTTGTTCACGACAAGAAGAAGAAGAAGAGTCATTACTAACACCAAAGGTTCATAGTCATCATTGCCATCACCATCAACATCCTCATGAGCAAATGAGCAAACTTTAGGTGTTTCTTTCACTCCTCGTGGTATTTAGGTGTCCTACAATCTGCTTCATTCGATTCATGTACATTACTCCTGGTATTTGTTTCTGTTCTCCTCTTCCTCTTGGTCTTCTTCTTGTTCTTATTGGATGTTTGATATCCTTGAGCTTTAGTTTGCTCTAACTTAGGATGACCATCCTTTGCTTGGGTCTTTTTCCGCTATGTCCTGATTACTTTGCCATTCGCAATGATAAGTAATGGCAATGGGGCGAAGATGGTGAAGATCCTATTGTGTTTTAGTTGTCATGCTGACCATTATGCTGTAGTTGCCAGGTAACCTGAATGACTGCTGGCAGATAGTGGTGGTGATAATTCAAGCGAAGCATCACCTTCTAGGATTGTTTTGTTTTTATGGCTTGTACCAAATGACAATAATCACTTCTACAGATTAATGTTCGGTTGCAGCAACCACAGTTTTGAATCAAAATTGAACGGATAGCAGTGTGGATTATATCGAAGAAAATTATTTCTGGACATGATGATAGAAAGCTATTGCTAGCATATTTATCTAAAAATAAATGGAAAAGTAAGAATATAGTGAGAAAATGAAAAAAAAAATAAAGCAACAAATATTTCTTAAAGAAGGTCGTCCCGGCAAGGATGGTGGTTGCAATAAACCCCAATAAGAGCATACAGAGTCATAGAGTTTAGATGTATAACTCTCTAGAGTAGAGAGAAACCAAAATAACTTCAGAACCCTGAAATACGTAAGTTAGTTCTTAATTTTGTCAAATTATCTGATTTACCGATATGAAAACTGGTCCCAGGAAAATGAGCCTCCAACCCCAAATGTGGGGCGATACTTTACAATGAATATGAGCACCATGTCAATGAGTCCAAATATAATGTAACTGAAAAGTGAAAATTAACCCAAAACTTAATTTGGGATCATTTTCAACCCAAATCATGTCGAATTTGACTCTGAGCGTAGGAAAAAAGTTTTAAACCCAGCCCGAAGACCGTCCGTCCTCGTCGCCATGAGTTGACGTTAGCCCACTTTGGACCTATCTATGGGATTTGCAAGTGCCCTCTGTATTCTGTCCATAGGATAAAGTCTCAAACCACTCCTGTCTCTTTGGAATAGCGTTAGTCCACTTTGGGCTCTGACCATAGGAGAATTCCTTAAACCCCAGCCGGTTCTTATTCCGTCCATAGGAGAAATTCCGAAGGCATGGCCACATTACTTTATCCACATCCAGAAAGGGACATAATTTCGATTTTGGGTCTTATTTTAATGAAATTCATTGCCCCGTTCGAGAATGTCTAAATTCCCCAAAAATTTGGTGTTCATTCAAGGTTTTGCGACTCATTTTCATGTGGTCCATATTTAAGGCGCCATCTGAATTGCTGTTACCTGTTATACATCTCTGTCATATTAGGTGAATATTGAACTGCTCAGTCATCTCGTTAAGAGAGTTCGATTGGATAGATTGGATCATTTCTACCCTAACCATACATGAAAGTAGACGAAAACCAACACATCTTGGTGACTAATTAAGATTTTTGTGATCTCTGCGTAAGGCAGTAAGTGGTGGACTTTCTAATCCACTGCTTCTTGTGCCGTATGTAATAAACCTACTACTTTTCTATGGACTTCCTATGATTATCTTCTCCGTAGAATGTTCTTCGTTCAGTCAACTCTCACAGCGCTTCCTTTTACTTGGCATTCAAGTATATCAAGCAAGTTGAGTGTTTGTCCAGCATGGTTGTGACTAACTGACGGACTGACTGATTGTGCTCCATATATTTGCCACTTGGCACCTGATTGGGTGGTATTTTAAGTGAAGATTTGTATTCGGTTTCTCTGGCCAGGGTGTTTGTGTCAACTGTGACGAGGACAACGATGACTCTGATGGCGTAGAAGAGAATAATGGATAGCGATAGCAATAAGGCAAAATGTTGTCTTCCCAATAGTTTTTCATTGCTCATGATGTTTGTGACCATAGCTTCAAGGGATCAATTTGTTGTTATTACAGGTGAAGCTACAAATTGCAGTTACTTTTGGTAAAGCTAATTAACATTACAGACCCTTTAAGTCTTTGTTTGGAATGTTTATTTATTATGACCATGCTTGTTGGGGGGGATGAGTAATTTGTTTACTTTGCAATGTTATTAAGATAATATAATCACTTCCTAATAATATATCCTTGGGTCAACGTGATTTCAGTATGTTAAGTAATCCCTCTCCTCTATAATAACTATCGATTTAGATTATATCTCCTCAATCGACTCTAATCTAAATCACAGTTGCCACAGTTGGTAGAATTCTTTCAAAAATGGTAGATTTTTTACTGTTTGGTAGAATTCTTGACGTCTTGGTAGATTTTTCTAAATATTCCTCTTCATAAGTTTTCTATAAAAATAAAATTTTGTCGAAATTCTCTATAGAAATAAAATGTTGACAAAATTTTCTATAGAAATAAAATTTGAACAAAAATTTCTCTAGAAATTAAATTTTGACAAAATTTTCTATAGAAATAAAATTTTGACAAAATTTTCTCTAGATATAAAATTTTGACAAAATTTTCTATAGAAATAAAATTTTGACAAAATTTTCTATAGAAATAAAATTTTGCCCACCATAGTAGATCGAATTTGTAATTTACTTTCGATTTCTCTGTAATGAAAATTCCTCGTATTGAAATCTTTGATAAGCTATGGAATGATAAGAGCGCTTAATGTGATTCAGCTAGCCATCCTCCCGTCCCCCAGTACATGATATTCTCAATGTAGAGTCATTCAAGTGAGTTCCATTATAATTTTTCATTATCGCTGTTTTTATTACTTAAATGTATACAAAAACAAAAATATACAAATTAAAAAACAATGATTATTCATTAAATTATCTTAAGCTAAACAAAAATAAATTCATTTTTAAAATGATTATCGTCGGCACTGTCACTCATACTCTCGTGACTCTCGTGTGCTTGTATTTTTTTGTTTGTTTCTTGTTACCTAAATACAAAATTTAACAATTAAAACTTAATGTTAATCAAAGTAAAATAAAAACAAAACACCCATACACACATTACACTGTGGTCAACCAGAGAATGATCCCTTGGACGGTGGACCCCCGGCTACATTTGCCACAGTGGAATTACGCTGAGCTTCAATGGCTTGATAGTTGACAAACCAAAATGGCTGTTGGTCCAATGGCAATCTACTCAAATGATTTATTAGCTCCTGATCGCCATGCGCATCAAGAGGATGAGGTCGGTTTGTAGACATTGTGGTGGTGGAAGCGGAACCTGCTATGGCATTTGTCACATCTGTTTCACCAAAACGATCCTCAAAAGACACAGACCCTGTATTACCAGAATTTGATGGTCTACTTCCGCCTGCGGGAGATGCTGCTACTGGTCTATTGGTGGGTTGTAAGGGAGTGTAAACAGAATCTGGAGTTACAACTATACCCATGGGAGGTCTTTGTGGTTGACCAAAGGGTATTGTATTGGTAATGGGGGGAGCATCCCCCGATCCAAAACGATTTTGTATATCTGCTATTGATATGGTTACAACGTTGGTGTTGTATTTATCCTTTTGATTTTGGCCATTGGGTGGACGGCTACCGGCAAATGGAGGTCTTTGCGATGAAGCATTATCCATAATGAGCACACTTATTAGAACTGAGATCAATATTTTTGCATTCAATATCGCCATTTCTCTTTATCAGCAACTAGCAATTGTATATTGCGATCTTATTTTCAAAATGAACACAAATAGTTGTTGTTTTTGTTGTTAATAAAAGAAACTTGTTTTGGTTTTTGGAATCTCCGCTAATGCGAGCTTACTTGAGATGTCACTTTCACGTCGTCTTGTCTTAATCTACTGTGAGTGGTAGTATGCGGATGGCTATAAATACGAAACATTCATCTGCCAAGCAGTCTCTCATAAAAATCGGAAATCTCCCTTGAAGCTCTCTTCTTTGGACAGATCTTACTCATCGACTTCGAATTCGGATGCTTGCAAAATTCAAACATAGACAATGACACACGAACTTTTAACATTGGGAGCAATTACGATTTTATTACTTTTAATGTTTCTCTCTCGGTTTGGGTTGGTTTGTTTTGTTTTCGCATTACCACAAAATGAGCCATTTTGCCAGTGTTGCCCTTTGACAAAAAAAAAATCCTAAAGCCCATTCTCTGTACATCCAAATAAAAAACAAAAACAATAAGCAAAATTTATAAGGTGTACTTGTTGATCATATCTTATATATGCTGATGGGAATTTGCCAAAACAAAAAGTTGGCGAAATATAATACTACACCCAAAGAAAAAATACTTTCCTCAGGAACGAAATTATAGACAAACGAAATTCCCCCTTTTATGTAAAATATTTTCTTTAAAAGTAATCCGAATTGACGACAAACGATTCAGCGATTGTCTCTAATCATTTTTATTTGCTGTTTGTCAAAAACTAAATTTGTCTAAAATTTCGTTTTTCTGAAAAGAAAACTCTTCTTTCAGGGTCGGAATCTGCTTGTTTCGACATTTCAAAGGCGCTTTGCAAATCTAGAGAAAGCGAGTTCTCTAATTTAACATAGAGACACTGTTTGTGGTACTCTATTTAAATCTCTTTATTGATATTTTTAAATTAAATTAAATTTTGTCAATTGTGAAAAATGCTCCTTATATTTATTTGTTTTCTAATTCAAAATGAAAGTCTAGGGAACATTCTCATAATGAAGAAATGTTAACTAAACATAATAATTTCCATGAACTAAAATAGTGTTAAATTGGCTTTAAGGCCCTGGAGAGTATACTTTTTTTGAGTGTACATTTTCCTTTCATGGTGGATTATTTTTTTTTGTTGGGCGTATAGACTTTGAGGCGCTTTTGCACATACCTACATAAGTGAATGATATGAGAAAGTAGCATTATCATATTTTATTTATTTGTGCCAACTCACGTTTCTCTGATGCAAATGCATTATATGGATGCACTTTGATTTATCGTTGAGGCATTCATCATCAACATTCCTGTTTTTTTTAAAAGCGCGCATCTCTTGGACACGCTTGAAGCAAATGCCGGTGACTTGTTTGGGTTTTCTTGTGTTTTTGGGTTATTCCCAATCGACAAAAAACAAGTCAAGGCAACAAAAACCGCAAAATGGCAAAAACAAGAAAAAGCAAAGAATTGTCAGAAGAAATAAAAAAAATAAACAAAACAAAACACAAAACAACTTAAGATCATTCATAAATGACCGAACACCATATGGGGACAGAGAGACGAACTTTATTCTTAAGAGGTATGGCATCTGTAACGATTTTATAATAATTCAAAGGTGTGCTTACGATACACATGTACCAAATATCCGGTCTAATGACGACAGTAAAGTGCCGATAATTTATCGCATGATATTCCCATATCCAAGTGACGTACAAAAATGTTGTTATTGTTAAAAAAGATAAAATGATGACATGATCTCTGAGAGAATCTCAAAGAGAGACCAAGTTAACATCTTTATATTGGTGAGCACTCTCTTATGAATTGGCCTTAGCTCTTGCTAGCTTTAAAGGTTTCCCCAACATGGATTATGTGAGGGGGAAAATGGGAATAGCAAGGGTAATGAAGCAAGAAGGCTTTGAGATTTAATATTTTTATTTGTGTGTGTAGCCACTGGCATTCGGATGATTCATTGGTAAAAACAATAAAAAGGAAAGAAATATGAAAATATTTGTAAGCTCAATATCCAATATAATGCTTCTAGTGGTCACATTCAAAGATGTGCTTTCAGATATGAGTGGTTACATTGCATATATCCAGTTGCCTCCTGATGGGAGTGGTCACGCTCATATGTATATTCATCCGTAATTACTGGTTTTATAAGACGGTTGTTGCTATTCATATATCAAGAGATGATATAGGGTAAATTTATCTGTCTCAATCTTTTAAGGATGTTGGCCTCTATTTGATGTCGAACCTAATGGGAATTCTTAATTTGATTTTCTTCTTTTAAACAGATCTCACTCTCATTCTATTTCTCTCTCTAGCTCACTAGTGTGATATGGTTTACTATCACGGTTGCCACAATTGGTAGAATTCTACCAAAAATGGTAGATTTCTCATGGTTTGGTAGATTGGTAAAATCTACCAAACATGGTTCGCAAATTATTACTAGAAATAAATTTTTCTATAAAAAAGAAATTTTGACAAAATTTTCTATAGAAATACAATTTTGACAAAATCTTCTATAGAAATAAAATTTAGACAAAATTTTCTATAGAAAAAAATTTTTGACAAAATTTTCTATAGAAATAAAATTTTGGCAAAATTTTCTATAGAAATAAAATTTTGGCAAAATTTTCTATAGAAATACACGTTTGACAAAATTCTACATAGAAATAAAAATTTGACAAAATTTTCTATAGACATAAAATGTTGAAAAAAAAAACAAATTCCATAGAAATAAAATTTTAACAAAATTTTCCATAGAAATAAAATTTTAACAAAATTTTCCATAGAAATAAAATTTTGACAAAATTTTCTATAGAAATAACATGTTGACAAAATTTTCCATAGAAATAAAATTTTGACATTGTGTTCCTCAATTGTTATCTATTTGTATGCAAAGAAAATAGCCATATGATGTCCATTCCCCTTTAGTCCACTGTACGACTTTATGGATGACAGGTATTCACTCGGTTATATTTTGTGAAATTTCCGCAAAGCATTTCCTTACCATCAAATATCCAATTCTGTGAATGTCGTTAATTGTCCAAGGAGCAAATAAGAATCACGGTATTATTGTCAGTTTCACCACATCCATGAATGCACATAATAACATTGCGATCAAGAAAGTTCAGATGGAATTCGAAAGTATTCGAGTATTTCTTATCAATATTTGCCAGTTCGGTGAACTAAATTTCCCGCAGTTGAAAACAGTTACGCTTGATTCACGCCAAATATGATGGTACACAATCCAGACCCATACACAATCACACCTTAGGCAATCTCACAGGAGGAGGGAGGATTATATGGGAAAACATATGTCAGTCAGTTATTGAGGAATCCTCAAATGAGAATGCCATGTGCCATGTGTACACTGTATACAGTTGAAATAAAAATTTAACACATTCAAAGAATAATAAACGCAAAAGCACACACATACACAAATACATCTGACATAACAATGTATGGGATATTGCATGGCTATTTGTATATTCACGGAATATTGATTAGTGCATAACTAAAGATCTATAATCCACAAAGATCTTTAGTTATGCACTAATCGTAGTGTTATCGACAAAAATTTGTTCACTTCTAAAAATTTGAACATTGGGTTTCGTATACATTCCATATAGCCTCAAGAAAATTTCTCCTTCTAGTGAAATAAAACCTCGAGCTCGATTTATATAGTGGCCATATCAGCTCATGGATCTAAGTGCATGATTTTTATGACCTTATTTCTTAATCGATCGTATTCATATTTTCTTTACGATAAATGTATTGTAGTCTTGAGATTGATTTATAAACGAGATGATGTTGGAGATGTTGGAAGTCGTATATGGACTTCCGCTATACAAATACTGAAGAAGTCAAATTTGGAATCGTAATAACCAAATAAGATCCAATGGGTCCCAAAGTATGCGTGGCCCATCAAAAATTTCATCATAATTAGAAATTACTCATTTTTGGCGGTAGCTTTCTGTTTTTCATGGAATGCCTCTTAGACATTCTGCTTTGCTTTTCTATCGAGAATGATAGTCGTCCTCTTCACATACACAATGAGATTCCAAAGTTAACAACCAGACAATTGAATTGCTTTCCATTGCTAGTCCCTCTGTGAATTTAAGCCTTGTAGCGGATATTGCTGAAGCATCTCTGCTTCCATCTTCTCAAGTTATAAACAGAAATCCTTATATCTGTGGGTGGAGAAAGTGTGTGTGTGTGTGTGTGTGAGATTATATTATTGTGTGCTTGGATATTGCAAGGATTCGCAATGGAATTTACTTTTGCTATGACATTCAATTGAAGTGCATTTCTTCTCGAACTGCAAACAGCCCCCCAGCCCCACCCAGGCTTCTGTGCCTTTCTATAGATAATTCCTTACGATTTTTCCAGGCTCTTTGGTTTGGAATGGCATTCAGCTTAATAAACTATTGTGGGAAGAGCATTAGCGATATCATTCAGAGTTCATAATCAAAACAAATCGAAGGTCCTTTACAAAGCTCATTTTATTTTATGTGTTTGGGTTTTTTTGATGATTCGCTTAATTTTAAATTAAATTAGATTTTCTTTATAATGGTGGGGAACTATGATCGTAGTACATAAGAGCAGCAGCATTGGGTTCAATAACACGAAATAAGAAAATATTCCACAAACTTCTCCGAGAGAAGTAAGAAATTTTCCTATCTAACCAAATCTTTAAGCACTGCGTTTTTTGGTTGAACGCAATTTGGCCAATTTTGCCTGACGATTGGCAGCCTGTCGTCGACCCTGTACCAAACGGGCTTGACGTTGTCTTTGGCGGGCCAAGACCACTTCGGCGGGCAAAGCATTGGCATCAACTTCAGGTGGTCCATAGACCTCATCGGGTGAATTGTATAAAGTGGGACCTTCAGGAGGGCCATAGACTTCGTCTGGGATTGGCTCACTTGCCTCAGGAGTTTCGGCTTCTTCTACGACAGCAACTTCATCTGTGGGAGCTGTCTCCTCAAAAGGTACCTCTGGTTTCAACTCATCAGCCGAAGGATAAGGGGTAACTGGCACTTCCACCTCTTGGCGTGCTAATTGACGATTCCTTTGGATGAGTCGTACCGGACGACCTCTAATCTTTTGGGCTTCACAAGAGAAGAGCCCACAAGCGATGACAACTAAGACAATAGCAAATAGAAATTTGGCCATTTTGTGCAATAGAGTTTGGTAGTTCGGTGATTGATGTGCAAACGGGATGTTATGCTTGGGCTAAGCCTGGGACGACTGATATCTATTCGATGGCTCATTCCCATATTTATAGTGGATCGAAGCGCATTGATGACGGTATTTTGATGTTCAGATCCTTATTTGTGCAGATTGCCTGCATCACCTTGAATGGCCATCCAATGGATACACAATTATGCATAAGCTAGAGTAATTATTGGTTGGTGACAATCAAAGTTATGCTGATTTTATGGCTAACGTGACCAAAATGTGCCGCTCACTTTGCTGGCTATAGTGGAGATGGTGCTGGCATTTTAGAATGGAATGCAAATAAAAGTAAACGAACACAATCATCCCCAGAGACACAGCACTGCCGCATGGTTAGGCCAAGTGCATTTAAATTCACCTACCTCCCATATTTCGGCTAGCAGCCACAACTCCCTCCTACCGCACACCCATAAGCGTAACTTTAAATTCACAGGAAAAAGCAATCTGAAAACCAGACCACAAAGAGAACGCATGCCACCATAGCTAATAAGCACTCCAAGTCATTAAAAGCAAGCAGACAGAATATGCCACCTCCCCACCCCCTTGCGCCCACATATGGTGATCCATGAATTGATTTTATATTGCTCTAAATCACTACTATCCCCAACCCCTTGTACGCTTCTCTCTACCATAATGCAATATCAAATAATTTTAATTAAGAATCGAATCCATACATAAATGAGTACATTTGTCCGCAAGCCAAACACCTATCCAATGGTCAATTCCAAAACAGACATGACAACTTACCGGAAATCGAAGCATTTGCTGTTTGTTGCCAAAACGAACAAATGATTGGACAAACAACACAGGTAAAGTGAATCAATTGGAGGAGGAAACAATTGCAATTTTAATATCCTCTTTCAATTCATTCATGATTCACATTTCTGGATTCTCCGCAAAAAGAAAAAAAACACAAAAGGAGGAGGACCACCATGTGATCCTGTCCAATGTTCGAACCTTGTTTGTGGTTCGCCAGGTAATGAGAAGGTCCAAACATAATTTGTTGGTCATTCAGCTCAGGCTTAGTATTCAGACAGAGACAAAAAGGGAAGAAAATGAACGATTTGCGTCTAATGTGAAATAAAACTTTGTTATTGCCATTGGAATTTCCCATTGTTTCTCCAGGTAATGGAAAGACTGCTCCAACTCTCTATACTGTGCAAATAATGCTCTAACACAACCAACGAGGTGGTACAATGCTGTCTGAAAGGGTATTACCAGAAAAACGGTTCATTGTCCCCACAAGAAGTCTTCAGTTGATTCTGCACACAGAAAAAAATTTCACGAAAATTTTTCCAATTAAAATTTTAATTGAGTTTTAAAAAATATTCAATTAAAAATTTAATTGAATCAACAAATTTTTTAATTGAAACAAAAATCAATCACAAAAATTTTTAGTATCAATTAATTTTTTAATTGGATCAATTAATTTTTTAATTGATCTTCAATTAATTTTTTAATTGATACTATCATTTCTGTGATTGAAGACATTTCAATTAAAAAATTAATTGGATCAATTAATTTCGTGATTGAATCAGAAAAATTTTTTTTGTGTGCATACACTGAACGAAGAGTTTTTCTTTTCTGAGGAACGAAATTGTTAACAAACTAAGTTTTCTATTTGATCACCGCTGAAAAACAGTTTGGTGTTCCGTCCAAACTGGTATTGAACCGATGACCCTTTGTATGCAAGGAGGGCATGCCAACCATTGCACCGTGGAGACTTCCAATGGCTCCAATTTTTACACATTGGTATTTTCATTTTTCTTCCTAGTGCATTTGATATCGATATCCACACACCAATGTATTCGGCGAGGATAGAGACAATCAGCATCAGATATCGAATGTAGTTTACAGTACGACAATTACATGCCTCGAGGCGTTCAGAGTACGTGCTCCATGCGTGCCTTGAGGCATGGAATTAGCATTTCAAAAATCTCTGTCTGTTTGTTGGATGTATTCATCTATATGTTTGGAGAGTTTCCATGTGTGTGTGATATTGCGAGGTCGAGTTTGTGTGGACAGGGCAAGTTAATTTGAGCCATATTGCATTCATTGCTCGCATCTGACTTGGTCAATGCCATCTACTACTCCCAGCTCCTGCCAATATCAATGCATTTGTGTTGATGGTGTTCCACATGTAACATCAATAGTTTTTCGTTGTCATCATTATTCCACACTATTGACATTTAAACCGCAAAGGATCTTGGTTTTTTGTTTTTGTTCCTTCCTGCAAGGGCTAGAGCAGAAATAACGGCTTTCCGGGTCTCATATTCCCTATGCTGAGGACAATAATAGTTTAGTACTACTGTCAATAGTGTGCCCGTTGCACATATATCCGAATTATTTGCATGTTTCCTGGCAGCGAAAAAAACGTACTTTGATACAGAGTTTAGTGTTGTTTATTGCACTTGGATGATATTTTGCTGTTTTAGCTTGATACTGCTGTTGGTGATAATGTTTGGATTGTTGTGGCAAATTGCATGGGGCTGGATTGGCAAACATACAATTTGAAGTTTCAGTGACTTTACTGATGACCATATGCTATCCTTTCAAATTTAGCTATTGTCAGTTTGGTCATAACACCAGGCTTAATACTGGCAATAAGGCAACCTTTACAAAGTTGGCAGGAACATGATTGATTATTTCAAGGTATACCATAAATAATAAAACTACTCTAGCATTAGTTAGATAAATGTTAGCAAAATAAATTTGATCATATAGTTGAATGAATCAACTATAAAATATTGAATGACGATGTCATATTGCAACATTTAATGACGAGTCGTTTGAGTTTTCCGTCCATCAGAAGGACAAATAAATGTACAGTTTATAAATTCTGAGGCAAAGAATCCAATACACGTTTTTTTATATAAAATATTAATATAATTAATATAATAATAATTAATAATTTTTTACGCATAGGTTTCAATATATTAATTTCGATCTAAGTAAAATTTTATTTTACTTATTTTTTTTTTTTTGTGAATGCAAAAACTAAGTCATTCAAGCTACACCCAAAGATCACTTAAAGATCACTTTTGAAGGGGAAGTTGAAGTTAAAAATTGTTTAAATATCTTTATTGCTATATGGAGTTCACCACAGACTCCATTTAATTAAAAAACTTATTTAAAAGACTTACTTATTCCTAATGCTTTTCCCATTTTTTTATACTAATTTGCCTATAGGGTGCTCCTACTAAATTGTTCCAGGAATGAATCCAAGACGTACCCTAAATTGTAAATTTATCCCGTCAATGACAAACTCATGTGAAAGTGACTGGTCTCTTTCATAGGTTCTGACCAGATCTGGGACTGTTCTATACACACCAGGGACTAGTCTTGAAATGGTCCTGTGGTTGATTCATTTTCCGTAGGGTAGTTATGTTATAAATAAATTTTGTGCCAACTTCGAATTTGAAAAATTTGTGCCAACTTCGAATTTGGAAAATTGTGAAGTTCGTTTGCATAGAACACTCTTCCTTTTCGTTCATGTTATTAAAATAAGAAAAAAATAAATAAGGAAAATTTTCTCATATTCCACTAAAATCAACTAATTTCTATTAATTAAATAAAGTTCTACTATAGAAATGTTCGTTGACATTTTTTCTTGGGGTATATCCTAGAATAGTGGATATCGAACTAAAATTTGTGTTCTGGTATATTTAGTTCGACTAAACCATAAAGTCATATCCGAGTGCTTCGATAAGGAGCTTTACTGATGATGGTTGAAATCATACTGCGAAATTTTCATGAACCGCGGATAAATGTAACAAGTATATACGGACTTAAGTTCGGCTGAACCGAATTTAAAAATACCCACCATTAATCAAATTATATAGTTTCTTCCTTTGAATTCTTCTTTATCTGGTTACTTGAAGATATATAGAACAAAGAAATCGGGAGACTTTACACATGGGGGTTATACCAAAACATGGACACACCATATTCGCTACTTACGGACCTGTTTTGAAGTTCTGGCAAATCGGACAAAAAATGCGGTATCTAGGAGTCCAAGAAGTCAAAACGGGAGACCGAGCTATGTGGGACTTATACCAAACCGTGCACCGATACACACCATATTGGGCACACTTATTTATGGACTCACACTACTTCTAGATTTTGAATTTCAGGCAAATCGGATAAAAACTCGGATGTCTAGAAGCTCAAGAAGTCAAATCGGAAGATCGGGCTATATGGGGACTATATCCAAATGTAGACTGAATCACACCATATTCGCCATACCTATTTACGATTCCAAAACACCTAAAAATGTTGAATTTCAGGCAATCTTAAAAACAAACAAGTATAAACGGCCGTAAGTTCGGCCAGGCCGAATCTTATGTAGCTCCACCATGGATTGCGTAGAAACTTCTACGAAAGACTGTCATCCACAATCGAATTACTTGGGTTGTGGTATCTTAAATCGTTTTCTAAATTGTGAGTTAGTCCATAGACAAAAAAAGTATGTGTAGGTAAGTCTACAAATAATTACGAATCGATATGGACTTTTGCGCAGTACGTAGGGAGCCAGAATTGAAATATGGGGATCGCTTATACGGGGGCTATATACAATTATTGATATGGGCCAATTTTTGTGTGATTGGGGGTCGATTAATCTGAGGGCTATATATAACTATAGACCGATATGGACCTAGTTAGGAATGGTTGTTAACGGGCATATACTAGCACAATGTACCAAATTTCAACTGACTCGGTTGAAATTTGTTCCTCCAAAAGGCTCCAAAACCAAATCTCGGGATCGGTTTATATGGGGGCTACATGTGATTATGGACTGATATGGACCACTTTTGGCATGGTTGTTAAATATCATATACTACCACCACGTACAAAATTTCAACCAGATCGGATGAATTTTGCTTCTCCAAAAGGCACCGGAGGTCAAATCTGGGGATCGGTTTATATGGGTGCTATATATAATTATGGACTGATATGAACCAATTCCTGCATGGTTGTTGGATACCATATACTAACATCATGTACCCAATTTCAACCGAATCGGATGAATTTTGCTTTTCCAAGGGGCTCCGGAGGTCAAATCTGGGGATCAGTTTATATGGGGGCTATATATAATTATGGACCGATTTCGACCAATTTTTGCATGGGAGTTTGAGGCCATATATTAACACCACGTACCAAAATTTCAACTGAATCAGATGAATTTTGGCCTTCAAAGAGGCTCCGGAGGTCAAATCTGGTGATCGGTTTATATGGGGCTATATATAATTATGGACCGATGTGGACCAATGTTTGCATGGTTGTTAGAGACCATATACTAACACCACGTACCAAATTTCAGCCGGATCGGATGAAATTTGCTTCTCTTAGAGGCCTCGTAAGCCAAATCGGGGGATCGGTTTATATGGGGGCTCTATATAATTATGGACCGATGTGGACCAATTTTTGCATGGTTGTTAGAGACCATATACTACCACCTGTACCAAATTTCAGCCGTATCGGATGAAATTTGCTTCTCTTAGAGGCCTCGCAAGCCAAATTTGGGGGTCCGTTTATATGGGGGCTATACGTAAAAGTGGACCGATATGGCCCATTTGCAATACAATCCGACCTACATCAATAACAACTACTTGTGCCAAGTTTCAAGTCGATAGCTTGTTTCATTCGGAAGTTAGCGTGATTTCAACAGACGGACGGACGGACGGACGGACGGACATGGTCAGATCGACTCAGAATTTCACCACGACCCAGAATATATATACTTTATGGGGTCTTAGAGCATTATTTCGATGTGTTACAAACGGAATGACCAAGTTAATATACCCCCCATCCTATGGTGGAGGGTATAAAAATGTGGTGTCTAAAAGCCCGAGAAGTCAAATCCGGATATTGGTCTACGTGGGGGGTATATCAAATTATGAACCGATACACACAACATTCTACGTATTAATGTGTAGACCCAAAAGACCTCTAGATTTTTGATTTCTGGCAAAAATTGCGTTGTCTAGAAGACCAAGAAGTGAAATCAGGAGATCGGGCTAAATGGGCGCTATATCAAAATGTGGACCGAATCACACCATATTCGACACACTTATTTATGCACCCAAAATACCTCTAGATTTTGAACTTCAGGCAAATCGTATAGAAATTCGGTTGTCTATATCCCAAAATCGGGGGGTCGATTTGTATGGGGGCTATATCAAAATCTGGATCGATATAGCCCATCTTCGAACTTGACCTGCCTGAAAAATTTTAGCACGATAGCTTCATTATTGAACACTGTAGCGTGATTACAACCGACAGACAGACGGACATGTTTATATCGTAAAAGTATTTTTTCTTTGGGTGTACACACATATATATGTGTCTGGGATTGTGATTCTTACCATTTTAAAAACAACTCCTTAAAAAGAAAGGACACGAATCTGTAATGCCAGATGTTGCCACATGTAAAGGGACACTTCAGTTTAGTTTTAATGATCAATATCCTTAGTATAATATGGGTTATACGTGGTTATGAAAAAAAAAAAAACTTGTGTTCCACTATATCCCTAGACACACGTACACGCAAAGAAAAAAAACGTTTGGAAAACGTGTACCGAAAACGTTTTTCTTTTGTAAGAGTTTTTTGAATTGCTTCGAAAATTTTAAACTTTTATCACCAAAAAAATTCGTTTGTTACAAAATTTTTATTTTTTCAATAAAAAAAGTTATTTTTGAAACAACAACACAGTCCATTTCGTTTATATCAAACACTGTTCTTTTCTGACTTTAGATCTTTAATAAGACACATTTTACAGTTCAAAATTTAATATACTACAATGTAATGTTGAACATTTTTTCGGAATCTTCCGAACATATCTGGAATATATGTAAAAAAAAACAAAAAAACTTCGGTCGAAGCAGGGATCGAACCCACGACCCTTGGCATGCAAGTCGGACGTAGCAACCACTGCTCCACGGTGCCAAACTAAATGGTTGTTTCTGTTAAATAAACTTTGTTTATTCGGTTCGTGGGCGCCGCAAGCTATGCTATATAAATATAACTTATATGGAGTGGTTAGTGTGTTGGCTTACAAAGTGCATGGTCCGCGGTTCGATTCTCCGTCCAGGCGAAAGGTAAAAACATTTTAAAAATTTATAAAATCGTACAATTTTTTCTACATTGTTGTATTACAGGAAAAGGTGTTAAAAACTAAAAATCCTCGTGGATGTGAGAAATATGTGAGGGAAAATGCAATTAGCAAGAAAACAATGTTTTTTTGAGTTTGTCTTTATGAAATTGTTTTTACATCCTGGAAAAGAATAAACGATTATCACAAAAAGTATATACTTTTCTTCCAAATACACTTCCTTACAGCGAAAAGCAAATGAGAAACGAACTTTGTTTGTCTAAAATTTCGTTTGAGAGGAAAGAATTATTTTTTTGCGTGTACCTTGTTTTACGTTAGCATTTCCAAGTGTGCTAATGATTAATGGTGTGGCGCTCCCTTTTTTTTGGGTAGGGGAATTAGTATGAGTTTTCATGTGGTGAACTTTCATCATTAACTTGTACATGAACTTGGTAACCCCATTTGCTTAGAATTTCTTCAAAATTACTCTAATCAAATTCTGAAGAAAATCTCATCAAAGATAAACAAAGCAAACAAGATTGTCGAATGGCAAAATGTGAGGGTGGGAGATTAAAAGCTAAGGACAGAAGGGAGAAGATACCAACATGCGACAATCGTCATCATTATATTACATTGTCAAGGTCATGTAGATGACACACAAACCCATACACACTCTTACACTTATAAGGCCACAATCAGATATTACTTGGGTATGACTGACAGACTGACTGACTGACTAACTGGCTACATGGCTGAGTGACAGATATAGCCAACAAATTTGCTTGGTTACGTTTGGTTTAACATCAAAACCTTTGATAAATACAACATTTTGCATGCAAAATCTCATACAGACACGTTAATGACACACACTCATACAAGGAGAGAGTATGTCTCAGTAATTCTTACATACACTCCTCTCACACTCATTACACCCATACGCACTAAGAGGTCCACCATCAAAAGCTATTTAATTTTACCACATGCTTCTGCATTACTACACACACACACACACACACACACATATATACTCATACAAAATCATCATACGCACCATACGACTACTCTCTCTTGGAAAAAGAGAATGAATGAAAGACGAATATTTGTTTGTTTTTTTTTCGCAAATGAGTACATTTAACCAACCAGGCACGTATCATAATAGCATACATGTAGAGACCTACACAAACACACGTATAAACTACACCAAATTTGTCTTGACATACCACAAACCATGCGTCCACCAACACTCGTAAAAGCTGCTGCTACATGCGCTTGCATAAATTAGATAGAGGTAGAAAGGAAACACATTGAAAATGTTGCCTATGCCTATTTTTGTAAATATGTATGAATATTATAAAACGATTGTTTAAATGTTTGGAATAATTAATAAATATTTGACCGAATTGATTTATTAGGGTATACCGGTAGACTTTAGAGTAGCAAAATAGATAAATTTTTTTAAACACATAAAAATAGAAATAGGAACTTCTAATACCCAAAGAAAAAATTGTAGACAAACGAAATTCTCCTTTCTTATAAAGCATTTTCTTTTATAGCAAATAAACCCCAATTTATGACCAGCGATCTATAATCTGGTTTACTTTGCTTATCTAAAAACAAAACTCTTTTTGCAGTGCAATTATCATTGAAAGATGCCTGATTTTAGGTCTTCATAGCCGTATGGAAGTGTAGAAACCTGAGATAGAAAGCATCCCTGAACCATTACACCCTCATATATGACCAATTACCAATATGGATATAACTATTTTTAATAATAATTTGTTTAGCAAAATAATTATTGAATTTATAAGGATAGATGTGTTTGTGTTTGACTACGTGCCAGGTTGTCAGACATATCTGTCCACATCAAATTTGGATGGAAGCCAAATCAAGATAGACGCCATTACTTTCGGTTTTAGCCTCAGCCAGTTGGATTACTCCCTCCCCAGGGAGTGTTTAGAACAAAAACGAAATTGAAATTGAAACGAACAAGGCAAAGGCAATTTATCAGCAGCACAGATACACAACTGCGAAATACATATTTTATTAATGGGGAATTCTATAAAAATAATGAATTCCGATTGAAATGAAATTAGTCTGTTGAAAATATTACAAATAATTAGCAACAACTGCTGTTCGACAGCCGCTGTTCAATTACAAACTTGTGTGAAGGCTTGTGGCAAAATCAAAAAGTTCCTAGAAAGAATATATAAACGAAATCTGTTCTGTTTTTGAAGGATACCTCGGTTGTTCATTTGTTTTGGCACAAGTGTCTGTGTGTGTGTTAATCTGTATGATTGGTGATTGAAACGTTCTTCACAAATATTGGCTAACATGAATGCTGCTCTAAAGTTCCTTGGGTTTATGGCTTTAATTTTAAGCATTTGCTTGGCAAATGGACGACAAATTCGGTATAGCCGTTACACTACTGAGATTACAGAGGATAATGGTCGTGAGGATCACAATATTGTGGAGCCATTTGAAATAGATGCCATAGTAAAGGAGATTAAATCGGCACCTTATCCTGCAGCTGGCTATAGGCCCTCCAAAGCCTTTCCTTTGCCCACAGAAATAGCTAGTGAAAATGCGGGAAGCAAAACAGAAACTGCCACAGATGAAACACCAGTGGTGCCAGAGGTCAATGATCAAGAAAGTTTCGCCACAACTACTGAAATATATACCAGTGATTCAGTGACTACTGCGTCTACTGAAGTTCCTTCAGAGTTGAATAATGTAAGGGCTCCCTATGAAGCAGCAGGATTTAAACCGGATATTCCATTCAATCTCCCTGGGGAAGAAGAAGTTGAAAATCAAACCACTACAGAGACCACTACAGGTATTCCTTTGACAGAAGTTACAACAGAAAGTGAAACCACAACAGAAGTTAGCACAGCAGTGCCCTTGGCAGACTTTACCACAAGAGCCCCTCAAGTGGAGAGTGTATTACCATATCGCCCTGCAAAATTTAGACCAAGAAAACCTTTAAATTTGCCATCAGACAGTCAAGTGAAAGGTCAACAATCTGAGGGAGAAATTGTCAAAGAAAACGAAAGCTCACCTCAAGCCCCCTATCCCCCTGCTGGATTTAGACCTTCGAAAGCCTTTCTTCTACCCAATGAACAATCAAATGATTACCAAAACCAAGAAGATAATAGCAAACATCCTGTCTGTGGTTCAAGTACAAATCCTTTGGCTCCCAAGCCTTTAGATGGAGAAATGATGGATCCTGATTCGGAAACCATATTTGTTAATCCCACAACAGCAGTGGTTGTACCAGTGCCTGTTAATATACCAGCCCAATCTTTAATTTTAGCCAGACCACTTGTCTATGCAACGCATATTCGAACCTGGTAGAAGATGGTGGGGTTACCCGTTTCCTTTTGTTGGAGATAAATTTTTTTAATAGAGGAATTTAAATTTCCCCCAAAATAATATCCGCGTTCAGTATTGCCTTTTGTTGTTGTTATATTTTGTTGTGATTTTTTTGGTTCAAGTGTTTTTTTTTAAGTCCTTTCACCATTTGTCGAAAGAGATTGCATAAAAAATTCAAAACTATGTTCGAATAAATTTTTTTACTATAGCATAGTTTTTGTGTCCTTGCTTTTATGAAATTACCATATTTGTCGTCGCGCTGTAATTGTTGCTGTTGGTGTTGGTAGGCCGGTGCTTGTTTTGTTGGTGTTCTCTTTATGTTTTTGTAGGTCACTGTAACATCAACTCAACAACAAAAAAAATCTATTTCATTTTGCATTCATGTTGAGAATAAGAAAAACCAACACCCGAATCGAAACAAAACAAAAGAGTGGTTCCCTAGTCTCTTACCTCTCTCCTAGTCTGTGTTTGGCAGTTACCCTATACTGACTCCCACTGACAACAAAAACACCAAGAACTAGTGATCCACCATTAGAACGGAAGTAGGAAGTCATTTGTATTCGAGAATATCGTCCACACAAAACAAAAAATACGATACACACACAACAACAACACATCACATATACATAGACACAGAGTTATACATACATTTGGCTTAACGTGTTGCATACAAATAGGGCTGCTATGGTCGACATTCGCTTGAATTTTTCCAGTAGTAGAAATGAGGAACAAATTATTTGCCCCCAAATTAGGGGTTCGTTCGTTTAAAGGGAGGAGCTGTTGGTATTTTGAACCAAATCTGTGATTCTCTCAGTGAGATGTCGTGATGGAATCAGGGTTGCCACAGTTGATAGAATTCTACCAAAAATGCTAGATTTTTTATTGTTTGGTAGGTTAGTAGTGAATAGCTTTATTAACATGCCGCGAAAAGAGTATGGAAATTAGATAAATAGGATCTGGATCCTAATTTTATTGATCCTAGATTTAAAGCCAGATAGGTTGGAAAAAATGTAATTATTTTAAAGAAGCGAGACAAAGCTCGGAATCAATATGAGTATTCTTAAGGGAAGGTAAAAATCTTTAGATTGAATTAAAATTTTTGGAGTTTATAAATTTGGCCTAAAGTACAGCTATACACGCAAAGAAAAAAAAACGTTTGGAAAACGTGTACCAAAAACGTTTTTCTTTTGTTAGAGTTTTTTGAATTGCTTCGAAATATATACATTTTTATCACCAAAAAAAATCGTTTGTTACAAAATTTTTATTTTTTCAATAAAAAAAAAATTATTTTTGAACCAATTTCGTTTATATCAAACACTGTTCTTTTCTGACTTTAGGTCTTTAATAAGACACATTTTACAGTTCATAGTAAAAATTTAATATAGTAGAATGTAATGTTGAACATTTTTTCGGAATCTTCCGACCATATCTGGAATATATGTAAAAAAAAAACTTTGGTCGAAGCAGGAATCGAACCCACGACCCTTGGCATGCAAGTCGGACGTAGCAACCACTGCTCCACGGTGCCCAACTAAATGTATTTTTCTGTTAAATAAACTTCGGCTCGTGGGCGCCGCAAGCTATGCTATATAATTATAACTTATATGGATAATTGTCTACTGATGACAATAACGGCTACATAGCTCAGTGGATAGTGTGTTGGCTTACAAATTGCATGGTCCGCGGTTCGATTCTCCGTCCACGCGAAAGGCGAAAAAAATTTAAAATTTATAAAATCGTATAATTTCTTCTACATTGTTTGTATTACAGAAAAATGTGCTAAGAACTAAAAAACTTCGTGGAAGTGAGAAAGATGTGAGGGAAAATGCAATTAGCTAGATTTTTTTTGAGGTAGTCTTTATGAAATTGTTTTTACATCCTGGAAATGAATAAACGTTTATCACAAAAAGTATATACTTTTCTTCCAAATACACTTCCTTTCAACGAAAAGCAAATGAGAAACGAACTTTGTTTGTCTAAAATTTCGTTTGGGAGGAAAGAATTATTTTTTTGCGTGTAGATAAATTCTAATAATCATGATGATTCGACAGTGTTTTATATTAAAGATGTCTACTAACAAAGGGTCTAATGCCCCTCATGGGGCCTAATTTACGAGAGCCTTATCCTTTCCCCACATACAAATAAACCCCATTGGCATTAGAGATGACCACCATAGCCCTGCAATGAGACGATACTTTAGCCTAAAACCTCATTAAGACTTTGTGAGTGTTTGTTGTTGGTGGAATTTCTTCGTTTTCTATTTTATTTGTATTTGGGCTATTTCTTAGGCTCCCTTGTCATTGGTTTGGTTATGGACTATATGGCTGTTGTTCTTTTTTTTTCTTTGTTTTGGTCATTATTTTCTTAACAATATAATTTGATAATAAACACCAGCAAGAATAAAACTTACAATCATCATCACTGAAAATATCCATTGGAACAAACACCACCCCCAGACAAGTAGAGAGGCAAACGAACTGGACGGACACTTTGGATGGAAGAACGTAAAACACTGGGCCGTTATTATAACGAGTGTAATGAGGTGAAGCGTCTAATATGGGTGGCTAAGAAAAGTAAAAGGCATTAGACTCCTACATGGTTACAGTAGGTTCAATCGTTATGGAAATCCTTAAGATTTTTGATGATATTATAGACACAGATTTTGTTAACTATACGAAAATATCAAAGCTAATTTTTGTGAACTATTTTGAAAAATGGTTACATTGGTTTGGTAGCATAAAAAACGATAGATTCTAAATCTAGTGAAACCGGCTTTACATATATTCTTAGGGACTGCTCAAGGGATATCGGGATATTCCAATATAATATCAGTTAACCCATTCCTCCAAATTGACAATTTTGATCTGATCTTAATAAAAATTGCCCTGAGTGTGTGTTTCTTGTCTATAGTTTTTTTCTGGATATTCATTACCCTCCAATGCATATTTAGGAGGAATTAAAAAACAAAAAACATAATTTCGCAAAAATAAATTTCATCACGCAATGAAACAATTAATTCTTATTATCTTTTCCCATGGAAATTGCGCAATTGTTTGTTATACTACTGTCACATTCTAAATCAATGCATAATGACCACCAAGTGCCATTATTATTGTTATTTCAAAATCAATTATTACTTGAGTTAGATATCAAAAAATATTTTCAAAATTTTGAAGACATAAATACCATTAATGGTGAATAAATTCAAATTCATATAAATGATTTTTCATTGAACTTATCAATTATTTATTGACACTTGGGATATTTTTGTTTTACTCTTTTTCGTTTTTTGGAATTTAGCTCACGAATGACAAAATGATTTGTGGCTCATCGAACTAATGCAAAAATAATTTTGTTTCTATTTCTATTGATAGACAAAAGAAACATAAAATCTAAGTTTTTATTTCACCTACTGTTGGTTGGCTCAATAAAAAAACCAAAAATATACAAAATACAAAAATGTGAAACAAAACAAAAATTAAGACGTATTTTTTGTGCATTATGTAGTATACGTGAGTGCGAGATGTAGAAACGGCCATCAGATCACAGTCAAGCCGGCTGTACGTGCCGCACATGCCAAATTTGATAATCAAACATACAAACCCATAGGCCAGCCAGGCCATCAGATTGCAAGATATCCCAGCAAAACAATAATTAATAAAATTAAAAAATATATATATCAAATTAAATTAAATAAATTGCACACAGTGCTGCATTGGCTAGCATTTCCATCTTATATTCAAAGGGTCAATCCCAGATTCGATCAAACACCAAAAAGCTTTTCTCTGATGGATTATCCCCTCTCAGTATCGAGGGCGACATGTTTGAATGTTTCAAAGCGCATTGAGCTAAGCATAGAATAAAGCGAAAATTTTCTATAGAAATAAAATTTTGACAAAATTTTCTATAGAAATAAAATTTTTACAAAATTTTCTATAGAAATAAAATTTAAATAAAAATTCTATAGAAATAAAATTTTGACAAAATTTTCTATAGAAATAAAATTTTGACAAAATTTTCTATAGAAATAAAAATTTTACTAAATTTTCGATAGAAATCAAATTTTGACAAAATTTTCGATAGAAATTAAATTTTGACAAAATTTTCGGTAAAAATAAAATTTTGACAAAATTTTCTACAGAAATAAAATTGTGACAAATTTTTCTATAGAAATAAAATTTGTGTAGATTATTATTGGCTCGTGTGGCAACCGCGATCACAATATACTCGTGAGTTTTAGTAAGAACAGACAAAGCGTCTATGCCTAAATGTGATTCCTTTATTTGTAAATATTTTTGACATTTGCAATGGCAAATGTTTGCTGGGTATGCCTTGCTTTCGCCCAAGTCTCACAATTCAGCCTACATTCAGAGTTCACTGCGCCACCTTAACCAAATGAGACCTAGCACACCATACCATTAACGAAAATGTTAGGCGTGCAATGAACTGTGGTGACTTCCTTTCCAGACCCCAGTGAATGTAGCCCTCAGTTGCTTTGCCAAAATATTATCTCTCCAGGCTGTCGGTCTCTTTGTTCACCAGCACGTGTATATTTCAATTGAATATTTCCATTGTCCCTGATTAAAAATCGTATACCTCTGAGTCTGTGTCAGTGTCTCTTGAAAGGAGGGGACTGTGGTGTCACCCAATGTTCGTACTGGCAAATGTATCTAAGGCAAGCATTGTGCGCCACTTACCATTGAGTTTAACGATCCTTGTTTAACTAAAATAGTTGTAGGTTTCAGCATTGTTGCTTGATTTGTTCTTATTTTGGTATTGGGGAATGTGCTATGGAGAATGAAGTGGGGTAGGTGAGTGCGGAAGACAATCTGCTTTTGCAAAAGGATATTGTTCAATATGTCCATTTACATTTAGTTGTGTGTGTATGTATTTAGCCATAGGTTTTGGCCTTCTAAGCCATTCGGGCACATTGATGAATGTTCCATTGAACATAACTCCAAGTATTGTGCACCTGTTGCTCTCAATGTTGTTTCTGTCTGTATGTCCTTCTGCTTGTCTTACCTTCAGTTTCTATGACATCATCGTCCATTTTAGTTTTTTTTTTCTACACGACATTCTTTGTTAGTTCTTATTATGTCTCGGTCTTGTTCGTATAAGAGATATAGCTGAGTCCATGTATTCATTGCATTCATTGGCGTTGGTCCTTGTAGTCTATTCCAGTGGTAGTTAAGTAGTGCCAATGTCCATTGCCTGTCTTTGGAGACTTATTTATTTCAATTTAATTTTACATTTTTGGCTTCCTCTAGAACAAATATTGACGATAGCTGTATGTCTAAGAGCATCTGGGGTCACATGTGGAGAAGAATGAATGATCGGGAATTCGGAGCATGGTACAGTGATGCTGCGATAGTCTTCATTGAACTACGATTGGAATTTAATGAGAAAACGAAAGAGAAATTCCCAATTGTTTAAGGCTACAATCAGGGCTGCGATTTATGGGCATTTTGACGATTTTTGACTCAAAAACATAGCAGTTTCCGATTTTTGCCTCGAAAATGACGATATTTACTCCGTTCAAAAATCTGAACCGATTTTTATGAAATGTTGCTTACTTTAAGGTTTCCTAAGTACCTTGCATTAAATTTGAAGTCGACCGTTTAGTAAATAGGGTCAACACGACCCCATTGGTTGAAATCGGGCGATACATATAAATGGGGGCCTTATCTAAATTTGATCCGATTTTTCCCCAAATTCAATAGCGCTCGTCCTTGTGCCAAAAAAAGCACTGAAGTAAGTTTCATCAAAAGAATTGGACCGGAATCCTGCGAACAATACATAGACAGACCGACCGATGAATCAGTATGTTTTATGGAGTCTAAAATCAATATTACTGATAGGCACATTTTTTTCGGATCAAAGTTATTATACCCTAACTACTATGTTGATTGCGATATAAAATCTGAATGCATTTATTGTTTTTAATGTTTAGAAGCTGGAATTTAGAATATGCAAATAGTTACTGGATGGCGTTCGCGTACTTTTCGGATATGCTTACTCAGAATGCGTAACTAAAACATACGTTTTATTTTAATATTATTTTAATTCCCGATTTTTTAACGATTTTAAAATGCAAGTGCCGATTATGACGATTTTTCGGGAAAAAGTGACGATTTTTCTTAAAATTTTATTGGCAGCCCTGGCTACAATATTTCCGAGGGATCAATGGTTAGCATGCCTGTCTTGCATACAAAGGGTCATGGGTTCAATCCGAATTTCGACCCAAGCCCAATTAGATTTTCAGTAATGCTGTTGATAATTCCAAGAACGACGATCAATGTTGGAAAGTCTAGACCAGCGTTGCCACAATGATTTTTTTTATTTGGACCAAGATTTTTCCAAAATTGGACCAAAATACCTACCAGCGGACCATTTTGAGCAATATTCGTATTTTAAGAATAAAAAAATGCTTATATGTTACTTACGACAATATTTTTTCAAAGTAATAATAAATGCCCCATAATTTTCGATATTTTTAAATTTTTTTTAATTATTGTTAATTTATTTCATTTAGGAAGGTCAAAACATTTACAAATCCATTTCAATAAAAATTCTTTAGCTATAAAACAAATGTAAGTATCAAAATCCTTTCAGCTCTTGGAGTCGATAGATTAATGGGCAATATAGTAGACAATAGGTTGGGTGGCAAATTGACGCTGGAGTTGAAGGCGGGCTGGGGCAGCTTTACGCAACTTGGCAGACCTTCCTGAGCTTTTGCGTATAGCACCACGACGTGCAATCAGACGTGCTGAGGCAATAGCTGCTTCCTCTTCTTCGGCAATGGCTGCTTCCTCTTCGGCAGCAATAGCTTCTTCCTCGGTAATTGCAACTTCTTCGTCTTCTCCTTCTCCTAAGGGGGCAACATCATCACTTTCAGCTGGAACATCCTGTTCTGGGGGTCCATAGACTTCATCAGGTTGGTTGGGGGTTTGTTCTTCAGCAGCTACAGCCTCATCAAAAGGTACTTCAGGTTTCAATTCATCAGCCGAGGGATATGGAGTTGCAGCAGCCGATTCATCGGCAACTTCTTGGCGAGCCAGAAAACGATTACGCCTAACTTGTAAACGTGACGTCCGGAAGCGTGGAGCTTCAGCTGAGCACAAGGCGAAAGCTAAAGAAGCCACAAGAAGGATTTGAATGAATTTGAACATCTTTGGTTGAATTGAGTTAATTGATAGTGCTGAATGCGAAACAACTGATATTGATCATCAAACTGTTTCGAGTATTTATACCAAGTCTTTTGATATAAGAATTCTGGTTGTGTAGTATATCTCGCCACCACCACCACTAAAGCTAATTTGTTCTTGTAGGCCTCCGAGTAGCTTGTCTGCCTGCCAGACCTGATGCGCATATTTTAATTTGGTGACACACATGAATTTTCTTTTAACTATGCGTCTTTAGGGTGGGAGTTTTCGATTGAACAATTTTGTTTGCAATACCTTGGAGGAGGCACGTAATTATTTTTCATATTACTTCCTATTGAGTCTTCTCCGGATTATTGCTTTGTATAAAAAAAGGAAGTCGATAATTATGTATGCTTGAATTCTTTGACAAAATCCAACTTCTTTGGAGCTCATTAGTCATAAATATAGGCTTAGCAGGAGATTTGGTCTAATCATAATTTTTGATATTAACCCTTAAAGGCACAAGAACGCCGATTCCTCCGAAAAAGATGTAATATGTCAAATGGTAAAAAAAGAACATATGCATAGCACATTTTTCTAATTTTTTATGTGTTTATTTTTTCTAAAAAAGTGGTTGTATAATACGCACTGTGCATTAAACTAAGTTTTTGTTTACAATTTGATTTTAGTAGAGGATAGAGATATTTTTAGACTACACAGATTTTTTACCAACATTACCTTTATCTCTGGTAAAGATTATTTATCTTCCAATTTGTATGTTTTTGAATTTTCAGGCAAACTTTGATTTTAAATTTTATCTTCAGGTTACACTGAAGTACTATAGATTTTCCGGAAAGCATATTTTTTAAAACTGTCTTATGATTTCGTAGAATTCGGTCAAAATTTTAAGACATACGAATTATTTTCTTGTTGAATCTTAAAAGATACAGTGTGCATTTAAGGGTTAATTGAAAATGAGACAAATGGGGTCGAATGCATATTCTTCATAGTTATTTATTAGGATAAAAGAATTATCTCATCCCTTTGGGTCATTGGTGTGCATTTTTTACACTGGGGGAAAATCTTGCCCGTTTTTAAATGTGAGTTTTGCGTGATACTGGATTTTTTTTTTAATTTATTCTTTTTCTCATGGGGTATCAAAACACTTTCTTTGCATCCTTTTGACCTTCAGACTGACAGACTTTGTTATTGATTCCGAAAGATTTTATTTATAGAATCTTCATTTTTTCTTGGACTTATAAACAAATTTACTGAAGCCCAAATAAAGGTCAGTTAAAGATCCAAATTATAACAAATAATTCTAAAAAAGGATTTTTTCCTAATTTAAAAAAAAAAACAATAATAATAATAATAATAATAATAATAATAATAATAATAATAATAATAATAATAATAATAATAATAATAATAATAATAATAATAATAATAATAATAATAATAATAATAATAATAATAATAATAATAATAATAATAATAATAATAATAATAATAATAATAATAATAATAATAATAATAATAATAATAATAATAATAATAATAATAATAATAATAATAATAATAATAATAATAATAATAATAATAATAATAATAATAATAATAATAATAATAATAATAATAATAATAATAATAATAATAATAATAATAATAATAATAATAATAATAATAATAATAATAATAATAATAATAATAATAATAATAATAATAATAATAATAATAATAATAATAATAATAATAATAATAATAATAATAATAATAATAATAATAATAATAATAATAATAATAATAATAATAATAATAATAATAATAAATAAATAAATAAATAAATAAATAAAAAGATGCAAAATTCTTAGCCTATATTTTAAAATTTGTTGTCTTTAATTCAAAGATTCAATATTTCCTTTTTTCGATAATTTTCCTTTTTCAAAAGCAAACGATCTTAATGGGGAACATTTCACAGATTCGTATCCTGAAATTTAAGTTGCATATTCTTTCATACTGGGTCAATATTTTTTTCAGTGTACCTTTTGTCAAGTTCATGCAAAATTCGACAATAAATGCGGGTAATATGTTCAAATATTGGAGTTCCAAACGTCAAATAGATACAGACAAAAAATAATTTTGGATTCAATCACGAAATTAATTGATCCAATTAATTTTTAATTGAAATGTCTTCAATCACAGAAATGATAGTATCAATCACCATAGTCAATTAAATTAATTGTTCCAATTAAAATAATAATTGATTTATAAATTGTTGTGATCGATTTTTGTTTTAATTAAGAAAATTGTTAAATCAATTAAATTTTAATTGGAAATATTTTGGCGAAATTTTTTTTCTGTGTAGTGTAAACAAAATTATGTAATAATTAAGGTTAGTGCACTTGACTGAATGATGAGAACCAGAATAAGACCTAGCGAAGAAGAAATGAAAAGAAGGATTTAATGAGGATTGGCCGGACAACTGGAGCCAGATAGACGCAGGGTGGATAGACAGCCAGAGCAAAATCGAATAAAAAACTTTGATACATTCCCCCATAAAACTCTCTAAATGTGCCAAAAGGGTTTGCTTTCTTTTTTTTTTGTCCTTTTCCTTGACACAGCGTTTGAACCCAATGGTCACCATCCAAAAATAACATCTTGCTTTTGAAACACGGTTGAGGTTATCATATTGCTTCTCTGCTTGTGGTGACTTTAATTATTCACAATAACGAAGATTATTGTGACATACACTTATGATAGTACCAGTGTACTAATGTACTGGGACAGTTTGTGTGTATTGAGATATCTCACCAATATAAAGCTCAAGAGAGAGATATGTTTATATTAATAAGCCCTAATGAATTTCAATTTGAGTGATAAAGTCTCACCTTTGAAAACAGTGAGAGTTTGAACCTACAGAGGACTTCTTTATGCCTTAAATATTCAGAGAATTTCTTAATTGTTTTTGTTTTTGTTTAATTTTACAAGATAGAATCTCGTAGTTTTGTTTTTTTTATTTTTAACCAGGAACTAAATAATACCTAAATGAATTCTACCAATTATCACCTCCATCATTTTTACTGGGCTACATAATAGAACATAGGTTGAGGAATGAATTGACGTTGGATCTGAAGACGAGCTGGGGCACCATTACGCAATTTAGAAGAACGTAGAGAGCTTTTGCGGATTGCTCCTCGGCGAGCAGTTAGGCGAGAGGACACAATGGCTTCTTCTTCGGCAATGGCTGCTTCTTCTTCGGCAGCAACAGCTTCTTCTTCGGTAATTGCAACTTCTTCCTCTTCTTCTTGTTCTACTGGGGTAACATCATCAGTTTCCTGTTCTGGAGGTCCATAGACTTCATCTGGTTGGTTAGGGGTTTGTTCCTCAGCAGCTACAGCCTCATCAAAAGGTACTTCAGGTTTCAATTCATCAGCCGAAGGATAGGGTGTAACAGCTTCAGGTTCTTCAGCAACTTCTTGACGAGCCAGGAAACGATTACGCCGATTATGTTGCAAACGCGAAGAGCCACGGAATCTAGGAGCTTCAGCTAAACACAAAGCAAAGATCATACAAGCGACGATTAGGATTTGCAAAATTTTAGCCATTTTAATTTGTAGAGATTTTCAGATATTGATACGAAGCGTTGGAGCTAGAACAACTGATGTACTATAAAAAATATTAGCAACTATTTATACAAAATAATTACATATTTCGAGTGGTAACGTTTAATCGTGTGAAACGTTTATGGTGTCCCCCCTACAATAATGTGTCAAAACGTTTCAATAATGGTTTCAATTGTTGCTGGTACTCAAACACCTGACTTGCATATTTTACTAATTCTGCTATTGGCTACCTAGGTGTTATCATTGTCAAAATAGATCTAGAAAAGAATTCGGGCCCCACAATTTTTTTAAGAATTAAACACTAGTGATCTTAGAGTTTTAATATAAATGGGCTAAACAAAAATAATAAACTTTAGTATTAACATAGGCTCTTTATACCCTTCACCACTACTGTGGTACAGGGTATAATAAGTTTGTGCATTTGTATGTAACGCCAAGAAGGAGTAATCATAGACCAACCTTTTAGTATACGGATCGGCTTAGAATTAAATTCTGAGTCGATTTAGCGATGTCCGTCTGTCTGTCTGTCCGTCTGTCTGTCCGTCTGTCTGTCTGTCTGTCTGTCTGTCTGTTGATGTATTTTTGTGTGCAAAGTACAGCTCGCAGTTTTAGTCCGATTGTCCTAAAATTTGGTATAGGGTCCTGTTTCGGCTCAAAGACGATCCCTATTGATTTTGGAAAAAATCGGTTCAGATTTAGATATAGCTGCCATATATATTTTTCGCCGATCTGGTCATAATTGGCGTGTATATCAACCGATCTTCCTCAAATTCCGTACATCCGAATATTTTATGGATCTCGAAAAACTTGCAAAATACCAGCCAAATCGGTTCAGATTTAGATATAGCTCTCATATATAGCTTTCGCCCGATTTACACTCATTTGCCCAAAGAGGCCAATTTTTAACGCCGATTTGGTTGAAATTTTGCACTGGGAGTAGAATTAGCATTGTAACTATGCGTGCCAAATTTGGTTGAAATCGGTTCAGATTTGGATATATCTCCCATATATAGCTTTCGCCCGATTTACACTCATATGACCACAGAGGCCAATTTTTAACTCCGATTTAGTTGAAACTTTGCACAGGGAGTAGAATTAGCATTGTAGCTATGCGTGCCAAATTTGTTTGAAATCGGTTCAGATTTGGATATATCTCCCATATATAGCTTTCGCCCGATTTACACTCATATGACCACAGAGGCCAATTTTTTGCTCCGATTTAGTTGAAATTTTGCACAGGGAGTAGAATTAGCATTGTAGCTATGCGTGCCAAATTTGGTTGAAATCGGTTCAGATTTAGATATATCTCCCATATATAGCTTTCGCCCGATTTACACTCATATGACCACAGAGGCCAATTCTTAACTCCGATTTAGTTGAAATATTGCACAGGGAGTAGGATTAGCATTGTAACTATGCGTGCCAAATTTGGTTGAAATCGGTTCAGATTTAGATATAGCTCCCATATATTTGTTTTTCTGATTTCGACAAAAATGGTCAAAATACCAACAATTTCCTTGTAAAATCGCCACTGCCTAGTCGCAAAGTTGTAAAAATGACTCTAATTTTCCTAAACTTCTAATACATATATATCGAGCGATAAATCATAAATAAACTTTTGCAAAGTTTCCTTAAAATTGCTTCAGATTTAAATGTTTCCCATATTTATACCCTTCACCACTACTGTGGTACAGGGTATAATAAGTTTGTGCATTTGTATGTAACGCCAAGAAGGAGTAATCATAGACCAACCTTTTAGTATACGGATCGGCTTAGAATTAAATTCTGAGTCGATTTAGCGATGTCCGTCTGTCTGTCTGTCCGTCTGTCTGTCCGTCTGTCTGTCTGTCTGTCTGTCTGTCTGTTGATGTATTTTTGTGTGCAAAGTACAGCTCGCAGTTTTAGTCCGATTGTCCTAAAATTTGGTATAGGGTCCTGTTTCGGCTCAAAGACGATCCCTATTGATTTTGGAAAAAATCGGTTCAGATTTAGATATAGCTGCCATATATATTTTTCGCCGATCTGGTCATAATTGGCGTGTATATCAACCGATCTTCCTCAAATTCCGTACATCCGAATATTTTATGGATCTCGAAAAACTTGCAAAATACCAGCCAAATCGGTTCAGATTTAGATATAGCTCTCATATATAGCTTTCGCCCGATTTACACTCATTTGCCCAAAGAGGCCAATTTTTAACGCCGATTTGGTTGAAATTTTGCACTGGGAGTAGAATTAGCATTGTAACTATGCGTGCCAAATTTGGTTGAAATCGGTTCAGATTTGGATATATCTCCCATATATAGCTTTCGCCCGATTTACACTCATATGACCACAGAGGCCAATTTTTAACTCCGATTTAGTTGAAACTTTGCACAGGGAGTAGAATTAGCATTGTAGCTATGCGTGCCAAATTTGTTTGAAATCGGTTCAGATTTGGATATATCTCCCATATATAGCTTTCGCCCGATTTACACTCATATGACCACAGAGGCCAATTTTTTGCTCCGATTTAGTTGAAATTTTGCACAGGGAGTAGAATTAGCATTGTAGCTATGCGTGCCAAATTTGGTTGAAATCGGTTCAGATTTAGATATATCTCCCATATATAGCTTTCGCCCGATTTACACTCATATGACCACAGAGGCCAATTCTTAACTCCGATTTAGTTGAAATATTGCACAGGGAGTAGGATTAGCATTGTAACTATGCGTGCCAAATTTGGTTGAAATCGGTTCAGATTTAGATATAGCTCCCATATATTTGTTTTTCTGATTTCGACAAAAATGGTCAAAATACCAACAATTTCCTTGTAAAATCGCCACTGCCTAGTCGCAAAGTTGTAAAAATGACTCTAATTTTCCTAAACTTCTAATACATATATATCGAGCGATAAATCATAAATAAACTTTTGCAAAGTTTCCTTAAAATTGCTTCAGATTTAAATGTTTCCCATATTTATACCCTTCACCACTACTGTGGTACAGGGTATAATAAGTTTGTGCATTTGTATGTAACGCCAAGAAGGAGTAATCATAGACCAACCTTTTAGTATACGGATCGGCTTAGAATTAAATTCTGAGTCGATTTAGCGATGTCCGTCTGTCTGTCTGTCCGTCTGTCTGTCCGTCTGTCTGTCTGTCTGTCTGTCTGTCTGTTGATGTATTTTTGTGTGCAAAGTACAGCTCGCAGTTTTAGTCCGATTGTCCTAAAATTTGGTATAGGGTCCTGTTTCGGCTCAAAGACGATCCCTATTGATTTTGGAAAAAATCGGTTCAGATTTAGATATAGCTGCCATATATATTTTTCGCCGATCTGGTCATAATTGGCGTGTATATCAACCGATCTTCCTCAAATTCCGTACATCCGAATATTTTATGGATCTCGAAAAACTTGCAAAATACCAGCCAAATCGGTTCAGATTTAGATATAGCTCTCATATATAGCTTTCGCCCGATTTACACTCATTTGCCCAAAGAGGCCAATTTTTAACGCCGATTTGGTTGAAATTTTGCACTGGGAGTAGAATTAGCATTGTAACTATGCGTGCCAAATTTGGTTGAAATCGGTTCAGATTTGGATATATCTCCCATATATAGCTTTCGCCCGATTTACACTCATATGACCACAGAGGCCAATTTTTAACTCCGATTTAGTTGAAACTTTGCACAGGGAGTAGAATTAGCATTGTAGCTATGCGTGCCAAATTTGTTTGAAATCGGTTCAGATTTGGATATATCTCCCATATATAGCTTTCGCCCGATTTACACTCATATGACCACAGAGGCCAATTTTTTGCTCCGATTTAGTTGAAATTTTGCACAGGGAGTAGAATTAGCATTGTAGCTATGCGTGCCAAATTTGGTTGAAATCGGTTCAGATTTAGATATATCTCCCATATATAGCTTTCGCCCGATTTACACTCATATGACCACAGAGGCCAATTCTTAACTCCGATTTAGTTGAAATATTGCACAGGGAGTAGGATTAGCATTGTAACTATGCGTGCCAAATTTGGTTGAAATCGGTTCAGATTTAGATATAGCTCCCATATATTTGTTTTTCTGATTTCGACAAAAATGGTCAAAATACCAACAATTTCCTTGTAAAATCGCCACTGCCTAGTCGCAAAGTTGTAAAAATGACTCTAATTTTCCTAAACTTCTAATACATATATATCGAGCGATAAATCATAAATAAACTTTTGCAAAGTTTCCTTAAAATTGCTTCAGATTTAAATGTTTCCCATATTTTTTTACTAACATTGTGTTCCACCCTAGTGCATTAGCCGACTTAAATTTTGAGTCTATAGATTTTGTAGAAGTCTATCAAATTCTTCCAGATCGAGTGATATTTAAATGCACGTATTTGGGACAAACCTTTATATATAGCCCCCAACACATTTGACGGATGTGATATGGTATCGAAAATTTAGATCTACAAAGTGGTGCAGGGTATAATATAGTCGGCCCCGCCCGACTTTAGACTTTCCTTACTGGTTTTTATATTTGATGTTGATGCAAAGGGAAAATCGGTCGATACGTAAAATATGCCTAAATTTAAGTTTTTTTTTCAAATGGATGGACACCAAGGACTTGGTAAACTCTGGAAGTAGATCTAAATCGATGGGTCTAGAACCAATAGAAAAATTTATAGAGGGAAGATCTATTTGTACTCGTAGTATATGGTATCAAAAGTATATTTGGCCGATTGGAATCTTATATATCTTCCATCTGAATGAATACTTCTCACCACAATATACATATTATGTATATTGTGGGTAGGGATCATAGATGGAAACGTGGCATCAAAGTACTCAAGATGCTTGCCTATACTGGAATTAGGTTTGTATAGGACCCGTGGTAGATTTTAGAATTGAATATAATAGGTTTGGAGCTACATATAACAACAACCAAAACAATTGCTTTGGTAAATCGGTCGGAACCTACACTCAAAAAATTTTACATGGATCCAAAGATTTTGATCTTCTTTAAAATAAATAAATATATTAGAGGCCCCTCTTGCTTTAAATCTAGGACCAATAAAATTAAAATTAGGATACAGATCTCATTCAATTTTCATTCTCTTTTTTGCAATATATTAATAAAGGTATTCAGTCCAGTTTAAAAATTCCAAATGATAAATCCTTAAAACAAGTCTTAGCCTATATTTGATGCGTTTTTATCTTAAATCTAAAGACTCAATATTTCAGTAAATTTAAAGACGATTTCTTTAAAATGTGTTTCTTTACTTTAAGAAAAATTTGTCTTAGTTCAAAGACAGGCGATTTTAACGGAGGGCTGCAATTTTACAAAATTTGTGTCTAAATTTAACGAAAAAAAATTTGAAGCAAAGATTTTAAACTTTTTTAACTAAAATTTCATTATTGTAGAGAAATTTCTCCTTTATGTTTTGTAATTTGCGCATCCTAAAATTTAGCTTGCTTATGTGTATGGTATGTGTAGGTAAGTCTACAAATAATTACGAATCGATATGGGCTTTTGCACGGTACATAGAGAGCCAGAATTGAAATATGGTGGTTATATACAATTATGAACTTGATATGGACCAATTTTGGACCTAGTTAGGCATGGTTGTTAACGGTCATATATGTTACTAGCACAATGTACCAAATTTCAACTGACTCGGATGAAATTTGCTCTTCCAAGAGGCTCCAAAACCAAATCTAGGGATCGGTTTATATGGGGCTATATATGATTATGGACTGATATGGACCATTTTTGGCATGGTTGTTAAATATCATATACTAACATCACGTACTAAATTTCAACCAGATCAGATGAATTTTGCTTCTCCAAAAGGCACCGGAGGTAAAATTTGGGGATCGATTTATATGGAGGATATATATAATTATGGACAGATTTCGACCATTTTTTGAATGGGTGTTTGAGGCCATATATTAACACCACGTACAAAATATCAACTGAATCAGATGAATTTTGGATTTCCAAGAGGCTCCGGAGATCAAATCTGGTGATCGGTTTATATGGGGGCTTTATATAATTATGCGCCGATGTAGACCAATTTTTGCATGGTCATTAGAGACCATATACTAAAACCATGTACGACATTTCAGCCGGTTCGGATGAAATTTGCTTCTCTTAGAGGCTCCGCAAGCCAAATCGGGAGATCGGTTTATATGGGGGCTATATATAATTATTGACCGATGTGGACCAAATTTTTGCATAGTTGTTAGAGACCATATACTAACACCCTGTACCAAATTTCAGCCGGATCGGATGAAATTTTCTTCTCTTAGAGGCTCCGCAAGCCAAATCTGGGGATCGGGTTATATGGGGACTATATATAATTATGGACCGATGTGGACCAATTTTTGCATGGTTTTTAAAGGCCATGTACTAACACCATGTATCAAATTTCAGCCGGATCGGATGAAATTTGTTTCTCTTAGAGGCTCCGAAAGCCAAATTTGGGGGTCCGTTTATATACACAGAAAAAAATATCACCAAAATATTTCCAATTAAAAAGTTAATTGAAGTTGAAAATTTTTTAAATTAATAAATTAATTGATACAATTAACTTTTTAATCATGATAGAAGCATTAAGTTAATTAAGTCAATGATTGAAAATTTTAAAATTTTTAATTAAAAAATTAATTGATACAATTAACTTTTTAATCAAATTCGGAAGACTAATTCATTAAAAAAAAGTGCTGATTTTTTTTTTAGTTTTTAATTAAAAATGTATTTCAAACAATCATTTGTTAATCCAAATAAAAACTCTAAGCCAATTCAGAAAGTAATTAAAAATAGTTTCCTTTTTTCAATTAGTTTTGCAATCAACATCAATAAAATTTTTAATTGAATCAATTAAAAAATTAATTGAAATTTGCTGAAAAAATCAATTAATTTTTTAATCAAGAATTTTTTCTATGCCCAATTAAAACTGTGATTGATACTATCATTTTCGTGATTGAAGACATTTCAATTAAAAAATTAATTGGATCAATTAATTTGGTGATTGAATCAATTTTTTGTGTGTAGTGGCTATACGAAAAAGTGGACCGAGGCTAATTTTTTATTTTATTTTTTGTAATTTTTATTTATTTTCTTTTTTCGTGTTAGTAATTTTCGTAAATTGTCCTAAAGAATTCAACATGACTAAAATTCACTTTGAAATGTGCAAACAAACACTTAAAATTAAGTTAATACATGAGGGTGTATGTATACATCTAAGAACTCAATATCACTGGCGACCTATTGGGCTACATAGTAGAAGACGGGTTGGGGAACAAATTGACGCTGAAGCTGGAGACGAGCAGGAGCGGCTTTACGCAACTTAGCTGGACGGACAGAGCTCTTGCGTACAGTACCACGGCGGCTGACTAAACGAGAGGACACCTCTTCTTGGGCAACAGCTTCTTCTTCATCAGCTACAGCAGGGGTTTCTTCGTCTTCGCCAATGGTGGCTGCTTCATCCTCTACAGGTGCAACATCATTGGATGGGACATCTTGTTCTGGAGGTCCATAGACTTCATCGGGTTGATTGGGTGTTTGTTCTTCGGCAGCAACAGCTTCATCAAAAGGAACTTCAGGTTTCAATTCATCAGCCGAAGGATAGGGTGTAACAGCTGCAGGTTCTTCGGCAACTTCTTGACGAGCCAAGAAGCGGTTGCGTCGGTTTACATGAACACGTGAAGTACGAGAGCGTGGAATTTCAGCAGAGCACAAGGCAAAAACCAAACAGGAAACGAAAAGGATTTGCATGAATTTAGCCATGTTGTATTTAAAATAGGTTTCTATTTTTCACTTGCTATAAGACAATGGAGGGGAAACAACTGATATTTCACAGCCTTGGCTGGTGGCTATTTATACCGATATCACCAATGCTTAGAACCTCCCCTGAATTAATTGTCTTGTGCGTGGCTGCAGCATTTTTTTCAATGGTCGTTTTTTTAACGATTCTTACACATTGTTGTTGTTATTATTGTGCTTGGCTCATACATGCTTGGCATACATTAAGAATCTACCAATAATAAATCGAATATTAAAGGTGACTAAATTAATTCTAGAGAAACCCAAACTATTTTCGACCATATATGAGAATGATGATTGAAAAAGTATACGAATATTGGTCGATGTCACCTACACCCTCTCAGCCATAGTGGCCAATTATGATCATCATCAAATCAGCCTGAGACTCCTATATGAGCCTAATCATAATTCTAAACATCCCCATTGCAAACATGTTTATTAGATAATATCCAATTTGGCCTACACAATTTCAAGAGAATCGAATATCAATTATTTGGCAAATAGACCCTGATGTCAGAGAAACAGGAAGATGGCTTGTTGGGATTTTTATATTTATGGAATTTTGGATTTTTCATTATCTACTACTACCGAATTTGCTGTCAAAATGTACATGAAGCTAATTAATTGGTAGTTAGTAGGCCTGTAGCAGCATTTGTTGGTCGGTTGTGTTTAATGATGTAGGAAGTGATTTAATTTCCGACATTAGGGAGCTTCATGGGGGATGGGAGAAAATTATTTGAAATAAGAAAACGAAATAGAGCTACAAATGGACAGAATCGAATATCTAACTCCCTATACCAGTTATAGTGTATAAATGAAATTTATTTCTATAGAAAATGTTGTCAAAATTTTATTTCTATTAGAAAATTTTGTCAAAATTTTATTTCTATTAGAAATTTTTTTCAATATTTTATTTCTATTAGAGAATTTTGTCAAAATTTTACTTCTATTAGAAAATTTTGTAAAAATTTTATTTCTATTGAAAATGTTGTCAAAATTTTATATCTGTAGAAAACTTTACCAACATTTAATTTCTTTTAGAAAATTTTACCAACATTTTATTTCTATTAGGAAATTTCGTCAAAATTATATTTCTATTAGAAAATTTTGTCAAAATTTTATTTCTAAAAAATGTCATAAATTTATTTCTATAGAAAGTTTTGTCAAGATTTTATTTCTACACCCTCAACAAAAATCGCTTCTCTAACATATGTTCCAAACATATTTTGCAGGAAGCACATATATTATTGGATATTGCCGAAACATTATTATATTTGTTTTATGTGAACATATTATATGTTTGGAAGCATTTTGAGCCCAAAAATATTATATGCTTGGAAGAATTTGCTCCCCAAGAAGATTGTGCTCATTCCCTCACATAATTTTCAATTTCACGAAATTTTTAGTTCTCGGCACCTTTTTCTGTAATACAAATAATGTTGAAGAAATTATTCAATTTTATAATTTTTTTAAATGTTACCTTTCGCCTGGACAGAGAATTGAACCGGGAACCATGCAATTTGTAAGCCAACACACTACCACTGGGCTACGTATAATTTTGACAAAATTTTGTCAAAATTTTATTTCAATAGAGCAATTTTGTTAAAATTTTATTTCTATAGAAAATTATGTCAGCTTTTTATTTCTATAGAAAATTTTTATTTTTAAAGAAAATTTGTGAGTACCTCTTAGCTGGAGAGGAATGTTTTGCAAACTCTACCAAAACTTCAAGAATTCTACCAAATAGAAAAAAATCTACCTTTTTTGTAGAATTCTACCAACTGTGGCAACCATGGTTCGGACTGGGCTATAAAAAGTAGGTCCCTTGTCATTAAGCTAAACATAGAATCGAGCAGTACTCAGTACTAGAGGTGTGCGCGTGAGTGAAATTTCACCCACACTCACGCACATTCACGAAGTCAAATATTTATTAACGCACGCTCACGCACGCATTTCATGAACCGATTTTATTACTCACACACGACATATTTGTTTTAGGCCAGTTCACGCACATTCACGAGAGTTGCTTCAGATTTTATTCACGACTCACGTGATTCACGCGTGCCACGACAATTTCGTGTCACGCGCACACCTCTTCTCAGTACCACCTCTGTGGTATAACAATGGACTGAATAGTCTAAATGAGCCTGACATATCGGGCCGCCACTATACCTAACCTAACCTAGCCTAATAGTTTAGCTTGTGATTGTTGTATGGATTAGTAGTCCATTCCTTCTTGTCTCTCATTGAAAGATTTTAACCATGAGTATCCCTAATGTACCCAAAAAATTCTGAATTTCCATATTAGTTTTCATTCGCTACAATTTATCATCATATGGAGTTGTTCATTTGATTTTGGAATCCTGTTAAGTTCTAATGGACATTTATCAACATTTTATATAAGCCATTGAATGCGTATACCGGCATCGCACATATCAAACAGGATCTGTAATACCACCTACCATGAAATGGAAGGAAGTAAAGTAAGTGGAACTATAAAAAATACCCACTAGATAACTGGTTTGGTTGGTTGACTCTTTGGTTAGTTATGAGGAAGTAAAAGAAAAAAAAAACAAATTCTTAGAGATATGTTCAAGGATAACGGGTGAAATTCTTAGCAAATTGTATTATAAAACAGTTGTTGCTTGGGTAACGAATGACATTGGCCCTACAAGCTTAGAGAGAATCCACAACCATTACTAATATCTGGATACACCAAGACCATGAAGATGAAAAGGAGGAAAACGAAGCAGAGAGAGAGAGAGAGAGAGAATTAAATTGCATTGTCATGCTAAAGCCAAACAAATTTATGCTCCCCAAAGACATAATAACAATGATAATTGGATGGTTGCCAATGATATGCATTCCCATACACATCCATATCCAAGGCCGTGATGGCCACTACCAAAACAGCAATAACACCCAAAACGAAGAACAATGGACAGACTTAGCTAAAGTCCAAAGATGCAGCAAGCTGACACGCATATACTCCAACACTCGTAACAGATAAGGATCATCTTCAAAAGATATTGGTGGTGCACATGCATACACCCCATATTGGACCCAAACCAACCGACACACATCGAGTGGAACAGCTTGTCGACATAAGCGTTTGCATTTGCTGTGTATTATAAAATAGAGCATTTTCTTGATTTTTCAGTCAGGGTCCTTATATTACAGAATGCCATGCTCTCTCTCTATCACACACACACACACAGATACATATATGCACACATATACGAACATAAAGAAGAACTTTATAAGGTATCATATGGACTGGAATACTAACACGAAACCCTTCATAAGTCCAAAGAAACAAATGTTAGTTAAGGCCAAGCCCTACAAACATTCCTTAAGTCTAAGGATGATAGATCATTGGAATTGGAATAGAACATTGGATTCAATTTCTACATCCGGATGATGATCAATTTTGTTATGCCAAAAAATATTGTTTGATGTCATAGTACATTTTACAGCACCTACTGAACTCATTAAGGACTGACTTACGGGACAGCATGTTACATGTTCCCCGTGAAATATTATACTCTTGAAACATATTTGAGGTGTTCCTATGGTCCTCCTCTGGGTGTGCAGAATATTCATAATTGTGTCTTAAATATTATCTTCTACGATTGATTTAATCAGTTGGGGAAATCAATAACGAGTCAACTAGGTTAGAAAATGTTTGAAGGGTATTTTTGCATAAGGGCATGTGCGTGCATTTGTTTGTGTGTTGTTTAGTTTTTCAAAACGTGTCTTCAGTAGCCTTCGCCAGTAAGTCAAGAAGTCCATAGAGACTAAGGACACCAGAGATCATTTAAAGATTGTTAAAATTAAACAAATGACTTTAACACAAACAAAAAATCAAGAAATAAATTAAAATATTTTCTTTAAAACCAGAGACAAGGATGTCCTGTAACGACAACAATAAAATCCTAACTTTAAAGGAGCTTTTTTGGGAATATAACAAGAAAGTAAAGAGAAGATTTTACATTAAATTCAATATTACTTTTTAAATTTGAAGTAAAGTTTATTTATTGAAAATTTTCGCTTTTTATAAATTCCTCATAATGGATTTCCGAAAATAGCCTATTTTAATCTTATCTGCAGTCCAGAACACGTTTTCAGTTTTTGTCATCACAAATGAAAACTAGGCTATTCGTTTTTTAATAGCATTGTACCTACTCTGAACAAAAATATAGATGTCAACACAAAATTTTCTTGTCCTTAAAATAGGAAAGTGATTTTTGTGTAGCAAAAAAGACGCATTTCTCTGATACAACGATTTTTTAAATCCAATATACGTATGATTGAAGGCGTTTTGCCTTTCTTTAAATTTTCGTCTCGTTTCCGCTAAATAGCTGATCAAAAAACCAGTATAATCGATTGAAAGAAGAA
The DNA here is from genome assembly GCF_050003625.1 of Haematobia irritans. Lineage (NCBI taxonomy): Eukaryota > Metazoa > Arthropoda > Insecta > Diptera > Muscidae > Haematobia > Haematobia irritans. The sequence continues at coordinate 2,173,414 of NC_134400.1, forward strand.
GAAACATGCGATTAGCGTGAAATAAATTTCATTAAAAATACTATTATGTTGTTTTCGGTTAAAATGGACGATGAGAAATTGATTATTATTCGTGAAATTCATTTTAAGTGTACAAAATCAACCGTTTTTCTGCCTGTTCTTGATAGTTTGTTGGTACATTTCTTTTAATTAGGCTAATAGCCAAAAAATCGTACGTTGCCGTTTTGTTACGGCTACGTTACATGTTTAGATGCATAACCAGTCCTTTAGTCTTCAGTAAACACAGAAAGAGAGAACGATAGCGTTTCTGGGGGATATACTAACTAAAGAGAACTTCCCATTGGATTGAACACTCTTTAAACAAAATCCAAGTTCAGTGAAAGAGAGGGAGAGAGTTTCTGAGATGATATATGAACCAAAAGAGCTTCCCGTTAGCCTGATCTCTCTTTAATATTTCGTTTTAGGATTTCCATAATGATTTACTTCGAATTTGAAGATGAACATAAAGAAAGTGAGAACAGAAAAAGAGTAGACAAATATTCTTTAGCTTATCTGCTAAGCATTGCGATAAAGAACCTCCTTTTTATAGAGGTGTGAACCCATTTAGAAAAAGCTTTGAATACAACAACTTAAAATTGAAAATCTCAGAAAATAATGACCAACATCACACTTATTCATAATGAAAGATTTATAATTGAAGTAATTTTCATACGAAAACAAAAATCAACAATATCCATGAAATGTCCTCTTTTGTTTGTTTTTCTATTACTACCTTATCCTTAACAAATTTCCATTGTTTTTCTCCATGATAATAGTGTAGGTATCATTTATCAGCTCATTTTATTTTCAGCGTGACCGGATGACACCGGTCGTGATGACGATGGTGTTGGCGATGGTGATGTTTGGATAAACCTACTCATCTGTATACCGTGACAATTTGCATCCGGCTGGCCCTGATGACACAGCCATTCACATCGGCACAAATAGCACAAATCGAGAATTGTTGCCTCTAGTGTTTGTCTAGGGTCATGAGAGCACAAAATGCCAAAAAGAAAACTACAATGGCAGATTGCACACCTTAGATTACTGTTCATGGCATATTGTTAGGATTGAGGCAAAAGGGATTGTGGGGGAGGGCAATTGTATAAATTAAGGACCTTATGGCATATATAACCAACAACAAATCTAAACAACTTTAAGTAAATAAATTAACTATTACATAGAAATAAAATGTATACAAAATTTTCTATACAAATAAAATGTTGACAAAATTTTCTATAGAAATAGAATTTTCAGAAAATTTTCTATAAAAATAAAAATGTGGCAAAACATTTCTTCCGAGGAAATATTTTTTAAAATAACCACAGCAGATTTATCAACCAGTGCGAAATAAAATTTTTCTATTTGGTACTTTTTTTAGTAAAATTGCCCTAAAATTTTTGTAGATTATTTGTCTATGAATCATTGACGAGGGCATAATTTTTTACACATATTAGTTTTGTCTAATACTTCTAGGAACAAATCATAACTCATAGGGAGTTATTATTTGCCTTAGGGCAAATAAGCTAGAATTTACACCATCAATTTTTTACGAATTTTGGGATAGCCGACATCACTGGCCCTCAGGCAACATATTTTCTTGTGCTATTCAATTGTTTTTAAAGTGTCCTCAATACGGATCATGGTTATAATCAAACGAAGAGTCATCAACAACTCTATCATTTTTCTAAGCATAAGAAACTACATCAACAAACATTTTTAGCACGTACACAAATATCAATAATTATCTTATAAAGGGGGTATAAGAGCGTATATGTGTGTAGCCTTCTCTTAATGCTCACAAAAAGCCTTTTCAATGAAGGAGAGTAGAGAAACGAGGGCATGACCATAATATTGCCAAACATATTGAATTGAAATCCTTGCTATCGTGGTTACATTTTAACAGAATTTTTCACCATTATGGTGGCTTATTTGATGTCACTTCGTCTGCCATCTCTCTCTCATTTTATCTCCTATCACCTTAACTAAATTTAGCAAATTTTGTCTTCCATATTTTCACACAATTTCGCCACATTGCCAATATTTCAGCTCCTTTGCGGATTTGCACATGTAATGAACCTTGGCATGCACAACATCTAGAACTTCTTCGTTCATGCAAACAAGTGACAAGTTGAATATGCATTCAACAGAATGTCACCTAGGCTTGGATGTAAATAAAAGAAAATTTGGCAATGAACTTGATATTTACTACTTCGATAAATGTTTATTGGTCTTCAAAAATTTTTGGTGAATTTTTCTTAAAAATCCTAATGGCTTACGAAACTAAGGGTGAGAAAGGATTTCGTTAAACTTAACTTAAATACAAAAAAAAAAATACTGTTTCAAATAACAATCAACGATTAGTGGGGAGCCCAAAATCAAAGGTTAAGGAAATCAAATTTTCCCTCATTACCAATTATGGACATAGTTCACTAAAAGTGAATCATCAACACTAGTGGGTACGATTTCCACAGACTGAACTATTGGCTGCAAATGCAGATCACTATCGACATCGGCATAGACACCCTCTTCAACGACCTCAGTATCGGAATCGACTAGAACATAATCGGCTTCAGTCTCCGCCAGGACCACTGTTCTCAAATTGGAATTTTTCTCCTCTCTGGGCTCCTCTTCTGCAACAAGCATTACAACCATTTCGGGGGTTTCCACAGGAGTTTCTGGCTGTTTTTCTTTCTTCTCATAGAGTGTGTCGTTTATGGGGAACAGTTTGGTGGTGGGAACAGATTCCATGGACATTGAACTGTCCTTCTCTTCCATGGACATTGAACTGTCCTTCTCTTTTGTATCTGATTCAATTGCAATGGTTGTGGCTTCTTCGGTGTGATCATCTGTTGTCGTGGTGGTGGTTTCCATTACAATATCTGTGGCATTTTCTGACGAGTTCATAACATCATCGGTCTCTTCAAAATTCTCTTCGGGAATTTTAGTCTTATCCTCTAGCTTAGGGGTACTCAATAATAAAAGTTTACCAAATTTTTGTTCCGATACACTTGGAGCCTGGGCTGCCTTAATATCTGTAGGAGTTGGATCCAAAAGGGTTTGATCTATAACCAATATAGAAGCCTCTTCATCTCGGCTTAAGGCTCCCTTGGGTTCTGGATCATCTGTGGTGGGTGTCTCCTCTGTAAGAGCCTCCATGGTTGTTACATCCATTTCTTCTGTGGTCATTTCCAATGTCGACGAGGTCTCCATTGCTTCTTCTGCTTCTGTTGCATTTCGTATGGCTGCAGAGTGGGCAAGGGGAGCCATTAGTAGACCCAGGATTAGAATGACAACATGGTGTCTTCCTAGCATTGTTGATAGTTTTGTTGAGTTGTGGGAAATATAAAGATTCTATTGAAACTGGTCTCCAATTGGCAACTCACTTGTTTTATATACTCAAGCGTTTTACGAAAGTGAGCGTTTAGCTGTGCCGACTTAGAACATTCTATACAGATTGATGGGAATCACCTATTCAATCAATGGCTTCTTGCCAATTGTATGGACGACGACCTTGTCCAGTATCCAAAACTGGCTTTGTTTGATTTTATGCGGAAGCCGGAAATGTAAGTGCGGAGAGCGTACACATGTGAGGGTGGTTGACTCATTTTATGCTTTTATTTATTATTAATTTAATTTAATAAAATATGGTCATCAACCAAGTGGACAACAAAATCCCACCAGAACTCAGAAAAGTTCATTACACGTCTTCAATAAACATGACTCCAAATGGGCACGTTTGTCTTGACAAGTTTGCGAACCATAGATCGAAGACTCTCTACGCGTGTGCCTTTTTCATTTTCTCTCTCCCTCTCTCACACTCACTCTCTCTGCTAGCTCGATATGTTAGCCCACCTATGGTTGTAGCACGTATGCATTGTGTTTCGGTCAGCCATGAATGTAGTGGAAACGACCAACAGTCATTTGGAATGCCAGGCACGTGGACTCATGTTGCCAACTGACAATTTAATATTTTGGAGTATTTAATTTCTGCTGCCATGTCATGAGATTTATTCATCCCTCTGTTTTCACTCTCTAACTGGACAAACCAGGAAACTAGTGTTTGCTATCATAGCCATTGGACCAAAAGGGGATTCCCTTAGATTTTCCTGTTTACTTTGTATCTGGCTAACCCAATGATCTGGAGATGTCGCAGGGCGGAGAAAAAAGTTGCAGGTCTGTTGACGATGCCAAAGTGTTTTAGGGTACACATTTCCATTTAATTTGCGATTTACGTGTAGCAACTTCTTGATGGGCAAACCACAGGTACAAACAGCTCTTCCTGTGGGATATAGAGAAGCGAGCAACTGGAATCCGGTTGGTGTTTAGTTAGCGAAGCAGTTATCTTTGTTGGGTGAATATTTCTATTTAGCAAAAAAACATGAAACCGTAACAGCCCCGACGCTTGATGGCAGAAGGATTGAGATGTTGCCATTACAGTATCACTAGTTCCATGACCGTTACCAATCATAGGGTTCAAGCTATTGGCATTTCTCCATATATAGACAAACACACAGTTCGAGCATAATTCGTGATACACACTTGCAGATTCGCATGCTGCACTTGACTGTGCTGTTGCACTGACACAATCTTCTCATTGAGAATTCACATTAATGCCAGTTCACCAATTTGCTTTTATGCTACATTGGTCTTGTTTGATCTATGATGGAGGTATACACTTCACTTGCATTGTCCCTGTTCTCAGTTCTTCTCTTCACACATACACTGAGAAAACCACAAGATTTCCAATACATTGCTGTTGTTTGATATACGTTACTTAAGGCAATGATAAGATCAGAGAACAAGAGAAACAGAGAGAGAGAGAGAGAGAGTGAGAGATAAAGTTCAAATTGTTTACTTACAACACAAAACAGAAAATTGTGTTTGAAATTTCAAGCCTACAGAAGACTTGCTTTCTTGTTGTATGTTACAGCAGTTTGCCATTCTCTGATCCATTTCATTCTCTGAATGTATGGTTGGTACTTTGTACCTCATCCTCTTACCTTTATAACTACATTGAAGTTTAGAGTTGTCTATGCATTCATGCGTTAAACTTGCACCATGACTTTAATGTGTTTGTTGCTTACGTCCTTATTGAATATTCAAGAGTTGGTCTTTACTCTTTACCACCCTCTCTCTATCACACTGTTGTGGAGGGAAGAGAAGTTCATATGTATGTGCATGGTAGCTGTGGATGCTTGTTAGTTTGTGTGTTTATGTTTACGTATGATTTGCCAAACCATCGTATGTAAGTGAGCTGCAGTAATTCGTTTGGGTAGTCAATCTTCCAGAGGAGCAGGGGACATTAGTTTCGATTTTTCATTTAAATTAGAATACTTTTTGGCATGACTTATTTTGCACAAAAAAAGAAACAAAAACAAAACCACCAGCACACGGCAAATGAGAAAAATACGAAGTTAAACGCCAGCCCCATCTGAGTCCGTTGCCATGCTACACTGTGATGTAATGGAGTGTAACATCGTTGGTCGTCGTCATCCTCATCATTGAGTTTTCAAAAAGATTAATGAAATTTCAGTTGTGGTTGCCGGAGCTCGTGGACTGGATGATGGAAATTGTTTACATGGCACAAACATCTTTATGTTCTATGTGGTTTAGACATCGTTGTTACACATGGGTGATGTGTGTTACTCGATAGAAGTGTATGAAAAACGGATTGTACTCAAATTTAAGACAATCAGTTGGAAAGTAGGATAGTGCATATGATTTTATTTATACAAATGGGGCGATCTATATATAAGGGATATACCCAAATCATCTATGGGATTGATATTTTGCATTTTATGGAATATTAAAAATTCCTATTTTGTAAAGAGAAAACCAATTTGATATTTTTACTGAATATCAAATGTTTAATACCGCACAGAAAATAAAAGTATAACGAACATTTTTCCAATTTTCCAAATTTTAATTGTTTTTTTTTTAAATATTCAATTAAAATTGTAATTGATTCAATAATGTTTTTTAATTGAAACAAAAATCAATCACAAAAATCAATTAATTTTTTAATTGGATCAATTTTGTTTAATTGGATCCATTAATTTTTTAATTGGCTTTGGTGTTTTATACTATCATTTCTGTGATTGAATACATTTCAATTGAAAATTAATTTCAATTAATAAAATTTCGTGATTGAAGACAAAAAATATTTTTTTGTGTGCGCAGTTATAGGCGGATTTATTTACGAAAATGAATATTAATTAAAAATATATACTTTTTTTTATTTCTAAAACCAATCGAATAATTCGCCTTTGCGAATAGCTTTCATTACATCCCTAGTAAACATTGCACACATCCACACACACACATACTTCTATGAGTATTTATTATGTGTATATTAGAAAGTACATATATATTGATAATCCCGCTGATGAGCAAGAGCTATGATAATCTCCATACCACAATTTCTAGTCAAGTGGTTTGCTAAACGTAATTTAGAGAATTTTTGGTGGTAAAGTGAGCAAAATTAACCACATACAAGTGCATGCTGCTTGTGTATGTGTGGGTGTTTGTTAAAGTAAAGTTGGTTAGTCGGACACTTCACACATGCAACCAATTATGTGAGCATTAAACTATGCCACACACATTCAAAGAGACTTGAATTCATGTGAAATGAAAAAGTTCGGAAGTGTTTGTGTATCGAAAAGTTTTTTGCATTTATGGGAATTAACCATGTGTATCAATGAAATAAATCAACTGTACGAAAAAGTATACAAAGAAAGAGAGGTGATTTTTTTTAAGCCATTAGAAGCTAAACGGCATTATCAGAATATAAAGATAATTGAAAATCAATAATAATTCCAATATGACTTACTCTTGCTCAAATTTAATCTACTAATCCATTTGCCATTATATTTACGGATTTTTATATTGAGTAGATATTGACAAAAAATTATTAAAGATGATAAAAAAAATTAATTTAATTACAATATATATGGATTAAACCATATTTAAGTAACATTTTAAGCAAATCCAATTATACACATTAATTAAATCATATAATAATTTTATAATTATAACAATTTGTTTTTAATCATCCTTTTCGCGAATAATTTAATTTCAATTAAATTTGTGTAATTAAAAATATATGTAATAATTTCCTGATTGAAATTAAAAAAAAATCTACATATTATTAAAATTTCTATACGAACTAATTGGATTGAAGAAGACTGAGAAAATGTTATTATTAAATTATTGAAAAGAGAATGTCGGATACCAATTCACACAATGCTTATGTTTCATTGACGGCAAACTCGAATTTTTATAGCCGGGAGGAGATGATTCATTTTAGTTGTTATATGATAACTTCTTATGGAATTTACATACGAGAATTCCTCCCAAAGTGAACTATTTTTCACCACCACTGTGCATCATCTTCTTCTATAACTACAATCCCTTAATCAAAAATTTTTGATTTCGGTTTTTTATTACACTAATGCAACAAAAAATCGAAATCTGTTTTTACAGACATTGCTGAATTCACCTGATTGGTGAACGATTACAAAAAATCATTTTTGTGGGTAATTGTATTGCTTATTAAACGACCAGCATGCCTTTAATGCAAATCGATGACAACTTACTGCTTTGATAACTTCAGTTTAAATAAAATGCATTTAATTTTGATTTTCCATTAAATTGTCTTTTTGTTTTTTTTATTATTCCAGTTTCATTTCTTTTGTTTTCTATTGATTTTGTTGTTGTTTTTTTTTTAAGTTATAGTTATTATTGCACAATATTTCTTTGCAAATGAAAAGAAAAAGAATAATGGATTACTCTTATGTATGATAGCTCGACATTCTCAATATGCAACCAACAACTACAGTAGAGAGCAAATGTGTGACAATTCATAGAAACTTACTTGATCTCCACCCTAGGGATGGTAGTATTTGAAAGGGTCTACTTAAGTCTAAATATATATCGTATATATATTTTAAGAGAAAAATAAATGTTTTTTATTATGTATATACTATATTCGTGTTAAAACTGAAAACTCTATTCGATCCTTATACGACAAAAAAGATAATGTGATCTACAATTATACATATGTGGGTTCAGAATTGTTCATTTCACTTTCATTTAGATGGGGATTTACTTAGTTCATAGTCCATAAAAGTACATAGTGAGTTTGTATAATGTATGATTTCTAAGTAATATATTTATATGTATATATATATGTAATTGTATATAAAATTTTGAAATAGGTTTTTTGCTTTCATTTCGTAGAATAAAAAAGTGTTGGGAGTTTTGGTTTTTTTTTCGATTTAGTTTTATAGAATATGTAAAGTACTTAGAATAATGTCATGAATATGTATATGTTTTTACCATATATTAGATTGGTTGTTTTTCTTTTTTTATTTTATTTATATTTATAAGAATATGTATATATAAAGTTATTGTATTGTATATGTATGGTTTGTAGATATGACAAAATTTTTATAGATAAGGACTAGGAGAAAGGTGAAAAGTAGGGGTTTTCTTTTTGTCTTTTCCAATATTTAAACTTTTGACTTTGGCAAAAGTTGATTTTGATTTTGTTTTTCCAAAATTTTTAAACGTCTTGTGAACTATAGACACAGCCTAAAACCATGCCAACTACTCCTACGATAATGGTCTCAGCAGTAAGATGTTAAAATCAAGTGAACCAACTAAGAAAAAATTTAGGTACTTCTTTTTGAATTTTTTAAATATGAATTCTATCCCTCCCATTTGAAGTCCAATTATTTAGACTTTGATTTATATCCACCACTATGAGATCAGTCTTCACAGTAGATCAACCACAGAGTTTTCAGTATAAATATCAAATCACCCACTGAGATCCTTGTAGGAATAGGATTTCTTTTTTTTCAAATTGTAAACGGTTTTTTTCCGAAAAAAATAAAAAATTCTAAAACTATTTTCAGGTTTTCTAAAAAATTAATTTCTACTTGTATCTTGAGCACAGAAATATGTGAACATACACTGAAAAAAATATTTACGTGATATTAAAGATTCCGCAAACTAAATATAAGGATGCGAAATTTAGAAAATATTAAGGACAAATTTCTTTAAAATAATGAAATTTTAATTAAAATAAAGTTTATAATCTTTGCTTCAAAATTTTTTTAAATTAAATTTAGGACACAAATTTTGCAAATTTTCGTCCCTCCGTTAAAGTCGCATGCCTTTGAACTAAGGCTAATTTTCCTTAAAGTAAAGAAACATATTTTTGATTTAAAGAAATTGGCCTTAAATTAACTGAAATATTGAACCTTTAGATTTAAGAGAAAAACGCTTCAAATATAGGTTAAGACTTATTTTGACGATTTTGCGTCTTTGGTTTAAAGCGTTTGTGGAATTTAGATTTTTTTTTTAATATGAAGTATTCATTATAATTTCGATTTTTAAACTGGAATTTGTTTGTATGTGAGTACCTTTATTAATAAACCTCGAAAATAGAATGAAAATTTGATAAATGAGATCTGTATCCTAATTTTAATTTTATTGGCCCTAAATTTAAAGCCGGATATGTTGCTCCAAATTTCTTTATTTTAAAGAAGCCGCATCTTTGGCTCGGAATCAATATCAAAATCCTTAAGGGAAGGTCGAAATCTTTGGATCCAAGTAAACTCTTTTTTGAGTGTAAAGAAATATGTAGGCTATTAGAATATGAATCGCTTAAACTTAGATACGCGGACTGAGGACGCTCCTTCAAGGGCCTACGTATAGATACACACAGTAGGCTATAATCGGATGTATAAGCCGATTGGTATAAAAAAAATACCGCTACTCATCTTAGGGCATGTGACTGTGATTTCAAGACGACTTTTTAATTGGGAAATAATAAAAAAATATTTACATTTGACTCTATCGACGAATACACGCATAACATATATTTATATACACGCAGAGAAGGAATATGATAACGCCAAACATATTAAAATATGTAACATGCTTGCCGCAAACATATTATTTTCTCGGTAATTATTATCTGATTTCTGATAGAATATTATGTTTGCGGAGAAAATAAAATTTGAGACCAAAATGTTCCATGGTCCCCATCCAAAAGTAATATTACGCTCTAGGAACATATTTGGGGTGATCATATTCCTTCTCTGGGTGTAGTGTAAATTAAAAGTGATTTTTAACTTCCTTATTTCATACCAAATTTCCTAAAAAATATGGGATTCATACTGAGGCTCTATCTTACCAACAACAAATGAGATGAACATTTGGGCGACCAGCCAAAGTTAGATGGTGCTGATGTCGAATAAGGACCACTTGGTTTTGGTAAATTTTGCAAAATATTAAAATAAATTTAGAAATAAAATTTTGACAAAATTTTCTGTAGAAATAAAATTTTGACAAAATTTTCTATAGAAATACAATTTTGACACAGTTTTCTATAGAAATGAAATTTTGACAACATTTTCTATAGAAATAAAATTTTTCAAAAATTTTTTATGGAAATAAAGTTTTGAGAAAATTTTGACAAAATTTTCTATAGAAATAAAAGTTTAACAGAATTTTCTTAAGAAATAAAATTTTGACAAAATTTTCTATAGAAATAAATTTTTGACAAAATTTTCTATAGAAATAAAATTTTGATAAATTTTTTATAGAAATAAAATTTTAACAGAATTTTCTTAAGAAATAAAATTTTGACAAAATTTTCTATAGAAGTAAATTTTTGACAAAATTTTCTATAATAGAAATAGAAATAAAATTTTGATAAATTTTTCTATAGAAATAATATATTGACAAAATTTTCTATAGAAATAAAAATTTTTACAAAATTTTCTATAGAAATAAAATTTGAACAAAATTTTTTTATAGAAATAAATTTTTGACAAATTTTTCTCGTGGCAACAGTGATAAGGACCAACATGCTATCAAAACCAAATTAATTCAATTAAATTTTACTCTAAACATGAAAACGACAAAATCCATCACTGTTAATAATTTAAAGAAAATATTTGATTCAAATATTTGAACCAATAAATTGTTGTTATACCTATACTTGCAATGCCCCTATTATAAACAAAGAAATCCATTTGTTCATCATTAAAAGCATTTGCAGTGATTAGGTGTTCACTTTCATCATATAGTACATGCTAATAGTCCTGTAATGGACAATGGCCAGCTAATGTTACACAAACATCTAACACACTACCGACAATATCACACCACACAAAGGCTTGAAAAAAAAACTGATTGGAAAAAAATTAATTAAATATTATGCAAATATTTTGCATAGATATTAATTAAATTGACTTTGGCAATGTGTGTCTAAATGTATGAAACTGTATTGGTAATATATGTCTCCTCAATATACACACATATTGATAAATATGTGACAAGTATAAAACGAGAGTGGGAGAGATAGAAAGAGAGCGAGAGATAAGGTGTATCAGAAGAGTTTTAGTATTTGAAATTTCAAATTTCATTCTAACGATATGTCCGTAATTTTAATATAAATATTTGTATTTTGATAGAAGTGGGAAGTGTTGTTATTTTTTTTTTTTTTATTAATTTTCACGATTACATATCTTGAATTTTTTTGATATATGTTTAAAGGAAGCTCCATTAATTGTTTTAGTGTATGGTTTCTTTTCTTTTTTTTTGAAAAATATTACATTGAATTTCTACTTAATTAATTTTTGTTGTTTTTGTTTATTAACGATTTTTTTGTTCTTCTTTCAAAATTTCATTATATTTAATTATTATTGTTTAAGTATGAAATTACAAAATTTTTTTTGTTTTCTCATATTTTTCTATCGGAATTTATTATTTATTTTAATATTTTTTGGTTTTATTCAATATTACCTTTAACGAATATTCTGTTTATGTGAATTGTCTTTTTAGGATTATTAAGCAATATTGTGAACCTTGGCTGAGAGGCAATTGTGTAGAACAAATACCACAGGTTTAGGACAGCATTCCATATCCAATTCCTAAAAGAGATCCAAAATATTATGGTATGATAATTATAATTTATTTTTATATAATTGATAGTAATAATAAATTATAGTGATATTATAAAACTATATTTATCTCCCCATAATATATTAAATTAAAAAGCTTATGATTAGAAGCTATATCAAAATATTTACAATATTCCATACGTGTATTACAGAGTCTAAAAATATGCAAATAGAAAATTTCATACATTTCGTACTAGAAATCGTCGTCCTTGAATGACAAGAACTAACACCTGAAAACGGGTCTATATAAAGGCCAACTCAAACTAAGAAACTATATATTAATACCTTTTTCATGCAAAATTATTTGTCACATTTATACTTACAATTTCACCATCTTCACCAAAATCCAAGAATAACATGCGATTGCCATCATCGGCCGAACCACGCAATTTGTCAAAAGGAAATTGCCACAATTGAGTTTTCGTCTGAGCTGGAGCCGCATAGCCACATTCGAAGAGGCAAAATCCACGATTTAAATGCACAACCAATTGACACTGCCTGCCTTGGTACAAGCAACGAAATGAGAATTCACGCTGATAGTTAACCGCATTATGTGAGCCTTGAACTAAGGCTCTGGCCCAGGCGGCCATATCACGATGTGTCTCCGAACGTAACCAATAGACCAGAACGCCACGGGTTGTACCGCATCTAATGCAGAATACCGTTGATTGTTGTCCCTTTAGAATGTAAAGCACAAAAGATTATAAGTTAAAGTATAAATCCCATAAGGGCATCAAGATGCCATAGAGAGTATAAGTCTATAGGCTTTAGATATAGCTCATTATGGCTTACTTACATTCAAGGATGAATTATTGCCAGCTCCTGCTAATCTGGTTGTGGCCAAAGCAAAACTTTCCAAAGGCCTTCCCCACGCCTCCACAGACCATGGTGCACTTTCATATATCCTGCAGAATGGAATAGAAGAATAAAACCCAAGAGGAAATCATTATTATTATATCCTTCTGTTTCGTCAATTTAAGTTTACATATAAATAATTTTAAAAAAATAGAAAAACCTAGAAATGATATCTTTCAATCCCCAGGCTTTTATTTGATTTTTTTCCCATTTGCAGAAAAATGAATTTAGCCAATGTAACACATTTTGTAAAACCCAAATATTTAACACCCTATGGTTATTGTTCTTTCCGCCGACATTCTTGTTTTGCCTTAGCTCTTTCAGTTGCAACGACACGACTCTTGTAATGCTCAAAATGCACAAAAGATGAAATAACCATCCATTGTCTACACAATTTCATTAAAAGTATATCCCTTTTTCATTGCTGACTATGACGACCATAATGATTGTGCTGCTGATAGTGCGATGATGGAAGTACTAAAGTTTATGGTGGTACTGACTACAATAAAATTCGCTGACTATCAAAGCTTTCTAACCTCTTGCTTCTCTTTGTGTTTGATACCATGGTCCTTTGACGCCATGTTATCATTGTCATTCGGGTTGTTATTGTCAACTTGCTAGAGTGTATGTATTTGCGAAGTTTCTTTCTTTCATTCTTTTGTGTTTGCCACACTACCTACTTATTAACAATAAATCTTTGTTTTTGTAGCGGGTGAGTTTGGAGGCTAGTTTTGCAAAGCATGCTTCTCCTCCTTCAGGCGGTTTTATATGTTTGCCTTTATCTCTATTTCTCTTCGCTTTATGCAGACCTCATCAATCAATGACAAATTAGCTCCTTATTTCCCCAAACGGAAAACAAAAGATTTATACGATATGTTTTTCCATGTATGTGTGTGAATATATATCCCATTTCACTACCATTGCCACTATGGCTTAAACATACAGTATTTTTTTGCTGTTTTTTTTTTTGTCAGTAACCTACAAACAAAAAAATGAAATAGCAAATGACGAGGATTATTTGTGTTTCCTGTGTGGTTGATTCACTCATTCATTCATTACTTTTTTTATCTTGTTGTTTTTGTTTGTTCTGTTTTGCATAAAGCATATTTCTTTCATTTGCCGATTGCTTGATAGCGCAATACCAACACACACACGCTCACACAATAACGACAGCGTTGATGATGATTTTACTGTACTCTCTTCGTTTTTCTTTGTTTCTCCGCTCTCACCCAAACTCATCAATTTTTACTCTCATCCCCCTAGGAAAAGGGAGGGGAGATGGGGGAAATATGAAATACAAACGAATTTATTTCTCATATCCCTGTGGCCTGAATTTTTATCCTTGTTGCATTTTCATGGTATTCAGCAAAAATTTCAACGGGAAATGCAGTAGTGATGACATAGGTGAATGAATGGCAATGTGTGAGAGTGTGTGTGAGTAGGAGAATTTCGATGAGATACAATGAGTAAGTGATCTCTTTTATATATTTTGAATATGCTACACTACGTTGTGGTAGAATAAACTTTTGTTTTTGTATTGAATTTAAGAAGGATATTGGACAGTAAAATGCAGTTTGTGGAAGTCCATTTTTAGAGGGGTGTCATGGGGAAAAGCCCCAATCTAATTGAGTAAAATTTTGTTTTAGGTTTATTGTATGGTATTATGTGGTCGCCTTATATGACTTCTGACCTTTGGGCTTATTTCGTTGCTCACTCATAATGAGAATTGAATGAATTGGGCCTTGTAAACCTGTGTGTGCATAAGTCTATTTGCATTGGAGTTTTTGTTTGTTCTACTTGGTGTGGTTTTTAAGTGATTCGCGTTTTTAAGTATGTATGTGTATGGGTGAGGGTAAAGCGACATGAGGTTTTTTGACGATAGCTTAAGGGTGTTCCGTATGTTGGGGTATTTCCATCAACAAGAGGTTTCACAGGCGTGTTTTTTTTATTGAAATGTATACGCAATCAACTTGTCACACTCCCCACACTAAATGCGGCCAGTAAAATATCAACAGCAAGGGCAATTTAAATTGGCAAGTAACAATTTCCTGCAATTTTCCTTTTCAACAAGAATTTTATTTCTGAGAATTCATCTCCAAGTGTTCCAACCCGAGGAAACCATTGTGAAAACATTTGTTTGAGCTTTATGCGAAGGTGCTTTGCAAAAAAAAAAAACAAACAAACAAACAAACCAACCAACTACAAAAAATTGGTTTATATGTAAAAAAGTGCAGTAAAAAAGCAACGAAGTAACGCAAAATATATGAATTCAAATCCTTTTGCACCATGTTGGCGTATTATTGTTCCATAACTCATACGCAAGCATGTTCTACTTCCACTTGCGTATACGAGGAATTATGAGTTGACTTACAAAACAAAAATTCTAGAAAATCTTCCACTGGAATGAAAAAGAACTCATCAAAGCGTAAATATTAATACAGAATTACTTTTAGCTTCTTGATATTTGTTTTTGTATTAATTTTTTGCCCAAGATTTGGGTTTCATATGATGTGAGATGAAAGAAAACCACCATAAATCGTATTATAAAATATCTGTCTTCCCACAAATAATATCGATTGGATTATAAGAAGGAAGATTTATTTGGGATTTACCTTTTTATGCATTACACTCGAAAAAAAAACGACAAAATAAATCACACATAAAATCAAATGTATTATTAATTAAAATAAAAGATTCTCATTAATAAAAAATATATTTAAAAAATTATGCATAAGGACAAATAAATAAAATTAAAAGATAAATTTCAAGAACTAAAATGGGATAACGGCTCCTATTTTATACCTTAAAGTATAAGAGATACAGAATTAAGGCCGAATGGTTAACTCAGGAAATCGGTTTGTACAGCCTCATTTAGGGCTGTATAATTACTACACTCCGGCTTGAAAATCTTTGAGTTAGTGCCCAATTTTCTGTAGTTATTTATATTCATAATTTATTATGGTTATAAATAAATAAATTGCTGCACTCAAAAAAGGGGGAACACTAAAGCCCATATAACTTTATTTCAGTTCATTTATATTATTATGATTTCATTAAATTTCGAAAATATGAGAAAGTTTTCTTCCCTTTAATAATTTTTTGTTTACCTTGGTTTAATATACTAAACAAGAAATGAACTATAAAATATTACTAAATTTGAATTGTCCACAAAATAATGGACAATTTCTTAAAACCTTTAATTTGCTACATCATATTGAAAAGTTTAAAGGTATACCAAATTATCTGGAAATCGATATGTATCACAATTTCCTAAAATATTTAAATTGTACCAAAATGCGTCGATCCTATGCTTAATATGGTGTTAATGATATTTGTGGAATATCTAACTCCAATTTTTGCTTTCATACTATGAAATTTTCTTTAACAAGTGAACAAAAAAATAATTATGTCTAAAAAAATTTTCTTGAATTTGTTGAAATATATTTACTTATTTTGGTAATTTATTTTAGTTAGGAATTTTAGGGTTCATTTTTTAATATCAATGCTGAAATACTCGAGTTATTTAAACGGTTGTCATAATTCTACCAAAAAATGGTAGATTTTTTTACTATTTGGTAGAATGATAGAATTCTTGATGTTTTGGATGATTTTGCAACTAAAAAATTTTGACAATATTTTCTATAGAAATAAAATTTTGACAAAATTTCTAAAGAAATAAAATTTTGACAAAATTTTGTATAGAAATAAAGTTTTTTGTATAGAAATAAAGTTTTTTTTTAAATTGTGGATAACATTTCCTATAGAAATAAAATTTTGAGAAAATTGTATATAGAAATAAGATTTTGAGAAAATTGTCTGAAGAAATAAAATATTTCTATTGTAATTAAATTTTTTATAAAATTTTCTATTATAATTAAATTTTCGATAAACTTTTCTATAGAAATAAAATTATGCAAAATAAGTTATTTTTGTTTGGTAGTACACTGAAAAAAAAGCATACCCGGTTCCAAAGATTTTGACTTTACTTTAAAAAATTTGGTATTGATTCCGAGCCAAAGAAGCGGAGAATACAAGTAAGGATACCTTTAAGACACAATTCTCTTTTAAAATCGGGTTTTGTGTACTTGCTTCCAGGAAGCAAATTTTAATTTTTCACTTTTTCAGCTTTTTTTCTTCATATGCTATCAAAGTCCTTTAAAAACAAGTTAACGACGGCTTTATTTTCCAAATTAAGACTCGACTTCTAGTAGAAATTGTGCTGCGTTTCAAGTAAAAAACGTCTTTAAAATAAAGTGTTGAAAAACATGTCCTATATTTGAACGATTTTTTGCTTTGTAGTCAAGATACAAAAAGATAACAAATTTAAAGACAATTATTAAAGTCAAATTGACCTTAGCCCAAACATTTTTTCTTTCATGTTATGATATCCATTTTTAAATCAAATCACTTAATTATAAGGACAATACGACTTCATTGAAAAGTTTATCGACCATTGGTCAAGGAAAAAAACTTTATACTAGAGAAATGCGTCTTCTATGCTAAGCAAAATTCTTTGACCTCACGACAATATTTTTTTCAGTGTAACCTTGGTTGTTCACCATGTCACGTATAGCAAAGAAGGAACACCCAAATCTGATGTATTTCCCCTATCTCTAAGTTATAAATCGTATGCACTATGTTATAATGTCCTATGTATAACGCAATCTAAGTACATAGTAAATACGCAATAAAACAAAAACTGAATTTCCATGATCATTCTCACAAGGTTTCTTATGTTATGAAAATGTTCCACGGTAATAAAATAAACTCTTCAACCGCTAAAACCACATTTCAATCAAATCGAACGGGCCATAAAAAAAACGGCAAACCAACAACATTGAAATTACGTTCGCCACTTTTTATGTAGCGAAATAAATTGAATTTTTACCCACCAAATGCAGTCCTCCCATTTTGGATCAAACAAAACTTGTTACTTGACAGAGACAGAGAGTGTATTTATTTATTACCTACATGGTCTTGGCAAAAGGATTCTGCCAGTGTTAACGTAGGACATTTGACATATTGTCTGTTACATACTAAAGATTTCTGAATCAAAAAGAAGGAGAAAGAGAGAAAGCAAACACAAAACTGACGAGAAAAGCGCAACAAAATCTCACAACAATCTCTAATAAAATACATATCCATGCCAGCTTACCATGTATACATGGACTATAGCAAAAAAAAAAAAAAAAAAAAAAACATGCCAAAATATAAACCCATACAAATATATGCTGAATGAATCCAACACCTATATACATACATAAGAGTTTACATATATATGTATGTGTATATGTGTTAGTATTTAGATATTATCTTCCGGCTAACTACAAGTAACATACTAAACATTTGTATACTCTCTT
Source organism: Haematobia irritans (assembly GCF_050003625.1). Taxonomy (NCBI): domain Eukaryota; kingdom Metazoa; phylum Arthropoda; class Insecta; order Diptera; family Muscidae; genus Haematobia; species Haematobia irritans. The sequence goes on from NC_134400.1 coordinate 2,191,625, forward strand.
CTCTTAGCTAGTATACCACAGGTATGAGTATGCCATCCATATGTAAGTGTGTCTCTCTGTTTGACTCTCTGAAAGAGTAGAAAAAATCCAATAAACAGACCTCTAACCACAATAAAACATAGTTTTCACATGTTATCTGTTATCTGAGATTTGTCAACAACAGGAATTTCATTTGCCAACCTATTGTTGAGGTTAAACAACTTTACCAACAAGTGAAGCTGAAGACACGAAGATTCGTTTGCCACCTGGCGCTTCCATTGGCATGGGGGTGTTAATGTTGGTATACAAATGCCTCCCAAATAGCCCATTGTGCTAGTTGAGTTGTTTTTGTGACATATTTTTTGTTCTGATACCATGACATTTTCCATAGATAATGATTTAGTTGTAGTTTTGTGAAAAAAAAAGTTGGGAAGGCAACAAAAAACATACTAGACTTTCTTAAAGTGCACAATAATGGTATACAAATTCTAATTTCGAAATCACCTGGAGGTATTTTTCCATAGAAATGAACTAACCATGTGAAAGTAGATTCTAATACTATATAAATCCTTTTATTGTTTGCGATAATCTTTTGGAAAATAGCTTTGAGAATCACAGCTGTAGCCATAGTGATGAGCAAAAATATTTCTTTTGATATACTCTTTCTCAAAGAATTTCCAAGGATATTTGCAATAATAGAAATGGAATGATAAGCATATGCTTCTGTGTTTTCGATGGGAAGGAGGTGGTATTATTTTATGCATATATCTAATAAAAGGTGAGCCGTTTATAATAAACGATTCTCGCATATTTAAACAGAAAAGAGTTAACTATTTTATAGCAAGAATGAACTAAGTCGTGCGAAAATTGAACTATATTGTACTGCACATTTTGAGATTTTCACAAAGCGTTATTAATTACAACACACAAAATTACCCCCTCTCAAATAAGAAAAAATGAACTAAAAGTAAAGAAAAAATCATTGGCGCCAAATCATGACCGTTTCAACCATACTGTAGTTCATTCTTACTATTTTTGAGATTCATATGAAAATCTTCATTTGCTTTAGTTCATATTTTACTTACACACAAAAAAAAGTTTACTTTTATCCAAAGATTTTGACCTTTCTTTAAGGTTTTTGGTATTGATTCCGAGCCAAAAATGCGGGTTCTTTAAAATAAGGAAATTTTTTGCGGCCTATCTGGCTTTAAATCTAGGATCTATAAAATTTAAATTAGGATACAGATCTCATTTATCGAATTTTCATTCTATTTTTCCGGTATATTAATAAAGCTATTCACGTACAAACAAATGCCAGTTTAAAAATCCAAATTATGACGGATATTTCGAAGTAAAAAATATTTTGTTAATTCCAAAAAAAAACTTTAAACCAAAGATGCTAAATCCTCATAATAAGACTTAGTCTATATTTGAAGCGTTTTTATCTTAAATCTAAAGATTAAATATTTCAGTTAATTTAAGGACGATTTCTATAAATCAAAACTGTGTTTCTTTACTTTAAGGAAAATTAGCCTTAGTTCAAAGACATGCGACTTTAACGGAGGAACGCAAATTTACAAAATTTGTGTCCTAAATTTTATGGAAAACAATTTTGAAGCAAAGATTATAAACCTTATTTTAATTAAAATTTCATTATTTTAAAGAAATTTGTCCTTAATAGTGTGTAAATTGCGCATCCTAAAATTGAGGTTGCGTAATCTTTAATGTCACGTAAATATTTTTTTCAGTGTATGTATACGATCATTGAACTTTATACATACGTTTAGTTCATAAAATGTTTGAGACATACTTAAAAAAAGGAACATTTCATTGGTCTGGGGAAAATTTCCATAAACAATAAAATTTAACTACAAACAAATAATTATTTTGCATTAAAAATTAGTTAAATTTAGCGTTACTTTAACTATGATTTTTTTTCCGTGTACTACCTAATATAAAGAAATTATAGGGTATATCATGCTTGGATTCCATTACGAATAACTTTTTTTCTGAATGCTATGGAACAAAATGCTTTTGTTAGCTTGTAAACAATAAACAATAAAATGAACTGTCACTGGAATACATTAGTGAACGGTCAGACCAGCGGTTTGGAAATGTTATCATTTCCAAGTTGGATACAGAGAAGGAATATGATAACATCCTAGTGCAAAGAACATTTTTGAGGCAAAAATATTCCATGTTCCCCATCCAAAAATAACATTTTGTTGTAGAAGGTGATCACATTCCCAACTTTATGTGTGGTTCCAATTCATAACAGCCACCCTGCATACTCGTTTTGGATAACCATAATTGCAGCAATATAATTGGGGTTCTTACACGCTCTCTTGTACTTTCGGATTTCCATTCTAGTGAGATTATATCTGTTTCTACATAAAGCGCCATATAAGAAACTATATGGGGACGCTTTTAAATACCCAGAAATTATATGGAAAAATTCCTCCCTGATCACGATTGCCACAGTTGGTAGAATTCTACTAAAATGGTAGATTTTTTACTGTTTGGTAGATTGGTATATTTTGCAAAATATTCCTCTCTCTCTCTTTAATTGTCTATAGAAACAAAATTTTGAAAAAAAATTTATAGAAAAATATTTCGACAAAATTTTGTATAGAAATAAAAATTTTACAAAATATTCTATGTTATAGAAATAAAATTTTGACAATTTTTTTTTATAGAATTAAAAGTTTTACAAAATTTTTTATAGAAAAATTTTTGACAAAATATTCTACAGACATAAAATTTTGACAAAAATTCTATAGAAATAAAATTTTCACAAAATTTTTTATAGAAATAAAATTTTTGGCAAACATTTTCTATAAAAAAAATGTTGAAAATTTTTCTATAGAAATAAAATTTTGCACACATTTTCTATAAATAAGATATAAAATATTTCTTTCAAATAAAAAACATTTTTGTTATACTAACAACAAAAATTTCAACAACTTCAAAATAATATTTTTTAATTTGGTTCATTTTTAATAAACTTTTCTTCAAAATTTTATATATTGTTTTAGGCACGAGTGGCAACCGTGTGCCTGACCCCTTCTTGAAGAAATTGTAATAAGACTCAAATCGGGCTGCCTAACCTAATCTTTCACAATGGACTGAATAGCCTAAGTGAGTCTGAAACAAATCGGCCTGCCACTTTAACCTAAGACTCCAAAAAGTTGACTTCTCAATTTTAATGAAAAAGTGGACATTCGACTTTTTACAAATTTCACAAAGTCCTTTTTTGACTCTTGCGATAGTTGAAAAATCAATTTTTGATGTGTCACAATTTTCGACTTTTTGGTGATTCAATTCAAATTCGACTTTTTTAATTTATAGTTGTTAAATTTCTATTAGTGGATTTAGATTACATTACATTAAATAGGCGATTAATCGACTATCAAAAATCCATTTTTTAATTTGTTTTCATATTCAAAAAGTTCAAAAGTTTGTTAATCGATTTTAAACATTGCAAAAAGTGGACTACGTGGGTGTATTTAGCCAAAATCCATTCCCTAAAATCATCCAGATGACACTCGTCCGAATATTTTAAAATCCAACTTCATTTTCACAAATTATCAATCACAGTGGCCAGATACTTGTCACTTAATGAAACTCTAAACAAGCGATGGCGAATGCATCGAAACAAACAGAAACAGAAAATAATGACATCAAGTATGAGAACTTACCTTAACTCACGTTCCGTAACAGCCACAAATATGGGTTGCCATTTATCATTTTCATCAGAGCTCTCGGAACTAGAACGACCACTTGGCTGCAAAGGAAACATAAAGTGTATATGTACATCAAAGGGAATATCAAGAAACTAGAGAGAAAGCATTAGACAAAAGGCAAGGAGTTAAAGAGCCTCCTCTGGTATGATACAGCTCTATACCAAACGAACTAGAAAACATCGATCAAGTGGGCAAGGCTGAGCATGTACATATATACACACATTTTTTTCATCCGTCCGTCGGTTTATTGGGAATAAACCGGATAAATAGATAGACGGTATATTATAACTCTACATAAGAGTTCGATGCGATTCACTTTGTATTAAAAAATATAAATAACAAAAAGTAATAGCATCGGTACACCCAAAGAAAAAATACTTTCCTCTGGAAAGAAATTACCCTTTTCAAAAGAAAACATTACTTGTCTGAAAATTCGTTCCTCAGAAAAAAACTCTTCTTTCAGTGTATGGCATGTAACCTAAATCATAAATTTCAAATTTCGAAAATCGACTATTTATCTCATGCCAAATCATTGAAATGTTTGAGAACGAATTATAAAATCTTTCATTTACGAGCTATGAATTTAATAACCCACTTTTTTCCAATCCCAAACGTCGATTAGTAAATTTTGTCATAAAACATCAATTTGAACTATGCTTTTTGTTTTCCATGTTATATTATGGAAAGTCTATTTGTGTTTGATAAAATAAAAAAATCGAGTGGGATTTACAAAGGAGGAGTCTATCTTCTGAAAACAAACTTACCACATCGCCACCACTGCCAGCACTTGTAGTGGTACCTGTCATGGCATTGTTACCACCTACTATTCCACCACCACCACTTGTGGCACTGCCCGCTCCACTGCTGCCACTTAAACGTCTACTTAGCCAGCCAATATGTTTCAGTTCACCAATGACATTCATTACTGCTCGATTGGCCTCCACTAAAGCACGTTGGGTTGAGCCACTCATGGCACTGTGCAGGGCATTAAACCATACTAGAGCCTCAGCTGAGTCGATGGCGCGCAATATGCACGAATGTACACCATCCGGTGAGTGTAGTTCCAAGCAGCGATTTTCTGTAAGAAAGGAAAAAAACGAAACCATTACCTCCATCAATGTCAGAACATTTTCAAAGCATCTCAGAGAGTCAAGGAAGCCATCATCCATTTGCAATTTCGAATGAAATTATTTTGGATTAAACATTTCGAATGACACATGCTGGAAACACTCCAACCAACCAAACAAGCCAGTCAGTCAGTCATCCAGCCAGTCATCTTTCCTCGTCCAAAAACACTTTAATTCTCCTTATAGAGCCATTTTAGTCCAAATTATTTTTTAATCATACTCGTCATCGTCGTTGTCATGACCGCCTTTGCTGTCTTGGTGATTTTGCAAACACCATGGCAGCACCATCAAACATCTAAACATGACTTGGAGTAGCAACAACAACATCTCATTAAAATTTTAAGTTGTGATAAAGTAAAGCAGTTCCTCTACCCGACTGGCGATGGTGATGTTGAGCTGTTGCTCTGTTGCTTGGGTACTTTACATAAAATAAGCCCCAGATGTTTTTCCCAAGTGGCGATGTATTTTTCAGCCAAATTACAAGCAATCTTGTACGATTGAATCACAAAAAAAATTAAGAAGGACGAAAAAACTTTCCATCTCTCTTGCCACTTGCCTTTTTTGCGAGAATGTAAGTGTGTGTGTGTGGAGATGGCGACAATGTTGCTGCTCTTGTTGTTGTTGTTTGTCATAGTCGCCCATATCTCAACACACAACATCCACATTTTCAAATTCGTACCATAAAATCTAAGATTAATTTGGCTAACAACTTTCTTTACTCTTGGAAATGGCGAAATACAAGTGTTTTTGATGTTTGTCCCAAACTACAAGAATCTACTATCGGGAAAAAATCTCCCTTGCATATTTGTTTTTCTTTAGGCCAAGTCAAGTTTGGATGTATCGGTTTAAATATAGCCTCAATATAAACCGATCTCATTAAATATTTTTACTACGAAGGACTCTTAATTTGGAGTTTGATGTTTTAAGACCCAAGGAGAGGTTTATCAAATTATTACACAATCAAATATTACAATCGTGTGTGTGTGTGGGATCATAGGATAAAACTTGGTGAACATATCAAATCCCATTCCTGTACTTTGCATCCACTACAGACTAAAAGGGAAAATGTATAGACATTGAGAATTAATTAAGAATTTTTTTGTTATTTCCAAAACACACACTGTCTACCTAATACACTAACGTAGGCAAATACACCTATACAAAAAAAAATAAGTATTAAACGGAGTAAACTTTGTGAAGCTAGAACCATTGCAATTAAGCCATCAACTATGCAAAATATTCTAGTCTGACCTATGTGAGAGTAGAGAATGGAATAAAGAGAGCAACCAGTACAAGAGAGCTACAATGAATCGCATTGTACCATCATCACTGCCCCACATAACATAAATATGCATATATCTTCACACCTGTGCTCACATGGGTGGGTGGTGAGTAAACATATGATGAGTTTGATGTGAGTGTATGTGAGTGTGGTGGGTGTGGGTATATTTATACGGGTATTTGTTTGTTTATGGTATTGAAAGGCGCAATAACGCTAGGATATGAGTAAATGAGATTGTTGTACTCATTATTGTCATTTGACTTTAATCAGACCGAAATTGGTGGAAAATTTTAGTTCAACATCCATATCATTTAATAAAAATACTCGTATTTGTTCAAATTTTATGTTGTTATCTACAAAATTATAGTCTACATTTTATTTAAAAATTTCGTTTTGTCTCTCAAACTTCAATATTCTATGACAAATGCAATTTTTCGAAACCTAAAAAGCTTTGATATATTTATTTTTGTTTTCCTTGGCACTAGAGATGCTCATGGCTGCCTTCATGTGACTTCACCCTCTGCAACTGATAATGACTATTTCAAACTTTCACAACTTAAATTAAGTTATCGTTTCTACTCGTATTTCTCTGTTGTTGCAATATAAAGAGCAACATCGTGTTCAACTTCATTCAAATTTAATATATAAAATTTGCATTGCTTCTCCTTTTTGTATGTGTGTATGTGTGTACACATGTGACAGTGTATTTTAGTTTAGAATTTGAGGCAAAGTTGCTATAGTTTGGGAAATCATATTGAATATCGGTATTAAAACTTAACTGAAATTTACCAATACTAGCAAAACAAAATTTCCATACCATTTAAAAGGCGAATTATGCTTCATACCAAATCAATGACAAGATTATAAAAAGCGATTAAAACTTTTCCATTCTATTCATTCGTTTTATTCTAACAGATTGTTTTTGTAGTTTTTATCTACCATTTGCAAACTTTCCCTTTCCATGTTGAGTTTTCTTTACACACTGGTACACTAAAAAGATAGTTTGGAGATCTTTTCGAAAAAATGTCCCCACTTCACTTTTTCATTGGAGAGAGCAAATTTTTGAAATGTTACCAACATCGGCAAATTTTTTTTTTGTCCTTTTAAGGGGCAGAAAAGAATTTAAAAATGCAAAAGAAAACTGAATTTAATATGAAATCTAAAAGAATATACGATTTTTGTGCTCATTTTGGCAATTCCCAACACTCTTGTTGTTGCTAAAAATACCCTTAAACTGTCTTGTTACAATTTCCACAAAAGAATGTGATGATCCCGCAAATTATAATATTCTTTTTAGAATGGAACTCTATTTTGAAAGGAAAACAAAAAACATTAGTAATTGAACTGTAGGACGAAGATTCAATGTTGGAATAGAAAAACGAAATTTTATTACATACTAACCTGGATCGATGTATTTTAAATTTCTTGCCAAATGCGTTAGCTGCAGTGGTATATAACGAGTATCAGCTCTTGGTGTGGTTTTTGGTGCAGGTGGTGAAGCCGGTACGCCCGGTCCAAGAGGACACAAAAAGGCTCGTTGTAATTCCCAACCAACTTCTGAGATAATGCTGGCCTTTCGAAAGTACGGTGTGACTTCTCTGAGAAATTTAACTAAAAAGAGACAAGAAAAAACAAAGACAAATACATTAATAATAAACAAATCACATAAAATTGTTTACAAGAGGTTGATAACTTTTTTTTGATTACTGCAACAATTGTTTATCGACTATAGAAAATATTCAAATGTTTACCACATAGAAAAAATATTCACCAAATTATTTCCAATTAAAATTTTAATTAAATAATCTAAAATATTCAATTTTATTTTTATTTAAAAAAATTGAATTGATTCAAAAATTTTTTTAATTAAAACAAAAATCAATCACAAAAATGAATAGTATCAATTATTCTTTTAATTAGATCAATTAAATTTTTAATTGACTTCGGTGATTGATACCATCATTTCTATTATTGAAGACATTTAATTGGATCAATTAATTCGGTGATTGAATCCAAAAATTATTTTTTTTTTGTACGTTAAACATTTTAAATATTAAATAATAAATATAAATAAATATTTTTTGTGTCGACAAACAAAAGCAACAACAAAGCAAATTGAAAAAAATTTAACAATTTATAGCGATTAGATTTATACACGCAAACAAATAATTCTTTCCTTCCAAACGAAATTTTAGACAAACAAAGTTCGTTTCTCATTTGCTTTTCGCTGTAAGGAAGTGTATTTGGGAGAAAAGTATATACTTTTTGCGATAAACGTTTATTCTTTTCCAGGATATAAAAACAATTTCATAAGGACAAACTCAAAAAAAATTGTATTTCCCTCTAATTGCATTTTCCCTCACATCTTTCTCACATCCACGATGTTTTTAGTAATTTTCCTGTAATACCAACAATGTAGAAGAAATTATACGATTTTATAAATTTTTAAAATTTTTTTACCTTTCGCCTGGACGGAGAATCGAACCGCGGACCATGCACTTTGTAAGCCAACACACTAACCACTGAGCTATGTACCTGTTATGGTCATCAATAGATAAATATCCATATAAGTTATATTTATATAGCATAACTGCGGCGCCCACGAACCGAATAAACAAAGTTTATTTAACAGAAACAAACATTTAGTTTGGCACCGTGGTGCAGTGGTTGCTACGTCCGACTTGCATGCCAAGGGTCGTGGGTTCGATCCCTGCTTCGACTAAAGTTTTTTTTGTTTTTTTTTTTTTACATATATTCCAGATATGTTCGGAAGATTCCGAAAAAATGTTCAACATTACATTGTAGTATATTAAATTTTGAACTGTAAAATGTGTCTTATTAAAGACCTAAAGTCAGAAAAGAACAGTGTTTGATATAAACGAAATGGACTGTGTTGTTGTTTCAAAAATAACTTTTTTTATTGAAAAAATAAAAATTTTGTAACAAACGATTTTTTTTGGTGATAAAAGTTTAAAATTTTCGAAGCAATTCAAAAAACTCTAACAAAAGAAAAACGTTTTCGGTACACGTTTTCCAAACGTTTTTTTTTTCTTTGCGTGTATTTACATTAATATAGGTTGTCATGCCTTTAGGACTAAAAATTTTTTTCATTTACAAATAATTTCCTTTGTAATTGTTTGATTAGGATTTAAAATGTAATTTGGGATTAAAGAAAAAACAAGTAAGCACACATCAGTTGGATAATCCGGGGAAAATAATTTATTTGTATAATACAAAATTTGTAATATGGTCAATTTAATTTTATTAAATTTAAAAAAAAATAATAATTTACTTATTATCATTACAATTTTAATACGAGCTTCTTGAACATGAAAGATTGAGGAATTGATTGATTATGAAGCTATTGAAAATTTAATTATTTATTTTTTAGGAATTTTTACTATGGCGTTTCTTTTCCCAGTAAAGAAATTATTTTTTGTATGTTAAGACTTGTATCTGGCATTTTATTTCCTCTGACCAAAAAAAATTCTCATCTTCATTGTCCAAAAAAAAAAACAGATAACTAATTGTAATAGTATGGAATAGCATTATTTAATTGCAATAAAACAATTAATTCAATTAATTAATTTTTTAATAAAAAATGTTCAAAGTTTTATATCTATCTTCGCCCAGCAAAAATGCGTCGCCAAAAAATAGTGAAAATTTTCTTTTTGGATCTGGAAGTGGTGCAAAATTGGCGCCGAAGCGATGAATTTAACATGGGCTTGTTACAGGACGGATGCTCACCATTTAACAGCCATTGCACTGAATTCCCATCACTTCTTAAGGTGTGATTCGAATTCAGTGTTTTGGATGTGAATTAAAAAAATATTTTGCCAAATAAATAATTTTTATGAATTATAACGCTTGTGTGAAACGTTTGACCTTAAATACTATTTTCAAAAATTCGCAATTTTTTTAGATTGGATTTTGCATTTTTTCGTTAAAATTTTAATAATTTGAACTTCATATAGCCTTAGGGAAATTTTAAAATATTTTACTCTTATTTTTTTACTCAATTTTTTTTTATTTAAAAATATGAACATTTCTTAAACAACTGAAGGAATTTTTTTTAACAAATTTTCTTCAATTTGACAAAAATTTTTAACTTGTTTGTATCATGTTGCATGTTGCAATAAAACGTTTTTGTTAGAATTCTCTAAAATGGACCTACATTTTCTTTCATGGTGGCTTCACTTTTTTTCTAAATGTAGAGTTTTCAATTAATCGACATTTTCCCTTGTATAAATGTCACATATCCCCAGGACAAGTCACATGCTTATATCAATTTTTTTACTCCCACTCTCTCTCTCTCTCTCTCTGTACGATTTTCTTCGCAATAAAGTCTCAAAAAAAAAGAACTTCCTGTAATAGTTTTATTGACCATATAAGCAAATGTTTATAACAGTTTCCAGTTATGCCCCTATAACAATGCAGTGGACTATCAATAATTCTTGGCCAATTAAGTTTTGAGACATTTTTTCTACTACCCCTTGATATGGTCTTGGCTCAGACCGCATTCATATATTCTGGGAAAAAACTGGATCGTTACAATTTCCTAAAAACGTATGCATTTATGTTCCCCCATATGGGAAGAACAATTTAAAAGAATTCCACCAACACAATGATGGTCAATGAAATGAGCCGGAGGGGGAGAGCGAGAGGCACAGCAGACAATAATAATGCCAAGGGAATAGTGCCCCAGGGGCACATGAAGAGCCTTCGCAAGTGAAATTGAAACTTTAAACCTCAAATGGCAACAAGGATGAGAACCAGAGACGACGAAAACAACACTAAGCTACAACAACAACCACTACAACAAGGACACTGATAATGGTGACAATCAAGACAAGAATGCAGGCAGGAGCACCAATAAAATTCACATACACAGCACCAGAGCACTAGGGCTGCTACACACTGCAAGCAACAACGTTGGCAACAAGGATAGCGACAACGACAATAATGTCAACGACAATGTTAACGTGTAAATTCATTATGTCTTCCGTTTGACTTCCCTTAGCAATATTAGCAACTGAACAATAGACGAAAGGCGGCAGCTGTAACAGAAAGCGCCATGCGTCATGGCGACTTAGTCTCAGTGTTTGTATGCGTGTAGGCGACTTAGTGAGGACGAATCCTAGTAATGGCAGTCAAAGGACATGAAACCTAAGTCGAAGGAAAAATACTAAACAAACATGGATATATTCTAGCAAACCGAAGCCCATATACCCTTTAACGGTATGGAATCATGAGACGGTTCTGTAAGAAAACTTGTGAAATCTCTTAGAAAAGCTTTGAAATCTTAAGAAATATCACCAGCATTACTGAAAGGAAATAAACCACAGCTGAAAAACGTTTTGGGTATTCGTCCGTAACTGGGATTTTTGGCCCTTTAGGATCATTGACTCTTTGTATTCAAAACGGATGTATTGGCCAATGCAACACGGTGAACCTTTATGGGTCTATGCAACAGTTCCAAAACGAAAAAAAAAAAATAAAATTGGGGCATAAGTTCCCCAAGTTGTACTGCAAGAAATAAAATTGTGAAAATTTTCAGTACCTCCACAAACGATCCCAAATAACTTATCATCAATTTTCGAGGTATCTACAGCCAAAAAAATAAATTCGTTAGCTCCTTTGCGCCTTCAAAAACATACACGCTTCACACTTTAACATATATATTTTGGCAAATCAATATTCCGTTTCCTATTTCAAACGATACAACAATTGTATTATACCTTCACCTTCCCTCATTGTATGGTGGTGGTTGTGGTGGTGGTGGTTATAAAAATTGTCAACCTTGCATTGTAGCATAAAATTTAACTTTTCCGTTCTATTTTAGGTTCTTTGAAAAAAACACAACCAACTGCAGCATACTCATACAGACATTAGGCACTTGCTCGCACGTATCTGCCAGAGCGGAAGAAAACTGTTCTGCACGCCCCTTCCCACCCTATACTCTTAAGGATAGATTGCACTGAGGATGACAACGATGAGAAACTTCACACACACACACAGACAACTAAACACTAAAATGAAACACGCGCGTCAAAGCCATGCGAAATGTGTAAATGTGCCCCTATATATATGCTACGATAGCTGTAAGCCCAAAAATATACTATACGGGTATGGGATGCAAGTGATGCAAAGCAAGCACATTCATGAAAACACACAATTACGCTCCATCTCACTATATTATCAATGAATTGCAGTCGTACACCATATATACTCATATTGAGTTGAAAACCAGCAACACTTAGAGTATATACAGTATCGCGTTTGGTCATGAGAATGCTTGATTAAAATTTGGAGAAAATTTTACAAAAAAAAACTACTAAACAAAAAAAAACTTATTTTGTCAGAATTTTATTTCTATACAAAATTTTGTCAGATTTTTATTTCTATAGAATATTTTGTCAAAATTTTATTGCTATAGGAAAATTTGTCAAAGTTTTATTTCTATAGAACATTTTCACAAAATTTTATTTCTATAGAAAATTTTCTCAAAATTTTATTTTTATAGAGAATTTTGTCAACATTTTATTTCTATAAAAATTTTGTCAAGATTTTATTTCTATAGAAAATTTTGTGGAAATTTCATTTCTAAAGAAAATTTTTGTCAACATTTTATTTCTATAGAAAATTTTGTCAAAATTTTATTTCTATGACAATTTTTGTAAAAATTTTATTTCTATAGAAAATTTTTCAAAATTTTATTTCTATAGAAAATTTTGTCAAAATTTTATTTTTATAGAAATTGTTGTCAAAACTTTATTTCTGTAGAAAATTTTTTCAAAATTTTATTTCTATAGACAATATTTTCAAAATTTTTTTGATAAATTTTATTTTCATAGAAAATTTTGTCAAAATTTTATTTCTATAGAAAATTTTGTCAACATTTTATTGCTATAGAAAATTTTGTCCAAATTTTATTTCTATAAAAAATTTTGGGAAATTTTTGTTTTAATAGAAAATTTTGGCAAAATTTTATTTCTAAAGAAAATTTTGTAAAAAAATTTATTTCTATAGAAAATTTTGTCAAAATTTTATTTTTATAGAAAATTTTGGCAAAATTTTATTTCTAAAGAAAATTTTATTTCTATAAAAAATCTGTGAAATACCTCTTATTTTGGTAGAATTCTACCAGCTTTGGCCACCGTGATACCAACTGATTCTAGTTCCTCAGGAATATGTAAGGTAAGGTTCCTAGCCTTGCTAATTCATTCGCTTCGCAATTTCCTGATATGTTCCTGTGGCAAGTCATCCATATTAGGTGAATATTATACTGCTGAACCACCCCGTTGAGACATTTACGACAGTCTATGGTCCAAGTCCAAGAACGGTATTGGTACTTCTATATCCTATTATAAATAGACTTCTTAGATTCTATTTATGTTCCATGAACGTTAACCATGTATTGTGAAAATTTCAAAAAGTTCAGTAAAATTTAGTTTCAATGAAACTAGAGGCAGTTCATTTTTTTACTTTTTTCTGTGTACTGTATTTCAAAGGAAGTTAGTTAGTTAGCAGAATCACTGTTATTGTCATTGGCGGCGAATGGTGTTGTGGTGATGGTATCGCTACTGTTACTGTTGCTTGTATTGCTGCCTTTCTAAACGGAAGTACGAAAGCAAATTAGTTCCGCCAAACTACAGAACACACGATATCATAATCAGGCAACACACACAGAGATACTCTCTGACACTCACACACACAGGCAGAGTGCTAACCTTTGAAAAACTACAATTTGCCAAGTTTAAATAATTGTCATAATAATATGAAAATATGAGCATTTGCCAAAGATTTTCGGATGTCAGCATTCTTGTCGTTTTTCATGGTTGGGTTGGTTCCCAGAAAATTTTGCGTTATTAAAATATCTGAAAAGAAATATCCGTTCAATGGCACTTGTGTACTGTAGCGAAGCAGCAAAACCCAGACCTCCATTAAGGACGGACATCTCTATATTTCATTTTCCATGTTAGAGTTTTTACCTAACAAATATTTCCTATTTTTCCGCTACCAAGTACACGGTACTCTTATGTTTATGACGAAGTCGATTTTTTGTTACCTCAATGTAGAAGGAGGTCCTTTCCTCGGTATCTTGGCAACTGCAATTACGGAGGCATTTGCATTTTCAGCTCCAAAAAAAATGGCATTCGACAATGGAACCACAACCAGTATCGATGTTGAATGGTGGAGAAGAGTGTCGTCACAAAAAACAGCATCTAACGGAATATATAAATTTGGTGGTAAAATACGAGCGAGTAGAATTTTTTGCTTTTGTATCCTCTACTAAACGATGGAGAGGTTATACTACGTTTGGCATTCTATTTGTGGCATACAAAAAGGGACCCGCACTTGATGAACCTACCAATGCCAAAATTTGTCTCGTCTAATTTTTAAAAATAGCATAAAATTTAAAGCAGTTTCCTAAATATTTCGAGGATTCTCTTTAAACAGTATGAGTCAGAACAAAATCTAGAACTCGGGAGGAAATCCTGAAGTTAGTTATTTAGCAGATGAAAGTTCAAAAAAGCTCTGGGATCGGTGCGTTTGCAAGAATTATCTCCGGGAATGTGTATATGAAAAGCCAAATTGGAGCAGTTTTTAAAGATCCCAAGGACTCCCAGTACAAGACCTAACGAGGAAATCTTGAAGGAAGCAAGTTAGCAGAGCAAAGGTCAAAAGAGCTGTGGGATCGCGACGTCTTCAAGAATTATCTGAAAGCCAAATGGTTTTTGAAATATCACATTCTTAAACTTTGGAGCAGTTTCTTAAAGATGCCAAGAACTCATAGTATAAGACCTAGCGAAAAAATCCTGAAGGAAGCTATTTATCAGAGCAAAGTTCAAACGAGCTCCAAGGATGGGAACGACTAAAAAGGGGACAGTGTTATTCCCAAGCTGACATTTAAAACAGAAAACCTTCTACAAGGCTAGTGCCACTTCTCTCATCTTCAAATAATAGATGTAGGGTTTGTGTAGGATATCATTTAGTCTGTTTGGCTATCCATTACTAGGTGGCTGTAAACCCAAAGATATAGCAGTTATCTACTATTACAGATTTAAGAGTTGTAAGGTAAACAGCAACGTAAATAGTTTCCAAAACAAACGCACGCATTTATTGCAAAATATTTGAATCCTTTAGTGGGATACCATAGCCATGTCATAGCCAATACCATCATCCCAGCCTTATCCACCATTATCCCATTTCCATTTTGGAGTTCCGCTGTTTGTTAGTGGCTGGTTTGTTGATGTTTTTCTACTTTGTTTTTGTTTGCTGGTTTTAACGACACACAACCTTTCAGATATTTAGAAGATATGGCAGAAAAAGTTTTTAAATTAAAATACCGCACAATAAAGGCACAGACGAAAAAAGAGAGCAATTATCTGCGGCTTTAAATTTCTAGTGTTGTGGGGAAACGATGTTAATTATCAGCTCAGGCATTCTTTTTTACACTGCGACAAATGGGGTATGGAAAGGAGAAGAGTGTCAAAGGTCCTGCAATTGGATACAATGTTAATAGATTTCCTCACTGTGTGCCATCCTTAACGGTATGGGTTGGATGTAAAGCGAGTAACTCTTGGATTTGTGGTATCCACTTTCCTGCATTTTATTTTTCCTTCGTTCTTTCTTAATTTACTGAATTTGAACTTATTTTTCTGGGGAGATTTTAATCAGTGGTTGATGGTACATTATTAAAATTGAAGATACCCAAGCAAGTAAATAAAATTTTTTAAGGATTTACAAAAAATATCGGATTCGCTGCAAGAGATTTATAGAGATAGATACTTTCCCTTATCCCAGCATGGGTGATCGTATTTAGGATTAAGGAGTATTTGTTTTGATTTTTTGATAACGCAAAACAGCAAATATTGTAATTTAATCTTTAACTTTTTTATAGGACTATGTTTCTTCAGTATTCTTAGTTTTTTTTTTAATACGCACTCTAGTTTTGTTTCCTCTACTCACTAGGCCCTATGAAAGAGATTCTTTTGTCTAAGGTCTCATTTCACTTATTTTAAAATCATTGACATATATCTGAGGCTTCATTTATGAAATTCCCATTTTAAATATGAATATTTCAAAACTCATTTCTAATTAAAGTCTATACCGTTCAGGCCATTCGCACTGCTCATTGTGGTCAATTCAAATGGATTTTAAAACTTCGAACAGTATTTGGCACCTCTTGCCACAAAACCAAACCATTGGTGGTCAATGTATTCAATATGCACACAGCTATGAATCCAATGATTTGCCACATTTCTATGGTTGTTTGTATTTGTTTGCATTGAGATATTTGTACAACTATATATGTAGAGAGTGTGTTTGTGTCTGCATTGGTGCATTATCCACAACCATGGCAATAGAAAAGCAAATTTCCCAAAGAGCATAACCATTAGTTCTTTCAAATCAATTTGTTGTTGTTTTTGTTTTTTGTTACATTTCATTTAAAGCCACAAACCATAAAGAAGATCTGAATATATTAAAGAGCCTTAGTGAGAGGGAGAGAGAGACAGTGATAGAGAGATCAAAAGAGCTAACGAATAAAGTAAAGAGTTTGGCAAATCAATTGTATGGCTGTAATGAGTCAGTGTGCCAGTGTAAACAAGCCATTATCAACGGTACATTGCTAATCAGCATCAATAATAGACTCAGTGTAATAATTGAAGTAGATCTCACTGTCATTGTTGCTGTCATCATTATTTCATAAATATGTCATTCAAACTAACAAATAAAGGGTGATTTGTTAAGAGCTTGATAACTTTTTTTTTTAAAAAAACGCATAAAATTTGCAAAATCTCATCGGTTCTTTATTTGAAACGTTAGATTGGTCCATGACATTTACTTTTTGAAGATAATTTCATTTAAATGTTGACCGCGGCTGCGTCTTAGGTGGTCCATTCGGAAAGTCCAATTTTGGGCAACTTTTTCGAGCATTTCGGCCGGAATAGCCGGAATTTCTTCGGAAATGTCTTCCAAAGCTGGAATAGTTGCTGGCTTATTTCTGTAGACTTTAGACTTGACGTAGCCCCACAAAAAATAGTCTAAAGGCGTCAAATCGCATGATCTTGGTGGCCAACTTACCGGTCCATTTCTTGAGATGAATTGTTCTCCGAAGTTTTCCCTCAAAATGGCCATAGAATCGCGAGCTGTGTGGCATGTAGCGCCATCTTGTTGAAACCACATGTCAACCAAGTTCAGTTCTTCCATTTTTGGCAACAAAAAGTTTGTTAGCATCGAACGATAGCGATCGCCATTCACCGTAACGTTGCGTCCAACAGCATCTTTGAAAAAATACGGTCCAATGATTCCACCAGCGTACAAACCACACCAAACAGTGCATTTTTCGGGATGCATGGGCAGTTCTTGAACGGCTTCTGGTTGCTCTTCACTCCAAATGCGGCAATTTTGCTTATTTACGTAGCCATTCAACCAGAAATGAGCCTCATCGCTGAACAAAATTTGTCGATAAAAAAGCGGATTTTCTGCCAACTTTTCTAGGGCCCATTCACTGAATATTCGACGTTGTGGCTCGTTAGTAAGTCTATTCATGATGAAATGTCAAAGCATACTGAGCATCTTTCTCTTTGACACCATGTCTGAAATCCCACGTGATCTGTCAAATACTAATGCATGCAAATCCTAACCTCAAAAGAATCACCCTTTATTTATGATTATATTATTAATGTACAGTGGAGGACAAAATTATTCACAAAGAGTGGTAAATTTCATGTGAAACAAAAACAAAAATTGATATAAAACTTTTTTCTATTTATTGGTACCAAAATGTGAACAAAAATAAATCATACGCAGCATGTGCGGAATTAGGAGCAGAGTCGATTCACAATATAGAAGCTAACACTTATGTCCCCAGTGGATTCACAATTTGGAGTATTATAAACAGTTTTGAAGGCAAATTTATGATGCTATATTTGAATTTGGTGTGCGTCAGATTAATGGGGTTCGCAATAATAATGGTAGGTTACTTGATTTCGTATTTTGCAACTCTTTTGATGTGAGTGTGTCAAAACAGATTTTACAAATACACTGAAAAAACAGTGAAAGGAAATTTTAGTTAATTTTAGAAAACTTTAACTAAACTGTATTAGAAGTGCAGATGTCGCGCTTGTTCTTGAATCTGCTGAAAAATAAGCGACATACAAATCCTCCCAACCATACAGAACCTCTAGTGGAGAATAGCTGGAAAACCAAATCTGCATTCAATGCAGTAAATGTTAATTTAAAAACTTCGTCTGTTTGAAATTGCATTCCTCAGAAAAATCTTTTTCGACATCAATTTCTCTCTAATACATCGCCCGATTTTCACAAATAGGATATCCAACTTCTTCTCTTCATATACCCAGGAAAAGGTAAACCCACCATGTAGGTTTATAATAGAAAATTTTAACTAAAATATTTTAGAAATTGCAACATGATATAATAATTATTGTAAAATTGTAGAAAATTTATTAAAAATAATATTTTTTCTGTTGTTTAATAAAATTTCATATTTTGGAAGAACCAAAATGGAATACAAATTGTTAAAATGTCTTTAGCGCTATATGAAGTTTTAGACAGGCACAATTTAAGTAAATGTTACTCATTTAATAAACTTATGAATTCAATTTCAGCAATCTTCACCCATTTTTTGGAAAATATGAACTATTTTCAAAAAAAATTGTGTATTTAATTTGTATACAACTTTTTTGCTCATTTTTAGTTCACGTCATTAAAGTAAGTAAAAAGTAATAAAAATAAGAAAAATTTTGCTCACATTTGGCAAATTAAAATAAAATCAAATAACTTTTATGAACTAAAATGAAGTTAAATCAGCTATAAAAAATTGTTGTATTTTCTGGGAGTGTATTTTTTGGAAAATGATCAGATTTCACATTTCCCTTCTATTTTGCTCATGAGAACGATGTGCTCCTATGTTAGAATATCGTAGTCACCCTATTTTGCCTTGTAAAGCAATAATATTTTTGTAACATCTATGATTGAGGATTTAAAAATCCAAAAAACACATATGTATGTTGGTTACAAAAACATTAATCTTTCCCCCACTCCTCTTGAAGTTCCCATCAGTCCAAAATTATTAGAAAACATTGTTTAATAGTCATTATGATAAAACAACATCTCAAATTTGGTGGAAACATTTTTTGAGAAACTTGTTTATGGTGTTCGAGTTCATATTCATTGGGGCTAGCCTTACTTACTGGCAATCGCCTTTGCCAAACAAACTAAGTTTCAATCCTATCGGCCCCCCTCCTCCTTAAAAAAACTGGAAAAAATGATAAATAAACATTTTTGTTTTTACTGAGGCCTTCACTCTAATGCTAAGTCAACAAAAGCCCTTTTTCATAGACATAGTTCCCCACTACACCACATCAGTATCCTGCAACAAATCAAAAAAAGAAAAAAAAACTAAAATGCTTATGGAAGTAGAATTCAACAATGAACGAAAAGCCCACTAAAGAATGTCCAGAACAGAAACATCAACAACACTAGCAATAACAACTACAACAACAACAATAATAAAAATAATAATAACTTGTGTATATTTTGCATTTAACTGCAAATAAACTTGTCGAGAAGTTCGACCATGTTCCATGCAACGCATAAACAACCCTACCCCAAAAAGTCTGAAAGAAGAAAGGCCAAGGCACTGGGGACTTCTAGAGGTCGTTTGGCATAACAACACAAAGCCAAGGGAATGCAAAAGTCTCTAGTCGAGATGTGGTAGATGGCTTATGGAGAATGTGGGACATTTTGTAAGCATCAAATTTAAATAACAACAAACCTAAGAAATCAACAGAAACTTCTCTTGAGAATACATCGAGGTTATATGACAGGTCTGAGAGGTCAAAATGGAAGCTGAATAACGTAGGTAAAATAGATATATATGTGTGTGTGAAATGTGGGTTATATCTCAATTGTTAGCAGCCAGTGTACAAATAAAATTTAAAGCAAGCACAGAATTTAAGTATGCAAAAGCCGAATAAATGGACTCAAATGGGCTGATATATTCTCATCTCATATGGGTGATAACTGAAATAACGATTGTCTCCAATTTGTGTTAATTGCTCTCAAAGAAGATTCTGAAGATTTCGAATAAAATAATCCGTAATTAGTATATTATTCTCGAAAGCAGGAGAGAGATATAGAGAGGCCTATTTCGTAATGGCTACCCCACCAAGGCCTTCTGCTGTTCGGGCATAACCCATTTAATGTATATATGTATGACTGAGAAATCATACACTGACCCATTCCAAGAGAATTTCAACTTGTGTTAATGCAGAATGTTTTTTCCCAAACCAAAATCTTAGCTAAATATTTAAATGAAGTTGAAAACATGAAAACAAAAGGGAAAACAAACAGTCTTCCACCACTTAGCCAGTCAACCACATAGTCCACATGCTGAGTCTGCCAAAAATTTTCCATAAACCAACATGACAAATTCGTCTCCGCCCTTGGACTGCAACATGCATTTCATAACCTGCATTTCAACCTTTCATACACTCTTTTCCTCCAAACAATGTAGGTTTGCAATTGGATACCCTGGAAATAGGTGACTAGACATAGTTGCAGTGTTAACATTCCGTGCAGTTTTAAGTAGTACAGCATCCTCAGGAATCCTATTTAGAACTGTCTGTTATGTTATATGGGGTCTAGAAGGTGAAGATCAACCCTTCCCGTGTAGAGGTTGTCTATCCACAATATGGAAATTTGGATAGTAACTGCGATAACAACATAGGAGATACTGTCTTGACAGCATGTAATTGTGTCTACGCATAGGGATGATCTTGGTCCCCACATAAAGATGATCCAGATGTGTAATGCGGAGACATCCTGTCACATTTCAGTATGTTATTCCACTGCGTATCACTTGTCGGAGGTCTCCATACTGGCGCTGCATAGCTAACCACTGTCCGGCGAATTGCCTTATATGTAGTCAACAAAGTTTCTTTGTGCGGAAAGTTACTTAAGGACCTTGTTTCTACCGCGGAGTTTATCACAAATTGCAGTGACATGGACAAACGACTTGAAAAGGCTATTGAATGAAACCCTGAGTTCATTCTAAGGGCGTTCAGACAGTTCTGTATGTTATTTCACTGCGTGTCACTGGTCGGAGGTGTCCGCACTACCGGCCAATTCAACAAGGATTCTTTCTCCTTGTTTCTACCACGGAGTTTATTACAAATTGCAGTGACTTGGACAGGCGACTTGAAAAGGCTATTGAATGGAACTCCGAGAATTTGGGGGTAGTTTGTAGTCGAAATTATCTCACCGTCGACTCTTATATTCAACATCCTGCGTACTTCTGTTGTCCATGTAGTGAATAGTGTGGCCGAGAATTTGGTGGCGGATATTCTCAAATTTCTAGCAATGGAAGGTCAGTAAGGTGGAAGCATGTGTCAGTAAAAATGGGCTGGATACCACGATTGTATAGTTGTCCGTATATTCAACGTCCGTCAGGAATAGACGATATGTAGAGTTTGAACTATGTCGGAGATATCGCCCCACCTTGGGTAACTCCCTGATTAACTCTACGGGGTCTCGACTTTCTATACCAAAATTCCACATACGATTCGCGCCCGCACAAATAATTAAGTACCCACAGTTTTTGATAAAGTATCATTGCGTTTGTTGAATTGGAAAACTGATTATTGATGAAACATTCATAAATATGACATAGTTTTTTCTTTTAGTGTAGGGAGCAAATGTAAAGCAAAGAGAAAGTTCCGTATTCCAAATTTGTCCGCCATTCATTTGATTAACTTAGCGTTCAATTTTGTCGACTCCAGCCTCATTGTACCTTTCTCTACATTTATTGTTGCTTCTTCAACGACTCTAGGGCCTTTGGTTTGCAATGATGAGGATGTTGGCATCGCTTCTTACACCGTTCTTATGCTGGCGTTTTGGACAAGATGCGTAACAAACACAAAATAGAGTGTCGTTTTCTGTTCATTCACGGCCCTTGTGAATTATACACCCCTCTCGCATACTTTACTATGGCTTTTGGTGTTTGGTTTCGCCTTCCGCAGAGTTGGTTCTGCAGCTTTTTTATTTATTTTTTAAGTCGAAGCTCTAAATGTAAAGATAAACGTTAGCTGGTGGAAAACTTTGGTTTGGCTAATGGACTTTTGAACGTTTTATGGTTTAACTAAAATCTCCTCTAAGTTGGAATTATGTACACACTCGCATACACACACTTACCTACACACTACCAGAGAGAGATGCTGAAATCCCTCTCCACATAACCCCGCAGTTGTAAGAGAGCAAAAAACCAACTCTAGGGGTGGCATACGTTTGTCGTCAGTATAAAGCTGAACCATCCCATCAACACCAACAAAGCTTGCAAATATAAAGAAGATGCAGGAAGCCAACAAGCCATTCTCTGTCATTGTACTCTTCAGTTAAAAATCTCAGTTGGTCTGTGTCTACTATGCGTGGGTGGAGATGAGCCAGTAAAATGTCAAATACTGTGGAAACAAATGTCAACAACATACTTAAAAAGTTTTCATGAATGGCTACATTCATTATACGTACTCACCCGACTCATCTCTGCCACCCATGCTTGTAGTCATTCGCTCTCCCGCTCACCCACATACATTGCTCACAATGTTCCTATGAACACACACACACACAGCTAGCCAAAGATAAATCTATATGTTCGTAATGCATCCATTCTGCTACGCACTTAAAAAAGTTGTTGCAGATATCCAGACAGGATAAAGAAAGTTCAGAGCTACGATGGAGCAACTCCCACAATTTTTACAAAATTTATAGCAATCAAATGGTCAACTGAGGGAGTGGGTTTGGGAATAATACAACAGCAACAACAATAAATGACACACACACACAGAGCCATACCACTCCCCCCAGAGTATCTAGATGGGGAAAACACCGTAAGTAGGAGTACAATAAATTATTGTACATAAAAGAAATTCATTGGAGGAGGTAGAGAAAAGAGAAAAGTTTGCATTTTGAACTTTGGCCATAGATGATGGTTGCCAAAGTGTTGTTGCCACATTCTTTTGATCAGTAATTCATCTTTATTCATCTTTACTTGCAGACGTAGATAATTTTCCCCACTTCCGTTTCCTCTCTATTCACAGCAATTAAGTGTGTCCTGTTTTTATGTTTTTGCAAGGCAAGTAAATTCGATCGACTGCAATGGAAAGTGTGACGTACACTGAGAAAAGTACTGCTTTAGTTGTGAAGATTTTGTAGTCTTAGTATTTTATATTTGGATTTTTTTATACAAATATATTTTATTTAAAAATATTTTTAGAATACATATTTTTTTCTAAATTTACTGAATATATCTTAGAGATTATTGCCTTTCCTTTCGGATGTTTTCAAAGTAAAGCAATTTTTCATGAATAACAATATCGTTAAAAAGATTATGTTTACTCAACTAACTGATGTTATAATTAATTGAATTTAATATAAAAAAAGTCTTTAGAAATGGATAAGTTTGTTCTTGTTTCTATTTATTTATTATTGTTGTTATTTTTATTGCAGGAAATTTAAACTGGCTGGTGTTTGCATAAATTAAAAAGTCTTCAGAAATGGGTGAGTAGTTTTTATTTTATTATATTTTATTTTGTTTTGTTTTACCTTCTTTTGTGAAAAGGCGCGAAATTTTATACCAATGAATATCGTTTGACATTTTTCGTTGAATGTTTTTTAATGAATATAAAAAAAATATTAGTTCAAAATTATATTTTTTTCTAATCGCATATATTATATTTTCACATGATTAAATTACATTATTATATTTTTTTAAATTATTATATTTTTTTTTTAATTTTACCTTTTGCCCGGATGAAGAATCGAACCATGGACTATATGCACTGAAAGAAGAGTTTTCTTTTCAGAGGAACGAAATTTTAGACAAACAAAGTTTTCTTTTGAAGCTAATAAATTTTCTTTAAAAATAAATTTGCTCTTAAAGAAAATAGTTTACATTAAAGGTGAATTTCATTTGTCTATAATTTCGTTCTGGAGGAAAGTATTTTTGCTTTATGTGAATACAGAACATACAGCTCATATACACATCAACCCAATTGTAAACGTCGGATTCTCTCTTTCTTACATAAAATATAAATTTCGGTTAGAACAAAAAAAAATGTTTGATTAGAAAAAAAGAACAAATTTAATTTTTCAATGTATTTCAAAATTTGTTCGTACAATTTCGTGGGGGTTTATGTTTATGTTTCCGATTCCGGAATCCATTTTATGTTTGCCAAGAAAACAATATTTTTTCGGCAAAAATGTTCCATTATTCCTCTTCCACAAATAACCTTTTGCTGTGGGAGGTGATCACATTCCTTCGCTTTGCGGAATGTTTAGTGGGAGCACCTCTAGCTTTGACACCCATCTATTGCTGCTCTTAATCGTATTTTTGACGAGAGACCACCATTCTTTTTGAAACCTTTTCTTGTTTCCGACACCTTATTGCTATTCCATGATGTCTTTTAATTTTAATTACCATTTTTTCATTGTTGATTTAATGTGCAGGTTGGTGGTTGGCTGTAGACAGATAATGACTCTCAGTTCTTTTTTTTTTTTGCACATATCTGTCTTTCACCCAGTGAGCCTAAGCAAAGGAGACTTAGTTGTACTTCAATTGAGTTCCTTTGTGCCTTCTGTTATTTAATTTTAGATTTCTTTGCTTTCGTTTTATTTTGAAATGGTTCGTTTGTTGACTGGTTTTGTTATCGGTAATGCTGTTGTTACTTTTTATATGGTTGTTGCTATTGCTGGTATCTTACTTGCCGACTTTATATCACTCGCTCGCTCCTTGGTTTTGTTCATTTGTTATTGTACCTTTAATTGTATTTTTGCTAAGGGTGTTTAATTTAATTCTACCTTGTATCACAGGGACACAGAAACAAATACACCCTCTCCCCTTCCACATTCACACACATACACACCCACACAAAACCTATACTCCCTCACAAGTTTTGGAACAACAGGCCATACATAATGATAAGAGTAGAAAGCGCCAAACTTGGTGTGACATGTAAACGAGTTTTAAGTACATTAAGGACATTAAACGAATTTATTGCCTACTACGCTTCATGGCCTCCATTTTTCCAGTAGAAGACAAAAAACACCAAACAAACACAAAGGACTTAATGATAAAAACCCCCTCAAAGGAATTCAATAGAATTTATTTCTACCTTAGCATAATAACCCGGTTTTGTTTTCATGTTTTGACTTTTGTTGTTCTTTGCATAAATCCCCAATGTATTCGAATTCCATGCTGGGCTTGCTGTCTTGTGTTCTGGCTTTTGTTGTGTTACCAACTAAAGCGTTCATGGAGTCAGTTTATTTTCATTTCTTTGGAAATCTAATATTCCCAATTAGACCATTTTTTCATATCAATTTTCATGGCCTACACATTTTGAGGGGCTTCTATGTGATAGAGTAATTGATTTGCGAAAATACCATAAATATTACTTCGTTTCTTATATCCTCGTAGAAGCCCTAGGATTTTCACATTAAGCTTTTCATGTTTTTGCATTGGAATTTTTAAATGGCAAAGAAAAAACTCAAAGTTAAGGACTTCAAGGCCAAAGTATTTGAAATGATGGCGACCACAATGAGAAACTAAATAATATCATAAATTTTTGGGTATTATTATACGCTTCACCAGCGTATAGTAAATATGGTCCTCCTCATAGCTGGTCCTCCAGAGTTAGGGTTTAAATCACGTTATCTTTCAAACGAGAGAAAAAGTCCGGACCCTAAATTTTACACCCAGAGAAGAAATATAACCACCTCAACCATGTTTCAAGAGCAAACTGTTTTTTTTTGGACGGGGAACATGTTTGCGACAACTCTGTTATTATTTTTTTTTAATTATATATCTGATTTCGGCAATCATATTTGCCAAGAAAACAATTTTTTTGCGACAAACATGTTCCATGGTCACCGCCCAAAAATAATATTTTGATCTTGAAACATGATTGGGGTGACTACATTCCTTCTCCTCATATATAGAAACCGTTTAGACATTCGATTTGCATTCGATTCGCTATAAAAAAAAAACGTTTGAGCCCTTTACAATGCTCTGAGGTAGTGGTAGAAAATCTTACTCTACAAAAATTCAAATTTTGAAATAATTTCTCTTACATAGTTCAATTTTTATTTCATTAAAAATAACAAACAAATGAATGTCTCATTTATCAAATGAAACACCATAGAAAACAATTCCAACTTGTCTAGTAGTAGGTAATTACAGGGTAATCAGACGTCCATTGACGCGTTGACTTCTTTTCGAGGGCTTAGAAGAGGAGACCAAACGGCCAAAGTAATAATCGTTTTGGCTGGGCAAAAGAACAAGGCGTCCGTTTTTGAGTTTTGTCAAACGGCTAAGAATTTCAATTTGCTGTTCAACCTCAGCTAATTCAGATTGAAGTTCATTATCTGCTTCACTCTCAGGAGCTCCATAAATTTCGGCAGGCTCTTGGATGGTAGTTTCCCCTTCTCCTACCAATTCCAAGGTTGTCTCAGCTGAGCCTTCTTGCGTCTCTTCTACTTGGGAATCGATATCGATGGCTTTCACTACTACTTCCTCTTGCTCAATACTTTCAACATCAGTTTTCGGCTCATTTGCTGGAGCTCCATAGATTGTCTCTGGAATTTCATTGACGGTAGTTTCTAAGACTTCTGCTTCACTTTCTGAGGTTTCTGGGGTTTGTTCAGCGGCAGGAATATCAGCAATAAACTCACTATCAGCATCATCCACAATAACAAAGGGAGCAGAGAAATCTTGGCTTTCTTCTTCGCTGGGAGGTTGAAAGTCTACAGCAGGTGCTGGCACTACTTCCGCTTCGAATTCCTCTTCGCTAAGCTTAGGTGAAAAATCCGGAGCTCCATATGTATCGGCTGGTGTGTAATCTTCTATTTCCGGCTTTTGGGTAGTTGTGGGAACAATTTCATCGAAATCCTCTAAAGTTGAGCTGGTGGTAGTTGACAATGTTTCAAAAGCTTCCGTTGTAGTATCGATTGCAGATTCAGTAACTGCCTTGGGCTTGGGTAAATCGAAGGGGATCCTTGGACGAAAACCAGCTTCAGGATAACCAGTTTTTGTTTCCACCAATGTCGAAGGGGTGGTGAATTCTATTTGGCGTGCTGATTTTCTACCATTTGACCTTTTCAAAGGAGTGGCTGAAGAGCTGCCAATGGCCAATGTCACTATAAGTGCTAGTTTTAATCCTCTTAATGTAATCATTGCAAATAGTGGTGGTTTCTCACAATCTAAAGCAACTATTGCTACTAATGATGATGAACTGGTTAACCTAAGCTTTTATACATAAAACAGAGTTTGGATGCGTATGATACAAGGTACGAGGTCTGAGCTCATAAAATATTTTGCCAAAAATTCGTATTCTCAAGTCCAATCAAATAGCACAGCACCATGGGTTAGCTGTATAAAATTGAATAACCTATAAATGATCAAGAATTCAATTCTTGTTGGAATCAAGGCAATCTCAACAAACAAAAAAACACTGAAATACTCTCCAGTAGAGCCATCAAAATGACATCGAAAAAATTGACAACAGCAACAATGAACAAAAAATCGATAAGGCGTTAAACGCATAATTGCTTTAGTCTCCGCCACAGACTTGGCTCCCTATTTCACTCCTTCTCTTCCACCCATTACTACCCTACCTCACTTGTTTGCTCTACCCATAGAGCATATATTCATTCATATGCTCTGTCAATATGATCTACCAAATGCTACCCCAATCGATGACTAAAGAGGCAGAGAATCGGTAAAAAATTAAAACAATTTAAAATATCACCAACCATCCACCCACCATTGATAAATAAAATAATATATGTATGTACATTAGGTTGGGCCGAATGTTTGTTTGGTTACATCAAAAAGGCGCGACAATATTTATCGAAGATGCCCTACAATGATGAATAGGAGCCCAAATGAAATAGTCTTGGCATATATGTCTATTTCCAAAAGCAAACCGGCCTATCAACAGAGGTCCATTTGCATTGTTATCAATAAGATGTAAACACACACACAAATTATACATTTGACCTTTGTAAGGATCAAATGTATATATCTCTCTCTCCCTTACAATACTTGTCTCCTCTTCGTTCTCAGTCATTACATCTCTCAACACTTACATTGCGAATCAATAGCCATCTTATCACAATTCTATCAATAGCAATATTTCAGTTTAGCCTAATACATGGAGTCCAAGAATGCCCTAGAAATATAAAAACATAGCGACAAACATATTTATGTGTTTCATTGTTGGGGTTCAATGTTAATTTGTAATAAATGATAATCATTCGTATGACCAACAACATCATGATGTCTCATACGATCTCAGCATATATAGCAGGCATTGATTGCAACAATTGAATATCTCAATAAAATAAACAATTCAGAGCAAAAAATCAAAATAAAATTAACTCTTCAACAAAGAGAATACAAATTGAAACCTCAGAGGCTACTAGACATCATTTTTTTGTGTATTCGTGTGAGACACCATTATATGCTGAAAGAGTCACACACAGCAATAGTGAGTGAGGCTGAAAGAGTGACATACAGTAATAATGAGTATCTACTGAACACCAAATATATTGTGATATAAAGATCATAATCTCTTTATATCATATTGAGATTAGTATCACTTAACTAAAAGCATTATTGGGCCACATGTATTTGTAAGAGAGATTTGGTAATCGTGGAGAGTCTGTGAAAAAATGCTATTAATATGAAAGTGAGAAAGAGAAGAAGGAACGTCTTTAAACATGTATGTAATACCCTAACCTATCCTTGCGAGTAAGTGGAGTTTGGCTCACTTAAATCTGATGCTATTAATTAAATATTTTTGGATAAGATATCAGGAAGATAAGACAATCTAGCGATATTCGTGATGTTGTCGTTGTAGTAAGACATTATTATAAATTATTAATTTTTTTTAAGATGGGCATGGTAGAGGTGTGCGCGTGACACGAAATTGTCGTGACACGCGTGATTCTCGCGTGAATCATGTAAGTCGTGAACAAAATTTGAAGGAACTCTCGTGAATTTGCGTGAATGGGACTAAAATGAATATGTCGTGCGTGAGCGTGCGTGAGAAATAAAATCGGTTCGTGAGTGTGCGTGAATAAAATTTCTGCAAAATCACGCTCACGAAAAAAATCAATATTTAATTCATACTCGTATGTAAATTTAAATTAATTTAGCTCTCGAACTATATTCTATCTTTGAATTTTGTTACCTTTGCTGATTTCCGTTTGGAAAATGTCGTGAGTCTCGTGAATTTGTCGTGAATCACGTGAATTGTCGTGAATCGTGCGTGAGTGTGAGTCTTTAAAAGTAGTTCGTGCGTGAGTACTGGTTTTCATTTCGTGATTGTGCGTGAGTGGGATTGGCTACTACACGTATCGTCCGTGAGCGTGCGGGAATAAACATTTTGCTTCGTGAATGTGCGTGAGTGTGAGTGAAATTTCAGTCACGCGCACACCTCTAGGGCATGGGCTTCAAAGAGCAAAATATATGGGCTTCGGTCTTATCCAACGTTAATCTTGAAATGTAATTTAGGTATAAATTAATATATTTAGCCTTAGTTTTGATTATATAATGGCGAAATAATATATGTAAGTATATCATTTTTAAAATCTACGATTTCCCAGCAAAACTGCTTGCCAACAACAGATTTATCATTTCTAGAGATATACCATTTTGGCAGTAATTGAGCTCATACCATACCATACGTGCAAAGGTATGTCATTGTTGTTACTCCATGTGGCTACGTGCATTCATATGTTTGTCATCGCCTTTGATATATATTCACTTGTTTTTCGTATGAATTGATTTCGTTTCGTTTTCGTTTTGCTTGATTTCACAGTTGTAGCTTCAGCTGTTGCAGTATTCTATGCCACTCACGTACTTAAATTTATTGTATCGTTTTATTTTGACTCGTCACCCGACATCGTTCATGTTCAGCACTATATAGCTAAGAGCTTTACTCTGATGAGTTGTGTTGTATGCTATTTGACTGCGCTCCTTCTCTCTCTCTCACACAATAGTTCAGTATGTTTTATTCTGTATTTTTGTATCCTTATAGCGATGTATGCAAGTACAAAAGTGTGTATGATGTCCTTTAACTTGGGGCCCAATACTAGGCCCATTAATTATACACTCAACAAAGGTAAAGGGCCTAATTAGCGGTTTATTGTTTTCTTTACCAAGATTCATACATCCTTCTATTACGACATCACTGTAAGGATTAACAAGTAGTTAAGATTGCATGAAAATGTCAGGCCTTTTTAGCTTCATTTTACCACTGGGAATGCATCCGGAGTTTTCTGCACTTTTTTTGATGCGATTCCGAAGATGACAGTGTCTGTGTGGATATTATTTTCGATGGAATCATATTTTGGTGTTTTTAATGCAATGCACGAACACAAACAAAGGTTAAACTAAGCTATAAACTCTATGCTTATGTCTCATTCACTTACTTACAAGAGAGTAAACACCCTGAACGAAACATAATTCGGAATTTATAATGCATTTTTGACAGCAGTCAATGTCCTTATAGCCACTTAATTCTATTTTCTTCAAATAAACGAATAATTCCCCAAAAAAATGTATATCAGTAGAAAAACATACTAGTACCAAAAATAAATGTAAAAATTTATATAAATAAACTAAATAAAAAATTAGTTTGTTTACATAATAACTCTCGATGAATGAGGCGAACTATTCACACAAAGAAAATTTTGATGAATTTGAGCCAACGACATGTTTTCCTTGATACAACAAAATATTTTCATAAAGACAATGAAAGTATTCGTTAACAATGAGTTTCTTGTTGAAAGAAAATTAATTAAAATAATGAAAAAAATCGTTATATTTACGAATTTGTTTCGTTGCCTCTATTTTATTGACTCATTACGTGAATATAACGACACGTTTTCTACCAGTGTTTATAATTCTGTAGATGAAATTTGTTTAATCATATCGGTCCTGTCCTATCCGTTCTCCCCTTTTTTTTGTTCCCTCCACCATAGGATGGGGTATATTAACTTTGTCATTCCCTTTGTAACACATCGAAATATTGCTCTAAGACACCATAAAGTATATACACAGTCTCACATAAGTTTACATACCCTTGAGGTTTTTACCTTATAACTAAACATGTTTCTTGTTGTTGTTTATAATCCAGACTAAAAACATCTTCTTGAAAATGGACAAATACTTTGTTTTTCAAATTAATTTACAAAATCTAAAGCATATATATGCATATTTTATTATATTTTAATAATTAAAGAAAATACAATTTCTTAAACCGTATGTAAACTTGTGTAAGACTGTGTATATTCTGGGTCGTGGTGCAATTCCGAGTCGATCTAAAGATGTCCGTCAGTCCATCCGTCCGTCCGTCTGTTGAAATCACGCTAACTTCCGAACGAAACATGCTATCGACTTGAAACTTGGCACAAGTAGTTGTTATTGATGTAGGTCGGATGGTATTGCCAATGGGCCATATCGGACCACTTTTACGTATAGCCCCCATATAAACCGACGCTCAGATTTGGCTTGCGGAGCCTCTAAGAGAAGCAAATTTCCTTCGATCCGGCTGAAATTTGGTACATGGTGTTAACAACTACGCAAAAATTGGTCCACATTGGTCCATAATTATTTATAGCCCCCATATAAACCGATCCCCCGATTTGGCCTGCGGAGCCTCTAAGAGAAGCAAATTTCATCCGATCTGGCTGAAATTTGGTACATGGTGTTAGTATATGGTCTCTAACAGCCATGCAAAAATTGGTCCACATCGGTCCATAATTATATATAGCCCCCATATAAACCGATCGCCAGATTTGACCTCCGGAGCCTAATGGATGAGCAAAATAAATCCGATTCGGTTGAAATTTGGTACGTGGTGTAAGTATATGGTCTCTAACAACCGTCAGGAATTGGTCCATAATTAAATGTAGCCCTCATATAAACCGATCCCCAGATTTGACCTCCGGAGCCCCTTGAAAGAGCAAAATTCACCCGATCCGGTTGAAATTTTGTACGTGGTGTTAGTATATGGTATCTAACAACCATGCAAAAATTGGTCCATATCGGTCCACAATTATATGTAGCCCCCATTTAAACCGATCCCCAGATGTGACCTCCGGAGCTCTTGGAGGAGCAAAATTCATCCGATCCGGTTGTAATTTAGTACGTGGTGAAATTTGGTTCATTGCGCTAGTATATGGCCGCGAACAACCATGCCAAAATTGGTCCATATCGGTCTTCAGTTATATATAGCCGATCCCCAAAAATAATCTACCAAAATTTTATTTCTATAGAAAGTTATGTCAAAATTGTATTACTACAGAAAATTTTGTCAAAATTTTATTACTATAGAAAATTTTGTGAAAATGTTATTAATATACAAAATTTTGTCAACATTTTATTTCTATAGAAAATTTTGTGAAAATGTCATTACTATGTTATACAAAATTTTGTCAACATTTTATTTCTATAGAAAATTTTGTCAAAATTTTATTTCTATAGAAAATTTTGTGAAAATGTTATTGCTATAGAAAGTTTTGTCAAAATGTTATTTCTATAGAAAATTTTGTGAAAATGTTATTAATATACAAAATTTTGTCAACATTTTATTTCTATAGAAAATTTTGTGAAAATGTTATTACTTTACAACATTTTGTCAACATTTTATTTCTATAGAAAATTTTGTCAAAATGTTATTTCTATAGAAAATTTTGTCAAACGGAATTATATACGTATTTAATAGGCCTTTTTTATTTTCGTTTAATATATACCCCGTATGGTCTAACATAACTTACAATTGAAAAGATGGTGTTAAGAAGTTTTAAGATACCTTGCCATCGTCAAGTGTTACCGCAATCCATGGTGGAGGGTACATAAGATTCGGCCTGGTCGAACTTACAACCAAACGTATATACTTGTTTGGTTGTAATTAAGTGTACATAAAAATAAATTAAAATAAATTAAGTGTAAACTTTTTTAGTTAAACTGAATTAAATATTTTATATCTGGAACATTTTATCAAATGATTGCAAATGTGATGTACTTAAATACAGGTAATAATTTATTAGTTTTCTCTGAATATTTCGTGGTGCTGTCATCTGGCCCGCAATTGAGACACAATTTTCCTATGAACAATAAATTAAATATAAAAGTAATAATTTTTTTCATTCTCCAATAGGAAAATATTAAAAAAATTTACTAATTTATTTGTGGAAAATATCAGCAAATGGTTGAAAATGTGATGTACAAAAATTCAGCTAATAATTTATTATAAATGGCCATCATAATTTATTTTTCTTTGGATAGTTTCTGGTGTTGCCATCTGGCCGTATTTTATTTTATTCATTTGTATCTTTGAGGCCTGCAATGATGAATTATATCATATTTTTTTTCTTATATGCAATATTCTTTATACAACAAAATGGCAAATAATGTGCCATATGTGACCCTGCCTCCGCACATATATACATGCCCTATACAATGGATGTACGCTTAAACTGCGTACATAAACTACATTAAACCATTCAGCACGCACTCTCCCTCTCTTTCTCTCTCGCACACAATCACATTCACTCTCACCAATTGCTTTGTATCACTTATCTATGATGCACTGGCACTTACTCAAATCTCTCTCACACAATCAGCGCCACAATACAGCATGACATGGAAGAAAGTGATTATGAATAATGTTCCAGGGGAATATGTCAAAAACTTGTTTAAATTAATGGACTTAACAGCAAATGCCAGCAATGATTTTTTATCGCTGCAGCTTTAAGTGCCACAATGTTTGATATTTTCCAGAAGGCATAGATTAATTGTTGCCACAGGACAAAATATGGTATAAACCATATCGATGAGCTATATAATGATGGTCAAACAAATACGTAAACTATACACGCAAAAAAGAGGTTTAACTACTCCAAAAGTGGAATCTGGAGCATTTCCCATTTTATTTCAAACGTTTTCTCTTTAACTGGAATAAAAGCTGAGTTCTTGATAACAGTTGGCTTGTTTGTATTCAACGAGTTTGATTTGAATTTGGAGAAGAAACAAAATCACACTATTTTGGTATAAAATTTAGTTTTGCCCTCAAAATAATCCAATTTCAAAAGACAATTTATATATTTTATAGTCCATGAAAATTATTTGATTGCAATTAAATTTTCCTCAATGTGAGAATTTGTTTTTTAATTTATGGTACAATTGTTTGGCTTAATAGGATTAATTTTCTCTTTAATTTTAATTCTTAAAGTCACCTGAACTATCATTCCCATTATTCTCTCTCACTTACCTTCCAAATCCACAACACGGCCGGCTCGTTTCAAGGCTCTGACAGCTTCATCGTGTGTTGCTTCGCGTAATTCCTCACCATTCACCGAAAGTATTGCATCGCCCACATATAGGCCTTTTGCTTGATCTGCAGCCATGCCGCGAAATATTTTCGATATAAGAATTGGCATACGATTTTCACGGCCACCTTTGATGGATATACCAAGACCATTATTTTCAGACTTTATAATGCGTACCTAAGAGACATTGAGAGACGAGTTCATTAACTAAAGGAAAAAACTATACTCGAAGGAAAAGGCAAACTTAAAAAATCTAAATCGTATTTCTCTATTGATTCAAAATCGACCTTTAGATTTTTTTCAATAAAAATCATTTAACACACTATTTTATTTTAGAAAATTATAAAATCATTGAGTCTAAAAGGCAACTTAAATTGTTTATTTTCTTTTTTTAAAAATAAAATGTACCAAAATTTCAAACTTACATGTCTCTTTTGATTTGCCACATGATCAGGTACATCGCACATATCCATGCCACTGTCCAAAGTATTATTGTTCAGCATGTGATCACCATTGTCTGTTGTATCTAATTCGTTGCTGGGTGCTGTTGTTGTAGATGTAGTTGTGGCACCTCCTCC
Organism: Haematobia irritans; assembly: GCF_050003625.1. Classification (NCBI taxonomy): domain Eukaryota; kingdom Metazoa; phylum Arthropoda; class Insecta; order Diptera; family Muscidae; genus Haematobia; species Haematobia irritans. The sequence continues at coordinate 2,226,753 of NC_134400.1, forward strand.
TCCACTGCCAATACCAACACCACCACCACCCATGCCTTGCATGGAAGCCGATGTGGGTATTGAACCATTGTGGCCACTGTGATTGCTCCTATAAGATAATAAAAAAAATATTTTTATTTAAACGATGTGCTTACAAATTTTTTTCACTTTTTATTCTCCTTACCCCAATGTTCCATTTAGTGTTGTTGATTGATCGCCACCATTGCCGGAATTCTCACAGGTTTCATCCAAACTTATAGCTAAATAGTCGGTTTCCAATGTCACCAGTACCCTATACCAGGCACCACGCACACGTGTCTCCAGTGTGCCACAACGCATTCCCGATGGTGATTGCGTTGGTAGGGGCTGAACCGGCTGATTGTTCAGCGTCCTACCCAAATTCGATGATTCCACCATAGTGATGTCCAGTTTGTCTAGCTTCTATCGTCTACTCAATCAAATGTATTACTCACACAGAAGATGGAATTGGACAAGACATTTTCAATACATGTGTTGATTCCTACTTGGGTTGCCATAAGTATTAGTAATTTTTCTTTTATCACTGTAAAAGGAAGAGAGAGAAAATATTAGTTCATATTGATCCAATAAAAAAGTTTTGTTCAAGTCCAACAAACATTCATTTGACATCATAAATTATATGAAAGGAGACCTTCTTCCAATTCTAAAAGAAAATTCGGCTGGATGTATTGAGACCCTAAATGTTCCTCTCCGCACAGATCATCTATGTAAAATTTAAGGTCTATGGCACTTACTGACATGTGAGAAGCTCTCGTTAGTCACTCATTTAATGTTGAGAATTAAATACTAAATACATTTTCGTTTGCATTTAAATTTACTTAAAGCTTTTTTTTTAATTTACATGAATTTTCTTGCAATTTAATTTCGATTGTGTTGAAGAATTACCTGTCCAAGGGTTTTCTTTTCAGCATTCTGTGATGAAGTATTTTTTGTCTACGGAATTTATTGCTTGATTATTTCCTACTCTCTCAGTTTTTGTTTTAGATTACCTCTTGAATATTCTTTTCTCTCTCTCTCTCCCTCTCTCACACCGGCGTAACGACAGGCCCAGGACAAAAACCTAAGAGACAATAGATTTCATTTTTCTGAAAATGTTTAAGAGTTAGCAATTCTATTTATTGTATTTAAAGTCCCGCAGGGGAGTCTGCATGGAAGTAATGGAACAATAACAATTGCAAGCCCCACTCTCTACATTTTAGACTTTTTGTTTCTAGCTTCACACCTCCCTAATAGGGATGTCTGGTTCGTTCGGTCATCAGTGTTTGTAGTTTTTGGGGAGGATGTTAACTTCTAATAGCTTCTAAGTGTGTGTGTGTGTGTCTGCATTAAACGAAAGCTGAAGGTAAACAATAAATATGCACACATAGTTACACACACACATATCTAACCACCAGTAAATTCACAAGCCCACTCACACTCATATGGCTATACATTCGCTACAAGGAGGATACCTACTCAACTCTAAACGACACAACGGCATTGATGGTTGTGCCAGCATGAATGTGCCTTTTCATCCACATGGCAGACACTTTGCTTTTTGTAAAAAAAAGAGAAAATAATTGTTACCCGCGGTGCTAAATTATGTTTGTATATGGGCATGGATATATGTGAGTTCAACAATATATGCATACAAAACAGGGTTGCCAAATTAAACGTAAAAATCAACCTTCATACATTGTTAAAATGATGCTCGATGGAAAGGTTTATTTTTTTGGATTTACCTTAGCAAACATTCACAACAAAACAATTGCACATATCAACATAATCTGTGCAATGGAGACAATGTGTTCAATTGATTTTTGTAAAATTGGGAACACTACAACCAAAGAAAATTTCTTTACTCCGAAATTTTAGACAAAAGAATTTATCTTTATGAGTAAATAAACCCGAACTTGTGGCCAACGATTCAACAATTGTCTCTATTTTTTTATTTTCCTTTAAAGCATATTTTTTAGAGTCAATAGAAAACTTTATCTAAAATTTCGTTTGTGCAGAAAAGAAAACTCTTCTTACAGCACAGCTGATACCCAATAACTAATGCCAATAATTTTAATATACATAACCACTCAGGTTTTTTTCATAACTTATTCTAAAAAATTGTTAAAACAAAAATCGTTTTGTTTACAAAAAAATATGTTGGGATCTTCTGAACAAAAAAAATATATGGCTAACTGGTGCTCTTTCCAAGCCCTGCACATATTGATTTAATCTAAACAAAAAATTAGAGTCGGATGGTAACCCTTAAGAAGTGTTTCTTCCTGAATGAAAGGATGTACACGTGAGAGTTAGAGTATGTGAACGTACAATCACACTCCATGATTGGGAAAGACTAGATGTGTGATACGCTAACCATTGCATTACTTACGATACACATATATAAATTGCGTCTCCTAAATAATGTCTCTGTTGCAAAAGGGCTCCTTCCACACAATCATTCTTCTGTAACTCTCAAGACAATCCCTAAGAAAAAATACGTTTACCATTGACGATATATTCGTGTTCTGGAGAAACATCTATAGTAAGTAACAACAATTCCGGTATACGAGTGCCACTTGAAAATTATTTACGCCTATATTGTGTAACGAATATGAACGAAAACTATTCTCAAACATTTTTAACTGCCGCTGGTTAACTCTTCCTTCTTAGTTGAATAACAATGTACCTCCATATTGTAGGCAAATCTCGGTCATATATATAGAGGTCCTTGCGAATACGTTTGTCATAACAGACCTGATAAAATTGCCCAGACAATTCATGGCCAACCGGAATGCATCCTCCAATACAGTTGATTATCTTGGAAACGGCCAATAACTCTGACATATAAGGAATACAAATTTTCATTGTCAAAAGAAATAAGCGTTCAATCTTCCATGCCAAAAAGAAGGTTGAGAAAATAGAGAAATCACAAATTAAAAGTTTCACACTGAACTATTGTTTTTGTTAATGAATAGAATGTATTTCCCCGAAACGAAGTTCCTGTGTTGCTTATAAATAATCTTCTTGGAGCCTAGGTCTTTATGTGATTACTTGTTCCTCAAAAATATATTGTAGGTCTATATGTAAATGAATTTTATCGAAAAAAGATATGTTTGTTTAGTTAAAACTTTTGCAATAAACCTCGTTCTAGACTAAGCTGTAGTGCAGTGTCACTTTTTTGTTTATTTTTTTTTTGTGATACCTTCGTTTCTAAACACTCTTTTAATAATGGCTTAGGCTTTTTGTTCAGTTCTCCTTTTTTGAGTGTCACTTGACGTACATCTTAAGGAGAATACCCGGCAAACATTTCTCATGACTACCACTAGATTCACATATAGTGCGGCACATTTAAGTTTTGAATGTTTTGCTTAGTTTTTTTTATTAAAAAACTCGTATATATCAAATTTGGTGAATATCGGAAAAATATTGGTACCTGCAATTTGCGAAGTAGATAATCGGATTAGATCGATGGAAGAAGTAATTCGTTCTACTCGACAGCATAGAAGAGCAGTGTTTAAAAAAGTTCCATGTCCATCCATAATCTGATGATTTACTGAACTGATTTACTTTGCGAAAAAATGCATCACTAAAAGTGATTTCAAATCGTAAAATATCCAAGCTAAAGGCCGATGTTGAATTCTTCAATCGAGAGCATAAATGGAAGCAACGAACTCTGCTAGAACGAACTTTAACATACGTGATATTAAAGACTACACACCCTAAACTTTTGGATGCGCACTTTACAAAATATTAAGTACAAATTTCTTTAAAATAATGAAATTTTAATTGAAATAAAGTTTAAAATCTTTACTTCAATTTTTTTATTAAATTTAGGACGTATGTCTTTGAACTAAGATAAATTTTACTTAAGTTAAACAAACACATTTTAAAGAAATCATCCTTAAATTAACCCTTTCACTACCGATGTTCACTTAGAAGGACATTCGAAAAAGACACCAAATTCTATTTTCCCACTTAGTTTGGATTTATTTCTCGATGTTATTTTAAAGTAGAGGCTTTAGTCTAAATAAGCTATAAATATTTTCCATATTGGTGAGGTCAAACATACATTTTTATAAACTTCTTTAGCAAAAAAACGAAAAATATGAAATTTTGAGAACATTTTTCTACTGTATGTTTCTAGTAAATGGATATTCATACAAAAACTATAGCTGATACTTTTTCGGGTTCTTTTTTGTATTTTTTCTCACATTTTGAAGAATATTATAGGCCAAATAGCGCTTCTTTGGTCACAATTCAAGAATCAAGTTTTCAGAACAAGCTCATATAGCTCTTGAAGTAATTGAGGTAGGTTTTCAAAATGGTAATTTTTGTTCTACATGCTGTTAGTAGAAAAATTAAAATTAGTAACATTAGGTTTATTTCGGCAGTGAGAGGGTTAACTAAAATATTTAATCTTTAGATTTAGAATAAAAATGCTTCAAATATAGGCAAAGACTTATTTTAACGTTTTAGCATCTTTGGTCTAAAGTTATTTTGATATAAGGAAAACATTTTTTACTTTGAACTATCCGTTATAATTTGAATTTTTAAACTGGCATTTGTTTGTTCGTGAATAGCTTTATTGATATACCGTGGATAGAAAATAAATATTCGATAAATGAGATCTTTATCCAAATTCTAATTTTATTGATCCTAGATTTAAAGCCAGATAAGTCACTAAAAAGTGTCTTATTGCTCGAAATCAAAATCCTTAAAAGAAGGACAAAATCCCTCGATCAAGTCAGTGCGAGATTACTACTCTTTATCCAAAGTCATTAACTCAGTAATCCCTGAATAGAGACAGAATCGAAGAATGTATCACTTCCACTCCAGAAAGCAGACACAAGTCGATAAAACATGCTAAAGGTGAAATTACATTCCCGGCATTAATTTTTGTTTTGATGTTACTTTCAAAGAAAAAAAAATCAACACTTCAATCACCGCATGGATTTACGATTTGTATGGAATTCCACCTTAATCCTTATGTATTAACTTGTCACACATCAGTGATAATATATGCTGGGTAGTATAGAAATTCTGTAATTTTATGAATATTAATGTTGGCGCTGTTTTTGTTGTTGTTGTTGTTTTTGTAGTCGTAGTAGTATAGGTATTTTAAAATGAAATGTTCTCTTGATGGTTGATGCTATTAGTGTCGTTGTTTGATATAGAAGTCCATGTACTGTACTTGAGACTGTACTGACATAATTGCAAGAGCGCATACAAAGTCATCTTGGCTTCGAGGTATACCTCATTCGTCAGCATCAATCCACATTCGCATCGTCACCATTATCCTCGCCATTGTCGTTGTTCTCATCACCATCATCTCACTGTTCCTCATTATTATAGGCATTAATGTCAGTACACATTCCCTCTCTTTCTCGATGCCATCTACCATTCATCTATTCATTCACCCAAAAACCACTCATTCACAAGCACACACATACAACACACACACACACACCAGTCATTCAACGCCTCTCTTGAAATATTCGTTTCTGTTTCGTCTGCTATTTGGTCTTTTCCGTCACAACAATCGCGTAAAATATTTATCAAGAAACGGAAGTGAAAGAGAAAAACACCAACAATCAGTCAAACGGACGCTTCAAATGTCCTTTGTTGTGATTTTCTCTTCTTTTTCCATTTCATTTTTGTTGTTGCAGTCCTTTGCTGTTTGAACGATAAAGCACACGATGCATAAACCAACAGCTTACCATTCAAATGACAATCATCCCAGATCAGGCCAAAGTTCGAGCACAATGGGACGTATGAATGATTGCAATGCAATGCAAGGAGCTGATTCATACGCAACCGCGCACATTTTCACGAAATTGCAACCAACGATAAAAGGAGATGAAATGAACTCGAGGCCCATTTTATTGGGCTATTCCATGAGAAAATGAGAGGAATCGGCACAATGTTTGTCATTTGAGCAAATCTTGGAAATACTAAGATAATACCTACTGCCAATATTTTTGGGCTCTACATTCATGTAATATTCTTCAAAGGGTTTAATGAATTGTAAAATAAATTCCCTGCTTCTGTGGAGAAATTAGAAATGTATCCTGCTGATAAAGGGCTAGTGGCTGTTGCATTGATAATGTTTCCCAAGTTCCTTTCAATAACATGGACATAAGTAGAAGAGAGTAAGCTTACTAAAGTGATGATTGGTGCAATTTGTAAAGCCCAGTTGGCTTTCATGAGATAATAATAAATTGGAAGGTTATTCAGTGGCACGAAGTGGTGTCTAGGGTCAGCTTTCAACAGACCATGAAAAGTTACTTGAATATATGATAAACTGTTGTAGGAATCCAAAAAAAGTCATACATCTTGCTAAAGTTATTAGAAAAAAACTGGTTTGCTACTCAACTTACATAAGAATTCACAACAAGGAAAATTAATATTTTAATGAATCATAATGCCAGATTTCCAAAAGAAGAATGCCTTCCCACGACAAGATATTCCATAAATCACACAAAAAGCTTTACCAGCAAAGAAATTTCATGATCCACATACTTTTGTAAAAGTTAATGCTACCATAACCAAATATACAAATAAATCTGTAAACATTCAGATATACTTTTGTATTTAAGTGTGTGTGTGTGTATGTGTCCTGGGATTCGCATATGGGGACCATCAACATCTCTCTCTGCCGGCAAAATATATCATATTCAAGAATACTTTAAGTTACCCTAATCCCAGTAATCCTATAGCCCCCTCACCCACGCCATATGTGCATATGTGAAGCCTAAAGGCCAAAACAAAAACGGCGAACTTAATACTAACCCTCCTCTGCCTTTCCTCAAAGCTCTTATGGTATAGCACCTTCTCTCGACCACCAAATAAAATAACAATAATAATAAGGAAAATACAAACATTTTCACTCAGCAATTTTGGTGGCGGAAAGGGAAATAATCACATACATGCTCACACAAACACACGCTCACACATATCTACTCTCAGAGTATGGGCTAAGTACATAATCATAAAAACAAACGGACAATGGTAACGGCAGCAAACAAAAATAGAAATTAGAAAACTAACCAAACAAAAACAAAAAGAAGAAGAAGAAGCATTTGGGAGAAAAATAACTGCAAATGATGCGGTCGGATGGTCGTTTCCATTCACTGCGAATATTTCCTGAAAGGCATAGCGCTAAGAGACTGAGACTGAGAGAGAGATACAGACGAGTAAGGGAAGAGGCGTTAGCAGAGAAAAGACGTGAGTGTGTAATTTATAACCACGAATATGAATTCTTTCTATTGTTTTTCTCATTGTTTTTGTTGTTACTGCTGCTATCCTTGTTGGTGTTGTTGCAGTTGTTATTGTGGCATAAAAACTTGAAGTGCAATTTATAATACCAGGGATTAGTAGAGGAATTAGTATTTTATGTCAGAATGTTAGTATGAGAGTTTGAAACGATGGTCGTTGTGTGAGTCTATGTTATGCTGGGAAGTGTAGATAGTGCAGATAGAGAGGTCTTGAACCAATATGGTTCACTCATACGACCCATATAGATGTCTGTGTGTGTAGTAGTACTAAACACAATGGGGACTGCAAACGTCAACTGTATGCCGCATATATAGGGTGAGTGCAGCAAATGTGGTATACCTATTTGATTTTCGATAACCAAATTTTTTGTGTTTCTCCGACGAGGCTAAGATTTTATCACATTCATTTTACTAATGTTAGCCATCCACGCAACTATGAGCGAAAAATAAGAAACCCATAATATCGGATATATTTGCGAATTTATTAAAAAACACAGTAAGCACGAATTCATAAAATGTGCAGGTAATGTGGTACACCATAATGTATATTTTTTTGTAAAAATAAAAAATGCAATATGTGTATCGAAATTGCATACATGTCATGCTTATTTAGTACTCGTCAGTTATTTACATTCGAAAATTAATAAACTGAAAATATACTTTCACACAAAACGAAATGATTAAGGACCACAAAAAAAAAAACATTCGAGCACGGGTAAATGTGAATTCTTTTAACTGGCACAAAGAAAGAGTTGCAAAAATCAAACTGATCTTTGATTGATTCATTCTCTGACAGCCACGATCTATTCAGTTTGGTTTAGTTATTCGTATGTTGTTAGATAGAGAAAAAAGCTAATATACCACATTACCAGTCGGTACCACATTTGCAGCACTCACCCTATTTATTTGAATTTTATTGAGCCTATATCAAGGAATGGATCTGTGTACATTTTTTGGTAAAGCTCAATGTATGCCAATTTTCTCTTCAAAAATCGTGTTTAAGGCCACCATTTTCAAGAGGCGACAATCAGAGTCAATTTTTTTGTACTGGAAAAGTCACATTTGAATTGTCAACTAGCGAAATTTTTAGGCATTTCTCTAATTAACCCTTTCACTACCGAAATAAAAACCTTAATCTTACTTTTTTTTGACTTGTACTAACAGCATGTAGAAAAAAATTTTAGAATTTTGAGAATCTATCTCAATTAGTTCAAGAGATATATGAATTTGTTCTGAAAATTTTATTCTTCAATTGTCAGCAAATGACCTTACGAAAATAAGCGATTTTGATATATAATATGCCAAAGTGTGAGAAAGTGAGAAAATACAAAAATGAATCCGAAAAAATATCAATATAGTTTTTGTATGAATTTTAATTTACTAGAGACATACTTGGTGTCAAAATTTCGTATTTTTCGTTTATTGTTAAAGAAGTTTATAAAAATGCATTTGCATGAAATAAATCGAAACTAGTTCGGGAGCTAGAGTTTTCTCATATTACATAATTTGAGCTCGTAACGAAAAATATTCATCTCAACTCCTGGATCTACATTCAAAAAATTTTTTTTCATCTTAAACATACTGCTTTTTATCATTGAATTTCTCGAAATCTATTTATACATCTGTAGATGTCATCATAATTTAAAATCAAAATCTCCCCAATGTGTTCAACGCCTTTTTGCTATTGGAGTTTTTACGAATATACGAGCTGGTCTATAATACCCATAGCATAAGCAGGAATAATGCTGATGCAGCAGCTTAAATATATTACACAAAAGAATATAAAATCCCATTCCTACCCTATATTTTTAACGCCTCTTTACGCATAGATACTCCAGTGTAAAGTATTAATCCCCATCCCCTCTTTGGCCATCCAAAGAAGGGATTATGGTAAGCAACATCTACAGTAACGTCAACAATAATAACAAGAATCTAAATTAATATTAGCACATGGTAAGAGGTTTGAAAAATGTGTCATCATTCCGACTGGCTATTACATCGCATATCCAACGCAAAAAATATCATAATAATCTAAACTATTATTATTATTATTAGTAAGACGTTAAGTTAAATATATTTTTTAATTTATTGTTATGGAAAATTTATATTTATATTTTATTTATATTTTATATTTATTGTGAAAATAACCAAGCCTTTAGGCCAATATAAAATGGTTATAAAAAAGACTACAAAAGTAACTTTAAATATCTAAAAATTTGACCAAAAATAACAAAATAAAAATTGGAATAAAAACTAACAGTAATAAATTATAAAAGATAAGAACAAAGAATAAAAAAATGAAATAAAAAACTATTTTAGTGATTTAGAAAGCAAAGTGAGAAAAACTACTAAACAATGGGTAACAAAGAACTTATTACTACTAAAATATCATTACTACAAAATGTGATTTTTTTTTTGCAATTTACGTATTTATTTTTTATTATAAATATTTAGTTCTAATAATTAAGCTCTAATAATATTTAGCTCTAATAAAACCTTACTTTATTTATTTATTATTATTCTATTTTTTTTATAATATATTTTTATACCCTTCACCACTACTGTGGTACAGGGTATAATAAGTTTGTGCATTTGTATGTAACGCCAAGAAGGAGTAATCATAGACCAACCTTTTAGTATACGGATCGGCTTAGAATTAAATTCTGAGTCGATTTAGCGATGTCCGTCTGTCTGTCTGTCCGTCTGTCTGTCCGTCTGTCTGTCTGTCTGTCTGTCTGTCTGTTGATGTATTTTTGTGTGCAAAGTACAGCTCGCAGTTTTAGTCCGATTGTCCTAAAATTTGGTATAGGGTCCTGTTTCGGCTCAAAGACGATCCCTATTGATTTTGGAAAAAATCGGTTCAGATTTAGATATAGCTGCCATATATATTTTTCGCCGATCTGGTCATAATTGGCGTGTATATCAACCGATCTTCCTCAAATTCCGTACATCCGAATATTTTATGGATCTCGAAAAACTTGCAAAATACCAGCCAAATCGGTTCAGATTTAGATATAGCTCTCATATATAGCTTTCGCCCGATTTACACTCATTTGCCCAAAGAGGCCAATTTTTAACGCCGATTTGGTTGAAATTTTGCACTGGGAGTAGAATTAGCATTGTAACTATGCGTGCCAAATTTGGTTGAAATCGGTTCAGATTTGGATATATCTCCCATATATAGCTTTCGCCCGATTTACACTCATATGACCACAGAGGCCAATTTTTAACTCCGATTTAGTTGAAACTTTGCACAGGGAGTAGAATTAGCATTGTAGCTATGCGTGCCAAATTTGTTTGAAATCGGTTCAGATTTGGATATATCTCCCATATATAGCTTTCGCCCGATTTACACTCATATGACCACAGAGGCCAATTTTTTGCTCCGATTTAGTTGAAATTTTGCACAGGGAGTAGAATTAGCATTGTAGCTATGCGTGCCAAATTTGGTTGAAATCGGTTCAGATTTAGATATATCTCCCATATATAGCTTTCGCCCGATTTACACTCATATGACCACAGAGGCCAATTCTTAACTCCGATTTAGTTGAAATATTGCACAGGGAGTAGGATTAGCATTGTAACTATGCGTGCCAAATTTGGTTGAAATCGGTTCAGATTTAGATATAGCTCCCATATATTTGTTTTTCTGATTTCGACAAAAATGGTCAAAATACCAACAATTTCCTTGTAAAATCGCCACTGCCTAGTCGCAAAGTTGTAAAAATGACTCTAATTTTCCTAAACTTCTAATACATATATATCGAGCGATAAATCATAAATAAACTTTTGCAAAGTTTCCTTAAAATTGCTTCAGATTTAAATGTTTCCCATATTTATACCCTTCACCACTACTGTGGTACAGGGTATAATAAGTTTGTGCATTTGTATGTAACGCCAAGAAGGAGTAATCATAGACCAACCTTTTAGTATACGGATCGGCTTAGAATTAAATTCTGAGTCGATTTAGCGATGTCCGTCTGTCTGTCTGTCCGTCTGTCTGTCCGTCTGTCTGTCTGTCTGTCTGTCTGTCTGTTGATGTATTTTTGTGTGCAAAGTACAGCTCGCAGTTTTAGTCCGATTGTCCTAAAATTTGGTATAGGGTCCTGTTTCGGCTCAAAGACGATCCCTATTGATTTTGGAAAAAATCGGTTCAGATTTAGATATAGCTGCCATATATATTTTTCGCCGATCTGGTCATAATTGGCGTGTATATCAACCGATCTTCCTCAAATTCCGTACATCCGAATATTTTATGGATCTCGAAAAACTTGCAAAATACCAGCCAAATCGGTTCAGATTTAGATATAGCTCTCATATATAGCTTTCGCCCGATTTACACTCATTTGCCCAAAGAGGCCAATTTTTAACGCCGATTTGGTTGAAATTTTGCACTGGGAGTAGAATTAGCATTGTAACTATGCGTGCCAAATTTGGTTGAAATCGGTTCAGATTTGGATATATCTCCCATATATAGCTTTCGCCCGATTTACACTCATATGACCACAGAGGCCAATTTTTAACTCCGATTTAGTTGAAACTTTGCACAGGGAGTAGAATTAGCATTGTAGCTATGCGTGCCAAATTTGTTTGAAATCGGTTCAGATTTGGATATATCTCCCATATATAGCTTTCGCCCGATTTACACTCATATGACCACAGAGGCCAATTTTTTGCTCCGATTTAGTTGAAATTTTGCACAGGGAGTAGAATTAGCATTGTAGCTATGCGTGCCAAATTTGGTTGAAATCGGTTCAGATTTAGATATATCTCCCATATATAGCTTTCGCCCGATTTACACTCATATGACCACAGAGGCCAATTCTTAACTCCGATTTAGTTGAAATATTGCACAGGGAGTAGGATTAGCATTGTAACTATGCGTGCCAAATTTGGTTGAAATCGGTTCAGATTTAGATATAGCTCCCATATATTTGTTTTTCTGATTTCGACAAAAATGGTCAAAATACCAACAATTTCCTTGTAAAATCGCCACTGCCTAGTCGCAAAGTTGTAAAAATGACTCTAATTTTCCTAAACTTCTAATACATATATATCGAGCGATAAATCATAAATAAACTTTTGCAAAGTTTCCTTAAAATTGCTTCAGATTTAAATGTTTCCCATATTTATACCCTTCACCACTACTGTGGTACAGGGTATAATAAGTTTGTGCATTTGTATGTAACGCCAAGAAGGAGTAATCATAGACCAACCTTTTAGTATACGGATCGGCTTAGAATTAAATTCTGAGTCGATTTAGCGATGTCCGTCTGTCTGTCTGTCCGTCTGTCTGTCCGTCTGTCTGTCTGTCTGTCTGTCTGTCTGTTGATGTATTTTTGTGTGCAAAGTACAGCTCGCAGTTTTAGTCCGATTGTCCTAAAATTTGGTATAGGGTCCTGTTTCGGCTCAAAGACGATCCCTATTGATTTTGGAAAAAATCGGTTCAGATTTAGATATAGCTGCCATATATATTTTTCGCCGATCTGGTCATAATTGGCGTGTATATCAACCGATCTTCCTCAAATTCCGTACATCCGAATATTTTATGGATCTCGAAAAACTTGCAAAATACCAGCCAAATCGGTTCAGATTTAGATATAGCTCTCATATATAGCTTTCGCCCGATTTACACTCATTTGCCCAAAGAGGCCAATTTTTAACGCCGATTTGGTTGAAATTTTGCACTGGGAGTAGAATTAGCATTGTAACTATGCGTGCCAAATTTGGTTGAAATCGGTTCAGATTTGGATATATCTCCCATATATAGCTTTCGCCCGATTTACACTCATATGACCACAGAGGCCAATTTTTAACTCCGATTTAGTTGAAACTTTGCACAGGGAGTAGAATTAGCATTGTAGCTATGCGTGCCAAATTTGTTTGAAATCGGTTCAGATTTGGATATATCTCCCATATATAGCTTTCGCCCGATTTACACTCATATGACCACAGAGGCCAATTTTTTGCTCCGATTTAGTTGAAATTTTGCACAGGGAGTAGAATTAGCATTGTAGCTATGCGTGCCAAATTTGGTTGAAATCGGTTCAGATTTAGATATATCTCCCATATATAGCTTTCGCCCGATTTACACTCATATGACCACAGAGGCCAATTCTTAACTCCGATTTAGTTGAAATATTGCACAGGGAGTAGGATTAGCATTGTAACTATGCGTGCCAAATTTGGTTGAAATCGGTTCAGATTTAGATATAGCTCCCATATATTTGTTTTTCTGATTTCGACAAAAATGGTCAAAATACCAACAATTTCCTTGTAAAATCGCCACTGCCTAGTCGCAAAGTTGTAAAAATGACTCTAATTTTCCTAAACTTCTAATACATATATATCGAGCGATAAATCATAAATAAACTTTTGCAAAGTTTCCTTAAAATTGCTTCAGATTTAAATGTTTCCCATATTTATACCCTTCACCACTACTGTGGTACAGGGTATAATAAGTTTGTGCATTTGTATGTAACGCCAAGAAGGAGTAATCATAGACCAACCTTTTAGTATACGGATCGGCTTAGAATTAAATTCTGAGTCGATTTAGCGATGTCCGTCTGTCTGTCTGTCCGTCTGTCTGTCCGTCTGTCTGTCTGTCTGTCTGTCTGTCTGTTGATGTATTTTTGTGTGCAAAGTACAGCTCGCAGTTTTAGTCCGATTGTCCTAAAATTTGGTATAGGGTCCTGTTTCGGCTCAAAGACGATCCCTATTGATTTTGGAAAAAATCGGTTCAGATTTAGATATAGCTGCCATATATATTTTTCGCCGATCTGGTCATAATTGGCGTGTATATCAACCGATCTTCCTCAAATTCCGTACATCCGAATATTTTATGGATCTCGAAAAACTTGCAAAATACCAGCCAAATCGGTTCAGATTTAGATATAGCTCTCATATATAGCTTTCGCCCGATTTACACTCATTTGCCCAAAGAGGCCAATTTTTAACGCCGATTTGGTTGAAATTTTGCACTGGGAGTAGAATTAGCATTGTAACTATGCGTGCCAAATTTGGTTGAAATCGGTTCAGATTTGGATATATCTCCCATATATAGCTTTCGCCCGATTTACACTCATATGACCACAGAGGCCAATTTTTAACTCCGATTTAGTTGAAACTTTGCACAGGGAGTAGAATTAGCATTGTAGCTATGCGTGCCAAATTTGTTTGAAATCGGTTCAGATTTGGATATATCTCCCATATATAGCTTTCGCCCGATTTACACTCATATGACCACAGAGGCCAATTTTTTGCTCCGATTTAGTTGAAATTTTGCACAGGGAGTAGAATTAGCATTGTAGCTATGCGTGCCAAATTTGGTTGAAATCGGTTCAGATTTAGATATATCTCCCATATATAGCTTTCGCCCGATTTACACTCATATGACCACAGAGGCCAATTCTTAACTCCGATTTAGTTGAAATATTGCACAGGGAGTAGGATTAGCATTGTAACTATGCGTGCCAAATTTGGTTGAAATCGGTTCAGATTTAGATATAGCTCCCATATATTTGTTTTTCTGATTTCGACAAAAATGGTCAAAATACCAACAATTTCCTTGTAAAATCGCCACTGCCTAGTCGCAAAGTTGTAAAAATGACTCTAATTTTCCTAAACTTCTAATACATATATATCGAGCGATAAATCATAAATAAACTTTTGCAAAGTTTCCTTAAAATTGCTTCAGATTTAAATGTTTCCCATATTTATACCCTTCACCACTACTGTGGTACAGGGTATAATAAGTTTGTGCATTTGTATGTAACGCCAAGAAGGAGTAATCATAGACCAACCTTTTAGTATACGGATCGGCTTAGAATTAAATTCTGAGTCGATTTAGCGATGTCCGTCTGTCTGTCTGTCCGTCTGTCTGTCCGTCTGTCTGTCTGTCTGTCTGTCTGTCTGTTGATGTATTTTTGTGTGCAAAGTACAGCTCGCAGTTTTAGTCCGATTGTCCTAAAATTTGGTATAGGGTCCTGTTTCGGCTCAAAGACGATCCCTATTGATTTTGGAAAAAATCGGTTCAGATTTAGATATAGCTGCCATATATATTTTTCGCCGATCTGGTCATAATTGGCGTGTATATCAACCGATCTTCCTCAAATTCCGTACATCCGAATATTTTATGGATCTCGAAAAACTTGCAAAATACCAGCCAAATCGGTTCAGATTTAGATATAGCTCTCATATATAGCTTTCGCCCGATTTACACTCATTTGCCCAAAGAGGCCAATTTTTAACGCCGATTTGGTTGAAATTTTGCACTGGGAGTAGAATTAGCATTGTAACTATGCGTGCCAAATTTGGTTGAAATCGGTTCAGATTTGGATATATCTCCCATATATAGCTTTCGCCCGATTTACACTCATATGACCACAGAGGCCAATTTTTAACTCCGATTTAGTTGAAACTTTGCACAGGGAGTAGAATTAGCATTGTAGCTATGCGTGCCAAATTTGTTTGAAATCGGTTCAGATTTGGATATATCTCCCATATATAGCTTTCGCCCGATTTACACTCATATGACCACAGAGGCCAATTTTTTGCTCCGATTTAGTTGAAATTTTGCACAGGGAGTAGAATTAGCATTGTAGCTATGCGTGCCAAATTTGGTTGAAATCGGTTCAGATTTAGATATATCTCCCATATATAGCTTTCGCCCGATTTACACTCATATGACCACAGAGGCCAATTCTTAACTCCGATTTAGTTGAAATATTGCACAGGGAGTAGGATTAGCATTGTAACTATGCGTGCCAAATTTGGTTGAAATCGGTTCAGATTTAGATATAGCTCCCATATATTTGTTTTTCTGATTTCGACAAAAATGGTCAAAATACCAACAATTTCCTTGTAAAATCGCCACTGCCTAGTCGCAAAGTTGTAAAAATGACTCTAATTTTCCTAAACTTCTAATACATATATATCGAGCGATAAATCATAAATAAACTTTTGCAAAGTTTCCTTAAAATTGCTTCAGATTTAAATGTTTCCCATATTTTTTTACTAACATTGTGTTCCACCCTAGTGCATTAGCCGACTTAAATTTTGAGTCTATAGATTTTGTAGAAGTCTATCAAATTCTTCCAGATCGAGTGATATTTAAATGCACGTATTTGGGACAAACCTTTATATATAGCCCCCAACACATTTGACGGATGTGATATGGTATCGAAAATTTAGATCTACAAAGTGGTGCAGGGTATAATATAGTCGGCCCCGCCCGACTTTAGACTTTCCTTACTGGTTTTTTTATAAAATTGGTGTATGCGAATATAGTTAGTGCTTTTTTTCTATTCTTATGCCCTCACTTTTTGTTATTAAACAGCCTTAAGAAATGGATTGGAAAACATTAAAAATTAAAAAATAAATAAATAAATAAATAAAAAAAAATAAAAATAAAAACAAAAACAACAAAAACCAGTAAGGAAAGTCTAAAGTCGGGCGGGGCCGACTATATTATACCCTGCACCACTTTGTAGATCTAAATTTTCGATACCATATCACATCCGTCAAATGTGTTGGGGGCTATATATAAAGGTTTGTCCCAAATACATGCATTTAAATATCACTCGATCTGGAAGAATTTGATAGACTTCTACAAAATCTATAGACTCAAAATTTAAGTCGGCTAATGCACTAGGGTGGAACACAATGTTAGTAAAAAACCAGTAAGGAAAGTCTAAAGTCGGGCGGGGCCGACTATATTATACCCTGCACCACTTTGTAGATCTAAATTTTCGATACCATATCACATCCGTCAAATGTGTTGGGGGCTATATATAAAGGTTTGTCCCAAATACGTGCATTTAAATATCACTCGATCTGGAAGAATTTGATAGACTTCTACAAAATCTATAGACTCAAAATTTAAGTCGGCTAATGCACTAGGGTGGAACACAATGTTAGTAAAAAACCAGTAAGGAAAGTCTAAAGTCGGGCGGGGCCGACTATATTATACCCTGCACCACTTTGTAGATCTAAATTTTCGATACCATATCACATCCGTCAAATGTGTTGGGGGCTATATATAAAGGTTTGTCCCAAATACATGCATTTAAATATCACTCGATCTGGAAGAATTTGATAGACTTCTACAAAATCTATAGACTCAAAATTTAAGTCGGCTAATGCACTAGGGTGGAACACAATGTTAGTAAAAAACCAGTAAGGAAAGTCTAAAGTCGGGCGGGGCCGACTATATTATACCCTGCACCACTTTGTAGATCTAAATTTTCGATACCATATCACATCCGTCAAATGTGTTGGGGGCTATATATAAAGGTTTGTCCCAAATACGTGCATTTAAATATCACTCGATCTGGAAGAATTTGATAGACTTCTACAAAATCTATAGACTCAAAATTTAAGTCGGCTAATGCACTAGGGTGGAACACAATGTTAGTAAAAAACCAGTAAGGAAAGTCTAAAGTCGGGCGGGGCCGACTATATTATACCCTGCACCACTTTGTAGATCTAAATTTTCGATACCATATCACATCCGTCAAATGTGTTGGGGGCTATATATAAAGGTTTGTCCCAAATACGTGCATTTAAATATCACTCGATCTGGAAGAATTTGATAGACTTCTACAAAATCTATAGACTCAAAATTTAAGTCGGCTAATGCACTAGGGTGGAACACAATGTTAGTAAAAAACCAGTAAGGAAAGTCTAAAGTCGGGCGGGGCCGACTATATTATACCCTGCACCACTTTGTAGATCTAAATTTTCGATACCATATCACATCCGTCAAATGTGTTGGGGGCTATATATAAAGGTTTGTCCCAAATACGTGCATTTAAATATCACTCGATCTGGAAGAATTTGATAGACTTCTACAAAATCTATAGACTCAAAATTTAAGTCGGCTAATGCACTAGGGTGGAACACAATGTTAGTAAAAAAATATGGGAAACATTTAAATCTGAAGCAATTTTAAGGAAACTTTGCAAAAGTTTATTTATGATTTATCGCTCGATATATATGTATTAGAAGTTTAGGAAAATTAGAGTCATTTTTACAACTTTGCGACTAGGCAGTGGCGATTTTACAAGGAAATTGTTGGTATTTTGACCATTTTTGTCGAAATCAGAAAAACAAATATATGGGAGCTATATCTAAATCTGAACCGATTTCAACCAAATTTGGCACGCATAGTTACAATGCTAATCCTACTCCCTGTGCAATATTTCAACTAAATCGGAGTTAAGAATTGGCCTCTGTGGTCATATGAGTGTAAATCGGGCGAAAGCTATATATGGGAGATATATCTAAATCTGAACCGATTTCAACCAAATTTGGCACGCATAGCTACAATGCTAATTCTACTCCCTGTGCAAAATTTCAACTAAATCGGAGCAAAAAATTGGCCTCTGTGGTCATATGAGTGTAAATCGGGCGAAAGCTATATATGGGAGATATATCCAAATCTGAACCGATTTCAAACAAATTTGGCACGCATAGCTACAATGCTAATTCTACTCCCTGTGCAAAGTTTCAACTAAATCGGAGTTAAAAATTGGCCTCTGTGGTCATATGAGTGTAAATCGGGCGAAAGCTATATATGGGAGATATATCCAAATCTGAACCGATTTCAACCAAATTTGGCACGCATAGTTACAATGCTAATTCTACTCCCAGTGCAAAATTTCAACCAAATCGGCGTTAAAAATTGGCCTCTTTGGGCAAATGAGTGTAAATCGGGCGAAAGCTATATATGAGAGCTATATCTAAATCTGAACCGATTTGGCTGGTATTTTGCAAGTTTTTCGAGATCCATAAAATATTCGGATGTACGGAATTTGAGGAAGATCGGTTGATATACACGCCAATTATGACCAGATCGGCGAAAAATATATATGGCAGCTATATCTAAATCTGAACCGATTTTTTCCAAAATCAATAGGGATCGTCTTTGAGCCGAAACAGGACCCTATACCAAATTTTAGGACAATCGGACTAAAACTGCGAGCTGTACTTTGCACACAAAAATACATCAACAGACAGACAGACAGACAGACAGACAGACGGACAGACAGACGGACAGACAGACAGACGGACATCGCTAAATCGACTCAGAATTTAATTCTAAGCCGATCCGTATACTAAAAGGTTGGTCTATGATTACTCCTTCTTGGCGTTACATACAAATGCACAAACTTATTATACCCTGTACCACAGTAGTGGTGAAGGGTATAAATATGGGAAACATTTAAATCTGAAGCAATTTTAAGGAAACTTTGCAAAAGTTTATTTATGATTTATCGCTCGATATATATGTATTAGAAGTTTAGGAAAATTAGAGTCATTTTTACAACTTTGCGACTAGGCAGTGGCGATTTTACAAGGAAATTGTTGGTATTTTGACCATTTTTGTCGAAATCAGAAAAACAAATATATGGGAGCTATATCTAAATCTGAACCGATTTCAACCAAATTTGGCACGCATAGTTACAATGCTAATCCTACTCCCTGTGCAATATTTCAACTAAATCGGAGTTAAGAATTGGCCTCTGTGGTCATATGAGTGTAAATCGGGCGAAAGCTATATATGGGAGATATATCTAAATCTGAACCGATTTCAACCAAATTTGGCACGCATAGCTACAATGCTAATTCTACTCCCTGTGCAAAATTTCAACTAAATCGGAGCAAAAAATTGGCCTCTGTGGTCATATGAGTGTAAATCGGGCGAAAGCTATATATGGGAGATATATCCAAATCTGAACCGATTTCAAACAAATTTGGCACGCATAGCTACAATGCTAATTCTACTCCCTGTGCAAAGTTTCAACTAAATCGGAGTTAAAAATTGGCCTCTGTGGTCATATGAGTGTAAATCGGGCGAAAGCTATATATGGGAGATATATCCAAATCTGAACCGATTTCAACCAAATTTGGCACGCATAGTTACAATGCTAATTCTACTCCCAGTGCAAAATTTCAACCAAATCGGCGTTAAAAATTGGCCTCTTTGGGCAAATGAGTGTAAATCGGGCGAAAGCTATATATGAGAGCTATATCTAAATCTGAACCGATTTGGCTGGTATTTTGCAAGTTTTTCGAGATCCATAAAATATTCGGATGTACGGAATTTGAGGAAGATCGGTTGATATACACGCCAATTATGACCAGATCGGCGAAAAATATATATGGCAGCTATATCTAAATCTGAACCGATTTTTTCCAAAATCAATAGGGATCGTCTTTGAGCCGAAACAGGACCCTATACCAAATTTTAGGACAATCGGACTAAAACTGCGAGCTGTACTTTGCACACAAAAATACATCAACAGACAGACAGACAGACAGACAGACAGACGGACAGACAGACGGACAGACAGACAGACGGACATCGCTAAATCGACTCAGAATTTAATTCTAAGCCGATCCGTATACTAAAAGGTTGGTCTATGATTACTCCTTCTTGGCGTTACATACAAATGCACAAACTTATTATACCCTGTACCACAGTAGTGGTGAAGGGTATAAATATGGGAAACATTTAAATCTGAAGCAATTTTAAGGAAACTTTGCAAAAGTTTATTTATGATTTATCGCTCGATATATATGTATTAGAAGTTTAGGAAAATTAGAGTCATTTTTACAACTTTGCGACTAGGCAGTGGCGATTTTACAAGGAAATTGTTGGTATTTTGACCATTTTTGTCGAAATCAGAAAAACAAATATATGGGAGCTATATCTAAATCTGAACCGATTTCAACCAAATTTGGCACGCATAGTTACAATGCTAATCCTACTCCCTGTGCAATATTTCAACTAAATCGGAGTTAAGAATTGGCCTCTGTGGTCATATGAGTGTAAATCGGGCGAAAGCTATATATGGGAGATATATCTAAATCTGAACCGATTTCAACCAAATTTGGCACGCATAGCTACAATGCTAATTCTACTCCCTGTGCAAAATTTCAACTAAATCGGAGCAAAAAATTGGCCTCTGTGGTCATATGAGTGTAAATCGGGCGAAAGCTATATATGGGAGATATATCCAAATCTGAACCGATTTCAAACAAATTTGGCACGCATAGCTACAATGCTAATTCTACTCCCTGTGCAAAGTTTCAACTAAATCGGAGTTAAAAATTGGCCTCTGTGGTCATATGAGTGTAAATCGGGCGAAAGCTATATATGGGAGATATATCCAAATCTGAACCGATTTCAACCAAATTTGGCACGCATAGTTACAATGCTAATTCTACTCCCAGTGCAAAATTTCAACCAAATCGGCGTTAAAAATTGGCCTCTTTGGGCAAATGAGTGTAAATCGGGCGAAAGCTATATATGAGAGCTATATCTAAATCTGAACCGATTTGGCTGGTATTTTGCAAGTTTTTCGAGATCCATAAAATATTCGGATGTACGGAATTTGAGGAAGATCGGTTGATATACACGCCAATTATGACCAGATCGGCGAAAAATATATATGGCAGCTATATCTAAATCTGAACCGATTTTTTCCAAAATCAATAGGGATCGTCTTTGAGCCGAAACAGGACCCTATACCAAATTTTAGGACAATCGGACTAAAACTGCGAGCTGTACTTTGCACACAAAAATACATCAACAGACAGACAGACAGACAGACAGACAGACGGACAGACAGACGGACAGACAGACAGACGGACATCGCTAAATCGACTCAGAATTTAATTCTAAGCCGATCCGTATACTAAAAGGTTGGTCTATGATTACTCCTTCTTGGCGTTACATACAAATGCACAAACTTATTATACCCTGTACCACAGTAGTGGTGAAGGGTATAAATATGGGAAACATTTAAATCTGAAGCAATTTTAAGGAAACTTTGCAAAAGTTTATTTATGATTTATCGCTCGATATATATGTATTAGAAGTTTAGGAAAATTAGAGTCATTTTTACAACTTTGCGACTAGGCAGTGGCGATTTTACAAGGAAATTGTTGGTATTTTGACCATTTTTGTCGAAATCAGAAAAACAAATATATGGGAGCTATATCTAAATCTGAACCGATTTCAACCAAATTTGGCACGCATAGTTACAATGCTAATCCTACTCCCTGTGCAATATTTCAACTAAATCGGAGTTAAGAATTGGCCTCTGTGGTCATATGAGTGTAAATCGGGCGAAAGCTATATATGGGAGATATATCTAAATCTGAACCGATTTCAACCAAATTTGGCACGCATAGCTACAATGCTAATTCTACTCCCTGTGCAAAATTTCAACTAAATCGGAGCAAAAAATTGGCCTCTGTGGTCATATGAGTGTAAATCGGGCGAAAGCTATATATGGGAGATATATCCAAATCTGAACCGATTTCAAACAAATTTGGCACGCATAGCTACAATGCTAATTCTACTCCCTGTGCAAAGTTTCAACTAAATCGGAGTTAAAAATTGGCCTCTGTGGTCATATGAGTGTAAATCGGGCGAAAGCTATATATGGGAGATATATCCAAATCTGAACCGATTTCAACCAAATTTGGCACGCATAGTTACAATGCTAATTCTACTCCCAGTGCAAAATTTCAACCAAATCGGCGTTAAAAATTGGCCTCTTTGGGCAAATGAGTGTAAATCGGGCGAAAGCTATATATGAGAGCTATATCTAAATCTGAACCGATTTGGCTGGTATTTTGCAAGTTTTTCGAGATCCATAAAATATTCGGATGTACGGAATTTGAGGAAGATCGGTTGATATACACGCCAATTATGACCAGATCGGCGAAAAATATATATGGCAGCTATATCTAAATCTGAACCGATTTTTTCCAAAATCAATAGGGATCGTCTTTGAGCCGAAACAGGACCCTATACCAAATTTTAGGACAATCGGACTAAAACTGCGAGCTGTACTTTGCACACAAAAATACATCAACAGACAGACAGACAGACAGACAGACAGACGGACAGACAGACGGACAGACAGACAGACGGACATCGCTAAATCGACTCAGAATTTAATTCTAAGCCGATCCGTATACTAAAAGGTTGGTCTATGATTACTCCTTCTTGGCGTTACATACAAATGCACAAACTTATTATACCCTGTACCACAGTAGTGGTGAAGGGTATAAATATGGGAAACATTTAAATCTGAAGCAATTTTAAGGAAACTTTGCAAAAGTTTATTTATGATTTATCGCTCGATATATATGTATTAGAAGTTTAGGAAAATTAGAGTCATTTTTACAACTTTGCGACTAGGCAGTGGCGATTTTACAAGGAAATTGTTGGTATTTTGACCATTTTTGTCGAAATCAGAAAAACAAATATATGGGAGCTATATCTAAATCTGAACCGATTTCAACCAAATTTGGCACGCATAGTTACAATGCTAATCCTACTCCCTGTGCAATATTTCAACTAAATCGGAGTTAAGAATTGGCCTCTGTGGTCATATGAGTGTAAATCGGGCGAAAGCTATATATGGGAGATATATCTAAATCTGAACCGATTTCAACCAAATTTGGCACGCATAGCTACAATGCTAATTCTACTCCCTGTGCAAAATTTCAACTAAATCGGAGCAAAAAATTGGCCTCTGTGGTCATATGAGTGTAAATCGGGCGAAAGCTATATATGGGAGATATATCCAAATCTGAACCGATTTCAAACAAATTTGGCACGCATAGCTACAATGCTAATTCTACTCCCTGTGCAAAGTTTCAACTAAATCGGAGTTAAAAATTGGCCTCTGTGGTCATATGAGTGTAAATCGGGCGAAAGCTATATATGGGAGATATATCCAAATCTGAACCGATTTCAACCAAATTTGGCACGCATAGTTACAATGCTAATTCTACTCCCAGTGCAAAATTTCAACCAAATCGGCGTTAAAAATTGGCCTCTTTGGGCAAATGAGTGTAAATCGGGCGAAAGCTATATATGAGAGCTATATCTAAATCTGAACCGATTTGGCTGGTATTTTGCAAGTTTTTCGAGATCCATAAAATATTCGGATGTACGGAATTTGAGGAAGATCGGTTGATATACACGCCAATTATGACCAGATCGGCGAAAAATATATATGGCAGCTATATCTAAATCTGAACCGATTTTTTCCAAAATCAATAGGGATCGTCTTTGAGCCGAAACAGGACCCTATACCAAATTTTAGGACAATCGGACTAAAACTGCGAGCTGTACTTTGCACACAAAAATACATCAACAGACAGACAGACAGACAGACAGACAGACAGACGGACAGACAGACGGACAGACAGACAGACGGACATCGCTAAATCGACTCAGAATTTAATTCTAAGCCGATCCGTATACTAAAAGGTTGGTCTATGATTACTCCTTCTTGGCGTTACATACAAATGCACAAACTTATTATACCCTGTACCACAGTAGTGGTGAAGGGTATAAATATGGGAAACATTTAAATCTGAAGCAATTTTAAGGAAACTTTGCAAAAGTTTATTTATGATTTATCGCTCGATATATATGTATTAGAAGTTTAGGAAAATTAGAGTCATTTTTACAACTTTGCGACTAGGCAGTGGCGATTTTACAAGGAAATTGTTGGTATTTTGACCATTTTTGTCGAAATCAGAAAAACAAATATATGGGAGCTATATCTAAATCTGAACCGATTTCAACCAAATTTGGCACGCATAGTTACAATGCTAATCCTACTCCCTGTGCAATATTTCAACTAAATCGGAGTTAAGAATTGGCCTCTGTGGTCATATGAGTGTAAATCGGGCGAAAGCTATATATGGGAGATATATCTAAATCTGAACCGATTTCAACCAAATTTGGCACGCATAGCTACAATGCTAATTCTACTCCCTGTGCAAAATTTCAACTAAATCGGAGCAAAAAATTGGCCTCTGTGGTCATATGAGTGTAAATCGGGCGAAAGCTATATATGGGAGATATATCCAAATCTGAACCGATTTCAAACAAATTTGGCACGCATAGCTACAATGCTAATTCTACTCCCTGTGCAAAGTTTCAACTAAATCGGAGTTAAAAATTGGCCTCTGTGGTCATATGAGTGTAAATCGGGCGAAAGCTATATATGGGAGATATATCCAAATCTGAACCGATTTCAACCAAATTTGGCACGCATAGTTACAATGCTAATTCTACTCCCAGTGCAAAATTTCAACCAAATCGGCGTTAAAAATTGGCCTCTTTGGGCAAATGAGTGTAAATCGGGCGAAAGCTATATATGAGAGCTATATCTAAATCTGAACCGATTTGGCTGGTATTTTGCAAGTTTTTCGAGATCCATAAAATATTCGGATGTACGGAATTTGAGGAAGATCGGTTGATATACACGCCAATTATGACCAGATCGGCGAAAAATATATATGGCAGCTATATCTAAATCTGAACCGATTTTTTCCAAAATCAATAGGGATCGTCTTTGAGCCGAAACAGGACCCTATACCAAATTTTAGGACAATCGGACTAAAACTGCGAGCTGTACTTTGCACACAAAAATACATCAACAGACAGACAGACAGACAGACAGACAGACGGACAGACAGACGGACAGACAGACAGACGGACATCGCTAAATCGACTCAGAATTTAATTCTAAGCCGATCCGTATACTAAAAGGTTGGTCTATGATTACTCCTTCTTGGCGTTACATACAAATGCACAAACTTATTATACCCTGTACCACAGTAGTGGTGAAGGGTATAAATATGGGAAACATTTAAATCTGAAGCAATTTTAAGGAAACTTTGCAAAAGTTTATTTATGATTTATCGCTCGATATATATGTATTAGAAGTTTAGGAAAATTAGAGTCATTTTTACAACTTTGCGACTAGGCAGTGGCGATTTTACAAGGAAATTGTTGGTATTTTGACCATTTTTGTCGAAATCAGAAAAACAAATATATGGGAGCTATATCTAAATCTGAACCGATTTCAACCAAATTTGGCACGCATAGTTACAATGCTAATCCTACTCCCTGTGCAATATTTCAACTAAATCGGAGTTAAGAATTGGCCTCTGTGGTCATATGAGTGTAAATCGGGCGAAAGCTATATATGGGAGATATATCTAAATCTGAACCGATTTCAACCAAATTTGGCACGCATAGCTACAATGCTAATTCTACTCCCTGTGCAAAATTTCAACTAAATCGGAGCAAAAAATTGGCCTCTGTGGTCATATGAGTGTAAATCGGGCGAAAGCTATATATGGGAGATATATCCAAATCTGAACCGATTTCAAACAAATTTGGCACGCATAGCTACAATGCTAATTCTACTCCCTGTGCAAAGTTTCAACTAAATCGGAGTTAAAAATTGGCCTCTGTGGTCATATGAGTGTAAATCGGGCGAAAGCTATATATGGGAGATATATCCAAATCTGAACCGATTTCAACCAAATTTGGCACGCATAGTTACAATGCTAATTCTACTCCCAGTGCAAAATTTCAACCAAATCGGCGTTAAAAATTGGCCTCTTTGGGCAAATGAGTGTAAATCGGGCGAAAGCTATATATGAGAGCTATATCTAAATCTGAACCGATTTGGCTGGTATTTTGCAAGTTTTTCGAGATCCATAAAATATTCGGATGTACGGAATTTGAGGAAGATCGGTTGATATACACGCCAATTATGACCAGATCGGCGAAAAATATATATGGCAGCTATATCTAAATCTGAACCGATTTTTTCCAAAATCAATAGGGATCGTCTTTGAGCCGAAACAGGACCCTATACCAAATTTTAGGACAATCGGACTAAAACTGCGAGCTGTACTTTGCACACAAAAATACATCAACAGACAGACAGACAGACAGACAGACAGACGGACAGACAGACGGACAGACAGACAGACGGACATCGCTAAATCGACTCAGAATTTAATTCTAAGCCGATCCGTATACTAAAAGGTTGGTCTATGATTACTCCTTCTTGGCGTTACATACAAATGCACAAACTTATTATACCCTGTACCACAGTAGTGGTGAAGGGTATAAATATGGGAAACATTTAAATCTGAAGCAATTTTAAGGAAACTTTGCAAAAGTTTATTTATGATTTATCGCTCGATATATATGTATTAGAAGTTTAGGAAAATTAGAGTCATTTTTACAACTTTGCGACTAGGCAGTGGCGATTTTACAAGGAAATTGTTGGTATTTTGACCATTTTTGTCGAAATCAGAAAAACAAATATATGGGAGCTATATCTAAATCTGAACCGATTTCAACCAAATTTGGCACGCATAGTTACAATGCTAATCCTACTCCCTGTGCAATATTTCAACTAAATCGGAGTTAAGAATTGGCCTCTGTGGTCATATGAGTGTAAATCGGGCGAAAGCTATATATGGGAGATATATCTAAATCTGAACCGATTTCAACCAAATTTGGCACGCATAGCTACAATGCTAATTCTACTCCCTGTGCAAAATTTCAACTAAATCGGAGCAAAAAATTGGCCTCTGTGGTCATATGAGTGTAAATCGGGCGAAAGCTATATATGGGAGATATATCCAAATCTGAACCGATTTCAAACAAATTTGGCACGCATAGCTACAATGCTAATTCTACTCCCTGTGCAAAGTTTCAACTAAATCGGAGTTAAAAATTGGCCTCTGTGGTCATATGAGTGTAAATCGGGCGAAAGCTATATATGGGAGATATATCCAAATCTGAACCGATTTCAACCAAATTTGGCACGCATAGTTACAATGCTAATTCTACTCCCAGTGCAAAATTTCAACCAAATCGGCGTTAAAAATTGGCCTCTTTGGGCAAATGAGTGTAAATCGGGCGAAAGCTATATATGAGAGCTATATCTAAATCTGAACCGATTTGGCTGGTATTTTGCAAGTTTTTCGAGATCCATAAAATATTCGGATGTACGGAATTTGAGGAAGATCGGTTGATATACACGCCAATTATGACCAGATCGGCGAAAAATATATATGGCAGCTATATCTAAATCTGAACCGATTTTTTCCAAAATCAATAGGGATCGTCTTTGAGCCGAAACAGGACCCTATACCAAATTTTAGGACAATCGGACTAAAACTGCGAGCTGTACTTTGCACACAAAAATACATCAACAGACAGACAGACAGACAGACAGACGGACAGACAGACGGACAGACAGACAGACGGACATCGCTAAATCGACTCAGAATTTAATTCTAAGCCGATCCGTATACTAAAAGGTTGGTCTATGATTACTCCTTCTTGGCGTTACATACAAATGCACAAACTTATTATACCCTGTACCACAGTAGTGGTGAAGGGTATAAAAATTGTGAGCGAATAGAGAAAAGAAGAGAGAATTTTTTTAAGTAATACTATAAGTTACTCAACTTCTATTGAGTAAAAATAGGCATAAATTAAGGTCATGTCTATGACTGAAAAAAATTCAAAAGTATATGACAATGAGAAATTCCTTAACGAAACAGGCAACCTGTTGTATATATGTTGTATAAATTTTCTATATTTACCCATTCTCACTCAAGTAAATAGGATTAAAAATTTATTTATTTCTATTTATTGATATGGTACTAAAAGTAAACTAAAATATATGTAGAAAATCAATTACACTCTAATGGTGGGTATTAACACTTTGACTACCAATGTCCACTTAGGGGGACATTCGAAAACAACACCTAACTCTAAAACCCTAGTTAGTTCCGATTTATTTCTCGATGCTATTTCAAAGTAGAGGCTTTAATCTAAATATGCTATAAATATTTTTCATATTGGTAAGAATTAAAATGCATTTTATAACCTTCTTTAACAATAAACGAAAAAATTCAAAATTTTGAGGCAATTTTTCCAGTGTATGTCTGTAGTAAGTGGACGTTCAGACAATGATTAAAGCTGATATGTTTTTGGATTCTTTTTTGTTGTTTGTGTTTTTACACATTGATAGATATTATAGCGCTTATTTTCGTAAGGCCATTTGGTCACAATTCAACAATCAAGTTTTCAGAACAAACTCATATAGCTCTAGGTCCTTAAAATTACAATTTTTCCTACATACTTGTACCAATAAGTAAAAGAAGAAGAATAATAAAAGTTTTTAACATTAAGTTTATTTCGGTTGTGAAAGGGTTAAGTTCGTGTTTAACTGCAAAAATCGAAAATAAAACTGTAAACGCGGAATAAAATTATAACTACTCGTAGGCGAAGGTTTTTAACTCTTATACGCATTTACGCACTCCCAAATGTGAACATCAAACGTAACATACGACTCAATGAATAGTCGTCAGGAGATTTTTTTGTGTGTCACGACTCTTTAAATATTTTTCTTTTCTTGAGTGAGCGTGAGTAAACAATTACTCATGTGCACACCTCAAAGTTTAC
Source organism: Haematobia irritans (assembly GCF_050003625.1). Lineage (NCBI taxonomy): Eukaryota > Metazoa > Arthropoda > Insecta > Diptera > Muscidae > Haematobia > Haematobia irritans. The sequence continues at coordinate 2,256,348 of NC_134400.1, forward strand.
CACCTGTGAGCCAGAAATAACCTAACCTACACACCAAGGTTAAGTTAGGTGGCAGCCCCATGTATCAGGCTCACTTAGACTATACAGTCCATTGTGACATCACAGTGGTGAACTTCTCTCTTTTCACTGGTTGCTGCCCGATTCCATGTTAAGTTCAATGACAAGGGACCTCCTTTTTATAGCCGAGGCCGAACGGCGTTCCACATTGCAGTGAAACCACTTAGAGAAGCACACCAAAAAAAAACTCCGATTAATCACAAAATTAATTGATCTAATTAATGTCTTCAATCACAAAAATGATAGTATTGTAGCTACTTCATATAAAAAATATTTTAAATACTATGTTTGGAAAAACAAGCCAAGAGAATTATTTTGCAATTTATGAATGATTGAGAAAAAATAAAAAAAAACATTTTGTTACAATTAAACGGAAGTTTTGTTAAAGAATCCTAATATTATCAATCATAGTTTTAATTGGGCATAAAAAATATTTGATTAAAATATTAATTGATTTCAATTTCAATTAATTTTTTTTTATTGATTAAATGAAACATTTTATTGATGTTGACTGCAAAACTTAATTATTTTTTTTTTAATAAAAAACGTAATTATTTTCAATTAATTTCTTAACCTACTTTTTATTTTTAGTTTGATTCTTTGAAAAAAACATTTTAACTAAATATCAAAAAAATGCTTCAGTTTTTTTTCAACTTCAATCAAATTTTTAATTGGATATATTTTGGTGACATTTGGGAGCCACCGTGGTGCAATGGTTAGCATGGCCGCCTTGCATACACAAGGTCGTGGGTTCGATTCCTGCTTCGACCGAACACCAAAAAGTTTTTCAGCGGTGGATTATCCCACCTCAGTAATGCTGGTGACATTTCTGAGGGTTTCAAAGCTTCTCTAAGTGGTTTCACTGCAATGTGGAACGCTGTTCGGACTCGGCTATAAAAAGGAGGTCCCTTGTCAGTGATAATAACATCGAATCGGGCAGCACTCAGTGATAAGAGAGAAGTTCACCAATGTCGTATCACAATGGACTGAATAGTCTAAGTGAGCATGATACTTCGGGCTGCCACCTAACCTAACCTTGGTGACATTTTTTCTGTGTAAACTATCATTGAGTTGGTTGATATCGATCAATTTATTTATATAACCTCTATATCCTTAGACATATCTACTATCATTGAGTTGGTTGATATCGATCAATTTATTTATATAACCTCTATATCCTTAGACATATCTTCCGATTTTTCTTCTTGGAGAAATGTACAACCCCTACTTTTATGCGATTTGTTTTGAAATTTGCAGTGTGCTTTTCTGTACTGAAGATTCTTATACAGACCGATCCGATTATAAAAGCCAAAATTTTGGGATGTAGTGAAAGAGGAAGATCAAATAAATTTTTCACCTCTAGCCGAAATTTCCGCTACCCATAAGAAATGCATTGCTATATATTTGCTAACGAAAATTCCATGAAGCGTTATTATCAATTGTTACATTCTGCTCCATAGGAAATACATTGCAAAACTGTGTTATTGGCGAAAGAATCTCCCGTTAGAAGTGCATACCGGCTTAACGCCAAACCGCCAGCGATGCGAGGGGATATCTCTACTACGTGCTACACTGCTCACATCTTACTGACCCTATGACTACTCCGTTTTTACTATATACCCTACGGGAAATGGATTAATCCCAAAACAGGCACAGGACTAAGTCTAGTCCTCATCAAAATTTAAGAAAGTGACCGGTCACTTTAACATGGATGCTTCATTGACGGGGTCATTATACCCTAAACCACATAGTGGTCAGGGTATAATAAGAAATATTGATTTTAGACCCCATAAAATATATACCGATCGACTCAGAATCACCTCCTGAGTCGATCAAGCGCTTGGTGTCCTTCCGTCCGTCCGTCTGTCCATGTATTTGTTGTTCACAGGATTCCGGTCGCAATTATTAACAGATTTTGATGAAATTTTGTACAGGGAGTTTTTTGGGAACAAGGACGAACGCTATTGAATTTGGAAGAAATCGGATCAAATTTAGATATAGCTCCCATATATATGTATCGCCCGATTTCGACAAATGGGGTCACGTTGCGTTTGTTTTAAAGCGGATCGTCACCAAATTTGGCAAAAAGTAATCTTTTTCATCGTTCTTCAAGTCTGCAAAATTTCATCTAAATCGGTTCAGATTTAGATATAGCTCCCATATATATGTATCGCCTGATTTTCCCAAATTTGGCCATAAAAACCTTATTTATTAAGCGATCTTTCTCAAACTTGGCTCACTCTAATCTTTTATGGTACTGACAATATGTGCCAAAAATAATCGAAATCGGTTCAGATTTAGATATAGCTCCCATATATATGTATCGCCCGATTTTGAACATTTTGCCCCTAATAACCTTATTTTTGACCATAGGGGCCTCATTTATTAACTGATCGTACTCAAATTTTACACAAAGTGACCTTCTGTGGTATCAATCATACCTGCAAAATATTATACAAATTGGTTCAGATTTAGATATAGGTCCCATATATATGCATCGCTCGATTTTGTAATATTTGGCCATAATACTCTTATTTATTAAGCTATGTTATTCAAATTTCAAATTTTGATGTACTAGCTGATCGTATTTAGACTTACATGTAGCTCTTACATAAATCTATTGCCCTATTTGCAGAATTTGGATTTATTACCCACAACTAATTGACCGATTTCCTCTTTTTTAATAATGGACTCAGTATTAGTGGCATACTAACTCTTTTGGTGCAAAATAAACTATAGCTCCTAATATTAGACATTTCTGCTCAGATCGTGACAAGACACCCATAAACATGTACCCCCCTTTATGTTCTCAAAAACCTAAATCATTAAAACCGACAAATGCTTATATTTACTAATTCAGTAGGGGTGGTTTAGGGTATGATATAGTCGCCCCCCCCCCCCCGGCTTTCTACTTTACTCACTTGTTTTAAAGTGCAAATGACTGGGACTCATTAAAAAAGTACAAGTCCTGGAATAGTTCAGTAGGACCAGTCCTTAGACATATCCCCATAAACCACTCTTGGACAACCACTTAACAACCTGATTCAGGGTATTTTTGTGTAATTCCAAGAGAGTATATAAAAATTTAATAATTCAGATGAACTGGATCCCCTAGAGTAGTATATGGTTATATCTTAAGCTTTGTAAGCAAGCCGGCCATGTCATAATCAAAATCTATCGATCCTGATGTTCATGCATATGCTGTAAAAATCGCCAAACACAAATTTCCAACTATGCAGACAATGTAGAATATTATGATGATGGCGTGTCTATAATTCGGATAACGGAATGCGAAAATCTCCCAGAACTACGAACAATTTACTTTATCAAAATGAAAAATCCCATACGAGTACTACATACAAAGTCAAGGAGAACACCTCAAATCTCCCTCACTTTTTGAACTACCACCATCACCGGCACCACCATAATAATAACAATAGTAGCAGCAAAAGACTATTCTGGGATGAAAGCCGAAATGAAATGTACCGCCATGAAATTTTGTAGTGTATAATAATGCATACTTTCACGCTAAATTACGCATACCCTAAAGCTTGCGGACACAAACACACGAACACACACACATACGCTCCCACACAAAATATCTTGAATGAAAAGCTCATAAAGAATAATTCTCAACTCTTGCCAGCTCTCGCCCATCACAAAACAAAAAAAAAAAGAGAATGACACCCACTCTTCGAAGAGTCGCAAACAGTAAATGTTTAAAGAGAGCCCGTCCTAGCAGAGGGTGGTTAATGGGATACTACCATTAAGGGTTGCTGATAGAGGTCGGTTTTTAGTGTTCTTATAGAAGAATTTAAAGGAAAATATTAATGCATTTTTTTCCCAAGGATAGATTTACCTTTTTCCACATAGCTATGGAAATAATGTTCACACCAATTCTGGATTTCAGATAAGGTCTCCTTTGCAATTATCCATTGGACAATGGTATTTTTTTTTATGATATCCTTTTCTGCTTGACAAACACACAAATTAAATATCTTCACGGTGAGAGATGTCACAAAATGCCAGACGGCGAAAATGTACCAGGATAGCTATTCTAACAAACTTTTATGGTGATTATTGTGGCAATTTTTTGTTTTTACTTCTATTGGGAATTTGAACAATTTATTTTTACATTTTAAACACTTTCTATACCAACATTTCTAAATACTCATTTACACTTTTTCTTATACACTTTCTTTGCTTTATGATTTATTGAATTTTTTATTATTTACTTAATATTTCCATTCACAATAAATCAAAAATTGCCATTAAATGATATGCGTTCGATGCCACTGTTACTTCAACCGTACCGTTCTAAGCGAAATGAGAATCATAACTGAAGAGTTGTTTGCTTCGACATATCCTTAAAGGTTAACCTCTTATGGGACTACTGGTTATTTGTCTCTCTTTAAGTTATTGTGAATTTAGCTCTTAGTGGTTGTTGTTTACTGCTTAGAAAAGCAACCCTGCAGTTGTTGATAGTACTGTATAGTCGATAAGAGAGTTAGCTGAATGAATTGTAGGGAAGAAGAAGATTAAGTTAACATATACGAATAAAATTAAAATCACTCATTATACAGTGTGACCGACACGAACTTTTACCAATTCAAACGATAACTATTTTTTTATTGAAAATATTTGCTATTGATACATATGACAAAAAATAGAATCCAAATTCTACAATCCATTCACCTTTTGCCTTGACTGTTGATTTAAGTCTGCTGGTATATGGGCGACGGTTGCTACAGTTGGTATAATTCTACCAAAAATTGTAGATTCATAAATTTTCTATAGAAATAAAATTCTGACAAAATTTCCCACAGAAATAAAATTCTGACAAAATTTTCTATAGAAATAAAATTTTGACAAAATTTTCTATAAAAATAAAATTTTGACAAAATTTTCTATAGAAATAAAATTTTGACAAAATTTTCTATAGAAATAAAATTTTGACAAAATTTTCTATAGAAATAAAATTTTGACAAAATTTTCTATAGAAATAAAATGTTGACAAAATTTTCTATAGGAATAAAATTTTGACTAAATTTTTTATAGAAATAAAATTTTAACAAAATTTTCTATAGAAATAAAATTTTTGACAAAATTTTCTATAAAAATAAAATTTTAATAAAACTTTCTATTAAAATAAAATTTTGACAACATTTTCTAGGGAGATAAAATTTTGACAAAAATTTCTAGGAAAATAAAATTTTAACAAAATTTTCTATAGAAATAAAATTTTGAAAAAATATTCTATAGAAATAAAATTTTGACAAAACTTTCTATAGAAATAAAATTATGACAAAATTTTCAAAAAAAATACAATTTTGATAACATTTTTTATGGAAATAAAATTTTGCAAAATAAGATTTGTCTCTCCCAATTATGGTAGATTATTCCTGGCTCGGTCGACATAGTATTCAGATTTAAAAACTCAGAGATCTTTCGGAATAGAGGACTACTTTTCGCACATTCTCATTTACTTTTTTCTGAGGAACGAAATTTTAGACATGTGAAGTTTTCTTTTGGGACTAAATTCAAATAAATAATATTAGACATAATCGTTGGGCAGCTTATCATAAATTCGGGTTTATTGACTCTTCATGAAAATACTTTGTAGGAAAGGGGAGTCTAGTGTGTCTAAATTTTCGTTCCGGAGTAAAGAATGTTTTTTTTTTTCTTTAGAACTCTTCGATTCAAAGAATTTTCGATGCATTTAAATGAATCTGAGTTTGGAATGACATCTAAATAAATTTGTGGTATACGTTGTGATTTGGAAAGTTTGGAGTGAAAGAAATTCGTGTATCACAAAATCTTTGTATATACCGGCTCTCATGTTTTGGAGATAAGCGTGATCTGTGATCAAATATAAAATATCGATTTAATGTTATGGTTTCTTGCCCACAACACTGTGCTTCCTTCGCTTGCACTAGTCGCTTTTCTATTTGAGATCAGTTTCAGTGGCGTTTCTTTTTTATTTAAAAAAAAATTGATAAACACTAAGAACGCTTAGATAGAGGGGTATGGATTGAATAACGGCAAGACTTCCTCTATGACAATTCTTGAACAACACAAGGCGATAACCCCGTAAGGGCTGCAACAGCCATTTCTTGAACGTATGAGATAATCATTTGAGTAGTCGCAGTGGCAGAATGCAGCGCTGAATGGGAAATGATGAAGAATATTGAAGATTAGCTTTGCTAATCGCCGGAACTATGTCAACGAATTCAGTTTAATTTGTTTCACCGAGTGGCAGCAACATGCATCGGAAAAGTGGGAAAACTAGATTATTACTCCAATGTCTAGTGCTTGTTGGCATTTTGCTCCAATTGACTTGGGCTCAACACAATGAAGACTTTGAAGATTATGAGGAAAGTGATCGTTTCGACAACCATCATCCTTTAGACCCGCATGCTTATCGTCCAGCATCGAGTGTCCCAGATCGTTATGGTGACATGAATGGACTGAATACACATCCTTCAGCGGATAGAAGGCCATATGAATATCCAGAACCCCGTATTATTGCTCCACCTATTCCCGAAGCAGAGAAGGAAAATTCCCATTCAAGAGAAGAGAACATGGATGCAACACCTTATGGATCTCACGTTAATATGCCTCATGTTTCTAGAGAAGAATATCCAGATCCTCGATTTATTATCCCCCATTCTTCACATTTGGGAGAAGATACTTCAGTGCCTCAAACTTTTACTCCACATGTTTCGAGGGAATATCCTGAACCAAGAGTCATAACACCAAATATGGTAAATACTCCCGACCATAGAGAAATAGCGCCCCATGACCCAAGGGCAGAGGGTAGAAGTATGTATGGAAGGGAAGAAAATCCTGAACATCGTTCTGAGACACATCATATGCCAACTTATTCAAGAGAAGATTCGAGAACAAATAATAGAGATGGAGATTATCACGATCCACGAACAATGGTAAACCAAGCGCCAACATATACCAGAGGGGAGTCTGCTCCAACCTATACAAGAGAGGAAACAGTCCAGCCTACTTACACAAGAGAGGAATCCGTAGCGCCAATGCCTTATGTTCCTGGCTACACGAGAAGAGATGGAAAACCCGTTGATCCTCGCACCATTACCCCACCGCCACCAAGGAGTTACCCGGAATCACAACAAAGGCCGCCTACCGATGTGCATTCTAATAGCTTATCAAGAGATCGCACTAAAACTGCATTACCCACCGGCAATCGTGAAACACACATGCTAAAAGTTCCAAACTTGGGATCCGTGCGTGGTTATACAGAATTTAAAATAATAAAAAATAGGCCCATCAGTGCTTACCTAGGTCTAAAGTATGGCTCAGTTAAACCTGGTATTGGAAGGTTCCAGGTATGTAAGATCTTGAAAGATAAATAGGCATGTGATTGCAAATATCTTTTCTCTTCCAGTCTGCTTCTCTTGTGGAAAATAATCCCTATGCCAATATTGATGCAACACAAGAACCTTCCAATTGCCCCCAGTTCCCCGATTTAGCTCTTGTTACAGAACGTGAGGCTCGTGGTGAAAATGTAGATGACTGCTTGACCTTGAATATCTATGCACCGGCCGTAAGTTGGAATATGGCTTGTCTTAAACCCAAAGCCCTTTTATATTTTACGAAAACTTTTCAGAAAACTGGATCATATCCGGTTATGGTCTTCATCCATGGTGAAATGCTCTTTGATGGCAGTGCTGAAGAGGGCCAACCCGATTACTTTTTGGAACATGATGTTGTCTTGGTTACCATTAATTACCGCTTGGCTCCATTCGGCTTCTTGTCCACTCAGACCGATGATATGCCCGGCAATGTGGCCCTATCGGACATCCAATTAGCCTTGGAATGGGTGCAGCAATACATACGCTACTTCAATGGTAACTCCGAACAAGTGACCCTTTTCGGCCAGGCGGGTGGAGCCACAATGGTTCACGCTCTAAGCTTAAGCGGGAAAGTAAGAGATGCTGCATTGAACTTATTGAAGAGAAATCATTGTCCCTATTCCCTTTCTAGGCCGAAGGACTTTTCCACAAATTGATATTGCAATCTGGCACTGCCCTAAATCCATATTTCCTGGATGAACAGCCCTTGGGCACTGTACAGAGTTTCTCCCATTTCGCTCGCTGTCCTCCCAGTCGTAACATTGATGGTATCGTTAGCTGTTTCGACAGAATGAAAACCTCAGATCTTTTGAATTATTTCAAGAGATACTTTGTAAGTTTAAATGTTCAATCCAGCAGTAAGCTTAAGTTAAATTTGGACCCATTTTAGGAAAGCAATGAACTCCGGGGTCTAGCATTTATCAGTGGATTCAAATTGATTGTAGGCGATAGGCTGGGCTATTTGCCTCAACACCCTGCTTCTATGATAGCCAATAATACAAAACCAACCGTGGTGGGAGTGGCCAAGGATGCAGGAGCTTTCATAATGACCCGTTTCTATGACCAATTAGTTGAGTTACGAACCCGTAACATCTCCGATTACATTAATGTTGTGTTGAAGCACACCTCCCAGCCACGCCATTATCAATTGTGGAAGAGCTGGGCTTTGACTCACATCTTCACCGCCGAAGATGTACGCAGTCCCACCATTCAAGGTTTGGTGCAGAAACTTTTGGAGGTAAGTTCTTAAGCTAAAGTTGGAAGTTTGGAACTTTCATAGCTATTTCTCACTTGCAGTTGGTCAACTTGATTTTGTATCGGGCTCCAGTTATAGACAGTATACGGTATACTTCGAAGAACACATCCACCTATCTGTACTGTTTCGACTATCGCGGTGAATATCATCGCTTTGGGCATTTGCGCAATCCCTTACCATTCGAAATCGATGCCACTCTGAGTGATGACAATATCTATCTGTTTCCCTATCCTGAGGAGGTTAGCCATCTTAATCCCATGGACAAATCTGTGGCCAACTCCATGGTTCGCATGTGGGTTAGCTTTGCTCAATATGGTATGCCGGTATATAGTCAAACTGTTTGGCCCAATGTTAGTACAGAGTATGGACCCTTCTTGCGTTTCACCAATACCAGAGCTGGTAATTTGGAATTGGATTATCACTTTGGCGATGGTATACCAGTGCCAAATCTTTATCCGGAATATTTCACGACCACCACCACTTCGACAACAACAACTACAACCACCACCACAACAACAACACCCAGTCCTTATCCACCACATCTCCAACCTCAAAATCCATACATACGACCTCAATATGTACTACCCCCACAGTATCCCAACTATCAACAATACCCAAATCGCTATTATCCCAATAGATATCCGAGTGCAAGTGAAACGAATCCTCTACAGCCGGGACAAATGAATAGAGATCCACGCTATTCAAGTTATTCCCAACGCCATCAACGTCAGCCGATGCAGTCATCGGGATTGTAGGTCATAAAACCATTTAATGTCTGATAATCTAGATTTCTATATTACGAAGAAAAGAAAAAAAAATATTTCATCTTCCGAATAAATATTTGTATGTGTGAATATGATCTCTTATCAGTAAATATGTAGTTGTTGGAGTAGTAGTGTACTCACTGATAATGAGAATGAGAGTGAGAGTGTTTTAATTGTTTCCTTATCCCTATAATGCACAACAAAAATGATTTATTTATAAAACAAGAACTAAGTTTAAACTGTAAAGCGAGAATGAACAGCATGAACTGAATTTTCTTGTTTTGTGAACTCCTGTGATAAGCTCAAAATGATTTTATCAGCAGTGCATAAAGGCATTAGAGGGTTAAGTTTGTGTGGTTCTCTGAAGGGTCATGAATCTGAAAACATTAAAAACTGGCTAATGCACATTTGACCTAAAGCAAGCATGAATTTCTATATATCTGTTAAAATATTTTGTCAAAATTTTATTTCTATAGAAAATTTTGTCAATTTTTTTTTTGTCTATAGAAAATTTTGTAACTTTTTTTTTTCTATAGAAAATTTTGTCAAAATTATATTTCTATAGAAAATTTTGTCAAAATTTTATTTCTATAGAAAATTGTGTCAAAATTTAATTTCTATAGAAAATGTTATAAAAATTTTATTTCTATACAAAATATTGTCAAAATTTTATATTTCTATAGAAAAGTGTATATTTCTATAGAAAATTTTGTCAAAATTTTATATTTCTTTAGAAACTTTTGTCAAAAATTTAAATATTTATAGAAAATTTTTGTTAAAATTGTATTTTCACATAAAATTTTGTCAATTTTTTTTTTCTATAGAAAATTTTGTCACAATTGTATTTCTATACAAAATTTTGTCAAAATTTTATTTCTTTAGAAATTTTGGTCACCATTTTATTTCTATAACAAATGTTGTTAAAATTTCATTTCAAAAGAAAATTTTGCCAAAAATGTATTTCTATGGAAAATTTTGTCAAAATTGTATTTCTGTAGAAAATTTTTTTAACGTTTTATATTTCTACAGGAAATTGTGTCAAAATTTTATTTCTATAGAAAATTTTGTCAAAATTTTATTTCTATAGAAAATATTGCCAAAATTTTATATTTCAATAGAAAATTTTGTCAAAATTTTATTTCAATAGAAAATTTTGTCTAAATTTTATTTCTATAGTATGTTTTATTATATTATTTATATTTCAATTTAAATAATTTATTTATATTTCAGTAAATTTAAGTTTTAAATTTTTGGCCCATAACAACTTCGTCCCTTACTCTCTTTCTCTGTCTCCCTCTCTTGAAATGTTATTCCCCGAATAAACAAACATTTTTATTTCCTCTGAGGACTTTCTACAGTCTATATATTATTTTATTTCGATTCGGACGTCTTCTTATCATGCTATTCTTATTTATTGGTTTGCCAAATTGAATGGGTCTTGAATTTTTGGTATTTGTCGATGACAATTTCTGACGATTTATGGTAAATCTTCTTCGAGGATTTAATTTCACTAATTTTCGATTATGTTTCTTTGTATGATTCCTTCGCAAATAGTAGACCTCTCTTATTAGACTGTATCCTTGCTCTTCATCCAAGATGGTAGCCGAAAATTCTTTAAAATAATTTCCAGCTATCGTTAAAGTTTCATCCAGTTTGGCATATGGACCATAGAGTGTTGTCATAGGTGGCCAATAACCACTACGATGACTACCAAAGGGGTGGCCATTAATGACAAATGAAGTCCATAGATCAACCATTCGTTTGGCCATAGCTTCATCAGGGGGACTGAGTTTTTTCACATGGTCGGGATAGGGAAACAAGTACAGAGCTTCATCTGTTAAGGATACTCCAGCCTTGAAAGGACTCTGCATATTATGTTCTTCATCCATATCACGATAGCGATTGAATTCCCCAGCATAATCAAAGGAATAGAGGAAAGTATTTTCCGGAACATGTTTATTATTCATATTCAAAGCCAATAGAACTGGTAACTTATGGATGAGAGTACCAGCAACCTGTGAAGATCGAGAAATTAATGTCGATTGTTTTTCTAAGAATCCCACTATAAATGACGATGATGATGATACTTACATCTATTAGACGCGGGATAAGTGAGGCAAACGTTCCATTTTCCATTAATCTTCTATTGAAGAAATCATGGGTAATAAAACTTGTCAAGAGCATAGTTTTATCTGTACCCACAGCTTGGCGTATCACATGATCTATGTAATCGAAACTATTATAGGTGTCATCCGGTATTTTACCCTCGAAATCATTTTCGACAATTTCTGAAAAATACAAAAAAAAGAAGAAGACTAGAGAAATTGAAAACCCAAATTGCCATAAATTCTAAAATATTCCATATTCCCTTTGAAAAATAACATTATGCTCTAAAAATATGTCTGAAGTGATCATATTTGTTCACTGAGTGTAGTTAGTAAACTTGGAATGCCACAATAACTGATCCGTGGAAATAACCATGGATCCTTAATTAGATCCTTAGGTTGGGTTAGGTTAGGTATAGTGGCCGATATTTCAGGCTTATTTAGACTATTCAGTCCATTGTGATACCACACTGGTGAACTTCACTCTTATAACTGAGTGCTGTCCGATTCTATGTTAAGGGACCTCCTTTTTATAGCCGAGTCTGAACTGCGTTCCACATTCCAGTGAAACTTCATAGAGAAACACTCAGAAATGTCACCAGCATTACTGAGATGGGATAATTCACCGCTGGAAAACTTTTTGGTGTTTGGTCGAAACTGCATCCGACCCCACGATCCTTACCGTTTATAGTTTTAGATCCTGCATTTTTTGGACATCCACCCATAGCCGGATATGAATAATTGGTTTTCAGCATTAAATCATAAGGATGTTCGGGCAACACTCCACTTGGTCCACCTATGGTAAATTGGATGCCTCCGGTATAACCCACCCCCAAATCGGATTTCTCAATCTAATTAAAAATTTACAGAAAATTATTGTTAGAGAAATATTGCAGGAATTCCCTCCAAAATCTTACTCCATGGTCCATAAAAGCGTCCAGCAAGTCCAAAGGTGCCATATCCATGAGACATCTGTTTAAATCTCCCACTGTGGTTAGATTACAATCACCTTTCTCAGCTATTTCCTGGGCAAATCTTCGGGGATTTTCCTCTAGGAATATGGGCATTAAAGCTGATCCCGAATGATAGATGACTTGGTGAAATAGGCCCTTCTCCACCTGAAAGGGAACAAAAACTTGGGTATTATATTTTACTATTGATACTAATAATGGAATATCGTACCTTCGGTGATAGTGTTAGAAGATGGGCTATGGCAGCACCTCCCACCTGACCGGCTACTGTTACTTTATTCGGATCCCCTCCGAAATACTTGATAAAGTATTTGATGTACTGTAAGGCCAAGAAGATATCCAAGACACCAGCATTGCCAGGTATCTCATCTGTCTTTGTTGACAAGAAACCAAAGGGGCCCAAACGATACTGCGGCACTACTAATACAATATCCTTTTCCAAAAGGTAATCGGGTGGAGCTTCCGAATTACTTCCTTCGAAAAAGTATTCTCCATGTATGTAAACCATTACAGGATAACTACCATTTAGGCTTGGTGTGGTTATAGTCATGGTTAGACAATCTTCGATATCCATAAACTCATCCAACTTTTGCAAAGACTCCAAGGCCACAATGGAGGGACAACCTATTTTTGCTGCTGTAGCATCCATGGTATCTTCCCAGGGTTCCACGGGACGAGGGGCCTGAGAAGAGATTCAACACAGAGTTGATCAAAATGCCCATGAAAACAATTGTCCATAAATATTACCTTAAATCTATGTACTCCCGATGGGGATTCTCCATATTTGACATCCACAAACTGTAACACCTCTCTCTGACTCCAAGCGGTTTCCAAAATTTTACCCTGAATTGTACCAAGATTGGGCAACTCAACAATGGTATCTTTTTCCTCATCATAGGCTGTGGTGAGAGAGAGACCCACTGCCAACAGCACAACCACAATGAAAGTGTAGACCATTCTCCTTTCGTTTATCACCTCAAGCTTCTTCTTTTCTTCGGATAATGCATGCAATCACCGCTTCGACCGTTTTAATTCGAATTCTTTCTAAGACTGATTTCACTCACGGCTGGAGAACTCCATTTTACCATATTTGATGATGTTTCATAAAAAAACCAAACCAATGCAAATTTCACCATCGAATCCATAGCACCAGCACCATAGATAGCGTTTCGCAAAATGTGCGAGCGATGGAAATTAAGAAATTTTGGCGAACTGAAAAGTGAAAGAATGCGTTAAGAGCATATAAACCAAAATATTTGTAAATTTGGTAGCTATTAAACAAACGGCCAGCTAGTATGGCCCAAACATAAACACATTTCTTCATAAAAAAAAAACCAAAAATAAAACAGAAACGATGAGACAAACGCTTACAAATTTTCTAGCATCTAGCATCATTAGCATATCGGAGTCGATTGGCGTAGCGCATTCATTAGACGCGCACGGCTAATAGAATCGCTTTGTCTTTTTGAGTTATGAGCACCATCATCACTCTGATTACGATGACGATGAATATAAACCAAGCGAAATGGATCATCAGTTTGAGTGATGATAGAGCGAGTTGGGTTGACGTGTGTCTTTCCCATGTCAATGTGGTCCTCAGCTTAGGAGATTAATTTCAGTTTCATTTCACAAAACCCCCCAGAACGTATTTGGCCTTTTCGCCAAATCTAATTGAGGCTCCATTAAGTGAAAGCTTTAATTATTCCATCTTAGTTTCTTTTGAGTGTTCAAGATTTCGTGAAAGGGTAAATAAAGTCAGTAAAACGTCAGTGTTACTCGGAAATACTATCGCAATATTCCTCCTCGGGCTTTAACTATTAGAGGTTTTTCTTTCTTTGAATGCCGCTAATATTGATGGATTATGCATGTTGATTGACCTATGCCACTTGAATCGAGATACCGATTAAATCATTATTTATATGAAACCCACAAAGTTCATTAAACTTCACACTGGGAATCAAAAACAATTAAGAGTGAAGTTAGGGTCAAGAAGACCAAAGAGCATATGCCCTCTTGACCATGGATGTACAAAGTGGCTAACACATATTGCAGTCAAATTCAAGTTGCTATCATTTCTAAACCGTTTGTCTGACAGCTAACAGATTTGACAGTTCAGTGACAGTTCATCTTATTGTTTACAAACTTACAAAAGCATTTTGATCTATTGCATTCCGAAATAAAGTTATTCGTAATGGAATTGCTTTATTTTTAATTGGAAAACCACAAGTGGTTATCGTTAGAGACCGTAAGCACTTTAGTGTGAAAAAATTTTTGTTACTCGTATCATCGCGTCCAAAAAGTGGGCGGAAAAGGCGTTAAAAGCACCTAGAAATGATTCGGAAGGTGAAGGTCTGTTTTGATTGATATTTACTTGCTCGTGAGCTAAACATATCTCGAGAGCGGATACAACACATATTGAAAAATGAGCTTGGACTAATGCCATTGAAGTTCCAAAAAGTGCAAGAGCTCAACGAAACACAAAAAAAAAACAAGATAGACTGAAAAGAGGAGTTGCTACGCTTGCACGCAAGTGACCAGTTACCGAGTTAGGGTTTCTCCGATGAGAAACCATTCCAATTTGAGCAGTTTATGAACTAACCAAATGATCGGGCTTATTTGCCAAAAAGATCAACTGAAAATTTACACCTTCGATTAAACAGAACTTAAGCGTCGCCGATGGCAATGGTGTGTTCCGCCGTACCAGCGACCGTTGACGAATATTATCGGGCAAATGTCCTAAAGACAGTATTGAAGCTCTGGACAGACAAACATTTCGGAAACAGGACTCAGCACTCGTCAAGCAAGAGGAGGTTCCTGGCATTATTTCTACCCCATAATGGCCACCAAAATTTCTGGATCTCAATCATGGTTGCCACAGTTGGGAGAATTCTACCAAAAATGGTAGATTTTTTACTGTTTGGTAGTTTGGAATCCTTGATGTTTTGGTAGATTTTTTATTCATCGCCAACTAAGAGGTACCTCACACAATTTCTATATAAATAAAATTCTTATAACATTTTTTATATAGAAATAAAATTTTGGCAAAAATTTCTAAATGAATACAATTTTTTGACAAAAGTTTCCATAGAAATCAAAATTTTGACAAAAGTTTCCATAGAAATCAAAATTTGGACAAAATTTTGACAAAATTTTCTATAGAAATTAACATTTTGCCAAAATTGTCCATTCACATAATATTTTGACAAAATTTCTAAATAAATAAAATTTTTACGAAATTTTTATAGAAACAAAATTTTGACAAAGTTTTCTATAGAAATCAAAATTTTGAAAAATTTGCTATAAAAATCGACATTTTTCTGTACAAACAGAATTTTGACAAAATGTCTATAGAAATAAAATGTTAACACCATTTTCTATAGAAAACGAAATTTTTACAAAATTTGCTATAGAAAAAAAAAATTTTGCCAAAAGTTTTTAAAATGACTACACAAATGATTCCAAACTTTAAGAGTAGCTTGTTTTTAGAGTCTGATCAAAAACTAGTTAGTATCACACAGATTACCTGATCACAGGAACATTTTCTGGCTGACATATTGGAAATAAAACAGTTCTTTATAATCACCACAAACATCTTGACGAGATGGCTGAACAGTTCGAAAATTCACCTAATACAGATAATTGGTTGTAAGGACATATCAGGGCTCATAAAAACTTACTCTAGATTTATTAATGTTCTCAAAATGTTAGTAATCACCTCTAATATCTGTAACAATTAGAATAAGGGTATGGTCACACTAGACAAATATTTGACCAAAATGGGACTCAAACTTTTCTACAGGACGAAATATTTGTATATGGTTTTTGGAAAATACTCCTATCATGATGTTTGACTGTGGCGATGAATTCCTTTTCATTTTTGTCAAATATTTGACCAGTGTGACCGTACCGTAAATTAACCTAAGAACGGTAGTTAATGTCCGTTTAGCAGAAGCAAATGAAATTTCTGGGGGCTTGAGAGATTCCCTAACTAGCCTAAGTGTAAATTTTCTTGACATACATAAAAGAAACACATTCATCACTCATCAACGACCATATTTTTTTTCAGTGTGTTCATCTTCTCAAGATGGAAAGAATACATCTAATACATACTCTTCTATACGTGTAGACAAAAAGCCCACAAAAAAAATTTATTTTCATTGGCCCCATAAGAGGTTAACTAGCAAGCCATTTGATATTGATCTACATATGTCCCATATTTATGCTCATAATTGTGTGTGTGTGTGTGTGTGTGCTTTTTTATTAGATGCTACATCAGGTCATTGATACAATTTTTTGAGAACGATTTAATGTCATGGATTAGTCACTTCTAACTTAAATTCGCATTTCTCCGCATATAAATACACTGCTAAAAATGGTAATGAAATCTCAATGCCTTTGATTTATAAAAATGTGTGATGAGTGAGAGCGATTAATTTACGTGGAGAGGATACTTTCTTTAATTATGCACGTTTGTTTTTTGTTTGGTTTTTTATCCTAATCAGAATAGATATTCAAAATAGTCAATTTATGTTGAATGTTTAACCCTCTAAATAACCCAAAGAAATTTATTAGACTGTGTCTACGAAAAAAAGAAAAAGCAGAAAGCCTGATAAAAAAGGAAAACAAAAACGGTGACTTTTTGCTGAAATAGGAAACATTATATGCTATTTTTCAAACTCGATTATTCTTACACAGACACAGCAGTAGGTCTGCTGAAAAGGGGAAGTAGTTACTCTTGCAGTCATTTTTCAAACTCGATTATCCTTAATATAATATTTATCAAATTAAGGCATAAGACATCACACTGAAAAAACAGTGAACCCACCAGGAATAAAAATGTTGGTTAATTTTGAAAAATTTAGCTTCTTTTTATAAATTTTTAACTAAACAGTATTATAAACGCTGACATCACGCTGATATTACAAAAATAAGTAAATATTGTTCGATAAACTCAAGAAAATTAATTAGACATAATTAATGTTTTTCACTTGTTAAGAGAAATTTTGTAGTTTGAAGAAAAAAATTGGAGTTCAAAGTTGCAAGAATGTGCCATATGAAGTTCAAGATGGGCGCATTTACAAATTTAAAGAAATAATGAACTATTTTGTGAGATGTACGAATTTAGTAAAATTTTATGCTTTATGTTTTTTAGTTCATTTAACTAAAGTATGCAATAAATTATTAATAATTCAATGAATGAAATGAAATAAAGTTAAATTGAATTTAGTGAAATAGAAGGTTCGCTTTTTTTGAATGTACACTGAAAAAACAGGAAGAAAAATTTCGGTTAATTTTAGAAAATTTTAACTAAACAGTATAACAAACGCTGACATCACGAAGATGTCATAAAAATAAGTAAATATTTTTCGACAAATTCAAGAATGTTTTTTAGACATAATTAAGTTTTTTCATTTGTTAAAGAAAATTTTGTAGTTTGAAAGAAAAAATTGGAGTTCAAAATTGCAAGAATGTCTTTAGTGACATACGAAATTCATGATGAACGCATTTGTAGTAAAATTTACAAATTTAAAGAAATATTAGGGTTAGGTTAGGTGGCAGCCCGATGTATCAGGCTCACTTAGACTATTCAGTCCATTGTGGTACCACATGGGTGAACTTCTCTCTTATCACTGAGTGCTGCCCGATTCCATATTAAGCTCAATGACAAGGGACCTCCTTTTTATAGCCGAGTCCGAACGGCGTTCCACATTGGTGTTAAACCACTTAGAGAAGCTTTGAAACCCTCAGAAATGTCACCAGCATTACTGAGGTGGGATAATCCACCGCTGAAAAACTTTTTGGTGTTCGGTCGAAGCAGGAATCGAACCCACGACCTAGTGTATGCAAGGCGGACATGCTAACCATTGCACCGCGGTGGCTCCCAGAAATATTGAACTATTTTGTTAATTTAATTTAATTAATTTAGTTAACCTTTATACTTCATTTGTGTATATTTTTCCCTCGGTTTTAGTTAATTTAACTAACATACACAAAAAATTATTAGAGTAGAGGAAACTTTCTCCAAATATAATCACTCCATGAACTAAAATAAAGTTAATTTGACTTTAGTGAAATAGAGAGCTCACTTTTTTTGAATGTAGCTGATCATATTTAGAAGTTTTTAAGGGTACCATTTTAGAACCCAAACATTTTTACATATTGTTGCACTCAAAAAAGGGGGCTCTAATGCCAACTTAACTTTATTTTGGTTCATGAAAATTTGTTGATTTTAGTTAAATTTTGCCCAATGTGAGCAAATGTTTCTTATTTGAATAATTTTTTGCTAACTTTAATGACGTGAACTAAAAATACGAAAAAAAGTTGTATACAAATATAGTATACAATTTTACTAAAAAATAAAATATTTCATATTTTCCCAAAATGGAAGAAATTTGCATAAATTGAAGTCATAAGTCTCTCAAATGAGTACATTTTACTAAATTTGTACCTGTCTTCAACTTCGTATGGCGCTAAAGGTAATTTCGAACAATTTTCAAATCCAATTTTTTCCTCCAGCATATGAAATTTTCTTAAACAACTGAAAAAAAATATTACTTTTAATAAATTTTCACCAATTTGACAAAAAGTATAAACTTATATGTAACATGTTGCAATTAGAAAAATATTTTAATTAAAATTGTCTAAGTTAAATTGTAAATGAAAGCTTTGTTGGCCTGATATTTCAAAGTTTTTTTTGTTTTTTGCTTTGCCTGTATTTAATTTTGTTTAAATTAATTTAATTCAATGTATTCTTATACTTCCGATTAGCATATATGTATATAGAAAATTTTGTTATCCATAAGAAATGCATTGATACTCTTGCTGGTGAGATTTTCGTTACACTGATGCTAAAATTAACATATATTTATTGCAAAAAAAAATATTTCTTTTAGTTTATTTTTAAAATTTTCTAAGAAAATTTCCCCAGCCTAACGATTTTTTTTATTCCAAGTATATATCCAAAATGTTATGAACTAAATGCCATAAAAATTTCAATGACACACACTGAAAGAAGAGTTTTCTTTTCTGAGGAACGAAGTTTTAGCCAAAGGAAAGTTTTCTTTTGGCGCTAAAATTTTCTAAAAAGTTAGAGACAATAATTGACTCGCATTTGGGTTTTGTTTTGTCTAAAGAAAATATTTTATAAGAAAGAGAAATTTCGTTTGTCTAAAATTTCGTTCCTGAGGAAATTATTTTTGGTTTGGTATAAAAAGACCAAAGAATGAACTACAGCATCGTTAAAATGGTAATGACTTGGCTCCTAAAATTTTTTCTTTATTTTTAGTTAATTTTTGCTTTTCGAGAAGGATGCATTTCGTAACTGGTAATTAAAAATCCCAAAATATCAGAAAATTTTCGTTAATTTAATTATTCTCAAAATTTGTAATAGAATTTAGTAACATTTTCGGACGAGATAGTTAATTTTTCCCATAACATAGTTTCTTTTTTTCTGTGTAGGACGATTTGAAAATTTGTATTAAGGAGAGTGGTATTTTGTTTTCGAAAACCTCCAATATTCGAAAAAAAAACATATAATTTTTCAATTTATTTTTATTTTTTTTTTATTTTGTGTTTTATGGAAAGTCATTCTCCTATATTTCTATATCCATGGCTGTTCTACAAGAAAATTATATTTCTTTAAAATTTATTTCTATGGGCGATTAGCACAATATTTCCACCACGGGCTTCTCCCTGTCCATCTTCATCATTCTCATCTTCGTTCTCTTCGTCCATGCCATCATTTTCCTCTGCGTCAAGCTCTTTCATTATTTCAAAGTAATCGTCCATAACCAAATTATAGCCCATCTTGGCTTCCTTAACGGCTGCAGTAAACTCATCTATGTAATTCTCACCTATAGACACAGTCTTTCCGATTTTCAAGTAGGGACCCGAATCACCGGTCATTGCAGGCCATTCAGGTATACCGTGAGCCGAGGGCTTACCAGTGGCCGCAAACGAAGTCCAAAGTTTGACCATGCGCGAGGCAACTCTTAGATCACGATTTGTATTGACCATAGCATCACGGGGCCAGGGGAACAAATAGAGCATTTCATCGGTAAGGGAAACACCCATTTCAAATGGCAAATCGAGTTGATCCTCTAGCGTACCGTAGCGATTAAATTCACCCTCATAGTCAAAGGAATACAAGTAGGTACTATTACGCATTTTGCCAGCATTTCCTTGCATGGCTAAGAGGACAGGATTTTTAAACGCAATGGTGCTGCATAACTGTGAAAGGAAAAGAATATTAGACAACATTGGACAACAAGGACAACTACAAATGCTTACATCAATCAATCCGGGAATTAAACAACGGAAACTACCATTTCTCATTTGTTTGTCAGTGAAAACTTCCTCTTGGGCATATTTCATCCAGGCTCCACTACGATCAGGTCCATTGGTTTCCAGAATAATCTGATTAACATAGTCTGTGGTATTCCAAGTATCATCCAATATGGTTTCGTTGAGGCTATCAATGAAAATGTCTACACACAAGAGATCAGTTATGATGTTCAAAGGGGTGAAAGGGAGAGAGCATTGGCCTACGTACCTTTCAAAATCAAAGTTCCAGCATTTTTGGTAGTTCCACCCATGGTAGGATAGGCTTTGAAGTTACCAGATGTCAAAAGTTTTGCTGGAAACTGAGGTAAAATACCCGAAGGTCCTCCCACAACAAATTGTGCAGCTCCAGTAGATCCTACACCTTGACCAGCTTTCGATGCGCCATGCTTGACGAAAGCCTCCAATAGCTCAGTTGTATTCAATTTACGCAAGCATTTGTTGAGTGATTCAACCTTGTTGACATTTTTACAACCGGCCAATTTACCAATATCCTTGGCGGCTGGTAGAGGATTATCCGTAACGAATGCAGGCGATAGGGCCGAACCAGATTGGTAAATAACACGATGGAATAGACCATCAGGGACCTATTTGTAAGGCGGGTAAATTTATTCGATTACATTTCCATCTCCTTTGATATGTGCACTTACCGCAGGACTCATAGTCAAAACATTGACCAGAGCAGATCCACCCGACTGACCAAACAATGTCACTTTATTGGGATCACCACCAAAGGAGGCAATATTATTTTGAATCCATTTTAGGGCAAGGATGACATCACTGACACCAGCATTACCGGGAATATCTTCGGTCATCGTTGATAGGAAACCAAAAGGACCCAAACGATAACGAACCAAAACCAAAACGATATCCTCTTCCAAAAGATAGCCAGGAGGAGAATCCAAAATATTGCCATCATATAAATTATCACCATGAATGTACACCATAACAGGGGAGCTGGAGGTAAACTGCCAAAGACGGATATAAATTTGATTCTCATGGAACGGATCTTCGTACTTACCGATTTGGTATTGATGGTAACACTTAAACAATCTTCTGGTTCAATATTTCGATTCTTCATGGAATCATAATCCTTATCATCCTGTATGGATGGACAACCTCCAAAGGGCCGTTCCGACTTCATTGTACCAGTCCAAGGAGCAACCGGTGAGGCTGGCTTAAATCTCAACGCTCCACTAGAACCCTGGGCATAGGGTATATCAAAGAATTGTATGATATTTTGGCCAGTCCATTCCGATTTGACCATACGCCCTCTGACAGCTCCCAATCCAGGAATGGTGTGATTCACCAAAGTCTTCTTATTCTGCCGGTTGCCCTGTTGCTGTTTGTTCATTTTATTGTTCATTTTATTTCTGTTTTTATTTGCCATCGGCTTGCCCATAGCGGGTTTCCTTTGCTTCAACTGTTGGCGGTTTCCTCCATTGCCATTTTTTCTTTTATTTGGTTTTTCCTGCTGTTGAGCATCGATCACAACGGCTGCGATCACAAGGATCAATAGAACCAAATAGACTAGACGCATACTTATTACTCCCAGTTTTGTGGGCCACGTCGTTCAAGATGAGTATCAGCAACGACTGCTTAAACATGAGTTTCGAACCCACCATGAAACCTCGGAAAATCACCAAAAAATCCAATGATCCCATCAATATCAATGCTTAACTTATTATCTATGCTTGATTCTTGTCGCCCCTAGGTGGTTGGGCAACTTCTATCGAAATTAGGCCATGCCAGCAAGCCAAGATGATGATTCTTGAAAAAAAATAATTCAAAGAAAGAACTATGAAAGAAGACGATCATACATAATAATAATGCCAAGGGGCATTTCTCCTACCAACAAAAGTTTCCAACAAAAAAACCAGCAAGAAAGCACCACCTCTACTTAATCCAGCCATGGTGAAATGATTGGCAAAATACAAAATCTCTAGGAAATTAGCAATTTTAATTAATAATTTTTGTTTCCAAGACTCCACCGGTGTCGTTGGTGGTCAACAGCGATAGAACTGAATACAAATGCTGGTCTAATTACAAAAGGGGTTAAATGTCATAGACAAAAACCGGTCGGTGAACGGCCACTCACCCCCCATTCTATTTTGTTTTCAATATCAGTCAAGCATCGGTTATGGATTATAGAATAAATTCGATTTCTAAACTGCACACACTGTGAACACAAACATAAATCAAACATTAGCTCACTAAGATATTTTGTGTGTGTCTTTTTTTTTTTAATAGAAATAACTTAAGGGCAAAAAGATTTACACAATATTTTTATAGTCTCTTCAAATTCACAGTCAAATTCCCACAATTCTTTGGTACATAAAATAAAAAATTATGAAAATACAACAAAAAGTAAAAAAATCATTTTGATTGATGCATCAGATGGATTGTTTCAATATGTAAAATTAACAAAATATTGTCAAAATTTTATTTCTATAGAAAATGGTGTAAAAAATGTATTTCGATAGAAAATTTTGTCAAAATGTTATTTTCATAGAAAATTTTGGCAAATTTTTTTTTATAGAAAATTTTGTCAAAATTTTATTTTTATAGAAAATTTTGTCAAAATTTTATTTCTATAGAAAATTTTTTCAAAATTTTATTTCTATAGAAAATTTTGACAAAATTTTATTTCTATGGAAAAATTTTGTCAAAATGTTATTTCCATAGAAAATTTGGCGAAAATTTTATTTCTATAGAAAATGGTGTAAAAAATGTATTTCAATAAAAAATTTTGTCAAAATGTTATTTCCATAGAAAATGTTGGCAAAATTTTATTTCTATAGAAAATTTTGTCAAAATTGTATTTCTATAGAAAATTTTGTCAAAATTTGATTTCTATAGAAAATCTTGTCATTTTTATTCTATAGAAAATGTTGTCAAAATTTTTTCTATAGAAAATTTTGTCAAAATTTTATTTCTATAGAAAATTCTGTCAAAATTTTGTTTCTATAAAAAATCTTGTCAAAATTATATTTCCATAGAACATTTTGTCGCAATTATATTTCTATGGAAAACTTTGTCAAAATTTTGTTTCTATAGAAAATTTTATAACAATTTTATTTCTATACAAAAAATTTTGTAACAATTTTATTTCTATAGAAAATTGTGTCAATTGTGACGGTGGCAAAGGAAAAGAGATATGTTTGTACGAATTTATTTCGGCATAAGCCGACTATAATGTAAAACCTTTTTTCGGAAGGTTCAAGCGTGGTTCATTGTTGGGTTTAATGAACTGCCTGAATTTATTCTGATAATTGGTTGATAGTTTTGCTGCAAGTAGAGGATGCTGATGAGGAATGTGGTAATTCCGAAACGTGCGTCCATCCAACCATCTTGCAGTCTATAGGGCTTTGCCCAAATAAATTTGACAAACATTATTTTCCTCTGTTGGTTAAGCTACACTTGTAGTTTAGTCAATGCATGGTTTTAAGCTGAAATCAAAAAAACAACAACAATGATTAAAATTTTATTTCTATAGAAAATGATGTCAATATTTTATTTAAATAGAAAATTTTATCAAAATTTTATTTCTATAGAAAATTTTTCCAAAATTTTATTTCTATAGAAAATTTTTTCAAAATTGTATTTCTGTAGAAATTTTGCGAAAATTTTATTTCTATAGAAAATTTTCTCAAAATTTTATTTCTACAGAAAATTTTGCAAAAATTTTATTTCTATAGAAACATTTATCAAAACTTTATTTCTATATTTTATTTCTATAAAATTTGTTTTTCTGTAGGAAAGTTTGTCAAAATTTTATTTCTATAGAAAATTTTGTCAAAATTTTATTTCTATCGAAATTTTTTTCAAAATTTAGATTTAGAAAAATAGAAAGTTTTTTCAAAATTTTATTTCTATAGAAAATTTTGTCAAAATCTTATTTCTATACACAGTTTTGTCAAAATGTTATTTCTATAGAAAATTTTGTAAAAATTTTATTTCGAAAGACCATAAATTAGTCCTTCTCTGTTGCTGGATACACCCCTCTGCCTCTAGCCATTTAGAAACTTTTAAGAATATATGACTGTTTTTTATTACTTGAAAATACTTTGGGTAGCATTTCGGTAGATCATGAAGTAGTCCTTTTATGTAGCTAAGAGTCCTTCTCTGTAGCTGGTTACAGCCCTTTGCCCCCACCGGATCATGGAGTGTACGCTCCCCCTACGTTAGGGGGACGAAGCACTCACGACCGGAAGGGGAGGGAAAGTGGGCTTTTGAACCTATTTAGATGCATGTATATTTAATTTTGAATTTCAACTGTGAAAAACCATGTATCATCAAAAAATTTTGGCTTCGTTTTTTTCAAATTCTGAAAGTTATAATCTCCATTTGAAAGTAGTTTGATAATGGAACATCAAACTGAATTGAATCATTCTAAATTACTTGCATATAAATAGGGCCTAACTCATCCTAACGTAAATTTTATCATTATAAAGTATTTGGGTTAGTAGAGGTGTGCGCGTGACTGAAATTTCACTCACGCACATTCACGAAGCAAAATGTTTATTCACGCACGCTCACGCACGAACTACTTTTAAGGACTCACGCACGATTCGCGACAAATTCACGAGCCTCACGTAATTTTCCAAACGGAAATCAAAAATAGAATATAGTTCGAGAGCTAAATTAATTTCATGTTACAAACTTGTTTTTATTGTATTCGACCTTTATTTTATTTGTCCAATTAATGAATTATTAATAAAAACGAGCTCGATGTCTGTGTTTTAAATGTATTTTTATTCAATATTTCGTCTTTTCATTGAAAGACTTCATCGTGAAAATTTTTGAAAACGACAAAAAAAATACAGAACCTAACGACACAGAGTCTGTTGTCATACTCATCTGTTGTCATACAGTTAACATACGAGTATGAATTAAATCTTGATTTTTTCGTGAGTGTGACTTTGCAGAAATTTTATTCACGAACCGATTTTATTTCTCACGCACGATATATTTATTTTAGTCCCATTCACGACATTCACGAGACTTGCTTTGGATTTTGTTCACGACTTACGTGTGAATCACGCGTGTCACGAGAATTTCGTGTCATGCGCACACCTCTAGTAGGTAGGTTAGGTATTTTTATTTGCCCCAAAAAATCATAATTTTATCCAAAAACTAGGAATGTACCCCACTGTGTATTTCTTTACTAAAATAGCAAACTTTTGTATTCGAAATAGCAGTAATAGTTTTCCTGTCTTAGGAAACGAAACAGTTTTTCCGTTTTCAGCAGACAAAAACAATTTTTTTTTGTTGTTCCTATTGACTTTTGTCTTCAGTGTATGATATATAACTTCCGTGCATACAGTAGAATTAACACATTCATTTGGCTCTTGAAGCTCCCATATTAGATGTCGTCAGAAGCGATTTTTTGTTTAGTTCGGTAAAGAAGAAAAATCCACTACAACAGCAGAAAGTCTTCTGCTGTTGTAGTGGAGCAGTCACTGCCTCCTGAGAAAGGGAAAACAGCCTGCTATTTTGAGGCAACCAACAATTTAAACTTGGGACTATCGTAACACCGTGTCGTAATATCTCAAGCCAATAATAAAAAAAAAACTCCTATGGTTTTTCTTTGTTTTAATTGTGTAATAGTCGGATGATTTTATTGGAATTTTAAATGCATCTGTGTACATAGACCAAATGTATATAAAAATTAATCCATTTCAATTTAGTTCCAAACAAGAATTGGAAATAAGAGATTTCTGTGTAATTTTATACTAAATGAAACTCACAGGAAAGAAAAATAAAGTGCAAACAATTTCATAAGTAAATTAATATCCTTCAAAGATACATTTGTTTTTTCTTTTCATATATATATAGTAAAAGTGTTTTAATTTGGGAGAAGTTTATTTGTTGTTGTTCTGTTTATTTCTTGCTTAGTTGAGAAAGTAATTTATTTCCATTGTATTTATTATGTATGACATTTGAAAATGAAAAAGAGACAATTAGATAGTTTGGTTTGGAATAAGATATCTAGGTGATGACCGCATGTATGTAAGAGGGGGGGAAAAAGGGGGCGGGGCGATAATTACTAGAAGGATGGGTAAAGGAGGCAGGGCGATAGTTGGACAATCCACAGTATGGAAAGATAATATGTTATGATCAGCTTTTTATTAAAAAGCCATACGTTTTTTTCTTTTATATATTTTGCTCTAAACAAACTGTCTGTATGTGTGTGCTTGTTGTTGTTGTCTTATAAATTCTATACATCCTATAGTCGACGACATCTGATCACATCCTATTCCACATCCATCGTTGAATCTTCGGGCACACTATTAGTGTGCGCTGTTTTATCACCGTCGGCTTTTTTATCAGCATTTTCCCCATTGTGTTGGTCAGCTCCGGCTGCATTGTCCTTGGGTGGCGCAGGTTTGGTAGCTGGCTTAGGCTTGGGGCGATTGATGACTGAATTTACGCAGGCATTGAGAGTCTGGACTTCGTGACGAATATCCGCCACCTTAACAGGACTGTCCATTGTTCTTGGCGACTCGGCAAATTTGGCCATGTGCTGGTCTAACCACTTCTGAGACTTTTCGGCATGTTCGGCAATGTTAATGAATTCAGTTTCAGTCAAATGATCATATTTGGGAGAACCTTTTTTGAATTCGTTTACAGCCAAATGGGCATTATTGATGGCGTATTTGAGTTCGGAAAATACACCAGGGCAGAGTTCATAGTCATTTGCACGATCCTTAATGGGATTCGTCTGATTGTGTAAGGCCTTTAGTCGGTTTACATAAGTATCACGATCACAATCTTCACCATCTTCGTATAACCAGTTTTCCAATTCATTGAGCTGGGCACAAATGGCATCGCGCTCAGCATCAACAACATAACGTTCCAATGGTCCTCCCTGCAAGAATGAAAAGTAGTTAGACCAAAATGTTGCCAGGGATACAAGGAGACTCTAGCAATTACCTGTAGTTTATTGCGCATGTCATATACAAACTCTTCCAAAGCATTCTTGGCATCAATGCGTTCGGTTTCCTTGGCATCATTGGCCACCATCTTAGCCTCTTGTTGAACTAAATTGTTTAAGTCAATGGACGAATGGCCATGTGTTTCGCAGTCCATTGGCAATTCGATAAGTTTTGAGTTCTTCTTCTTTTTCTCGGCTCCCTGAAAGGAAACAATTACATCAATGAGATCATACAGGCGTCCAGAACAAAAAGTAGAAAGAGGAAATTTGAAAGTAAGGTGGTGTTAGGTATATTATAGCTCTGAACCAACAACAGAAGCCTATAGAAACCCTGAGTATTATTATGGTTGTGGGAAGCAAAATATACGGGCTAGTGGTGACCGACCCATTAAAAGGAACTTAACAAAAAGGTAAGTGCACCATATATCAATCAAATGCAAATGGGAAGTGGGCTCTTGTCCAGTAAAGGAAAGTAAGTAAAATTTATAAAGTGTTCGATAGGCGTTTGTGTGTGTGTACGTGTTCGTGTAGGTGTTACACTAAACCATGACAAGGAGAGAGTACTCAAGGGTAGGCTTGTGAGCTGTTTCCTTCTTTAGTCATCGATAAAGAAGTAGCCATTCATTATTTTGATGGTTTTTGTTTTGTTTAAATATTTACAAGTATGTTACATGAACAAATTTCCAATTTCGTCTTTTTTGTTTGGAGGTAGTTAGGTGTGTGGTGTTTTAAAAGAAAATTATTAATTTATTATAGTATAGTAATGCGTTAACGTATGTCAAAAAAACAACGTACCGGAGTAAACCAGCCCTTGACCCGTTGAGCCCACCCTTGTCCTCCAGGTGATGAGGCAGTATTTGTACTATCATCGTCCTCATTATCATTACAAGCCTACGCGATAGTTTGTGTGGTTATGGACCATTATCATCATCGTCAATCAATGATGACAACATAAGTGGTGGTAAGAACGAAACCAAGAAGACAACAAAAACACAAAATTCAATTTTTCAGAATTTTTCACATCTACTTGTTCTGCTATCATAGACGTTATATATGTAAAGGCAATAAAATTCTATTCAATGCATGAAGGTGCAATTTGTGGAAGAAGGTATAGATGCTCAACTTAATATAAATAAGCAAATGATCGTTGACAAAGGATAATAAAGAACGAAAATTCGCATAAATCCGAGATGATAACTGATTTGTGTTAGTAAAAAAGGAGAAGTAGTAGCAATAAAAAGAATTCCTTAAAGGGACTCACTACAATGGGGTTAGGAGAAATGTGAATTCTATCATCGATGATCAAAACAACATGACTACAACAAAAACAAAAAAACAAGGACTTGTGACGAGACGCAACATACTTCGTAATGACTGTGTCTAGGACAATGGGACAACTCACCTCTTGCTGTACATCCATGGGTTCTCCATTATTTTGCTGCTGTTCTCCACCAGCTGGTTGATCGGCATTAGGCTGTTCTGCTGGTTGGGGAGTTACGGGCTCTTCCACCTCTTTCTTGTCCACCAACGAAGCACTCGAGATCAAAACAATACCATGATGATTAATTCTAACTTTCACCTTAACTTCAGAATAATCCCCCTTTTCATTGGGCTTAACATCCTTGATGGTCCAGCGACCAATTATGGGATCGGGATAGGGAATTGGTTGAGCATACTGAACGGTCATTGTGAATGGTTCTTTGCGGTTCAGTGTCAACAGACGACTAAATGGGGCTGCATGGAAAACGGGGAATACCTCAATACCACCGCCAGCCGCAGAACCTTCTCCTTCCCATGTAACCTTAACAGCATAGTTTTGAATGTCTGTTACGCCAAATTCTCGCACACGTACTGCAGGCGACATAATGGCGCATTGCAATGCTGCTCCTCGAGACACTGCCTCGTCCTGATTCAAGGTGGTACTGGCTGGCTTGCCAAATACGTTTTCAATCAACTGTTTAATAGCTGGAATACGTGTACTACCACCCACAACTTCTACCGAGTGGATATCCTCCATTGTCAACTTTGATTCGGCTAACAATCTTTTGAAAGTCATCTCCACACGCTGGAATAGTGGGGCACATAGTTCTTCCATTTGCGCCCGTTGCATACTGGATGACACATCAATGTCATCCATGAAGCATTCAATTCCCAATGGCAATTTCGTACTGTTTGCCGACATCTGTTTCTTCAATTTCTCAATTTCAGTTACAAGACGCAACCAGGAACGAGCATTAGTCTTGGCATTAATCTTGTAACGATCCATAAACTCTTTTGCAAAGTGTTCAGCCAAGGCGTTGTCAACGTCACGTCCTCCAATTTGATCCCAGGCACTGGCCAACATCTTTAGTTTGCCCTTTGTGAAAGCACACGCACTGACCTGCAGTGATGCATGACCGCAATCGACAAAGATGACATTGCGAGGTTTGTCCTCAGGCAAGTCCTGCTTGTAGAAGCCATACGACAATGCCGTTGCCGTAGTCTCGTTCATCAAACGCAAAACATTTAGGCCAGCGATATGGGCAGCATCGAGTAAAGCCTTACGTTCAGCGTTTGTGAAGTATACAGGGCAAGTGATAACGCAGTCGTTTACCTAAAACCAAATACATAATTACCTATTGCTCACACTGTCGATAAATGTGTATTTCTTTTTGAAAACCTACCTGAGCTCCCAATGCATTTGTGGAAGTTTCCTTCAACTTGGTGAATAACATGGCGGTCAACTGTTCTGGTGTGAAGCTTTGTTCTTGATCCAAATAGTTAACTTGATAGCCGATGCTGCCGTCTGGCAAGCTTTTGACCTTCGTTGGAATGCTGTTAAGTTCACGTTGTACATGTGGGTCGTTATATTTGCGACCCAGTAAATGTTTAAAGCCACTAACTGTGTTTTTCATATTTGTGACCTGTTGGTTTTTGGCGGCAACGCCAATAATACGTTTCTTTCCATCGAAAGCTACACATGATCTGCAATAATAGAAAAATACAAAAATGATAAGATGAAAGAGTGGTCAATGGACAATCCATAAAGACAACAAAATGACGTCATTGCAAATTTAGTAAGTAACTGACTCATTTACCCCAAAATACTAATCGGAAATTCTTTCTCAAACAAACATTCTGATTTGAAGCTTTGCTACGATAAAGAGAAAAATACAACTGGCATATTTTTAAACTTGGCCTTAGCTATATTTTGCTTCTTTACTTCACAATAATTTCCTCACCAAATTACCGGTTGATGATTAGACCTCTTGCACGAAATGTATATGTGGCTAGCTGTACGAATGTGTCTGACTGTTGGGAATACTAACATTGGTTAAATGACGCAGCTTGGCCTTACAAACGAAAACACAAACCACCCACACAATTTGGAAAATGTTCGAAATAAACAATGATTGATATTAATAGATTGGCATAAATATTGAAATGAAACATCTTGAATTGTTTTTTGGAAGTGTTTTGATAGTTTGGTTCGTTTGTATTGTTGACTGCATATGGGGCAGGATAAGTCGGCACATTTTTGGAAAATTGTGAGATTTGATTGTTACGAATTAAGGTGGATGATAAAGACATTTGAAACAATATATAATAAAATAATAGAGAAAAATCCTATGAGAAATAAGAGATTTGAATAATGTCTAATACTCAAATTGAATAGAATGCAACCACAGGTGTAAAAGAAATTAACCAGATTGACCTTACGAAATTCGGATTATTATATTGTATTGGTCACTGAAAAATATCTGCCGATGGTGTTTGTTGTATCAACCATATGAGCCAGTCCACACACATGCAATCACTTGCGTTGAATATTTGCCAATATTCAGATATTTGTCGTATATGCCGATCTACTATTGTTTTTTTACCATTCACCATTTTAGGTTTAGTATAAAATAGAACAGGACGACTTTTAATATTTGCAGTCTGTAATTCTGTCTGCACACTTATACCAAAAATCAAATTATAATTTGCATTAATTGTTCGACCGTAGAAAATTCTCTGCAAATTACTATCTTAGCTACTGTAGATCATAATTCATGCTCACATATTGGTGTAAATATACATAGAATAAAGGATACTGAAGATGGTTCTAATTGGATTATTTTTTGAAATCTTTGGTACAATACTTACGAGTTTAATCCCACTCAAATCTCTTTTAAATCATGTACACCAAACTTAATTGGCATAAAATGATCGGTTTTCGAGTGGAAAAATCATTTTATTTTCCATTTTTTATAACTACAAATATAAATGAAAACGACTATATACTCCTGCCATATCTTGGCAAATATTGGATGAAAAACGACCGCAAGCATCAATGGGAAAAATTATGTGCTTTTTAATTTAGGCCTTATCCTGTACTAGTTGGTCAAAATTGCCCAAACCAATTTTATGAGTATATTTTTCGTATGATCATTATTTCGAATTGAAACTTCTTAACTTTATTTTTTTTTATAAGAATTTTATTCTAAAAAAACTAGTTGAGTTTAAAGCTCTGTTTGGCTGAGCATTCTCTAAGTGCCAAAACAATATTAAAAATACATATATATGAATAAATTTATATTGGGCAAATTTGACCCACTAATACAATATGCGGTATTTTTTTAAGTACATGATAAGGGTTAGATTATATTTGAGGTGAGTACTATGTTCGATTTGCGCGCTAAAAACAAATTAGTTTTCACGTTTACTTTTTCGAATAAATGAATTTAGAAATGCGATATGTTTCCTAATTAATGCTCTGAATAATTAATAAGCATGACTTAACAAGATTTAATATAATCGTCTTCATATTACATATTTATGCACCTCTAATTTAATGTTTTGGTGGAAAATAGAAAATGTTAGGGATATAAGAAATGAAGATCCCTGGGATAAAAAAAAAGGAACCGGCCCGATGTTTGAATGTTGCCTATGACCTGATGTAGATGTGCTTATCTCTTTTTTATATAAATAAAACCCTATGACATCATTATAACCAAAAATGAAAATGCATTCATTTTATAATGCACCTCTGAACGATATATTGCTGCCCATAAATGGGCTTCATTCAAACCAACATACCGACACACTTTTTGCACTTTAGTTGTAATGTGACAAAACCAAATGTTCCTCCTCGTTGTTTCGGTATGTGGCTGCAGCAACAACAAAACATAAATGGATACATACAAGCACACGAACCAATCAAGTCTCACACGATATTGGAAACTCTGAGCCGGCTAATTTGAAGTCAACAATTGCAGCTCGCACACCATTCCGCTCCATGAAGTCTTAGTGAGTGAAAAACATATGATCAAATGTCTACATTTGGGGTGGTGGTGGTGGTGTTATCCCATTTAGAAAACAGCTGAAGGACGGCAAACCGAACAAAAAAATCAATAATTTCCAGAACAATGGGTAACGAGGGTATTTTCTGGAATTTTCCTAACAACAATAAAGCCCATAGAACACAGAAAACGCCCCTCTTTTCTTCTGATAAATGGGTGAATGCAATGTTTACAATTTTGCAAGTGTCCCATAATAACACATTTTCCAAAATTTCATTAAATGTACGTACGAAAACGAATCTAGAGATTTTCACGGACACTCTCCAAACACAATACACAGAGAGAATGCTATTGAAAGAGAGCCAGAGATAGGGAGCAAAAACAACAACAAAAATGTAAAACAAAACTAACCTCACTTTTTTTCAAACTTGTAATGCTTAATCACCTTTTTAGCTTGCAATGGACGTTCGAAATTGTTTTCAGTTCAAGCATGGGAAGGGGGGAAAGAATAGAATATTGCATGGTACTTACGGTGTCGCTCTCAAACTGTAGTCATTGGCCAGAGTCTCAATACCACCAGCCTTGGCGGCGGCAATGTAGCAAGACTCACTTCCAAAATCAATACCAATCACAGACATTTTTCTTCCTTTCTTTTACTGATTCTAGTTTTTTTTTTTTGCAAGAAAAAAACTTTGATTCCTCAATGGAGTTTCGTTTTTCTTCTATTAGCCTCAAAATTCACAACTTCCAGAAATTCTGTAAAGGCAAAGAAATACAGTGATACACACAATGAATAGATCGTTTCACACAAAACACGTCAGTTTAAGCCAAAATTAAATAACAAATCCAGAAGTTTCTTTATTTCATAAAAACGGAAAAAATTAGCACTTATTAAGGCCACATTTTCAATGATATGGCGACACATGCAAGTTTTTATACAAAGTCCAGCCGTCCTTATTTTAATTTCTTTCAATCAAGCACAAATATGCAATTTTTTTTATATGTGTACATACGTTGGGAAAATGCACAAGAATTTTTCTCCTGTTTTCTAAAATATTTCTCCTCTTTGCACGTTTTTCAACAACGATATCTTTACTAGGCTTTTTGGATTCTATTATTTAATTTATATTTTTATTAGTTGACGAAATTTTAATATACGTCAGGTTACCTTTCGGAAATTTCTTTCGAGTGTTTCTCAACGCGTTTCTTTTTCAATTGTGGTACCAAAATTTGATGGATTCGTTATTCTCTCTCTCATGAATCTTCTAGAAATTTTTGACAATAGCATTGTCACAATGACATATGTCATAAGCACTGTGCAATCGACCTAAACAAAATGTGGTTTTCGCCATTCAACCACCACGGATTCTGTAAACACATACATAGCGTCTGGTGAAATTGGAATGAGTATTATGCGCTTAATGCGCTTTACAGATTATCAGTTATTCCGGACGACAGTGCTCGTGTCGAACATATCCCATATATTGTGCACATTATAAGTTAAGTCCGAAGGCATAATCGATACTGATGCATGTTTATGGGATCGATAACACATTTACCGATTATTTAGTCGTCGCCGACAAGTCGTATCGATCCGACACACTGTACGATTCTTAATGCGCTTTACAGGCTATCAGTTATTCCGGACGACAGTGCTCGTGTCGAACATATCCCATATATTGTGCACATTATAAGTTAAGTCCGAAGGCATAATCGATACTGCTGCATGTTTATGGGATCGATAACACATTTACCGATTATTTAGTCATTGCCGACAAGTCGTATCGATCCGACACACTGTAAGATTCTTTACAAACACCGACATTCCGTCCGGAATAACTGATAGTCTGTAAAGCGCATAACAAACACCGACATTCCGTCCGGAATAACCGATATTCTGTAAAGCGCATTACACATTATCAGTTATTCCGGACGGAATGTCGATGTTTGTAAAGAATCTCACAGTGTTGCGGATCTACACGACTTGTCGGCGATGACTAAATAATCGGTAAATGTGTTATCGATCCCATAATGCGCTTTGCAGACTATCAGTTATTCCGGACGATAGTGCTCGTGTCGAACATATCCCATATATTGTGCACATTATACGTTAAGTCCGAAGGCATAATCGATACTGCTGCATGTTTATGGGATCGATAACACGTTTGCCGATTATTTAGTCATCGCCGACAAGTCGTATCAATCCGACAAATTGTAAGATTCTTTACAAACACCGACATTCCGTCCGGAATAACTGATAGTCTGTAAAACGCATAAAAGCGAATTACATATATTCCGCTTACATGGCAACACTGCACGAGGCTTAAATTGTCTTTGGTATTTTCAACCAAATGCTAACATTTCATTGTGAGTGCGAACTCTAAGGAAGAGATTGAAGTGGAAATTGTTAACTGACTGAAGTAAAACACGTAAAGGCCACAATTATGTTCCGAATGCCACCACAAATTGACCCTGCCGAAGAGAAGAGACGTGTCCAGGCTGATGTCCGCAATAATTTTATTATGTTTACAGTGATATGTGCTGCTATTAGATTGGGTAATGTTACTCATGGCGTTGAATTTGACACAACACGAATTTATTATGTATTCATTTTCCACAGCTCCTTATTGTATTGGGAAGGTGTTGGCCAACCAATCCTAGCATTTAGAGAAACTCCCTTTGTCGTTTTTTACAAAAGCGGCATCGCTTTTACATCCTTGAGACAGAAAGAAATTCACTAGTGAAGTTCGAAGATCGTTCCAGTGTAATGAGTTAGAAAATTGAGAATTGTTGCGTAAATCACTTCCTATATCAATAAAGGCCGTTAAGTTTTAATCACATCTAAATTGTATAGTGAGTAATGTTTTAATGTTCCATTCATTTTCAGTGGTAGAGGTTACGAACGTGACCGCTAGTTAAATTTCACTCATGTGTGCAGTCCTTTCACGCACGAGTGTCATTATTGCAAAAAACAATCACCCATGTTCCGATATTCGGAATCGCAAATCGCAAGAATTTATTTTTCTTGTAACGAAAAACGAGATATTCTCGGACTCCAATACAATTTTAGTTAGAACTTCTCATTAAAGATAATTTTGTTACCAAGATTTAAGTTTCTATGTTGCAAGGTTAAGAAATTATGGCCAAACTAAAATTTGCGATGTGCGATTCCGATTTTCGGAACATGGGGGATATATTACTGCTGAATTGAGTTTTAAATGTTTGGCGATCATGTAGCCATAATATCGTAATATATTCTCATCATTATTTTTGTTGATCTGACAGGATTCACAATCCTTCAATCGAATTGCGTAATATAAGCATACGGACGGATTAATCAGCTTGTAATAGAATTGTGCTATTATGAATAGAATTAGACAAATATTTTGTATATTTGTATAAACTTGTGTATGGTCATACGTTCCTCCTAGGAATGAATATATGTTCAGTATATATTATACATACATATTTTAATAAATCTTCCATACCAAGCTATCCCTAGGCTTCATAAAGTTCTGAATGGCGTAATTTCAAACAGATTTCTTTGAAATTAGTCACATATATGGTCGACTTTGGGTTCATAATCTAATATAGCCCAATCTCTTGATTAGTGGTCTTACGTGACTAGATTACAATTTTTATAAGATGTCCTCCAAATTTGGCCTCTCATTCAACTCAAACAACAATGACAGGTGATACTTCCACGATATCAAGAGACCTCCCGATTTGGTTTCATAGCCGTTTAGCGATATTCTCCACCTCAAATAAAAATGTTCTACGTAGAACCGTAATAGCAAAAAATTTATCAATTTTTGGTAGGTGAAAGTGTTTTGGTCCCGCGGGCAAACCAAACAAAATTTACAACCGATTTTACCAAATTTTGTATAATGCATAACAATGTCAAAACTTCACACGAGTGACTAATATTAATTTAGTAGATGGGAAATCCTTCGCATATATTAAGTCAGAAAAGAGTTTCGGGGACCAGATTTAAATTGTTCCTTATTTTAAGGATCCTTGTCTCAAAATACGTCCCATATAAAAGCCCCCCAAAAAAATTGAAAAACAAAAATTTGGTTTGGTTACGTGTATATTTCTTCCATCATCTAAACATTTTGTTATTTTTTTGTTTTTGTTTTCGTTGGTTTACAAAACTTAATGGCTTTCTTAAACTTAACCTGAAATAATATTAAAGGTACATACATTG
Organism: Haematobia irritans; assembly: GCF_050003625.1. NCBI lineage: Eukaryota > Metazoa > Arthropoda > Insecta > Diptera > Muscidae > Haematobia > Haematobia irritans. The sequence continues at coordinate 2,293,633 of NC_134400.1, forward strand.
CAAATAAACTATATCATAAAATTATGTTAGAGGTAAATTGATATACATACATATATAGAGATATAGATATTTAAGACAATAATTGGCAATTGTAAAAATATACAAAATAGGACAATTTCGATAATATCGAAATTATTTTATCGACATGTCTCTATCTTATCTTAAATTATAATAATGGGTTTTTTATAAGGCATCTTGAGCTTAGCTTTATCTACCTTTGGCTTCTGAGCTTTCATCTAGTTCAATTCAATATAAATTCTCCTGGTTTTTCCTGGCTATATACAATGATATAAAAGTACTGAATAAATATAAAGTAAAGATTTGGTAAAACAGGACAAGACTAAATTGAAGACAGGGAGTATAGAACGTGTCCAGATGTTTCGTTATCCTCGCTGTATCCAACTCATTCAATGTCTATGCACATTTCACCAGAGGTCGTCTGGGAAGTTGGCATCACAAGAGATGTCGATGAATTAGTTTGTGCGTGTGTGGGTGAATATAGGCTGGAATTGCGATCAGGCTGATCCACTTCGGGATCGCTTAAAATGCAAGACTCTTCTCCAGATTCAATGGCAAGAGTAGTATTAGTCATCGTACTGGGCAGTATTGTGTTATCCTGTTCAACATTGTAGAAACTGTATGGAGTCGAGGCAGGTAATAAAGCTTTCGTGGTCTCGTTTTCGTTTGAACCTGATTGCTGGTCAATGAAAAAATCTGGAAATTTTTGTAAAGATAAATTTCATTATTAATATGCCATATACATGCGGAAAAAATTTAAGACACGATAATTAGGATTTGGAATGACATATCTTCTACGAAAGGATGATTAGTCTACATTGCTACAGAGATACCATTGTCAAAATATAGAACAAGTTACAAATGAGTTCTTTGTTTACACTATGTCATATTAAATACAATGTTAGAATAGGATAGACAATTGACAAAGAGGGATTTTGGGCGAAGCAACTGTTACAAGCGATTATTTTAAATGTCTTCAGGTCCAGAATCGAACCACAGCCACAAAGGCTAAGTGTTTCGCTTCGCTTCTTATAAAATTCCTCCTGTTTTTTAGAACATGCACAATTTTGTTTTTTAATTTAACCAAAACCAAATTATTATTTTTACCTTTTTCATTTCTAATTAAACCAATTAATGAGAACATTTTCAATCAGCATTCGAATATATACATAAATGTTTTGGTCTAGGTGTCGCGATGTTTTTTTTTTTAATTGTCTAAGGTGTATATGGGGAAAATGTTTAATAATAGTATGTATTTGTATAGAGTAGGTAAGTAAGTGTGCAAGTTTTTTGTCTTAGAAAAGATCTTTGCGATTATCCGGTGCTGTGGGTATTATTTGTACTGTAATTGAAAATAAATGGGGTTTGATTTATTTTTTTTTTTTTTTGGTAAAATCCAAAAGGTTAGACTGTATGTGGTGCTATGATATTTATACGATATAAGATTTGTTAGAACTATATTGTCTTATTGTCTATTGGCCACTGATAGTTACCTGATTCAACACCATTCCATTCGGAAACCACCGTATTGTGATGATGTTGGTGGGGATTTGGATGATCTTCAACAGAGCCTTCATATTGTTTCATATCAGCTAATTCAACATTTTCAGTCATATCAAAAATTTCCGTAACTTTAACTTTATTTGTGTTATCGTCGGTGTAATAATAGGCATATAATGCATCATTGTTGTGGGTAGTAACCTTCAAAACATGCTCATAATGATCAACATCATCTTGCCAAGTTGAGGAACCACTAAAAAAATTTAAACACATTTATGTGAGAGTTTTTTGGAGAAAGAAAAAACGCCTACACTAACTTACCATTCGTCAACAAGAATTGAAACCCGGGGACCATATAATCTCTTTGAGTGTAATAAACCAGTGGCATCGAAATGGGGAGGATCACAGATCTATGAAAGGATAATAAATAAGTGATTATGCGATTTTCACATTTGCAATATATTTTTATAATTTGAAAAATAAATTCCGAATTGGTTTATATGTTTGATTTGTTTCCTGGACTAAAATGTCAAAGAATTTAGATTAAAAAAGTTTTTCTGAAGTCGGTAACGCCGTCTGACCGAATTTTAATATTGTTATTTGCTTTTATATAAAACTTTTATTAGAATTATATTGTGAATTATCTCTAAGAGATTTGCATAGAAGTTTTTGTTAAGAAAAAAATTGTTTTAATGTTTAAATATATGACAAAATTATGAGACATTCCGGTAAATATTAAAATTTTTTATTAAAGATAATTTCTTTATAAACAATTTCTTTATAAAAAAAGTGGCCAAAAAAATCATCATTATTAATAATTTCTTTGGTTTCTTAATCATTACTTACCGTAATTTTACTTAACAAACGCACATGCAAAGCATTATTCAATTGATTTATGAAATCGTCAACAACCAGGCGCATTTGTTTCGTTAGCTTTGGAGTCAGAGAGCTAAGTCTGTAAAAAAAATTTGATCAATATTTAGATGAAGCGGGAATTATTAAGATAAAATAAAAATATCTATTGCTTTCTTGGCTAAACATTTGCAAATGCGAATTTTGTAACCCATAGAAAAAAACAAAAAACAAACAAAACTAACAGTATCTCATTTCATATTTCAATTTCCAATTTATTTGATTTTTATTTGTGTAAATAATATATAATATAATTTTGTTTTAAATAATACTAATTCAGCTTAAATTGATAATCCAGCTTAGTAATGAGATCAAGCTCATTTTCAATATAAATTTATATATTATACATGTGTTTATGAGTTTCTTTACAACTACAGTTCTTACAAATTCCTAAATAAAATCTAACTAAAAATTTAATTCAGTTCTAGTTTTGTGTGAGTGTGAGTTGGGATGTTAAGCTTCGCTTACGTAATTGAAGGCAAGCTTATGCACTTGCAAATGTTTTTCCAAACGGCATTGGGAGAGTTTTATAAGTTCTACAAAAAAGAAGAGATATATATTCGCAATCAGGAACAATAAAACATTAACAGATTAAAAGCCGATATCTATGTATATCATTTTCAAATACAGAAAAACCAGAAACTAGGTACAAGAAATTTGAAAAAAAGGAAAATTTAAATAAATCTTTTAATGCAAACAAATTCAAACTTTATTTTTTTTTGGAAAAAAAGTAAAAATAATGCCTTCAACTGAAACTGAAAAAGGCCTAGTTCTGAGTAAACTACTACCCCTCCTTAAAAATGTTTTTTTAATCAAAAACTTACTTGTTAACAGTTGCAAAGAGAAAATCTATTGGAACAGTGGCAGGTAAGGACAATAATTTAATACCACGATGCTTAAACAGCCAATTTGCCAATCCTTTATTTGCCTGTTCTATATAATCCTGGATGACATCTAAAACCGTTTGGGGCATATTTGAGGACAAAGCATCCTAAAATAGAATTTAGAGAACGACATTAAAAAATATTGCCTTCATTGCATTTAAAAAAATGCATACCTTTCTATGCTTTTTACATTCTCGACACTCGGGATCGAATTCCTGCGGTTGTGTTGCAGCCTCCGATACCACAAACGTTGATTGTACAGCAACACAGCGGCGACAGTTAATCAAATTGTTACGATGCAAAAATTGTAAAGCATCATCGAATCCTTGCTGACAAAATTTCGATAAAAACTCCGGCCTGGGAGGGAATAGAATTCTCACAAATCTATTGATATTTTGTCGTGATATCTCTATGCTAGTGTTGGCCCAATTCAAATGGAATAGTTGTGAACTTTGATCACGTGGGCAAATATCACTTTCCCCACAAAATGGCGAAACGGTTATGGTATTCTCATCCAGTATTGGTAAATTATCCGAAAAAGCACCATCCATATAACGTACACCACGGAAACGAGGTGGTAATATTCCAGAAAATCCTGGTATGAAACAGGCACACAGTAATGCCTGCAAAACTTCATCTCTGGAATCGAATTCTGACACAATCACATTTTTGCCATCGTACACTCTTGTCATGGAAATGTGCAAGCGACCACTGACCCGTTTGTGGGCATCCTCGGGCAAATGCTTTTGAAGGCCCTCGAATAGGCATGTTTGTATATTAAACGATGGACTGAAGGGACCCAGGGAATGGCGGCGAGCTTCATTTACAACACGAAAGAAATCGGAAGTCATGCTACCTGTAAAAGAAAAACAAGAAAGTGGAAGTTATTACTATGTATGTGTGTATATATTGTCGTAAACAATCCGATTATGATGATTTCCTATGAAATCGAAATACAAATTTCTCTACTGTTATCATCATCAACACATTGAAATGACGTCAATTCTTGATCGTCAAACATATTCTCTCGCAACTCTTTGACCTATGAAAATTATTGTATATTTATTAATCTAATCTAAGGGGAAGCATAAGGGGAATATAAATTTGCGTGCAACTTTTGTTTTATATTTTTTACGCATTAAATAAAACGGAATTCCTGGATATAAATTAGAGGTGTGCACGTGAGTAATATTGTATTGACGCACACTCACGCCGCTGAAATCTTATTCACTCACACTCAAGAACGATATTTTTTGGTAGGACTCACGCTCACGAAAAGAAAATTTTTACTCACGCACACTCACGTATGAAAATCTTTTAAATGTCGTGACTCACGAAAAACCTCGTGACTCACGTATAATTTTATGAGTAATTTACCTATAGAACCTGACTGAAAACATAAGCATGATTAAAATCGAGAGCGTTATAAAACTCTTAACACGCTCACGCCGTAGACTCACGCGTGATCCACGAAAATTTTCGTGAGTCACGACAATTTCGTGTCACGTGCACACCTCTAATATAAATACAGCCCAATAACTAAAAACAAAATTTAGAATTGGATACATTCAGAGATATGAAAAATGAAACTATTAAATCAGACGAGGCATGATCAGAGATATCTTCCTATCCGATGAGGATGGTCGATGGGTGTTTGTGGGCTAAGTACTTATCGATACCAAAAGCCCAAATGTAGACGTCAATCTGATGCCATTCCTGGGATGAGATTCATTGAATAGAACACAGTCTGTTTTGTAGGTCTATTTATTTTATTTTAAAGCCTATTAAAAAAACAAGGAAATGAATTTTTAGAGGAAATACTAACTGTTCAAATCGCTGATCTTATCACAACAATTGAGATTTGCTTATCTCTTACTATCTTGGGGGGCTCTCTACATAGAACTTTAGGGCCTTGAGATCTAAATCAGGTCCAAGTAAATAAATGTTTCAAATAAAGAAGGACAGTCAATGGCTGATAAAAGCATAGAAAGGTATTAATTATTCCACCGATTAGAACATTTGATAATAAATGACGATGAATTATAAAATATACAAAAGATAATTGTACTCGTACTATAGTTTCCAGTTATTCGAAGATTAATCTTTTCTACAACCATACTCCCCCCGCTCGAAAAAACAAAGGGGTCCCATCGACCCTATTACGCAGTGTATTTCAGCACTATGGGAACTGTGATTTGTTTACGCTATGGAATTAATGCATTTGTAAATTTGTTCGTAGACCAAACAAATGATATTGTAAACAAAACTGGTGTTGTTGGCAGTGTGACGAGTGAGTCAACAATAATAGAAGCACATTCCAAAGTTTCTAGTTTCCCGTGGACGAGAGGGAAAACAACAACAAAACAAACCACTTGACACTATTTTTATGATTTGCCTCGAAGAAACACACCCATTCCCTTAGGGTTCGGTTTTGTTTTCTTCTAATTTCTGACTAGGAGAGATTTTTAGTTACAGCATACAACCGACCTTCAACTTTATTGCTACCAAAAATAGCCTATACTATTTTTTGTTAAATATTTAAATACATATTTCGTAATATATTTTTTTTTAAACATGAAAAACAAAAACAGATACCAAAGTGGAAACATGTAGGCACATGGAAAACTTATGTTGAGTGGTTACGACATGATCTTTAGTACAAATACATATGGCATACGCCAACGAGTATCATCGACGAGCCTCCATAAAAATAGAGGCCAATACTATTATCACCCCACTTCCTTTTAGCCATATACATTGTAAAATCCACAGCAGTAGTCAGCTTGTGGTTGAGATATCTATACTTACATACACATGTGTGTACATGGAAAAAATGTACATGCTAGATATTGAAGACCGCAAGAAACTACAGATAACATATCGCCATATTGCCAGTGAAGGCCCAATGGCATCAGGTGATCTTGAATTTATGGAAGTATAATTATCATGGATTTCTTTACAAATGAATCAAAAGAATTCAAACAAAAAAAAAATGTCACGTGTTTTGGAAAATCACACGAAACCAAGTTCAAGGAAATTTCACAAAATATTTTCAAACCACATAACCGCAGACGAATGATGTTTTCAGAATGTAAAAGGGTGTAGCATTACAACACAAAACAGTTATGATGTTATAGTCACGAGTATCTACTATATTTCAAGTGAATATATATATACATATATAACGAAATAGTTAAAGCTGTTATATGAAACCTAACAATAAATGGAGCAAAAACTTGCCAACGGAGACCGAAAATGTTTGCATGAAATTTGAAATAAGGGCAGAAGGATTAGAGTACTACTTGTTCAAGTTATCTTATTTCCTAATCATTTTGAGTTGAATATATGACAATCAAGGGGAAATTTTCATTTTTAAATTAATTTTTGAAGGGTATTAAAACAAAACAAAACAGTGATAATAAGGAATGACACAAAAAAGAGCTCTTATTTTCTTTTGTATCTATCAGGGAGCATTCCATTTTGTATTTAATGCCTCATTCACATTACGCTTACAAAATCCACTTTAAATAGAATTCAGCAGTCATTTGCCTTTTAAAAAAGGAATTTCAAATTCACTTTTAGTAGCTTTCGAGCCTAATGTTAATGGGCTATACATTTGACTTTAAAGTGAACTCTATATATTTGGGTTTCTCTCAAATTAAATGAAGAATTATGGGTTAACAACTAATTTGAAGATTGTTGATTTATGACTTTTGACCACACCGTTGTATATGGAACCCAAATTCATTTCTTTGGCATTAAAATATAACAGATAATTGTCTTAGCAGACAGGTTTTCAGAATTTCCTTCTTTCATGCATAGGAAAAAAATATATCGAAGATAGAAACAATACCTACATATAATTCAAGGGCGCACTCATTCATGCAAGGTGTGAAAAACATCCCTAACAAAGGCTATCAATGCCAGGTAAATTTAATGCACAGAAAAAGAAAGAATTATTTTTCCAGGAAAAGGGCTCGCCCAAATGCCAATCTCTTAATTTGACAACAACAACAAAATATCTCACAACTCGAGCGAGAATTATTTGTATAAAACGCTCATACATCCATCCATTGAATAGTTACATAGTTACAACATTCGATCGTATGGATTGTATCATAGACTTTCTGGAATGTTCCGACATTTGTACATAATTGTAAATGTAGGTCGTTACACAGAGGCAACATAAAACAGCTCTCACGCACGGTCAACAACCTTCACCAACAAAACGCCTTTGAGTATCGTTGTTTCTTATTCCGTATGAATGTAAGATTTTATACTAGAGCTATGGATAAAAATCTCTCACTCTCTCTGGGAGAGACACACCCCCTTTATCCATAATAAACAAAATACTGGTTTAATGGTTGGCCATTAAGTTAAAGCAACATTACACGTAGTACCTCATAGCTTTACACGATGTGTTTTCTTTACACACAAAAAAAGGCCTGTGTCACTTTCCACAAAAAAAAACTCTTGTACATAACATTCACCAAGTGTATATGACATCAAGCGGACCGGCCATATTTTTCTTGTTTACCATTTGCCATTGCAACAAACACTCTCACTGTCACCCCAGTGACTGGTGCGGGGCGGAAGACATAAAATCGTATGATTTTGTGTCTCTACTCCCAAAAGAAAGGAGTTTGTATCTCGGTTACAACAAAACCAACCATATTGCAGCATAGCACATGATAACGACAAATGGTCGTCGTTGTTCGCTGACACTGTTTCCACTATTTGTGCGGTTGCAATAGATCCCAAGAATGAGAACTATAGTTTTCATATGTTATCAATTGCTATGAAGCCAAAGAACAGGATTTCTTTCCGGATATTTGGAAGGGTGCACAGTTTACATTATTATAGCCAAATAAAAACAAAAAAACTGCATGAATTTAGGACATGTGTTTGGCTATAACAAAAGAAAAAAAAATAAATTCCAACCCCCTCTCTTCGCTTGTTTTTGTTTATGTTACGATGAAAGGGAAAGAGAAAGTTGAACAGTTTCTAGAGAATTTGTTTGTTTATTGTGGGGTTGCAGACTATGTAAATACCAATGAAAGCCGTTACTTTTACGAATATTTTTGTCTGGATATTATTTCAAATGAAGCAGGTGTTTGACATCATGGATCCCAAAAGATAAGTGAGAATTGGGGTTAGGAAATATGGGCTTCACAAAAACGTAAACCTAGAACTATGCATTTTCGAATATATCGGTGCATTTTTTCCCAATTTAGTTTCCATATGCTCTGGTCAATATGAGTACACGCTACAAAGGCGAAATCCGTCCTTGTATGTTTGATCACAAGAACACAATAATACGAGTTGTTTTATAAAAATTCTACTACTTACAGGATACTAAATGAACTAATAGATAGGCTAGATATAGTGGCAAACCCGCTCTTTTAGGTCCATTTGGACTCTTCACACCATGATTGCTGCCTGATTCTACGTTTAGTTTAGTAACAAGGACTTATTCATCCGAACGACGTATCACATTAAGGTGGAACCACTTAGAGAAGCTTTAAAACCTACATTGCAGTAAAACCATTTAGAGCTTAGAAATACTCAGGAATTTCACAAGCATTACTGGGAGGAGATCGAAAGTGGGATTGAACAGACCAATGACCATTTATTGACACATTTCATTACAAATTTGTTAAGGCCACATTATTATTTTATTTTATCCATTGATAATTACGTTGAAATAACGTTGATGAGAAACTCGATAGTCTATGCAAGTTTCCAGTCCCAACTTTGGTATTATCTCTTCCTCCTAATAAACGGAATGGTTACTGCAGAAAATTGGACTGTCGCAAAGATAATGCATATCTCGCTGTATGATAGGACCTATATAATTGCTAGCCAAATCCTTTTGAAAATAAAAGAATTTTTTCAAAAAAAAAAATTTTATCTAAAATTTTTTAAGAAAGGTAATATTGGAAAGTCAATTCTCAAAGTGTCCAACTATTTGACCCTTGGAGAGAAAATTCCATAAACTATACAAAGATCCCTTGTAAAACTTCTCCATAAATGAGTTGTTCTCGGTTGAGATGAAACTAAAATAGATTTAACATTCACTGATGTAAGATAATCTAAAAACAAATTGCTAATGTAAGGCAAAAAAAAAATGTCAGCTAAAACAATCGCAATACACACATGCACAACGAAAGTAAAATGATAACACGTACCCTAGGGTCTAGACATTCAATAGAAGGTGGCTTTGGCCACAAAAAAACGCAAGTTTGTGTAAATCAAATTGCTATTTTATGAAGACTGCTCTTATCACAACGAGGAAATGTTTAATAAAAGTCAAAATTGACGTCAGTCCCGTCCTGGTTACAGACCATCATCACTATTTTTTTTTTGTAAATATTATTTTATTAAAGATATTTCTTTTAGCATTTTATATTTTATTCGTTTTTATATATTTTTTAAGGTAATTATGACAAGGCTGATGTAACTAATAAAGCATGAGCTTGACACATATGAATTGTTTATGAACCATCTCACCCATACACTTGGGTTCTCAGTTATATCTGTGGTGAAATGGAAAACTATTCGAGGGCTGTGTGAAAATGTTTAATTTTCAATGAATAAAATTATAACAGTATGCAAAGACAGTGATACAAAAAATATTAAATATTAAAATATTAAAAATATAAAATAAAAATATTAAAAAATATTACCCAGGGTGGCTTCCATATAAATATGTATAGGTTTTGTGGTTTCGAATCATTTAATTTAAATGGCATTGCAAAATTGGCTTGTATTGCTCAAATAAATGAAAAATAAAATTTGCATTTTTATTTAGTTTTCAAAATAAAAATATTAACATTTCTTTTGTGATATTTGCGGTCCAAAATATGATTTATTTTTTATATACAACAATTCTAGATTTTTTTGCTTCCATTATATTAGGGAAATTGAAAGTTTTTTCATGGGGTATTTGACATATCAAATTCTATTCGGGTTTCAATTCATATTGAAATCAATCTTTCTAACCATTGCTATGAATTTATATAGCCATTGGATATAGGTAACATAACGAAATTTCCCATTCTAAGAATTATAAAACTTTTCCCCTTTTTTTTAATTCTTACCTCGAATGGCAAATAAGGAATTCATAATTTGCACATTTGCATGTGGTCGTGGTTTACTTTAATTGAAAATGATTAGAAATGAAAAAAATAAATAAATAATATGCGTATGCGTAAAAAGCTGCCGTTTTTTTTTTCTATTGTACAACAGCATGTGTGGCGGTCTTTTGTTATCAACATTAACCTACTAATACCACTAGCAAAGTTAGCAGCTATCAACTTGAACAGCAGATGTTAGAATATGAACTCATTCTTTTAACCATTATAGAAAACAATCAACAATGACTTAATTGTAAGTACTCATCTTGCAATGAAACATGAATAATTCAATCAATTAAGGATTTCAATGATTGGGATCCAGCATACATACACCTCACTCATACTCTTTTGTCGTAATGTATGGGTACGACGTATGCCTTATCATTGCCTACAAACACACATGGATTGATCTGGGCACCAATATGGACTTTAAGACTACACCTGCATAGGGGCAATGGCAAACCCCCCTAACGGGCAAAATATATATAGGCCTCCCTTGTTGATACACGTAACGGAACGGGTACAAAATACTTATTTGTTTTAAACAATATAAAATTATCAGTTGTACAATCGTTAAATGGCCTATGGAGCGAAGGAGAATGCCCTTATCAGAGTTTTTCTTTGTATGAAAAGAAATTTCACAAGGGGTGATCTAGTTTTGGTTTTTTTTTTTTGTATTGTAAAAGTATTGCAAAAATATGGGAAATGTTGGGCTCAGTACTGTGATAATTTCTGTATTAGCTAAATCTATAAATGGGAAACCAAAAAGTTTTTGGTATAAATTTCATTAGGCCTTAAGATAACATTCATTGTTAACAGGTGTCATTATTTCTATGAGTCCAACAAAATGGGATGACTCATTGCACTTTGGACTTCTACTGCAATTATTGCTTTATCAAAACACACCAAATCATGGTATAAATGAATGATATTATCATTTTTTCAAAAGCTCGCCGAGAGGCCAATGTTTACTGCATTGATAAAGAATACACATAGCGGCGCATTGTTGCGATCTGAAACGTGACCATGTTACGTACTAAGGAAGTAAGACATAACTCGCTCTGAATAGAGGCGGCCAGCAAACGTGTGTGAAAAGCATGGACTGGATACAATTGCTGGCATCATACGATATTTGTTTGCAAAGAATTAAAATGCAAAGAAAAAAGAAAAACAAAAATTTTTATATATAACGATTATGACTACGAAGATGAATGTGGGCAAAGTAAGATGCTAGGAAAGCAAGAACAACTAGAGAATTTGAAATTATTGGGACATCTAGAAGGAAAACCTGTAAAACATGATTAAACTGGGGCGAAGAAATTTAAATATATTTTTTGTAACCCTTTTTATGATTATTTGGCATTTGACAAAATAAACAGATGGAAAAATTACACCAAACACTATTTTTCATAGAGATTTCAATGATATTCGAGGGCGCATGTTATTTCTGTAACTTGTCTATAATGATGGACACTGGTGATCACATATCAACACAATACATCACTAGAAAAGTTCAATAAATTGCGTATCGTACGAGAAATCAGAAAATATTAAAGAAGTAACTATTTTTAAAATCAAGCTAGTACATTTACATCAGCCACTTTATCAATGTGTTATAAGGACTTGGACATACAATTTAATTCACATACTACGTTTACTCGTCGAACATTCGAACGGAATGGATGTATTAATCAATCAACAAAGACGTTGGCAAAAAAAAAGAAAAAATAATAAAAATAGTAAAATAAATGCATTTATAAGAATATTTTCTTTGCATGGGGTTAAAGGAGAATACATTTATATTATGTAAAAATAATTTCAAATCGAATGATAGTGTCTCACAATAAATTAAAAAAAAACAAACACTAATAATGGGTATTAAAATAGTCAAGTTACAACAAATCCAGTTTTCCAATAGCCGCAAAGAGAAGCGTTTTAATAAACATGCAGGAAATTGTTTATTTTGTAGTGAAAACAAGCTACGGAAATTCTCAGGGGCCTTCCTAGGAAGTTCAGTGTGTATTAAAGTTGAAAAGTCAAAGTAAATAATACATGATAAATTGTGAAAATCTAAAACATGATTTAAGATTATTTATTTATTTATTTATTTATTTTATTTTCATTATGTAATTTGAAGCCACATAGCGGCCAATTTATTACATTGTCTACATTTAAGGTTTCGATACTTTTAACAAGTAATTGGAAAAAATTGGCAAATGCATATCCTCAGCGATCATTCTATTTTAGTGTTATGGGGCCTTTTTCCAATAGCAAAGTCCAAACAGAAGAAGAGAAGTATGACAATGTCCAATAAACTCTACTGATTTCTTGACGTTTTCGGAGTCAGATAGGGAACCAATTAACTTTTAACATATTTTTTATTGATTGATGTGTAATCAGGCACACTTATAGCAAAACGAATATGTTTTATATATATACAAAAGATGAGGAAAAGTGTAAATGTAAATGACCCATACAATAAATGTAACAAAATATATAATTGTTATTTATATATTTAAATTTTTCTAGTAGTAATGGTATTGTATTGTAATTGTAACTAGTAAGTAATGCGGGATTGCCATCAGAAAGCCTAGATCGGGATATACGCATTAGACAATGTCAACTTTTATGCAAAAAACAAAACAGAGTTTTTGTTTTTATGAGGAAACCAAAACTTGCATTGATTTGCGGATTGAGTCAAAATACGTCCCGGTATCCTTATGTGGCCAGAAAGATGGGAAAAGATAGTGGCAAGCAATGAACAACACTTCGATTGATATGTCTGTAACATTTTTTTTTTTGAAAATAAATTTTCAAACATTTGAAAAAAATACCGGATTTTTAATTTACGCCCTCAATATCATATTTTTAGGTGATTAACATTGCTTTGAAATGTATCAATGAAAATTGAGGTTAAATTCTTACTTACAAAAAATGGTTTTAGCATATACAAAAAAAAAACATTAATAATAATAATAATAAGAAAGCTAAAATTCAATAGAAAATTGTTTCCGCCTCGATTCCGAGCATACTCTTTTTAAAAAGTTCCACTGCTTTATAATAATACTACCCGACAACAAATAACATACTAGTAATTTATTGTATATATGGTTTGTTCTTATGCCGACTATTTAATTATCTAATGTGTAAGTATAAGTAAGAGTCAAAGTCTATAATTTCTAACTAAATGACAACAATGACCAGGTCATTTTGGTCTTTTCGTTTTCTTGTTTTGAAAATATTATTTTCTCTGAGCCCACATTCCACCTTAATTAACTATGGACGAAGTTATGTCGGTTATACATACCGTTGCCGTTTTTTATTCATTAAGACAATAAAACAAGCTAGTAAGGCCAATGGTAGCATATAGCCACTAAATTGTATTTTTTGAAAAATCCAACACAAATCTACAAATCTGGATCATATACTCGTATATCGACACAGCCTATTTTTCTTTTTTTTTTAAAGAAAAAGTGGAACATAGAAATACTTTTTCATTTAAGAAAAATTGACACATATAAAAAATAAGAATTACTTTAAACAAGATTTAGGTCTCGCTTACAACGAAGTCTTCACTTAGAGAGTTAGGTTAGGTTAGGTGGCCGCCCGATGTATCAGGCTCACTTAGACTATTGTGATACCACATTGGTGAACTTCTCTCTTATCACTGAGTGCTGCCCGATTCCATATTAAGCTCAATGACAAGGGACCTCCTTTTATAGCCGAGTCCGAACGGCGTTCCACCTTGCAGTGAAACCACTTAGAGAAGCTTTGAAACCCTCAGAAACGTCACCAGCATTACTGAGGTGGGATAATCCACCGCTGGAAAACTTTTTTGGTGTTCGGTCGAAGCAGGAATCGAACCCACGACCTTGTGTAAGCAAGACGGGCATGCTAACCATTGCACCACGCTGGCTCCCCTTAGAGAGTTCTATAGCGTATTAAAATAATAGAAATTTGTCTGTTAGCACTGTGGCAAAATTACCATCTTCAGAAAATAGTACAAAAGTGTGTTTGTGCCAAATTCAAAAATTTATGTTGTGAGTAAACGTTAAGCTAAATTACATTCCCAGTTACATGTCCATATATTCTTATATTTTACACAATATATACATATTTATATACTATATACAAATGATTTCATAATTTCTATATATAGAATTCTAATGTTTCGCATTTGTTTTTATAACGTTATGTGGTCTACGATAAGCATTTGGCGGATTTCATTTTAATATCTACAGCTCATGACCTACAATCATGCGTTTGTTTTTTAGTTGGGAACTATAGTGAATGTGTACATTGAGAATGTATTGGTTGTGGAGGCATATATTGACTTTGATGATACATTCCGTAAAGCCCTCATAGCAATGCCTAACATTATTTATGACAAAAAGAAAGAAGCCAAGAGGGGCAAAAATGCTTTGGAGAAACTACTGCGTATTAAGATATCTAACACACACACACAGATTGTTGGGCGGTTGATCTTGCTCATTTTATGTGGTTGGGTTGATGTGACGACAAGCCCCCAATATTTTTGAGGCCTATGGACAAATCACTTGATATGTTTTTTTTTTGTCTTGTTTAGCTTTTCGTACTGCGTTGTGAATATTGTTTTAAACATAATGAGTCTATTGCTATTCCAATGGCTACTCAAGTTTCATTTTTTTTTAATTATCAAAATATTTTGAATAACAAAAAATGAAAGTCTTTAGTAGATATTTATATAAAAAGGATAGAGAATATCTAGGAAAAAGAAATATAATAATAATTGTTAGGTCCTCCTTTGTAGCTCCTAGAAATGCCAAACTCTAAACATACAATCTATAGTTATTCTTGAGCAAGGTAAAATTCGGAGAAATTGTTGATTTGAGTTCTTGTCATAATTTTGGTAGGCATTTCAACTTTAAAGATTAGTTATATGCATCCAAGTTTTATTATACAGCCGAAATTCTCTATAATGAATCTTTAAGGCACTAGAAAATTACTTCGTAAAGCTGAGTACTATGTTCAGTTTTCAAGCTGAAAACCAGCTTGTTTTCACGGTTACTTTTTTTAATTAATTAATATAGAAATATAAAATGATTATCAATCAATTCATTGGATCTTTTCCATCCATTATTTGATAAGACTTGATAAAAATATAATAGTCTTCATAAATATTTTTGTACTTTTAATTTAGTGTTTTGGTGAAAAAACCGAACATAGTACTCACCTTTATGCAGAAATTATATCAGTATACAAAAATATAAAAGAGAATAGAAATGTGTTTCTGAAATTTGTTCATTATAGAGACGCTTCATTGTATAGAAGTTCACGGTAGAAGTCTCCATATAAACCAAGATTTTAAATGGAATGTTTCTGGAGACTCTTCGAAAACTCTTTTACCTTAACGTGCCATAATATGAATGTGAGAAGAAAAATGGAGAATAGGCTAGCAAGTGTACGTCCTAGCTAACTGTAGAAAGGATATAAGCTCTTTTCTTTGAAAATAATAGCCATCTGATATTGGTAAAAATATGTGTAAATTGCGATAGCTTCCAATACAAAATTCCACAGTTCTGCTTACTAGATCGGTGAACTAGGCAACGGTAACAAATAAGAAATATACTTTTGTCGAGAGTGGTTATGCTAAACTAGAATTTGCTGGTGTTTTTCTTAGAGTTTCCTGATCTAAATTCAGATTCATTACGAATTTTAATTGCTTGTGGAAATAAGATAAAGCTTTATTTTATTTTTTTTTTCGAAATGCTTCACACTAGGCAAATATCTAGGCAAAAATGAGTATCAAACATTTTTCCAGGAGCGTTATTGAAATATCTGGATATCGTTTTTGGAAACACTCCGATCGTGATGTTATATCTCCGATATGAGCTAAAGATTTTTGACTATGGTGACGAATTAGTTTTTTTTTTATTTCTGTCAAATATTTGCCCAGTGCGACCGACCGTGTCCTTAGATTATGATAAGTTAGTAGGTAGCCTATTCACATATAGACTTGGTGAACTGCAATATGGTAGAATCATGACATCATTGTATCTCTTAGTCTCTTGTATATCGAAACGATTTGTAATGGTTTAATTTATCATTTAATTCGATTCAAAATATGTATGTATCCACCAGAGGGTAGAGGGTCATAAGGGGTATGTGATATTTAAAATGGTCAAAAAACCAAACATTCTAGCATACTTATGGAAAAACTTACCTAAGGGCAAATCGCACAGTAGACAACAGGCCGCCAAAGCTCCAGCAGAGGCACCCCCGATCTTTTCCAAAAGCAAATGAGGAGCATACTTTTTAAAACAAACAGCCACGCCAACATGATAAATGCCCAAGAAACCACAACCGGCAAATGACAGATTCATAATATAGGTCCGAAGACAGTAGGAAATCCCAAATCACAATCAGTAAAACACCCTTTCAAGAGATAATGGCACTGCACACAGATGAACAGACGATGATGATGACGATGAACCAAGCAACAATTCGCAACAAATTAATTAATTATAACGCAATTGTTGTTTATAAATCTGTTTGCTTTTTTTGTTTTATTCGTTATTTTTTTTTATAAAACAAATGAATCAAAACAACAAGCTGAGCCACTCTTCACATGAAAGTCGTCTCGTCTGTTTGCTGACGAAAATTAACTTTGTTGCTAGTGTTGTTTTTGCTCAGTTTGCTTAGTTTGTTTTCGCGGAAAATCGAACAAAATCGAAGAAAGCAATGGATGTTTGCTTTCCTTTTTGTTTTTGTTTTTGTTTTTGTCTTCGTTTCTCAATTGGTCACTTTTATTTCTTTTTGGATTGAAGTAACTTGTTTTCTATATTACTGAACTTTTGCAAAGTTGCGTCAAAAGTATTTACTATTTTTTAGCATTTGTTTCTATACTCTGCATAAAAAAATTTAATTTCAGTTTTTTTTTGTACACTGTTTAACACAACACAATTTACAATTTTATTTTTCCGCTCTGAACATGGAGTGTTCGTCTCGTTCAATTGAATTTAGTTTAATGAATTGTTGCTGCTATCCAGCTGTATTTATAGAGTTGTTTCTCTCAAGATTCCATTGAAATAGCAAACACAATGTCATCGCCAGAGAGTGACTAGCACCCGCCGAATGTTCTCTATCTCTAATAGACTTTTCTGGATATTAAATGCAAACTATTATTTAAATGGGGTTCACAATGCTATATCCAGAGAGTTGTTTTTGTAATATTTATGCACATTACTGTGTAATTCAGTTATAAGAATCAATCATTTAAATAATAACAAATCTATTTTGTATTATTGCATCGCCGCTCATCGCTTTGAGCATTGAATGTGTTTTGCTCCCTAAATTTTTCTCTCATTTCTGCATCATATGTGCGACGCACATCGTAGATAATGCGAATAAGATAGTGATTTATTCTCATTTGTTGATACAGCAAATATCGAGCCAATAGATGGCGCTGAAATAAATCCCATAACAAGGGACTATCTGATAATGATCATTGTAATCTCTATTTTCCCTTTATTTTTGCTATGTTTTTGTCGTTTTGTATGGGTATGCAACCAGAGATAGATATGATCTCATATTCGGGAATATTCTTTCTTTGTGAATTAAAATTATAATACAATTGTCCTGTGATAATATTTGATTTTATTGTTTGTTAAACATTTACAAATTTCAATATCATTTCCATACAATATATTTGGTTTTTGTTTTGTTGTTGTTGGTTTCTTCGTAATAATAACGTTAAATATTTTCTACATTAGTTTTTACGTAAAAATCTATTCAATACTTTGCATGACAAGAAGCCTAAATGCTAAAATGCATTCGCAGTTCTACATTAATGCTGGATTCTTGGAAAAAAATATGCATCCCAATTTAAATTTAAAAAAATGGCGGTCGAGTATTTGACGGCTGGTGGTAATGATATTGAGTTTGCGTCTGACTCATTTGGGCTGGGGGTATATGATGGCTCGGTACTAAATGTCAATTATTGTTTTTACCCCTTTTTTGTGGTGGTATATACCTGTAAATAGTTAAAAAACAATTAAAAATATGCTTTCATAAAAATGCTACTGCAGTGTGATATACATTTTACGTTCGCTTCGATAACGTTGGCTTCCGCCACCACTATTTCCTTGAAATGTATGTGGCATTTGTTGCATTGGGGGATGGGATTGCACAGCCTGATAGGCATTTATGGGATTATGTTGGGCATCCGGAATGGGCAAACAATCGGTCCTAACCACTTCTTCATAGTTCCCATATTCCACAAATAGCACCACACATGTGTTCTCAGACACGGCAGTAATTTTTGCATTGTAGTACTGCAAATTTAAATGAAATGGCAAAATAAAAATTATTTAATAGAAATATAGTGATGAAAAACTTACGTTGCCATCCTCCCAATACTTTGCAATACACATATCCCCTATCTTCCAAGGCCAACTTCCGCCAGTTGGAACCATTCCATATTGTGGTATTTGAGCTTGTTGCGGTGGAGGAGCTACAAACATATTAGGATTCTGGGCCAAATAGGCTACAGCCGGAGGCTGTGTTGGTTGAGGAGAGTTAATCATTTGAGGCTGGTTATGTTGCTGTTGTTGTGGAGGAACAGGTTGTTGTTGCAATTGAGTTGGCTGTTGTAATAAGCCTTGACTTTTCAACAAATTCATTGCATACTCATTAGCTTCTTTCGTTTGGAAACCCATTATCTTACTAGGGTCATAAGAAAATCCATTAGGCAATTGCGCTACATAGGTAGGTCCTTGTTGTTGTTGCTGCTGTGTGGGATTTGTGGTAGTCACTTTGTTGCTTGTAAAGTTTTGAGAACCAATAAATTGACTACGTTGACCTGGATTACTGCTCGAGTTTCCTTGAGATGTACTTGCAGAGTTTGTTTGATGCTTTCCACGGTTGTTCGAGTTGTTGTATGTAGGCTCCTTCTTGTTTTGAATGCTCAGTTTCGAGGTGCTTTCCGCCAATTTATCTATGGCAGAAGCATCCACACTATTAGACGTTGCTGATGATGCTTGATTCGGTTGTTGGTAGCTCTGGCCATTTTTATTTTCATTGGTGGCCCGAACATTGGTGGCTTCGCGTGGTTGTTGAGTTTTGGTCTCATTTGATTTATATTCCTGACTTCGCCTATTACTCTGGAAATTTCCACCAGAGACTCCGACAGATTGTCGTGTTTGTTGTTCTCGTTCTTTACGAGGCGGTCTTTCATTCCTATCATTTCTTCTATTTGTACCATGTGTTGTAGCGTTATTGTTATTATTGCTCGTAGTCGATGGTGGCTCAACTCCATTTTTAGAGGTCTGATTTGGTGGTTTATCATTACTTTGAGTATTTCGAGTACGTTCACCGCCACCTCCTAATCTTTGCCCTTGTTTAGCAACAGGA
The DNA here is from genome assembly GCF_050003625.1 of Haematobia irritans. Classification (NCBI taxonomy): domain Eukaryota; kingdom Metazoa; phylum Arthropoda; class Insecta; order Diptera; family Muscidae; genus Haematobia; species Haematobia irritans. The sequence goes on from NC_134400.1 coordinate 2,313,473, forward strand.
TTTGTTTTACGCTCTTCCTTTTGATTATAGTTTGAACGCGATTGCGATGTGGGCTGTGATGGTTTCTCATCAGGACGGGCCCTGTTAGCCGCAAAACTAGATGACATGTTATTTTCAAACTTATTTGCCGTGTATGAATTTTGTTTGGGATTGACATTGTTGTTAGTAGTGTTGGTATTTCTACTGGTTTCTTTTGTCGCCCTTGTATTTTGTGAATTATTAGTAGCCACTTTAGGCGGAGACTCGGTTGTATTCGACGTGGAAACTGTCTGTGAAAGCAATTAACGGATTAATGAATATTTCTGAGTACTTATAAATTATCCTTACCACTGGCAATTTATCGGTCAAGAAGTCAAATAATGAAACATTCGTTTGTGGTTTTGAGGCTGCAGCTTCTTCCTTTATCGAAGCTCCGCCTCTACCTCGTTGACTGGGTCCAGTTGCCACCGCCGCCTTGGCTGTTGTCTCTGTGGCTCCTTTATTATTTCGCCTCTTGAGGTTGTATAGTGCTCTTTCGAGATTGTTATTAGTAGTTTTCAATGCATATTTCGCTTCGTCTTCGGAATATCCTTTTTCTAGAATTTTTTTAACATTATGGTCCAGTATATTGTGTTGTCCACCACCGAATACTTTCTTTTGCCCAGCTTTAGCTGCCTCCGCAATAGCTTGTGTTCGCGATGCATTGAACTCGTCGTTTTCCTTGCCAGTTTTGTCCTTTTCGGTGGCTGCTTGTAAACTTTTAAAGTTTCGGTCTTGTGGCAAAGCTTCTTTGTGGGCGTCTAAACGTTTTCCAAAAGCTATCCATGGCGGAGGACCACCGGATCCAGACATTCTACGATTACTGTGGGCATACTTTTGCATTTGTCGCGCCAACTCCCATTTCTCTACCATATGTTCCACGTTACCGCCAAGTATTTGCACCTCGGTCTCCTTCAAAATTAATAAGCCTTGCATAATTTGCACCTTATCGGCTTTTAGAAATATTTTTGTTCCTGGTGGTATTTTCAAACTAAGATTTGGAATGCGTTCCATTTCTAGGGCTAAAATAGAATTTACACCGTCCGTCAGCTCCAACTGTAGAAACCTCGGAGCTACAGTAGACTCTTCATTGGCTTTGGGCGCCGATATATTACGTATTTTTTGTATTTGCAATACAATACGCCCATTTATGTGACCATTACTTTCAGGTTTTGCCGGCAAGGCTCCTCCTCCAATTTCCTTCATGTCCCACTACAAAAGATAATAGTTACTGGTATTGATTTTATCACATATGCATAGTGTTTTCGTTCTTACGTCCATGGCAGCCTTAATAATTTTCTGCACATCTTCACTTTGCAGCTCTTCGCATCTCAATAATTTCAGACCTTTCTCTGTCAAGTGCCTATAATGTGTTTATGATTTTATAATGAAATTTGGGTTTTCGAATCTCTATACATACCAGCCTTGATTTTTTAGATTCTGTAAAATTGCCATATTTCAGGTAAATCCTTTTTTCAATTTGGATACCAAGTGGAATTATTTGTTATGTTGTGTGAGTACGAGATGACACCCCCTGCGATTGACTATGTGAACATAACCAATTGGTACGATTAGGGATGACAGTGTTTTATCGTCGATAAATACATTTGCTAGTGAAATAGACTTTAGGTCTGTTCGCGTATATTTTACATCAGCATTCCCAATAAACACAAACGTTTGAAAAATGCTAAATTTGAACAACTTTTCAAACATTTTTCAAAGGATTGGTGTAATATGCAAGTTGAGAAATTGTTGAGAAAATCGCGTTCTCAACAAAACACAGACATTTCCCTCAACAGTAAAATTCAACACCTTAAGGTGGGTACTATGTTCGGGTTTCGAGTTGAAAATCACTTTATTTTCGCGATTACTTTTCCTGAAATAATCAAAATTATAAATTAAAACCAAAACATTCCTGTAAAGTCTTGCCGAAATCTAGGGGAACAAGAAACTGCGCATCAATTGAAGTAATTTATCTGCTTCATATTGAACTGTTTTAATAAAGTAACCGCGAAAATTTCAACTCGAAAAGAGAACATAGTACTTACCTTTAGCAATAATTTCTCAAGTGTTATCCTCAAATTGAAATTCATCGCTACTCAATAATTTCTCAAATTTCGATGCGAGACTAACTAAAAATTAACATCGTTGCAAATAATTTTCAACCAAAATTTGTATGAATGATATCCCCACTTCAAATTGAAAGTCAAAACTCAAAATTCTATGAATTTTGTATAATTTATTAATTTTCGTCAAAAAAATTTATAATAATACACACAACACTGATAGAAAAATAATAATCTTACTAAACATATCAACAAATAAGAACAAAACAACAAAACCCGCCCTCGTTGCAGTCGGATCTACGGCCCGGGCGGACACAGGGGTTTCAACCCTGTCCAAGGACTGCAAACCCCCATTTGGAGTATACTTATTTCCCGAAAAACTCGAAAATACCAACTCAAAAGGGCTACAACAACAACAAAGCAACAAAACTTTAAATATCTTAAACATTATTTGAAACACTTCCTTCCTGTTGGTGTCATTCCTTCCTGTTGGTGTCATAAAACAGCACTACAATTTATTAATATGCGGGCAATTTGAAATTAGAACGTGCTGGACCGCGTGTTAGAATAGATTTCCAGCAGAAGGAATTCACAAAATATCCATTTTAAACTGATAATTGGATGTAAATTAAACTGACGATGTGATGCACATTTTCATCCAGAAGTTGTTGATTTGAACAATTTGTTGTGTTTAACAATTTTAATTGGTTGCACTTTGAAATGTTTCTGGAAACGTTTTCTTGTCGATAAGCCACTCATTTTTCATCTTCAAAGAGATTTAAATTTAGTGACTTCTCTAAAGTGTTGATATAATTTTTCATATAGACTTACCAATTATTATGAACTATTTGAAGCAGTTCCAGTCAATTGTCCAACTTTTTATCGGTCAGCATTTTAATGGTTTCAAGGACGTAGAATACATAATTTTAGTTTTCTGCAAAGACATATACATTTAGTGACTTCCTTAAAGTTTTATTTCATTTTTTTTATTTTCACTTACCTATTATTATAAACTATTTGGAGTAAATTCAGTTATTTGTCTAAAATTTCCAAATTTTTTTATTTCTTCCAATTGACCAGGAACTTCGTTGCACAAATAAGTATTGAAAACCACATGGTTTTTTCGTTTTTTAGGGTAGTGTTTTGTCAAAGTTTTCTCATATTATTTTCAACACTCTTTAAAAGTTTTCATCAACATTTTGGCAAAGTGGAAGTAATTCGCAAAAAAATTGAAGATCAGCTGTTTTAAGTCAAATTGGATTTATATTAAAAATTATATTTACCCTCAAGGCCGGTATGCACCTCTAGCGAAATTTTCGGTAGCAAAAATTTATTTAAGTCTACAACAAAAAAACAGGGCTATGTACACACATTTTAAACCAGCTAATCGCTTTTAAAAATTGTTAATATATGTTCCAAATATTCCTTAAATAAATTGTTTATTATTTACAGACCTTTTAAAACTTTTACGCACACAATGATTGTAATAAATTAAACGTTTACTGCCAAAATATGCTTTTGACAACCCTGTTATTTTCATTAGAGGTGCGTACCAGCTTACGAAATTGAACGCTACCGAAAATTTCGTTAGCATAAATAGCAATGCATTTCTTATGGGAATGCAATTTTTCGCTAGAGGTGCATACCGGCCTTCAAACTGAAAAGTTGTGGCATTTGAAAAACGATTATCCTGTTTTTATTGGGTTGTTAGGAAAACGAAAATAGCTGTATTGGATTTTTTTGGATTGGACTGGATTTGTTTTTTTTTTTTTTTTTAATTTGAGAATTAATAAACCAATACATTGAATATTTTTCATCCATAATTTGACAAGACTTTATAAAATTCATATGTTTTCTTTTTTTCTTTCTTTCTTTGTTGCAATATAAAGCCTTCAAGGCCAACATTATAACAAATAGTATACAAGTAATTTATAATTCAATTATTTTCTTTAGCAATGTACAACTAACACGGCTCCCCAGCAATAAATTTGAAGCACAAAAAAATTAAATGTTTACAAATATTTAAATATTTTTGCACTTTTAATTTAGAGTTTTGGTGAAAAAACTGAACATACTCAACATAATTATAAAAAAGATAAAATTTGTGATTCTAATTGGAGTATCTGTTCTTCCCGTCCCTGCCAGCATTGTTCCATTTCATCCTCATCGCTACCACAGACTCGTAAGTGACACAACAGCAATCGCCAACTGTGATGGGGGAAGCGTATGAAAAGGTATGAAATGTACATGAAAGTATTTTGCCATCACTATTGTTACAAGAGCCATTTTATATTTTGTGAAATACCAAGCGCAACTCGATTCTTATAATTTATTTAAATAAAATTGATAATGAAGTGCTGAAAACATAGTTATTTCGCTTAAAATTGCAAAAGGTATATTGGTAAACAATTTTAGATATTTTTCCAGACACGCTGCCTCCATCGACAATAAACAAACGGCTGATAGACGCTGCAACATGTAACTTGCTACGTGTAAATCAAAATCATTCTTTTATGAATGAAAAAAGTTATGTTAAATGTGCTGAGATAAACGGAAAAATTTTATATTTATAAGAATTTATAAATGTTTAATCAAATTAAAAAACATCTACACAATCGTGTTTTACTTGACCACAATACTTTTTCTGATAGTTTGAAGGGGCTCTTATTGGCTTCGTTCTAAATTGAAGGCACCTAATAATTGCACTGATGAGAAACTTTTTTGTAGTAACTTGGCGTGGTACAACTTCTCAATAGTGATGTCGCTTTTCCGATTAGTTTTTGATGCCGTATGCGATTGTTTTCGACTTGGTGGGGATTCTCAGTAGTGCCGTCAAATTCAAAAAATGTTGGCAGGGGTATGGATAAGTTATTTATATACAAAACTGATATCAAAAAAGCTGAACGTCCTTCATATCATATGTGTTATCCAATTCTATGTTTATGCGCTTTACAGACTATCAGTTATTCCGGACGGAATGTCGGTGTTTGTAAAGAATCTTACAGTGTGTCGGAGCGATACGACTTGTCGGCGATGACTAAATAATCGGTAAATGTGTTATCGATCCCATAAACATGCAGCAGTATCGATTATGCCTTCGGACTTAACTTATAATGTGCACAATATATGGGATATGTTCGACACGAGCACTGTCGTCCGGAATAACTGATAGTCTGTTAAGGTGAGTATTAAGTTCGAGTTTGGCGGCTAAAATCGCCATTTTTTCACGATTACTTTTCATTAATAATACTTTTTAAGGAATATAAACTTTGTGAAAACTTGCTTTAGGCTATTCCCCATCAAGTTATAATAAAATCTGCAACAAATATGTTTAATTTTATGCCTTTTTTTACTGATTTAGTTTTCACTTCAGTGAAAAAACACGAACTTAATACCCACCTGAAAGCGCATTACCTCCAAAAATCGTCCATATCTAAGTCCACCTTTGTTGTATGTGAAACGTTTTAATATTCCCGTTAATCGAAAAAAAGAATCAAAAACAAAAAGGAAACAAGCCTATTGCAGTCATGTAATAATATACTTGTAGTAACAGCACTATGCTATAATGTACCAGTGATGGTAATAAATGACGGCGGTTAATACTATCCTGGTGTAGAAAAAAAGCCGGGTAAAGTGATTGGCAAACAGCAAAATCATAACAATTCAGTTCAATGTAGTCGTTCAAATTGGTCGCTTGTGTTTTTTTTTGCATCCAAGCGGGAAGATCACGGTAATTCTGTCGGAATTAAATAACGGTAAATGTGCATGGCGGGATGGCGGTTGTTTGTTGACAAAAAAGAAAAAGGAAAAACATCACGTAGTTGTATCTGTAATGGAATTTTAATAGAAAAATGTTTCAATGCTGTTTTTCGTTTAAATTTAACGTGAAATAATTCCTGACAAGTGTGTGCAAATGTTAAATATCTAATATCAACGAAAAGAAAGATCCAAGCCAATCATATGTTTGCGTAAGCATACAAGTGTAAATGTGCGCGTAATTTTTTTATGAATTTTATGCATTGTGAGTTTTTGGTGTTTTACTCTGGTGTTATTGTTTATTGTTTGTTTTCACTTGTTGCATTTAACAACATTTACATACGGACACACATGTTGAACATATCCCTGCAAACATTTTCCATGGCAGATGGAAGTATATGAAGTTAACAGGGTGCCTACTTTACTATACAACCCTCGGTGAGTCGAATCAATAGCTAAAAAGATAAAAAGATAATTAAACTCAAATTGGTGGAGCTCAACAAGGACTGAATACGGATGCTCCCAGTATGTTGCATATTATTTGAGTGATAACAAGTAGATTGCTGCTTAATGTATATTTTTGCGATTGTTTTAATTTGTTGCGGTTATACAGCTCGCTAAGGATAGCTAACAGGTGTTTGTTTTGGTGATGATTGCTTATTTTTGTTTAAAACTTTGGCGAAAAACAAAAATCAATATTTTTTGAAAATGTCATAAACACTCACACAGTGACACAGTGACATGAATATCTGTGACGTATAAAAGAATTGTCGTGAGTTACTTCTCCCTCCTTTTTAAAAGCAATTGTGAAAAATGGTTATTTTCAGGAACAAATCTACTTTAGCAAAAGTTATTAAAAATAAACAATATACAGATTTTAAAGAGAAAATAGTAAGTAAAAGTTTTATCGGAAGAGCGCAGTTTTCGAGATATCGATACTTGAAAATTGACGCATAGGTGGCCGGCCTTAGGCCGGGGTTTGAGACCTTCTTCTATGAACAAGTCCAAAGTGGGCTAACGCAAACCCAGGACCACTCCGGGTCCATGTTATTCTAAATATATTACTTTTAGGATGATTGTGTGCGATGGATACTAAATCCAAAAAATTTAGGGGCCCGTAACTCCGAAAATAGCTCTTTCCGACAAAAAGTGATACCACTTTTACATTTTGTGTTTAGAATCGAAAAGTCTACAAAAATTGGACAAATCGGACCACTTGTACTAAAGTAAATTTAAACCCTTCTTAATGATGATAATTACAAAATTGCTTACAGTTGGTGAGATTGTGAGCGGGATATATGGAATACAATTTTGGTATTAAGTTCGCATTATCGCGCTAAAATAGTAATTTTCACTGTTACCTTTCTTCAATTGAAGAAAATAAACGTTTTCAATTGTAGCTTTGGTAGCTTCCATATACACTGTAAAACATATGGTTCATAATTTCTAATAAAGTTTTAACAGCAGTTTAGTTCATCGTAAGATTTGTTTTAAATATAAAAATTTATTAGTAGTTTAGGGCAGATTTCAGATTTTCTTCATATTATACTGGGAGCCATCGTGGTGCAATGGTTAGCATGCCCGCCAAAAAGTTTTTCAGCGGTGGATTATCCCACCTCAGTAATGCTGGTGACATTTCTGAGTGTTTCAAAGTTTCTCTAAGTGGTTTCACTGCAATGTGGAACGACGTTCGGACTCGGTTATAAGAAGGACGTCCTTTGTCATTGAGCTTAATTAACATGGAATCGGGCAGCACTCAGTGATAAGAGAGAAGTTCACCACTGTGGTATCACAATGGATTGAATAGTCTAAGTGAGCCTGATACAACGGGCTGCCACCTAACCTAACCTAACCTAACCTACATTGTACTTGTACAGTGTGTTATATTTTATTTATTTGAAATTAATTTTATTTAATTGCCAATTGTTCGAACTGTGTTGCCGTGTGATTAGCCTGTCTCATGTCGAACTACGCATATGAATAATTCAGCGATATTTCAATTCTATTAACTCCATGATAATTTATTTGTTCAATGGATTTCAATTAAAAAAATAAAGTCTCATACCAAATCAATGTTGAAAATTCCCATAAAAATCACACTCATAATTAAAACATATTCGACAAAACCAAGAGCCAATCGTATAATGTTGCTGGCTGGCGGAGTTGATATCAAAATAGAAAAGAGAAAAATCAAAACTGAGGCAAATAAAAATGGCCTAAATTCATTCAAACATTCGATCGATTTAGAAAAGAAACTAACGCAGAAATTTACATCGACAAACACATAAATATGAATAAACACAGACGCACACACAGTTCTACATACACAAATGGGTGTATGGTGTATTTGGATCAATTCCCGAGCAAGTGCAAAATTTTTAAGTAAACTGACAAAAACGACTCAATGAAATTGATGTCGGAAAATGCGTTACGCATTTTTGAATTTATGTACGAAAACCGACTAAAAAAAGAAAAGAAAATCATTTAGAAGTGGTGTAAAAATAAAATATGTTTTAAATGATGTCTTATTCTGTTGATAATAAAAATATTCTGAGTAATATAATTAAGGGAATATGCGCCACTATATTTGTGTGTGTGTGTTTTTCGTAATTCGTTTTATATTTTTCTCCTTGCTTCAAAGACACACGATATTAATGAAGAGTTGCAAATTTCATAGATAAGTTCCTAAAGTAAAAAAATATTGTTGTCTTTGTTTTAAAGAAAACTGTCCTTTATATAGCGTGGCCAAAAATGTAAATTGTATATTCATTCATTTTAAGTAAATATTTTTGTCAGTGTCTTCGATGTATTTCAAGCCTTTGCTTTAAAGACACTTTTTATTTAAAAAATGGAGTAATTTATACATTAACCCCCATTTTCATGAAGCTCCGTTAGTGCTCCGTTAACTAACGAACTTTTAAACCGTATTATCGACATAGCTGTCATCTTGCCTATGTATTCCATATGCTAGTTAGGAACTTAACTGAAGAAAATTTTTCATTTAACGTTAACCGGAGAGAAGATATTTGCAATTTACTTTCTGTTAAGTGGCAGTCAAAGCCTAACGGAGCTACATGAAAATGGCCGTAAGTCGAATTTGAATTTTAAAGTTGTGGTTAACACGTTTACATACGGATTTGTATCCCAGTATCAAGTACGCAAAATCTAAATCACAATCAATAATTATAATAAGGACACTATCTTTTGGGGTTTTTTTGCAGTGGGTTTTCTGGTTTTTGTTTTTGCAGTGTCAGCTTTGTTCAATTTCAATGAAATTAACTTTTTGTACACTGAAAAAAAAAACTCCTGTTCTTGGCCCACAAAAATTAAAGACAAAAAAATATAGAATATGAAAGTAAAGCCTACCTTGGATTCTTGCCATTTTGAATTGAGTCCCTAAATTTTTTATTCGAATTTGATTTTGTTTGAATAAAACGTGATAATTTTACTAATGTGAATTAGCTTTGTCTGTTTCTTTGGAATGCGCATGGGTACGTGGTCTTTGTTTAACAAAGAACATTAGCAAATAGTGATGGAGTAATGTAAAAAATAAACGAATATAAAAAATTATAGAAAAAACCAAGCACTTTAGTTTCAGACCAAGAATATTAAAATGTTACAAATTGGTTTTAAATTACTCCATACTCAAACTAATCCTATATAGATTGCACTATGGAAAGGAATTTTTGAAGGTAAATTTTATCCTATTGATTTTAGTTTCATTCACTGTAATGGTTCAAATCCAAGATGCAGTGTATATAAGATGTGCCTTATAGAGTAAACCAACTATCCAAACAATTAGCACTAACCTGTAGAGTCAATAGTCCATTTTTTCTCGGTGGGTCATATATATATTGCTAATTTTATTATATACGAAGAAGATTGATATTATATTTGTCACAGACAATAAATTTTGCCCATATTGTTGTTTGCCCATGTAAGCGTGAGGTTCACCTGAATGATTGTATGCATATGGGATTTTAGTTTCATTTCATACAGTTAAGATTGTCTTTTATTATCTTATCAACCTAGTTTTTCGTGACTGTAAGACAACATATTTTTTTCGGTTAATTGTATTTTGTTTTTTTTTTTCGGCTAAAAGAAGTCATTGAATTTGGACTAGAAAAGATAACAGCTGCTTATTATGAACAATAATGAACAAATTTAAATATTCAGACTTTCCCAGCACATTTCGTAGATTGAATATTGCTGGTTTACACACAAAAAAGATTTTGCAAAGATTTTTTGTTTACACACAAAAAAGATTTTCTTCACAAATTTTCTATAGAAATAAACTTTTGACACAATTTTCTATAGAAATAAAATTTCTATAAAAATAAAATTTTGAGAACATTTTCTATAGAAATAAAATTTTGACAAAATAGAAATAAAATTTTGACAAAATTTTCTATAGAAATAAAATTTTGACAAAATTTTCTATAGAAATAAAATTTTGACAAAATTTTCTATAGAAATAAAATTTTGACAAAATTTTCTATAGAAATAAAATTTTGACAAAATTTTCTATTGGAATAAAATTTTGACAAAATATGTCTATAGAAATAACATTTTGGTTTGGTAGTTTTTTGATAAAATTTTCTCCAATTTTGGATGATTTTTCTTGCATCTAGTGGTACCCGTGTAAACCTGTTTATATAAAATTTCTTTTTTTATTACCATCTACATTTTTGTCTTGACAATAGTGTTTTTTTTTTGCGGTGCAAAAGAACTTTTTATCATTTCAATCATCGTTAGTTGCAATCATCGTTACGGCTAGGGTCAAACTATCTTGTCTCTTTGTCCCATATCAAAACTAATGAGAATATGTATGTCAAAATATTTAAATGGTTTTCTTTATGCATATCAAAACGATGGTTATCATTAGTTTCATATGTGAATTTGTGTTGCAAGAAAAACAAAGCCAAAGCGTGCCAAGTCATCGGCCAAAAATGGTGAATGCCAGACAAGTTAACATGACAATCAACCGACTGCAGACCACCGATCCGACACCTGAAAGCTGGTCAATTCACAGTGATATTCGCAAATAATTTCAGGCATTGGGAGGATTTGTGGATAATTTATGTAAATGAAATAAAAGATGAGCAGTTAAGATACCAAAAATGTCAATAATGATCATTAAAATGCAACTCACGCACACACATACATTCTCAAGTACATGGATTCATTAAAGTGATAAAGGGATTACCTCGTCGCGTTTAAAAAACGCTTAAATGCAACACACCCACATACAAAGCTTGTCCCATCATCAAAAACAAACGAAACATTATCAATTTTAAATAATTATAATTTATTTGTTTATTATATACCCTACACCATTGGGTATAGGCTATACTAACTTTGTCTTGCCGTACGTAAAGCACAAAGGAAAAAAATGTTTCGTAATTAATAAGTATCTGTTAACTTTAATTTTATCTTAAATTTTCTTGTAATTAATATTTTTTAATGTATTTTTTACTAAAAATATAACAATACAAAATGGTTAAAATTCCAGAGATTTTATGCAAATTTTCCTTAACTGAAGGCATCTCACAATTGTGTAAATTAAAAAAAAAAAACATTATTGATATTAAGTTTTTTGAACTTGCTAGAAATTACATATTAAGTTCCAATGTAGAAGGTCAGTAAGAACTTAAAGAGGAGGAGGGTATGGATGATTCGGCCTGGATTACAATGCAGTAGTATTTACTTGATTTTATTTTTTTCTCCTCCATATATATTTTTTGAATTTTTGGGGTTATTTATGTTAAACTTTTTCCGTTGTTTTGTTGGTCTTATTTTTTTTTCAACATTTTGACATGCATATGAGTTGAGTATGGGAATGAGAATGCATGAAATGCGGTGCTTGAGACAGACAGACATAAGGGAATTATTAACGTGGCTGCTGTCTTCATTGTGAAAATGGAATTGCGTAAGATTTGCAATTTAGCATTGTTTGTTGTTGTTGTTTTTTTGTTCTGAACTTAATTAATATGCAAAGTATGCACCGTAGTCTATTGGTGTGTGGAGACCGTTTGACCCTACAAACATTTTCCGTTGCAACCGTTGAGAAGATTTAATTAATTTTACGAGAATAATTTAATTAACCTTAGAAGAATATACATTTGAATAAACTTTTTGCTGAAGGGAAATTTATTATTTGTCCCGCCTTTATCTCCATCGAAGATACATCTATTGGCAAAAAATGGAAAGTCGTTTTGAGAGCACATTGAAAACCACCGGAACTCTATTATTTGATATTTCAGGAAGTTCACTTAGAAGAATTTTAAGGAAAATGAATTTTGACATGCAATTTAATGAAAAGAGAATTCATAATCTGTGTTTTAATATTATTTCTTTGTAATTTGCGACTTTCCGTTAAAGTCGCACAATTTAGAATTTAAGCAAAGTTCCCTTAAATTAAAGAAACATATTTTTGATTTAAAGAAATAATCATTAAATTGATTGACATACTCAGTATTTAAATTAAAGATAAAAAAACTTCAAATATAGGTTAAGACTTATTTTTTTTTAACTAAAAATCAGTTTTTATTTTGAAGTATATGTTATAATTTAAACTTGTAGACTGGCATTTTTTATATGTGAGTAGCTTTCCCAGCAAACAAAGTGTGTCCAAAACAGCAATAAAAATTTTCTTTTTGGATCCGGAAGTGGTGCAAAATTGACTCAGAAGCAATGCATTCTATACGAAAAAAAAACATGCCCAGTTCCAAAGATTTTGTCTTTACTTTAAAAATTTTGGTATTGATTCCGAGCCAAAGAAGGTATTGATTCCGTGCCAAAGAAGCTTTTTCAGCTTTTCTTCTTCATATGCTATCAAAGTCGTTTAAAAACGAGTTAGCGACAACTTTATTTTCCAAATTAAGACTCGACTTCTAGTAGAAATTATGCTATGTTTCAAGTAAAAAACGTCTTTAAAATAAAGTGTTGAAAAACATGTCATATATTTGAACGATTTTTTGCTTTGTAGTCAAGATGCAAAAAGACAACAAATGTAAAGACAGTTTCGTTAAATTTAAAGAATTTTTCTGAATTATTAAAGTCAAGTTGACCTTAGCTTAAACATTTTTTCTTTCATGTTATGATACCCATTTTTAAGTGAAATCACTTAATTATAAGGACAATACGACTTCATTGAAAAGTTTATCGAGTTTTGGACAAGGAAAAAGACTTTATATTAGAGAAAGGAGTCTTCTATGCTAAGCAAAATTTGCATTCATATTTTAAAGACATAAAAACTTTGACCTCACGATAATATTTTTTTTCAGTGTACATGGGATTGTAATAGGACGGAAGTAATCTTTTTTAGCATCTACTGTATTAATTTCCCATTAGTCCTTGAGGTGTGATGCTATTTAATTTTAAAAAGAAAAAACTTAAAAAATAAAAATTTTCTTAAGATTTTCGACTTTCATATCTACGTATCTTTTGAACAAAATTTTCTTTCTATAGAAAATTTTGTCAAAATTTTATTTCTATGGAAAATTTTGTCAAAATTTTATTTTTATAGAATATTTTGTCAAAATTTTATTTCTATAGAAAATTTTGTCAAAATTTTATTTCTATACAAAATTTTGTCAAAATTTTATTTCTATAGAAATTTTTGTCAAAATGTTATTTCTATAGAAAATTTTGTCAAAATGTTATTTCTATAGAAAATTTTGTCAAAATGTCATTTCTATAGAAAATTTTTATCAATATTTTATTTCTATAGAAAATTTTATCAATATTTTATTTCTATTGAAAATTTTGTCAAAATTTTATTTCTATAGAAAATTTTGTCAAGATCTTATTTCTATAGAAAATTTTGTCAAAATTTTATTTCTATAGAAAATTTTGTCAAAATCTTATTTCTATAGAAAATTGTGTCAAAATTTTATTTCTGTAGAAAATTTTGTCAAAATTTTATTTCTATAGAAGTTTTTATGAAATTTTACTTTTATAAAAAATTTTGTCAAAATTTTATTTCTATAGCAAATTTTGTGAAAATTTTATTACTCTTTTAGTTACAATTATCTAACACTCAAAAAAGAATTTACTTGGATCCAAAGATTTTGACCTTCCCTTAAGGATTTTGGTATTGATTCCGAGCCAAAGATGCGGCTTCTTTAAAATAAAGAAATTTTGTTGAGGATACAGATCTCATTTATCAAATTTTCATTCTCTTTTCGAGGTTTATTAATAAAGGTACTCACGTACAAACTAATGCCAGTTTAAAAATCCAAATAATAACGGATACTTCAAAGTAAAAAATGTTTTCTTAATTCCAAAAAACTTTAAACCAAAGACACTAAATCTCCCTAAACTAAATCACACAGACACTCAAAATAAGTCTTAGCCTATATTTTAAGTGTTTTTATCTTAAATTTAAAGTTTCAATATTTCAGTTAATTTAAGGACAATTTCTTTAAATCAAAAATGTGTTTCTTTACTTTAAGAAAAATTTGCCTTAGTTCAAATACTTTAACGATGGGATGCAAATTTTCAAAATTTTTGTCCTAAATTTAATAAAAAATTTTTTGAAGCAAATATTATTAACTTTATTTTAATTAAAATTTCATTATTTTAATGAAATTTGTCCTTAATTTTTTGTAAATCCCGCATCCTAAAATTTAGGTTGCTTAATCTTTAATATCACGTATATATTTTTTTCAGTGAATATAAACCTACATTTCTTTCATGGTGGGTTCACTTTTTTCTGGGTGCATTAAAAGAAATGAGTGATTTAAAAGAATGATAATAGAAAATGTTTATTGGGATATACGTATAAGAAACGTCGCACCGTCTTTTGACTTTAGCGACATTGATGACGATGACTAAATTTTCCATAGTATCATAATTCTGGTATACGTATTGCATATTGCCTTTGTTTTGTTGAGTAAGGCAATGGGGCCACGATTGTGTGTCACTTAAAAAGGTAAAGGCTCGCATACATGGCTCAAATATAAGTAAATGCTTTGTAGGTCAGTAGTGAGGTTTGATGTTCGAAAAGTTATTGTCTGTAAAGTGTCGGCCAGAACTTATGAAGGTATCATAACAGAGACCGACAAATAGATAATAGGAAATTTAACAAAATAACTAATTTATGTTCAACACTGGAGGTGTGGTTTTCCATTGTGGCAGTGTGATGACTGGTATCAAAGCTTAATGCGAATTGGTGTTTCATCACAAATTGAGCCAATATATTTTCCCGGAACGAGAGGACCTTTTTCCTGATTTTGTTTTTCATATTAGGCCCAACGAATTGTTCTTTTTTTGTACATTATTTTCATTTCGTATAGTCCCCATATAATTCATACCCTTTTTCATTTGATTTTTTTAACATTTGAACAGTCGGTAATTGCTTATTATTGAAACTCAGCCATTGGCTGATGTGTCACAATGGTAATTCGCAAAGACAGTCTAAAGTTGATGTTGTTATCTTTTCATGGTAATCATTAGCGGCCTTAAATTATGTATATATGTCACTTTCAGGCTCATGTATTAATGAATATGTGACATTAATAGAAATACCTCGCCCATACGCCCCCATTTCATTTTATATTCCTAAAATAAATTCTGCGGGTTAAATACAACGAAAGCAGATGACTATGAATGCCAACACCGCCTCAAGTGTTGACATTTCAGAGAAATTAAAATTAAGCAGAGATATGGCAGTTAGATGGTTCACCTAGCGATTGGGCTTGGTTGGATGGATGGTGAATGTCAGCCAGGAATATCACAACTGATATTGAGATAAACAAACAAAAGTCGTTGAAAGTCATTTATCAGGGCATCAGCTCAACACCCAAGTCGAGATAATTCCCTGAATTCATTGGAGCACTTTGTCTTGCTTACTAGGTAGGTAGGTGACAGGCTGATATTCACTTGGCCCACGGTATGTAAACTTTTACGTTTTTGCATAAAATTAAATAATTTGTGTCACCAACAAATTGCCAGACACCCATAACAAACAACACTCTTTAGACTGAGGGATTCTCAAAACACTAGAACCGCACAATATATCCCAGGTTTCTCATGTTTACGCACTATATTATTTTGAAATTTCAGCTTTATGGACCAATTATTCTTGACTTTTTTAAAATATATTTGGCTTTTTAAGAGTTAATTCCAAGTTAACTCAGTGGGGTAGCAGTGGAGTTTAGCTGAGATTTTTGCCATTTTGGGCTTAATGTAAGTTTGCAACAATTGTTGAGTAAGTTCGAAAATTTTCTCATCCCCTATGCAGGAAACGCACAACAAAAAAAGTTTTGGCCAAACTCATTGCTTCAACAAAGGAAATTGCTTTCTGCCTCTATGAGTGCGTGTTTTCAAGTACTTTTTCTGTGGCAAGCAGACGAGCGAGCAGTTTATTGATATTGGCCCCTAACACTGAAGAAAAACAAACTACTTGTACTAAAATAAAGTTTGCTTGGATTCAAAGATTTTGACCTTCACTTACGGATTTTGGTATTGATTCCTAGCCAAAGATGTGACATTTTTTTTTTTTAATGACATTTTTAGGGACCTATCTGGCTTTAAACCTAGGATCAATAAAATTAAAATTAGGATAGAGATTTTATTTATTGAATTTTCATCCTACTTTCGGGGTATAAAGCTATTCATGTACAAGCAAATGCCAGTTAAAAAAAGGTTTCCATAATTCTAAAAAAAAATTAAACCAAAGATGTTAAATCCTCAAGAAAAGTCTTAGCCTATATTTGAAGCATTATTATCTTAAATCTAAAGATTCAATATTTCAGCGAATTTAAGGACAATTTCTTTAAATAAAAAATGTTTTTCTTTACTTTAAGGAAAATTTGCCTTAGCTCAAAGACATACAATTTTAAAGGAGGGATGCAATTTTCCAAAATTTGTGTCCCAAATTTAATAAGAAAAATTTTTGAAGCAAAAATTATCAACTTTACTTTAATTAAAATTTTATTAGTTTAAAGAAATTTGTCCTCAAGTATTAGTAAAGTGTGCGTCCTAAAATTTATTTATTGAAGGATTGTCATATGTCATTACTTAAAGAAAGGCAAGACTACACTGGAAATATATTGTAGTGAGGCCAAAGATTTCATGTCCTTAAAATACGTATACGAATTTTGCTTAGTATAAAATAATATAGATATGAAGTTTTGCTTCCTTGACCAAAAGTCGATAAACTCTCAATGAAGACATTTTTGTCCTTACGCGCAAACAAAATTGAACTCTATTTCACTAAAGCCAATTTAACTATATTTTAGTTCATGAAATTATTATGTTTGGAGAAAGTTTCCTTTACTCCAATAATTTTTTGCATACGTTAGTTAAATGAACTAAAAACCCGGAAAAAATATACACAAATTAAGCATAAAGATTTACTAAATTCGTATTTCTCACAACATAGTTCATTATTTCTTTAAGTTTGTATAAAAGAGTCCATCATGAACTTCGTATGTCACTAAAGACATTCTTGCAATTTTTAACTACAACTTTTTCCTTCAAACTACAAAATTCTCTTTAACAAGTGAAAAAAATTAATTATGTCTAATAAATTTTATTGAAATTGTAATACTGTTTAGTTAAAATTTTCTAAAAATATTCAAAAATTTCTAAAATTAATCAAAAGTTTTCTTCCTGGTGGGTTTACTGTTTTTTCAGTGTATACTTAAGAGAATCGACTTGGGTATGGTATGGGTATCTTTACATGAAAAAAATTTTGTACGTTTAAATGAGTGAGAAATATCTCCCTCTAAGACGAATGTCCGATATTCAAAGAGAATTTTCTGTAAAACCATTTCTGTAATGTTAGGAAAGATGTCAATATTCCAACAATTAATAGATATCAACAGCAACAACACTTTTGTTCAGTGTATAATTTGAGACCAATAGAGCGGTGATTTATGGTAATGATATCAAAGTGGTTTAAAAGGTTTTGGATACAAAGTTAATACCAAAGAAAGAATAAATTGTTTTTGAAGTATTTAAGTTTGAATATTATTAATATTTTTGGATACCAAAACATCTCGAATTTTTGTCATTACATTAAGGATAAATAAATTGGGCATAATTTTGAAAAAAAAAAACAAAGAAACGAAAGAAATATTTCTTAACTATGTGTCCTGTAGTCTTTATCAGAAATATAGAAGATCTACATTGCATGTAGTTTTGTCCAATGATTTAATTCAGTTGCATTTCCAGTTAAATTTTCATATCTCTTTAAAAATCTTTGTGCATTTACCAACAATCCTTTATGAACTTTAATTGATATAATTTAAAACTCTTCCCATAGCTTTTCTATTCGCTATCTCGGAAAAGTCTTTGGGTAACCTGAAACCTCAAAGCATATTTAGTAGTGCAGTGTTAAAAAGGAAGTGGCAGTGTACTGTCAAATGAACATAGTTCCTGTTTCCTATGCGACAAGGCGAAAAGGTTCTAAGGCGATACCGAAACAGGGTTGCCAATTTGGGGATTTTTTGAGGGGCTCGTTAACAAAAATTCAATAATCAATAACAGTGATAACAATAAGATGGAAAATAAATACAGTATTAACTATCACTGCTATACACTAAAAAAAAAAAAAATTAGTCACACAAAATTCTCATTCAAACTCTCCATTCATTTCAATTCAACTTCATTTCCCCAAAACGTCGTTAATACCAGGAAACTGCATGCCCTGTTGTACTTTTTAACTGCATATTGAACTTATGTGTAAGGTCATTGCATTTTTTACCCACCTTTAGTTCATAAAATATTTGAGACATACTTAAAGAAATTAAGATTTCATTAAGCTGTGGAAAAATTCGTCAAACAATGAAATTTAACTACCAACAGATAATTTTTGCGTTAGTTTAACCACGGATTTTTTTCTGTGTACAAATGAACAAATGTGCACTGGTATAGGACCAAATATTGGCTCTACACCCAAATAAAAAATATTTTCTCCTGGCAGGAATTTTTAGACAATTTTTGTCTTGATAAGCAATACCAATTTTAACTCCTGCTACCTATTTAATTCAAAGTCGAACTTTTTTATTCTGCCGAATTGGAAACCCTGCAACGCATATTTACAAACAAGGAGATTTCACCTCATTCTCCTCATTCATAGTTCTCATTCTCAACCAAGAACATAATTAGATAGCTTGAAAGGCGAGAATGACATTTAAATCAAATTAACAGCTACATTTAAGACAAACGAATTGCTCTGACTTGCCACGACTTTTAAATAAAAAGCCGCAATAAAAACCACTCCAAACTACCAGCCTAATGTGTCATTGGAGCCCAATAACCAATGACAATTGTAGTGGTGATGGCATTTAAATGTGTGTCCTATATAAGGTTAACAAGGATAAAATCACTTCAAACTTAGCAAATGCAAACAATTGCTTGCTATTAAAGAGGAGAAGATGGCTATCACCTACTAAGAGAGAGAGAGAGAGAGAGTAAGGCAAACATAATGGGCCACAAGACGACATAAGGCAAACGTAACAAAGAAGAAAATAGTATCTATTTCAATTGCAACTTGAAACATTGAACTGTAGAAAATGGAATTATTTTCCAATGCACTGGAAAAAAATTAGTAACATTGAATGTTTGTCACTAAATTGACAGTCAGGCACAAAATTAGGAATTCAAAGCCATGACATCGTCATTTGAACTTTGTTTAGCCTAAAAGAAACCACTTTAAGGACAAATGAAAACTTTTTGCGACAAACGCGTGTAGATATTTTGTTGTTTTTTTTTTGCATAAAGTAGTGTTGTTTTTACAGTGTACTCGGTTCGCCTCGACACAATAACTTACGACTCCATGACATTAGCAAGGAGTAGAAATAGTTTTTATCTTTCTCACGATGCCACAACAAAATAATGTGGTTATACAGTGATGGGTGACATTGGAGGATATTATCTTTGAAGACAGTCTTAATGCTCTTAAGCATGGAAAAGAAGGCATTTCACTTCTACGATTGTCTGTGACGGTGCTTCGATTAATCTAAAATTAAATCTATGGATCAATTTTGTAAAACCCTAGAACCAATTTTGTGGGTAGACGTGATGAACAGACACTGAATGATTAGAATAAAATGAAAAGAGGATTGGAGGGATTCACGGCTTCATATCGACAGACAGGCACCATAGCCATTGATATGATTGTTCTCAGATCATGAACAATTGTTCCCATTTTCCCAATAATGGGTGTATTCTAATGCCATTAGATAAACTACTTTAGTTCTTTGTTTAATTTGCTGAAGGAATTTGTTAGTAGATGCATTAGAAACATCTACTAAAACAACAGAAAGCCTACGGGAAACGCAAAAGCTGTTGTTGTTTCGCTAAAATAGCTAAATTCGTCTAGTAATATTTAGGGGCTATTGTAAACAATATAATCCAATTTTCTTAAAAATTTTAATAAAAAAAAATGCTGATATATTAAATTCGATATATGGTGTATGGCTGGAAAAAGTATACAATTAACTCTACCGATCTCTTGAACATTTTTTGGTAACAATTAAACTAAACAATAAATTTTCGATAGAGCATAAGTTACAAAAATGTAACGGAAGTCACTGGCTATTTTTCTGCAGACTTTTTCTTTTGTATGAGTTTAGGTACAAAAGTATTTAAAAAAATATAATGTTTTTTGAAATTTATTTTCTAATAAGACATTGTTTTTTACTCATTAACATTAAGAAGTATTATAAGTTGTAACGAACCAATTGCTCGTACATAATCTTCTTATGTTGAACTTATTTAATTGCCATTTTTTCCCTCCGTACCACTGTACCCACTTGGTTGCTGTGCGCCACAGTACCCATGGTAACTGTGGTCATTTTCTTGCGTGTGGTACAAGTGGTACCAAAGGGAAACCTACTTTCATCACCCAACGTTTTAGAGATTACACGTTGGGTAATTCTCATTGGGTTGGTGTCTCGGCCGACTTAAGAGTGTGGGTTTGTCGGGACAATGACATCCGCTTACGCAATTCGTTCGCATCAATCAGGTTCTAGTATAGCCGAATCCTTTTCCCTGTCCCTCTTTTCGTTACAGAAACTAACACGAGCTCCATCGGCCGTCCCCATCGTCATCCTCATATACGAGCATCATCGGTCCGACTCAATCATCATCTCTGTGCACGAACACGAACACCATCGTCATCATCGGCCCGATACAATCGCCACTTCCACACACGAACACCATCGGCCCGACACCAGCAACATCTACGTTTACGGTCATCATCGGCCCGACTCAATCGTCACCTCCGCACACGAACACCGTCGGCCCGATACCACCGTCATCACTGCATACGAAACCCCGTCATCGTCATCTCCGTGCACGAGCACCATGTCTGTTATCATTTGATATGAAGGGTCCTGTTCATAAAAAATTTAAAGTATTAATAAATTCGTCTATGTTGGGAAGTCATTAAAGTATATTTAATTTTGTTTGTGAAATGACCAAATCTAAGAAAGCCATAAACACGCATATTCTTGTCAATCGACATGATGGGTTTTATCAGCATCTTATTTTCCTCTTAAACATCGACCAATAATGATATCAATAAACGTTTATTTTGTTGTTTTTCTAAAAGAACCAGCCAAAACAAAAAGGAATGTCTTTGGGTTCTATAAAATTTTTACACATTCTGCTGAATACGTGCCTCGCATAGAAACCGAGAAGAAAACATCGCCAAAAAAAAAAAACAGTAAAGAAAATCTCTGCCTTTGGGAAAAAGGGTGATTGCCCTTAAATCGATTACAAATCGTAGCAAAGGAAGCCAATGTATTAATTTTTTAAGCAAAATCCATACATAGAAAAAAATTACTTAATGAAATAAGAGACATTTTTAGTAAATTATGAATATGCAATAATTTCTATAAAATATACACTGAAAATAAAGTTTATTCGAATCCAAATTCAATTAACATTTGAATTCAAAAAAATAATAATGGTGATATTTATTTCTATGTGTGGGATGTATTAATTTCCCTTAAAAATCAAAATAAAATTTACTAACACAACTTTAATCCATCCATATTCGCCCTTAATTCTCTCTATACCTTTTATTCTCTATAATGAAAGGATTTTATCATCACATTAAGGAGAGTACAATAAAATTATAATGGCTCCATAAATTGTTGAAGTTGAGCTATGTTGACCAATCTCTGGACTCCATTTATTACAGAAATTCTCTTTGGCTAATGAAATTAATCCAAAGGGAAAGAATGACGCTCAACTATTTTTCCATTTTCATTTGATCAGTTGTGATTTTTTTTTTTGCTTTTGTTAGGTTATCATCGAGTAATGACTATGATAACCAGAGAAGCACAGTAAAACAATCTCTGCAACATTCTCTGCGGTTGTGGTTTTTTCTATGCGTGTGTATGTATGCCAAATAGTAAATATGTGTTGAAGTGTTATTATTGTTGTTTTTGTTGAAAGTTCGAAGATAGTTTTCATTTGCCTGTTGGTCTGATTGACAGTGGGTTATATACAGTGGGGGGATTTTAGGGCATCAAAGGAGTTTTTGGGTTTTTTAAACACCTTGGCGGGCCTTTTAATATTGAACATTGGTGACTCTTATTTTTTGCGTTTTTGGTGCTTTATATATTTTTTTCATTTTAAACAATTTTGTTGTCCTCAGGCATGATTCACTAAACGTTTCTCGTTTTAATTAACCCCGCCTAAAGGCAATGATTAGCATGCTCTCCATATACATATGTAGCCATGGATCCAATCCCTACACCTGTAAATCATTCATTAAAAATACCGATAGGATTATCTAAGGTCATGTGCAGCCAACACTTGTGGTCTGCAAACCATCAGTACAAGGTGAGAACAAAAATATTTTTCTATCTTCCTCAGGCCCTATTGAGAGAAGGAACGAAGGCATTAAACCAGCCTGGATTCAGTTGGAAAAACTAACTATCCCATGTACCATCGCTGGGTATGTGGGATGGTGGCATGTTGCAAAATAAAGTTTTTCCTCGTTAAACGTTTAAATTGTTTTTAATTAAAGTTTTTTTTCGAAAGCCAATTACAGTCAATTTATTGAATGCCACCGAATGTGTTGGAAAAACCAGTTGAAGTATTTTTGATTCACATTTTTGTGGGTTTTTCTACTGGGAACATTGATTAGCTACATAAAATCGAATTTTTAAGAGTAATTAATTTTCATTATTCTGCGAAATTTGTTCGGATTTCACAATAGAGATACCCATGAGGGAAACTCCATGAACACACCCAGAGAAGAGAATATGATCACCTCAAACATGTTTTAAGAGCAAAATGTTATTTTTGGGTGGTAACCATGTAACATGGTTTTCGCAACCTTGTTATTTTCTCGGAAATCATGTATCTGATTTCGGCAAGTAGGTTATATTTGACGAGAAAATAACATTTTATTTACAAACATGTTACATGGTCACCATACAAAAATAACATTTTGCTCTTGAAACATGTTTGAGGTGATCATATTGCTTCTCTGCGTGCAATTAAGAACATTTTTGAAGAACAATATATTAAGGTAAAAGTCTAATGTATAAACACTTTTACTTGAATATATTGTTCCCCAAAATTTACATGGAATTGTCCTCATTTGTATCCCTATTGAGAAATCCGAAAGAAATTCGCAGAAAAATGAAAAGTAATTACTCTTCAAAATAAATAATAAATTCATAAAATAATAGAAATATGGAACTGATATTTGGCTATAAAACAGTTAAACTTTAAAAATGGACTATATATCAATCCATTCATATACAAGCAGTGAAGGATAATATTCTTTCTCTGAGTAAATTTTTTAAAATTAAATTTAATCACATTATTAAATATTTATCAGTAATCTCCATCATTTCGATTTTTCCGACTGATGCGTGCTTGCTTTATTTACCAATATCCTTAAGTTTTCACAATCGCACGGGCCATTGTAAAAATTGCATACAAAAATAATTAATTTGCATTTTAATTTCTAATGGGAAAACCACTATAAAGGCTACGGGTAAATGATTTATTTTACAAATTTTTTATTGTTATCACCTGATTAGCCTTTGAAATATTGAAATTGAAAAGGTCAAAATAATTATGAAACTTTAGACAATAGACAATTGCATTTTACTTAATTGCCTTAGTAGTTGGCGTTAAACAAAATATTTTATTTTTGTTTCCGAAGATCTTTTATGGCTCTCCATTGATCTAGAATGGAAACCAGTTCTGGATGAAAAAACTAAACAGAAATATGTTCATTCAAATTTCGAAACTACTTCACAATTGTAATTGATCGGCTGCTGGCTTGGATGTCAAATTGTTGCTTTGCTGTATTGTGTTGTAGTTGTTGACTTGGTAATCGTAAATCAATTTTAATTACCTGTAAATTGCATGGTTGGATAATTTGTCAGATTTAATTACTGACCGTTTATATGATAAGCTACAACGAAAAAATTCAAACTTTAACACCAAATTAAAATTTTAATTTAAGGCTTTTCAACTAAGTATAAAATTTATATACCTACACCCAGAGAAGGAATATGATCACGTCCTGGAGTAAAATTTTATTTTTGGCAAAAATATTCTGAATTTGTAACAAGCATAGTATGGAATTCCTTATTTTTTTAATTTTAAATAATTTTTGGTTAAGTTAGTTCATTTCCTCAGAAAAGAAACCTTCTCTTTCGGTGTACTTAATTCAAAATATTTGCAATTGCAGCACATTTTTCTTTGTATGCAGTAATAGCTTTACTGAAAATTTTGGAGTTAGTTTCTATCTTGAAGTATTGAGAGATGTGTGGGCTGATTTGTTGGCATTTTGAAAATATCTCACTTATTTAAACCAATACGAAGTTATTTTGTTATTCTGGTGTTGATGGGCAAGTGCTATGAGCATGGGATATGATTGAGTACCATTTCGTCGTCCATATACCATTGATAGACGATTATGGTCCATGTGCAGGATATTATGGTTTTAATGTTTTCCACCAACTACACTGTTATGAGAGTGTATTTATGTGAGTTTTTTTGTTTCGTTTACTTCATGAAACTGTATTAATTTCCTGTTCGCATTGATTTCCAAAAGCAAAACTAATGGGCTGACTTGCTTTGCAGAATCTCTCACATCCGTTATGAAATATTAACGATGTTTGGGATAAAAGAAGAAAAAAATAAGGATTGAAATTTGATGTGACTTTGTGTGCTTGGCATAAATAATTGATGAACGATATATGAAAAAGAGTGTAGAGAAAAAAGTCTCCAAATCAATCGGCAAATTTATTGGAAAAGTGAATGATGAAAAATCTGGGCAAACTGTTTGAATAACATTTCTCAAAGATATCACCCTCAATTTGGCCTTTTATTGGAAGTATTGGAACGAAATTTTAGACAAATGCATTTCATTTTATGTTAAAAGGCCATTAAAATATTAGAGACAATCAGTGCTATGCTTGTTTTATAAATTCCGGTTTATTTGCCTCAAAAAATGCGCCACACATGTTACATGTTCTCCGCGAAAAAGTAACATTAAGCTCTTGAAACACGATTGAGATGATCATATTCCTTTCCCTGGGCAGTGTTGCCAGTATTAGGGATTTTCCCCAAATTGATGATATTTTTTTTATTTTTTGGACGGGGATGAAATTTTTGAGTTGGGACTTAAGGATTTTGTGGAGAATTTTCCTAAATTTGAATATTTACATTCATAAATATATGGTGCCCGATCCCATTTTCATTTCTCGAGCATTTGAAAGAACGATAACCGCCCGCCTCTTGATCTTATTGCAGCCCGTAAACTGATGTGACAAACATTTTACAAAATGCATGTGGAGTTTGCTGTAAATAAACGTAAAACAATTAACTTTGTAGGGATGAATCTTTTTTATAGTTGTTATAATATTTGGCTTATTACTCCATCCTTTTTATACCCACCACCATAGGATGGGGGGTATATTAACTTTGTCATTCCGTTTGTAACACATCGAAATATTGCTCTAAGACCCCATAAAGTATATATATTCTGGGTCGTGGTGAAATTCTGAGTCGATCTGTCCGTCCGTCCGTCTGTTGAAATCACGCTAACTTCCGAACGAAACGAGCTATCGACTTGAAACTTGGCACAAGTGGTTGTTATTGATGTAGGTCGGATGGTATTGCAAATGGGCCATATCGGTCCACTTTTATGTATAGCCCCCATATAAACGGACCCGAAAATTTGGCTTGCGAGGCCTCTAAGAGAAGCAAATTTCATCCGATCCGGCTGAAATTTGGTACATGGTGTTAGTATATGGTATCTAACAACCATGCAAAAATTGGTCCACATCGGTTCATAATTATATATAGCCCCCATATAAACCGATCCCCCGATTTGGCTTGCGAGGCCTCTAATAGAAGCAAATTTCATCCGATCCGGCTGAAATTTGGTACATGGTGTTAGTATATAGTCTCTAATAACCATGCAAAAATTGGTCGACATCGGTCCATAATTATATATAGCCCCCATATAAACCGATCCCCCGATTTGGCTTGCGAGGCCTCTAAGAGAAGCAAATTTCATCTGATACGGCTGAAATTTGGTACATGGTGTTAGTATATGGTCTCTAACAACCATGCAAAAATTGGTCCACATCGGTCCATAATTATATATAGCCCCCATATAAACCGATCCCCCGATTTGGCTTGCGAGGCCTCTAAGAGAAGCAAATTTCATCCGATCCGGCTGAAATTTGGTACGTGATGTTAGTATATGGTCTCTAACAACCATGCAAAAATTGGTCCACATCGGTTCATAATTATATATAGCCCCCATATAAACCGATCACCAGATTTGACCTTCGGAACCTCTTGGAAGACCAAAATTCATCTGACTCAGTTTAAATTTGGTACGTGGTGTTAATATATGGCCTCAAACTCCCATGCAAAAATTTGTCGATATCGGTCCATAATTATATATAGGCCCCATAAAACCGATCCCCACATTTGACCTCCAGAGCCCCTTGGAAGAGCAAAATTCTTCCCATTCGGTTGGAATTTGGTACGTGATGTTAGTATATGGTATCTAACAACCATGCAGGAATTGGTTCCTATCAGTCCATAATTATATATAGCTTCCATATAAACCGATCCCCAGATTTGACTTCCGGTGCCTTTTGGAGAAGCAAAATTCATCCGATCTGCTTGAAGTTTGGTACGTGGTGGTAGTATATGATATTTAACAACCATGCCAAAAGTGGTCCATATCAGTCCATAATCGTACATAGCCCCATATAAACCGATCCCGAGATTTGGTTTTGGAACCTCTTGGAGGAGCAAATTTCATCCGAGTGAGTTGAAATTTGGTACATTGTGCTAGTATATGGTCGTTAACAACCATGCCTAACTAGGTCCATATCAGTCTATAGTTATATATGGCCCTCAGATAAATCGATCCCCAATCACACAAAAATTGGTCCATATCAAGTTCATAATTGTATATAGCCCCCATATAAACGAACCCCATATTTCAATTCTGGCTCTCTACGTACAAAAAGTCCATATCGATTCGTAATTATTTGTAGACTTAACTATACATAACTTTTTTGTCTAATATATACCATGTATGGACTAAATCACAGTTTAGAAAACGATGTTAAGAAGTTTTAAGATACCACAACCCAAGTAATTCGATTGTGGATGACAGTCTTTCGTAGAAGTTTCTACGCAATCCATGGTGGTGGGTACATAAGATTCGGCCTGGCCGAACTTGCGGCCGTATATACTTGTTAATATTCTAATATTTTCCTTTATTTTAAGAGAAAACGTTATCCTTTAATAAAAACACATGCTTCTGTCTTCTCTGTGTGTGTTATACAGATGAATAAATTGCTATATACATTCAGATTGTTTTCAAACTGCTTTCTATTATTCATTATAAATTTCTAAGAAACGGAAAAATCTCATCCATTTACAAAGGCCATATTGATTTTCTTTACCTATGTTAGAGAAATATTTCAATTTGTAAAATCATCATATGATAGATTGCAGGCTTTACTTATTTTTCCAGGACCCTTTTGTAAGAATATTCAATATTTCAAATATTTCACACATACACGTTGAATACAAATAAGATCCTTCATTAATTTTTTTCCTGAGAAACGCAGAGTTATGCCTTTCTCTCTTGTTGAAATGAAGAATTATTTGTAAATATTAATGCCCATATTCAAACAAAACAGAAAACATAGTTTCTTGTAATTTTTTTCATGACTAATGAGGGTAAATTTTTATGTACGTTCCCAAAGACAAGATATTATTGATTTTTTTCTTCTTAATTTTTTATATCTATTCTAAGTTAGTATTTGCATTGAAATGCTTGCAAATTATTAGCTTCATTGAAAATTTGCATATTTACCACCATCGAGTTGGTATGAAAATAGTTTTTCTTGTTGGTTTTTAGCATTCTTGGTCTCTACCTTAAACTAAATGGCATTATGATGGTATCGAGTAATATGGACATTCGCCTATATTTTTTATGCTGTACACTGAGCTTATTTCAAAATTTCATGTAATAGTTTTGTCAATAAATTCTTACTATTTTGCTATTAAGGATTGTATTGTGAGAATCAAAACGTCATTTTTGCGACTTTTTTTTTCAAAAATTTGGGCAAGTCGATGGACTTTTTAAAAACTTGACAAATTCGAATTTCGACGTTTGTGGTTATTTCACAGTCCAATTTTTAAGGTTGTAACTTTCGACTTCTTGGTAGATTTTCAGTGTGAAAAGAGTTACATCATTTTCGCTTTTCGATTCAAATTCGACTTATGGTCATTATAAAAACTCATTTATCCAATTTCGAGCAACATCAAAATTCGATTTAGCTCCGATTTAAATTTTCAAAAACTTCCAAGGTCGATTACAAAGTTACAAATAGGCGTCTTCGACTTTTTTTGTGACAAAAAGTCAATTAGTCGAAAAATCGATTTTGGGCTTTAGTATCCCTACACTGAAAAAAATATATACGTGATATTAAAGATTAAGAAACCTAAATTTTAGGATGCGCAATTTACAAAATATTAAGGACAAGTTTCTATAAAATAATGAAATTTTAATTTAAAAAAAAAGTTTATAATCATTGCTGCAAAAATTGTTTTAAATAAATTTAGGAAATAAAATTTGAAAATTTTCGTCCCTCCGTTAAAGACGTATGTCTTTAAACTAAGGCAAAATTTCCTTAAAGTAAAGAAACACATTTTTAATTCAAATAAATCGTCCTTAAATTAAGATAAAAACGCTTCAAATATAGGCTAAGACTTATTTTGAGGATTTAGCATATTTGGTTAAGAAAACATTTTTACTCGTTTTGTTTTTTATTGTTGGCTTCTCTTCAGTCGTTATTGTTGTTTTTGATCTCAGCTTAAAGCCATGCATTGACTAAACTACAAGTGTAGCTTAACCAACAGAGGAAAAGTATGCTTGTCAAATTTATTTGGGCAAAGCCCTATTGACTGCAAGATGGTTGGATGTACAGCTGTTTCGGAATTACCACATTCCTCATCAGCATCCTCTACTTGCAGCAAAACTATCAACCAATTATCTTTGAAGTATCCGTTATAATTTGGATTTTTAAAATTACATTTGTTTGTCCATGAATAGCTTTATTAATATACCGCGAAAGGAGAATGGAAAGTCAATAAATTCAATAAAGATCTGCATCCTAATTTAAATTTATTGATACTAGATTTAAAGCCAGATAGGTCCCTAAAAAATGTCTTAATTTGGTTCGGAATCAATATCACAATCCTTAAAGGAAGGTCAATATCTTAGGATCCAAGTAAACTTTCTTTAAACTTTCTTTCGAGATTTCGTTTGATTTGAATAGATTTGCAATGGGGAAATAGATTTTAATGATTTTGTTATAATATAAAATCTAAAATATTGAAAATTTCCATTTTAGATTAGTAATTCACTGTAGGGCATTTATAAACACATTCGCTCGATTATTTCAAGAATGCCACACTTAACGCTATAGGGTGAGTATAAATCCACTGGAAGCTTCTTTATCAGGATATAAGCTATTGGTCTATTTGAAGGATAAAGTTGCAGATACACAGATACAATTACAGAATAGAAACGTAAATAATTCCAACAACACCACCATCTACTAAGTATATGTTTTTTTGTTGTTGTTGTTTTTGCCTACCTCCTTTCAAAACGTTTTACTCTATGTCTTTTCCAAATGGATGTAAATCTGTAGATAATAGTTTTGTGTGAGGGTATCTCATGGTACGTGGTCGTTTTAAACATTTCAGAAATATTTTCTTTGGCATGTTTTCATACCATTTAAATATTGTGGCAAATTGATTCCATTTTCCCCATAGACGAACAGTGCAAAAGTGAAAGAGAAAATATAAAAAGTTTTAAGAAAAATACATACGAACACTCCCCCTTAGTTCTATCAGAAATGTCACAAGTAGCAGAAGTCATAAAATGCAAACATGTCGTAATGGCTTTGGGGTTAAAGTCATAAAAAATCGAGTATTTGTTAAATCGCGTTTTGTATAATGGATTTTTACTGGTGTCTGTCACTCAAATTTGAAGATCATAAAAATATTGGAATATAAAATAAAAACTCATCAAAAATCTTAAATTGAGAATATTCTCTAAAAATCAAATGCAGAGTCCCCTATTAGACGCTACTATATTAGAATACGATCTAAATAAAGGGTAAACAGACAGACATAGCCAGGACAAATTTAATTTTGTCTCTCCTCAAAAACATTGTCATTTTTTGCCTTTGCCTAATGTGGCTTTAATGTTACGATGTGTATAATGATTTTTCTTATTTCTTTGTATGCTTGTCCATCCATTAAATGTCTTGTCTTAAATGCTGCTTTAAAATCTAAGCATTTTTTAAGCGTCCCATGTGACATTAATGTTGTCATAACCACAAAAATTCAAAGACCATAAGCACATAATAAGGAAAAGATTTTCCCAACCACCAACATCTTTTACATATAGCAGATGTCAATGTTTTCTTCTAAACCAGGCCTCTGTTATGTGATAAGAGTTAAATTGTCATTTGCCTACACTGAGGCATGAATTTTACTACTTCATTATAAGGCAACGTAATATTTATTGTAAAGAATAAAACAAAAAAATAAAGAATTTTGAATATATGCATTGGCAAATTTGTTTTTGAAAAATTTAATTAAATAAAAAAAACTCAATCTAAGGTGATAAAATGTTGCTTAAAGTTATGCATATTTTTTTTTGAACGAGTTTTGTCGTAAAAATGCTTGGCGAAATTTATTTTCATATTACATCACTAAATAAATAATATGGTTGCGATAAACATGTTACATGTACCCCATCCAAAAATAACAATTTGCCCTTGAAACATATTTGAGGTGATCATATTCCTTCTCTGAATGTCTGTCAAAAAATTGTTAAATTTAATTTTGTCCAAATAAGAGAACTTTATTCATCAATGTAACTTTTATGGCAAAAAATTCTTGGAGCACTGAAAAAACAGCGAATCCACCAGGAAGAAAACATTTAGTTTTTTTTAGAAATTTTTTTCATTTAGTCACAAAAATAAGTAAGCATTTTTCGACAAATTCAAGAAAATTTATTAGACATAATTAATTTCTTTCACTTGTTAAAGAAAATTTTGTAGTTTGGAAGAAAAAATTGGAGTTAAAAATTGCAAGAATGTTAATTTAACTAACGTTTTTTTGTTAATTTAACTAACGTACGCAAAAAATTATTAGAGTAAAGGAAACTTTCTCCATATATAATAATTCCATGAATTAAAATAAAGTTAAATAGGCTTTAGTGAAATAGAGAGTTCACTTTTTTGAGCGCGTTCTTGGTTTTATGCTCTTTTTATTGTTGAAGTTTAGCTTTTGGTTTATATGGGAATAATTATTACACGTTTAGAGCCAGCAAAAGAGAGAATATATTTGATAGCTCTCAAATAGAGTAATTGCGAGTTTTTGCTAGAGATTTCCATCAAAATTTAGAAATAAAAAATTACCAAAAATCTACCAAATTAAAAAAAATATTTTGAAGTTGTTGATAAAATGTTTGTGGTTAGTATATAAAAAAACGTTTTATTCGAAAGAAATGTTTTATATTGAATTGATAAATTATTTCTACAGAAAAAGTTGTCAACATTTTATTTCCTCAGAAAAAGTTGTCAAAATTTTATTTCTATAGAAAATTTTGTAAAAATTTTAGTTCTATAGAAAATTTTGTCAAAAATATTATTTCTGTAAAAACTTTCTCAATACTTTATATCTGCAGAAAATTTTTGCACACTTTTATTTCTATAGAATTTTTTTTTATTTCTAAGAAAATTTCGTCAAAATTTATTTCTATAGAAAATTTCGTCAATATTTTATTTATATAGAAGATTTTGTTAAAATTTTATTTCTATAGAAAATTGTACCTCTTAATTGGAGAGTCAATCAGTAAGTGTTTTATGGTCAAATTTTGGAAAAACGGGCAACACATTCTTAAATATTAAAATTTTTTATTTTTAAACAAAAATCTTACTGAATTA
The DNA here is from genome assembly GCF_050003625.1 of Haematobia irritans. Lineage (NCBI taxonomy): Eukaryota > Metazoa > Arthropoda > Insecta > Diptera > Muscidae > Haematobia > Haematobia irritans. The sequence continues at coordinate 2,345,814 of NC_134400.1, forward strand.
GTAACTATATATTAAAAAATTAACTTTTAGTTTATTTTGGGAATTGCATGGCATAGCAGTGCTTAACTTTTTATACCCACCACCATAGAATGGTGACCGGGGTATAATAAGTTTGTCATTCCGTTTGTAACACATCGAAATATTGATTTCCGACTATATAAAATATATATATTCTTGATCAGGGAGAAATTCTAAGACGATATAACGATGTCCGTCTGTTGTAATCACGCTACAGTCTTCAATAATGAAGCAATCGTGCTGAAATTTTGCACAAACTCGTCTTTTGACTGCAGGCAGGTCAAGTTCGAAGATGGGCTATATCGGTCCAGGTTTTGATATAGTCCCCGTATAAACCGACCTCCCAATTTGGGGTCTTGGGCTTAAAGAAATCGTAGTTTTTATCCAATTTGCCTGAAATTTGAAATCTAGAGGTATTTTATGACCATAAAGAGGTGTGCCAAAAATGGTGAGTATCGGTCCATGTTTTGGTATAGCCCCCATATAGACCGATCTCCCGATTTTACTTCTTGGGCTTATAGAAACCGCAGTTTTTATTTAATTTACCTGAAATTGGAAATCTAGAGGAATTGTAGGACAACAAATACGTGTGCCAAAAATTGTGAGTATCGGTCCATATTTTGGTATAGCCCCCCCATATAGACCGATCTCCCGATTTTACTTCTTGGGCTTATGGAATCCGCAGTTTTTATCCAATTTACCTGAAATTGGAAATCGAGAGGTACTTTAGAACCGTAAAGAGGTGTGCCAAAAATGGTGAGCATCGGTCCATGTTTTGGTATGGTCCCCATATAAACCGACCTCTCGATTTGGGATCTTGGGCTTATAGAAACCGTAGTTTTTATCCAATTTGTCTGAAATTGGATATCTGGAGGTATTTTCGGACCTTAGAGAGGTGTGCCGAAAATGGTGAATATCGGTCCATATTTAGGTACGGCCCCCATATAGACCGATTTTACTTCTTGGGCTTCTAGAATCCGAAGTTTTTATCCTATTTGCCTGAAATTGGAAATCTAGAGGTATTTTCGGGCCATCAAGTGGTGTGCCGAAAACGGTGAGTATCGGTCCATATTTTAGTATAGCCCCCATAAGAACGATCTCCCGATTTAACTCCTTGGGTTTCTAGAAACCGTAGTTTTTATCTGATTTGCCTGACATTGTAAATATTCTGGTATTTTAGGCTCACAAAAACGTGTATCGGATTAAGTTTTTATCGGTCCGTTTGTTAATGTCTCCATATAGGCCGACTTCACTTCTTGAGGGCGTAGAAGGCGCACTGATCATGAAAATTGCTTAAAACTCAATGTAAAATTTCCAGATTTTACTTCTACAGATTTAAGATTTCAAATCAAGACGTTATTTTATAATTTTCTTGCACACTTACAAGAGATGTTAATGATTCCTCTAAAACTCAAACAAAAATTGTTCTTATAAATCCAGAATCTGATATAGTCCTCATAGGTGAAATCTTTAAATTTATCTTCGGGAAGTGTCCTCAAGTCCTCAAGCCCTCCTGAAATTTCAAAGGAAACCCTAATATTTGGTTCATGGCGGTGGGCATTTAAGATTCGGTCCGGCCGAACTTACTGCTGTATATACTTGTTTATGTTATTTTTATACAAAACTGAATTCATTATGCCTTTGTTGTTGAAATGCATAGTTAATTTTCTGTTCTTTATATGAAATAAATAATTTTGTTTTTAACCAAAAAATTAGTTTGGTTTGAATATTATTTACACTGAAAAAAATATTGACCTAATATGGAAGATTATGCAACTTAAATTTTAGGACTCGAAATTTACGCAATGCTGAGGACAAAATTCTTTAAAATAATGACATTTTAATTAAAAGAAAGTTTATAATCCTTGCTTCGAAAACTTTTTTCATTAAATTTAGGACACAAATTTTGAAATTTTGCGTCCCTCTGTTGAAGTTGAAGATCTTTGAAGTAAGGCAAATGTTCCTTAAAATAAAGAAAAACATTTTTAATTTAAAGAAATCGTCTCTAACTCAACTGACATATTGAATTTTTAAATTTAAGATGAAAATGCTTTAAATATAGGCTAAGCATTATTTTAAGAATTTGCATCTTTTGTTTAAAGTTTTTTTTTTAGCATTAAGAAAACAGTTTTTACTTAAGTACTTGGCATAATTTGGATTTCGAAACTGGAATTTTGTTTGTACATGAATTCCTTTATTACTATATCGCAAGCAGAGAATAAAAATTCGATGAATGAGATCTGTATCCAATTTTAATTTTATCGATCCTAGATATAAAGCCAGGGAGGTCCCTAAAAAATGTCTTTATTTTAAAGAAGCCGCATCTTTGGCTCGGAATCAATACCAAAATCCTTAAAGGAAGGCCAAAATCTTTGGATCCAAGTAAACTTGTTTTGAGTGTATTGCAGATTTTTTAACGATTTTTAAAATGGAATGACGATTTTTTCGGAAAAATCGCAGTATAGACCTATAGTACCAATTTCAAACATAATAACAAAGCATACACACTCAGGAAATTTGGAAATCCCCAATTTTCGCAAGAAGTAGTTCATTTTTCCTATAACAGTTTTTTCTGTGTGTATAATATTATTGTTTATATTCCAATCTGTCAACCAGTTACGCAGTCTTCTCTTGTATTTCTTGAGATTTATTTAAGCAAGCCTATCTGCTTAAGTAAACAGTGAACTTCAGTAGCTTTTTGCTCAAAATTCAAATATACGAAGCAAATAAATGCAAAAACATGTTCAAAGGATTAAGGATATTGTATAGATAAAGTCAACAAAACTTGTTTCACATTGAGGCAGAATTTCATAAAGTTAAAAGACATTGCACCATTTAACCACATATGTTAATAATTTATTGTCAATACCAATTACATTACCAACCCTTATTTGGACCAATAAACTTAAAACATCACCAACAGACATATTACCCACAATTGTCCTACATTGGTGATGTCGTTTTAGTTTCTTTATTTTTAGTTCATTTCATTCTAGTGGATAATGTTTCAATTGATTATTTCAAATAGAAATTTTACTCGCACGTTAAGTGGGGAAGTTGAGGAGGGGATGACTATTTCGTCACTCCCATACATGAATCTATAGAATTTCTTTTAAACAAACATTCGTTCACATATATGTTGTATAAGTATCCTTTAAAAAAGGGGGAAAATAAATGAAATATGTACTGCTGATTGTGAAAATTTAAGGCGAACATCTTTAAGGATGTGAATATCTGCATGTCACTTTTACTTGTTATGCTTAAATAAGAGAATAAAATGAATTACATGAATTTGGGGTCAATGGTAATTTTTTAAAACATGCAATTAAACATTTTAACAGTTTGAAAAAGTGGGAAAGTCAAGTTTTTCAAAAGTTGAAAAGGCGATTGGATTGATTATTTGATTTGATTCCCATTTCCTATTGTTTAAGTCAATGTCCGTTTATGAAAACATAAATGTGAATAATGAAGATGTGTTCACGATTCTATATACGAGTATGTATCAATACAGTTATCTGTTACTACACCGAAAAAAAGTAAACTGTTTTATAGGAAGAATAAACTAACTCGTACGAAAATTGAACTAAATTTTGCTACACATTTTGAGATTTCCCCAGAGCGTTGTTAAAACCAGGAAAATTTAATGCCCTGTTGTACTTTTTAACTACAGTTCACGAAATTACACCCTCTAATAGAAGAAAATATTAACTAAAAGTTAAGAAGAAAATCATTGGCGCCAAATCATGACCATTTTAACCATACAGTAGTTCATTTTTACTATTTTTGGGAATCGTACGAAAATTTTCATTTGCTTTAGTGTTCATATTGAACTTATGTGTACGGCCATCGAACTTTATACTCACGTTTAGTTCATAAAATATTTGAGACATACTTAAAAAACGAAAATTTCATTGGAAATTGGTGGAAATTTTCACAAAAAGTAATAAAATTTAACTACTAACAAATAATTTTTTTACAATAAAAATAAGTTAAATTTAGCGGAAATTCTTTTCTGTGTATAGAAAAATCTCAATGATTTGTATTCAAACGAAACCTTTTAGCTCTAAATAAATTTAACCAAATAACTTTTATTTGTGATTAAAGTATCATATATTTGAACAGAGGACAGAACTCTTTTTCTACTACCAACTCAAGTCAATGTCAACTAATCACTGAATACTTCGACCTCTGTATCTAAGTGAACAATCTACACTGAAAAAAAAGCATACTCGGTTTCAAAGATTTTGTCTTTACTTTAAAAAATTTGGTATTGATTCCGAGCCAAAGAAGCGGAGAATACAAGTAAGGATACTTTTAAGACACAATTCTCTTTTAAAGTTAGGTTTTGTGTACTTGCTTCTAGGAAGCAAATTTTAATTTTTCGCTTTCTCAGCTTTTTTTCTTCATATGCTATCAAAGTCCTTTAAAAAGGAGTTAACGGCAACTTTATTTTCCAAATTAGGACTCGACTTCCATTAGAAATTACGTTATGTTTGAAGTAAAAAACTTCTTTAAAATAAAGTTTTGAAAAACATGTCCTATATTTGAACGATTTTTTGCTTTGTAGTCAAGATGCAAAAAGACAACAAATTTAAAGACAATTTCATTAAATTTAAAGAATTTTTCTGAATTATTAAAGTCAAGTTGACCTTAGCCTATAAATTTTTTCTTTCATGTTAAGATACCCATTTTTAAGTCAAATCACTTAATTATAAGGACAATACGACTTCATTGAAAAGTTTATCGACTTTTGGACAAGGAAAATAACTTTATTTTAGAAAAATGCGTCTTCTATGCCAAGCAAAATTTGTATTCGTATTTTAAAGACATGAAATCTTTGACCTCACGACAATATTTTTTTCAGTGTATAATAATTTACATTTACTCCCATATTGTATACACAATTTATGGAGAGCTTTATGATTGTTGCACAAAAAAAAAACAAAATTCACTATAATACTTTTCTCGTGAATGGCATAAAATAGTTAAGCTTCAACACTTGATTGCTTCCTATTGATCAACAACAGCACTCTCTACGTAAATACGTGAATACGGCAATATGACAACGTCATTCAATGCAGCAAATAAAAAAAACATGGAATGTCATAGCGTCAGGATTATTAATATCAAAAAAAAAAATAAATAAATAAAAACTACAATAAATCTTTTAGTACAACAAATAAAATCCTTAGAAATACAAACATAGCTCTTCACTATTTCCTGCCTCAGCAACACACACACCCATATGCATGTACATTCACTTCGTATTACACTCTTTGTGTGTGAGTAAATAACTCAGAGAACTCATATTGAAGTTATCAGAAAATCTAGGAGAGAAGATGAATGAGTTTCTAAAAAACTTTTACGCCAGAATTGATACTTTTTTTGCTTGTGTACTTTTTGATACAGTTCAGTACATTTTTTTAAATTGAAAATAAATCGAAAGTACTATATAAAGCACTTGCACTTTTTTTTAATGCCAATAAAGTTTTTGCTTAATTTTTAATTTAAAAAATATGTATTGTATAATAAAATTTAAATATATATTAAGTCAGTAATGTATACAAAACTATTTACTGAACAATAACTAATCACTCTGTTCAAATTGATTTGTTAATATTGTATATTCCAAAATGAAGAAGGAAATGACGGTATACTAAGCAAAAAAAAATAAGACAAAGGACAATGCTCTCAAGAACCTACGATAAATAAAATATTTATGTTGTCATGTGGTGCACATTTTCTAATTTAATTTAATTTAATTTTCTGTTTGATTTATTGTTTTTATCTCAGTAATATTATGCTATGATGCAAACTTGTTATACAATTTATGTGCTGTTGATGTGATCCTCTTATAAGGACGTTTTGACTCCAAAAGATTTTAGTTAATTCAAGGTGACATTATCAGTCTTTTATTTAAATTCTCCAAAAAGTCGTCCAAATAAAAGTATAGTATTAGCTGCGCATTAGACTGTGTAGGGTGGCTATCATACTAGAGATACACTAACAGCAACCATTTGAAGCTACCGTTGCTGAACTTCTCTTCTACCAATGATTCTTTGCACACCCTTTGAATTAAGAGCGCCACTGAGCGACAAAATATGAAAATACTCAGATATTTCATTAGCATTCCTGAGAGGAAATAAACTCTCACTGAAAATGGCGGCTATGCTATCCATTACAACATATTGACTCCGATAAATCATCGATAGATTAGATTTTTTCTACTCTCTTTTTAACTTAAATTAATACCAACGTATACCAACGTAGTTCCTTGTACACAAGTTCTTGTTTCTTTTCGAGTTTACACAAAGGGCCAAAGTGGTATCTTTCCATCCCTAATATATAGTCAATATTGACATTTTATGGTTAATAATGCAGTGCTTTTGACACGCAAAAGGAAATGCTGGTATAGTACATCCTTGCATATAAGCTTGTAGAGAGATAGGCACAATTTATGTACTAACAAGTGAGCATCAAAAAAATAGATTTTAAACAAATAAATAGGATATTTTATTATTGAAAGTCACTTAAAAAACGGGCATAAATTTATGGCTCTATTGAAAGTCGCAAAAATGGTCATGGTATCCTGTTTCCTAGTTGTATTCCACATGCCAATGATAAAGTTATCAGTGTCGACAACGACTAAAAACCTAAATGCAATGCAGCATAAAATTTTTAAAATTGTCCTTGCCACACATACATACGCACAAGGACTCTCTTGTGACTTTAGGAAGACCCATTTTTACGAGTTGTTGGCAAAGGCCATCGAAAGGAATTCCCTTAAATAAATTTATGAAAAAATTGTTATGACATATTTTCCGTTCCATGGACAGGGCGTTATGATGCAGTAAATTCCCATGGATGTCAAGCATATAAAGGGTGATTTGTTAAGAGCTTGATAACTTTAAAAAAAAAAAAACGCATAAAATTTGCAAAATCTCATCGGTTCTTTATTTGAAACGTTAGATTGGTCCATGACATTTACTTTTTGAAGATAATTTCATTTAAATGTTGACCGCGGCTGCGTCTTAGGTGGTCCATTCGGAAAGTCCAATTTTGGGCAACTTTTTCGAGCATTTCGGCCGGAATAGCCCGAATTTCTTCGGAAATGTTGTCTTCCAAAGCTGGAATAGTTGCTGGCTTATTTCTGTAGACTTTAGACTTGACGTAGCCCCACAAAAAATAGTCTAAAGGCGTCAAATCGCATGATCTTGGTGGCCAACTTACCGGTCCATTTCTTGAGATGAATTGTTCTCCGAAGTTTTCCCTCAAAATGGCCATAGAATCGCGAGCTGTGTGGCATGTAGCGCCATCTTGTTGAAACCACATGTCAACCAAGTTCAGTTCTTCCATTTTTGGCAACAAAAAGTTTGTTAGCATCGAACGATAGCGATCGCCATTCACCGTAACGTTGCGTCCAACAGCATCTTTGAAAAAATACGGTCCAATGATTCCACCAGCGTACAAACCACACCAAACAGTGCATTTTTCGGGATGCATGGGCAGTTCTTGAACGGCTTCTGGTTGCTCTTCACTCCAAATGCGGCAATTTTGCTTATTTACGTAGCCATTCAACCAGAAATGAGCCTCATCGCTGAACAAAATTTGTCGATAAACACATTTCGAACCGAACACTGATTTTGGTAATAAAATTCAATGATTTGCAAGCGTTGCTCGTTAGTAAGTCTATTCATGATGAAATGTCAAAGTATACTGAGCATCTTTCTCTTTGACACCATGTCTGAAATCCCACGTGATCTGTCAAATACTAATGCATGAAAATCCTAACCTCAAAAGAATCACCCTTTATATTTTATGTTTGCATCGCCCGTGTGCTTGTATCCGTGTCATTGATACATTTTGATGTTATTCCCATGGGAGATATTATGTTGCTGCAAGAATGTTGTCGTTATCAAAAACTAAAAAGTTTTGGTTTGAGCTGAATGAAAAAAAACTACTCCTTTTTGTAATAAACACTTTATTGCTTGTCAGTGATGTATAACGATCACGGTTGCCACTCAACCCAAAAATAATCTACTTTAGAGACAATTTTACCAAAAACTACAAAAAAATTGTATCTATAGAAAATGTTGTCAAAATTTTATTTCTATAGAAAATTTTGTCAAAATTTTATTTCTATGCACAATTTTGTCAAAATTTTATTTCTATAGAAAATTTTATCAAAATTTTGTTTCAATAGAAAATTTTCTCAAAATTTTATTTCTATGGAAAAATTTGTCTAAATTTTGTTTCTATAGAAAATTTTGTTAAAATTCTATTTCTATAGAACATTTGTCAAAATTTTATTTCTATAGAAATTTTTGTTAAAAATTTATTTGTATAGAAAATATTATCAAAATTTTATTTTTATAGAAAATTTGTGAAGTACCTCTTAGTTGGACAGGAATATTTTGCAAAATTCTTCCAAAACATCAGGAATGCTACCAATGTTTTATACAGTAAAATACCTACCATTTTTGGTAGAATTCTACCAACTGTGGCAACCGAGATTATGATTGGAACAAGTGATGTAGAATCTGACATAGCAATGGTGAAGTGATTTTATTTTTGTTCCAACATTTATTCAATTTGAAAATCATATGTAACATTAAGTATGTCTCGGCGTTTTTCAATCAATATTGAGGCTAGATGGAAAGAGTTGTGAAATTGTAACTGTCCACTGTGATACACAAGACGTGAATTTCTCTTATCAATTAATGCTGCCCGATTCTATGTTTAGCTCAATGACAAGAGACCTCCTTTTTATTGTAATATTACTATGACTTTTAAACATTTAAACAAAACTTAAAAAATCTAAAAAATTATAAATTTGAAGTAATGACATAAGAATTATGTTATCGTAACGTTTTGTATGAATTACGAATATTTTCATTATATTTATGAAACTCTGCGAGAAATTTGTTTTTACAGATATTGCGAATATATTATATATTTGTTTAGTACTATTAATAAGCACCATATAGCATATTATATTTAAAATTTTACTCGTGAGAGTTTTTTTTGTGTGCCGCCTTTGCATTATACTCTCGTATCTCTAAACTATTTGCTGCACTATGGCTCTCTGGTCAAATATCTACGATATATTCGTTACGAACATGAAAATATGTTAGTCATATTGAAATTCTTGACGTCTATTGTTTAAATTGACCATAAATCTTTTTTGCTTTCATTACGCTGTTGAAATGTTTAATTTGTCCCTAACAATAACTCCCGTTATAAGCAACCGATAAAAAAAGGCTCGTGCGGTGGCGATAAAACCAACACCTGTCTTTCAGAGTCAGCAGCAGCATGTGTGCGTATAGAGTATATAGATGGTTAACAGAATGAGTAGTAGTTGTTGTTGATATTTAATTTTTTGCTTTAGTTTTTGTTGTTGCTATTCGTGAGTGTCGAATTGTAGCCGAGATTCACTAAAGCTTTGTGTTGTTGAAATGTTGGTGGGGATGGGGGCATGATGTCTTGTGTTTTTCCACGATTCTCTAGTGTGGGGGTGGTTTTGCATTTAAGTTATTTTTCAAGTCGGTATTTATGTTCACTTGAAGAGCATATTATTTGAATGTGTGTGGTATGTAAGGGTTGAGTGTGCTTGAGAGTATGTCCGAAAATGTGATTTAATCTGCACTACATGCTAGTGTTATACTACTCTTTACTGGGCATACTTCAACAATCATGTAGTTTTTGCTTGTTACTGAACCATGTTCGTTTCTTAGTACATACTTGTGTGGGTGGTTTGTTGTTCGTATTGTGCTACCTCAACAGCAGGATGCTAATGTATGTAGCATGTTCTTGACTTTAAGGACATGTGTATACACTGTTCAGGTTCGCACCATAGATTGTAACTGTAATTGCTTGTTTGTGGTTTTATGTGTGTGCGTTTGTAGAGAGCCAAGTTTGTGCTTCTGAATTAAATAAATATGCTTTTGTCAAATGCAGTAGTTGTTAACTCTTTTGCTTGAATAAACTTAAACCGAGGTCTTTGCTAATCTGGGCTGCGAAGAACTTAACCTATAAAACGGTTAATAATTGAAGTGGTCTAAATTTATTTTAATGTGATGACTAACAATGCCAGCAAGTTACTTTAAATAATGAAATTCAGTAGTTCAAAAATCTTCACAAACTCCAAGATAGGAGTGAAAAATTGGGCCCTCAATTTGTCAAATCTGCTTCTAAATTCGAGCCCAAGAAAATATTTTGTAATTACAATGATTTTTTTTTTCATAAATGAAGAAGGTGAGCTCTCTGAAACACCTCGGTCTAGTTGAAATTACAATTTCCCTTCACTCACATCGACAATTTTCATTGTCTTTTTACCTATCCGTTTTTCTTTGCGTATGGATCATAATCTGATGCATAATCTACATGAACAAAATTTTCAATCTTATACGGTCTATACGTATGATTCAGTTTGGTACAACTTTGTTTATTAACATATTCACATGTCATTTAAAGAATACTCGTAATATCAACCTAACTATAGATAAATGTGATTGCATTTGTTTTTCTAATGATGTCTGGCATAGACTGCATATGATTTTCAGATAACTTGCCACAAGCATCCTTAATCCTTATACAAAATGGATTTCTGTGTCGAGTAGATTTAGAAGAGGTTTTGGTATTTAGGATAGCGAAAAAAGAGGAAAGCAAGCAGCAACGTTTAGAAAGACAGAAAATTTATTCAAGTTACTATGTCTTGGGATTTTATATAGAGATTTGAAAATACATTTGGTTGAGTAGTTAGAAAATTTGCAACACTAGCAGCAGTTGTTCAAAAAGTTTACTATTTTTTATGAAAAATGAACTAACCCATAGTAAGAATGACCATGATTTGGCGCCAAAGATTTTTTTCATCTAGATAAGTTCATGATTCTCTTATAAATTAGTTCATGTATTACATCGTATTTTAGTTCATTATTACTATGCTGTGGGAAGAATATAGTTAAACTCATTCAAAATATTCCTGCTATCCGGAAAAATTAACAATTTTTTGGGAAACCTGTATTAAGAAATTGGTTTGAAATAAACTGTTTGTCGGTATAATTTTCAAAAAAGTAGAGAAATTGAGGAATCAAAGGTACAACAAGCCTGTATACAACTAAGAAATTTTTCGTACAAAACAAGTAAATTTTCTATAACCACCAGTATTTTATTTCAAAAAATTATTATTATATTACACAAAACTATGGCTTATGATATACAATAAAGGAAATATTTTTATTCGTACGTTGGATGCAATTACTTGTCGGTAGTTAGTAATTGTTTCTTCAAAAGAGTAATATTCTATGTTATTAGGACTAAATTAATTAATTTAAATGTCCATGTTTTCTATCTATATGAAAGATATATGTGGCATAAGTTGCTATATTCAATTGAATTGTCCAATTTCATCGATTTTGGCTAACTTTTGTTGGGCGGATTTGGCTTAGAGGCATCTGAAGTTATACAAAATATAAGAAAAATATTATTAATTAATTAATTCTATCGTTCATATTGATCTTTAACTTACGGTTTTCAAGAGTATTTCCTAGAGCCAATAAGGATATCAGCTTAATTAGTATTAAACAGTAAGAATATTCAAAAAATTACCATTACGAGACCTGTCTACCTGCAAGTGAAAAAAATAATTTTTAATAAATTGAAATTTTGGTTTTTTGTTAAAAACGGACAAAATACCGTTTACAGAAAAACTTACCACATTGAAAAATCCATCCAGTAGGTACATTATTGGAATCATATCCATGGACAAATGGGACGTTATTGAAATTATTCTCAGAATATAATTGAAATAAAAAATATTATAAAATTAGACATAATTTCCACTTGTCAGTATAGCATTTAGTATTTAAGGTGGATATTAAGTTCGAGTTTAGCGGCTAAAATTGCAATTTTCATGATAAGTTTTCTTTAATAATCCATTATAAAAAATAATCTTTATAAAAAACTTGATTTGGGCTATTCTCCATCAAGTTATATTTAAATTTGTATCGAAGACGTATAATTTTATACTTTGTGTTGAAGCGAGTTCAACAAGCTACTATTGGTGAACTTCCCTAATGACGTTTATGATTGGTGCTCACGAAGAGCAAACACAGATTCGATCCAAATCTCTTAATTTCTTCTCTTAAGTTATGTTATTATTTTGTTTTACACCAATTTCATCTTATTAATTTGTACATTTTACATGAAGTATGATTTTGTAATTATTTATCTTTGCATTCATTTTCATCCTTCCATTATATAGTAACCGTTTCATTTCTAACGGATTTAAATATTGAATTTTGTCAGTGAAATGGTTAGTTAAGTTTGAGCAGTTGAAGTAAACGGGTCAAGTTGACTCTTCAATAAATTTAACTCAACAATAAGGTGGTGTCTTTTTTATTTCGTAAGGCACTAGGCTTCGCGCTCCATTTTGAAAGACACTTGGAGTTCTTAGCCCCACGAGAGCTTCAACCAGAAGCACGAGTCAGCATTGCTGTGTTCGAGGCTCTTCAACCCCCACCAATTGCACTATCGAAACAAACGCTTTAGTGCAATTTAACATGGTCCATTCGAACCTCCTAATTTGGTGTTAGGAGAAGGTAGAAAGAACCAGCGGCAACGGTCGCTCATCATCCGCAACGGCGGTACTGTCTATTTACGACGTAACGACACAAGGTCACATATATCCCAGCGGGTTTTCACAGCTAGAGGAAGCTCGGGTGAAAATTGCGGCAGCCATCAATTTTTGGAGAAGCCATAATTTTGTGGACACGGAAACGATACGTTGAAAATAAGTGAACAACAAGGCTGCCACAAAGGAGGACGGCTCCAACAAATTGGAAAAGCAACTCAGCACATATGTAAGGAATAGATTGGGTATGTACAAGTGTATTATTTGATGTATGTGCGAGTGGTTAGAAATGTTAACAAAAATTAAATGAAAATCAGTGTACATGTAATATCCTCGTGGTAACAAACCAGTTATTTCTTTAAAATTAGAATAAAATTTCTGTTTCCAAAATTTTTTTTAAAACAACAAATCTTATGCTCTTATCAATATTTTTTGCTTAATGGAACTTTGTTGAGGCGGGAGGTAAAATATATAACTATATTAAAAAAAAAAGACATTGAACGACCCCTACGCAAATGTAAGCATAAAGTCATGAAATAAAAGCTACGAAATTTCATGCAGTCATTATTCTTACAATACATATTGTAGAAAATTCTATACTCAAGAATAATATTTCTCTTGAAGAGAATATCAATACTCTTGGACTCCAAAAAAATCCCCATGTAAAACAAAAAAAAAGATCAATGTTGGCAGCATCGATCCTCAATTACAATGCAAATAATAAAACAAAAGCAAAAACAATAATAGCGTAACATAACTTTACCATTGTAAAAGTAAAGACAAGAACTGATATTCATTGGAACTCACCACGATATGATCACTAAAAACTTACAAACACAAAAATTGAGAGAGAAATAACGGTTAAAGTCTCATTGTGAGTATAAGTACACGAATAACAAACATAAGAGAGTAGTAAGAACGTTAATCGAAAAAGAACACTGTAAAGTTGTATGATTGCCATACCGATGGTTTTACAAATAGTTGCATTTAACATAGTAAAACTATTCACTATACCCAATGATTACAAAATCCGTCTCTGACTTTGTGGAAAATGGCAACAGCGCAAATTGTTAGCCACAACAGAATGTAAAAATGTGAGCTGAAGTAAAAATCATAAAATCAAATCATAAAAATATGAAATGAAAATATTTTAATATATTGAAGTATAAAAGCAAAATATTATGTTTGAACGAATAAAGATTTTGCGAAACATAGAATACGTCGGATAATTGAAGAGTGCAAAGAAAAATATGCAGGCAGTACACTTTACATTATCCTCGCGGTAACCAATAAATCGGAACAAACTAAAAATATTGTGTAACTTCACTTTATATAAATATTAAATAAAAGTTATCGAATTTGCAAGAAAATGTCGTCGCCAAAGAGAAAATTTGTATTCGATTATAAACAAATTCTTGCATTTTGCACTCAAATCAATTATCTTCTTGTGGATTGTGTTACTGTGACAAAACTCGTAGCGTGGAATTTGGAGCTTGAGCGATGGTGGAACCAACTACTAAAAAGCTACGAGGATTACATGGTTAATAACGAGTCCGAGATTAACTTTTGCGGACACGATTCTGAAAATTTTGAAAAGGCATGTAACGTTTATCAAATTTGCAAATCTGATTTAATTTCCAAGCTGCGAGCTGTTAACTGCAATTTGGATAAAACAACACTCATTTCGCCTATTTTACAGTATCCATCCTCTACTTTAAATGACAAATATTTCGATCGAAAACTATTTACAATAAAAACGACGACTACTCGCAAAACGTACGAGCATATTGAAATAGCTGAATACAATCTTCGCGGTATGAAGCCTACCCATGTCAGTAACACAATTCTTTGCAGCCCACTTGGTACATCACAGATTTCATCAAAAATAGGAGAAACAGAACACATAGAAATCATTTCGCAAGACTCATTGGCATCCAACGAAGACCGAAATTATTCACAAGGGACCATAAGGTCCATCCAGTATGGGCAAGATTATCCGATATTTCTGCAGAAGTTTGAAAAGGACACAAACAAAATAAATAAACAGAACAAGTCTAAGGTATTTGAGAAACAACATGGCATTTCTATATTTACTACGAAATTTCTCAAAGTAAATCATAACGAAAAAATATAGCATCAAATAAAAATAATTTGCCGAAATAAAATCCAAATGTTCATGATCCAGAACGAATACGCATTACTCCTCGAGGGAGCATTGGCCACAAAGTTTATAGTTGACACTTATGATATACCCAAGCTAAAGTTTATAAAAGACTACAAATTCAAATACAAAGGGCAGACCAACAACAGTTCGCAACTACGGGTAGCAACCAGCGCTTCAATTAAATCATTCGCCATCCATCATTTAATCTCTTGTACTTGCATCTATCTTTTCTTTATTTTCAGTACACGATGACAAGTTCCAGTGAGAGTAACTCAACATCAATCCAGAGAGAGGGTTAAACAATCCAGCAATAACTCAAGAACATTTCAATGAATTTCTACAACAACAATGCAGCGATTCATCATCTAGGCTGAGGCGGGAGTATGTTGAAGCGAGTTCAACAAGCTACTATTGGTGAACTTCCCTAATGACGTTTATGATTGGTGCTCACGAAGAGCAAACACAGATTCGATCCAAATCTCTTAATTTCTTCTCTTAAGTTATGTTATTATTTTGTTTTACACCAATTTCATCTTATTAATTTGTACATTTTACATGAAGTATGATTTTGTAATTATTTATCTTTGCATTCATTTTCATCCTTCCATTATATAGTAACCGTTTCATTTCTAACGGATTTAAATATTGAATTTTGTCAGTGAAATGGTTAGTTAAGTTTGAGCAGTTGAAGTAAACGGGTCAAGTTGACTCTTCAATAAATTTAACTCAACAATAAGGTGGTGTCTTTTTTATTTCGTAAGGCACTAGGCTTCGCGCTCCATTTTGAAAGACACTTGGAGTTCTTAGCCCCACGAGAGCTTCAACCAGAAGCACGAGTCAGCATTGCTGTGTTCGAGGCTCTTCAACCCCCACCAATTGCACTATCGAAACAAACGCTTTAGTGCAATTTAACACTTTGCTTAGTGATTTATTTTTAATTTTAGCGGCTAAACTCGAACTTAGTACTCACCTGTAGGAATTGCTGTAACATAAAAAATATAGATTCAAAAAAATGGTTGCTTCTCAACCTGTGATCCAGATGTAGAATAAATATAAATCATCCTATTACCACTCATGTTGTATATTTTAATGTAAATCAATTTAAAATCAGCACTAATTTTAAACTAACATATTAACAGAAATATACAGAAATATACTTTTATCATTCACTTCTCAGTTTCTAAAATGTTTCGAAATAAATGTATTTTCATTAATAAACACCAATACCGCACGTACAATTTTGCAAAATTAAATCCACGTGTGCTCTTCATAAATGCATCAACATAACTGAATGCAACAATAAAACTGAAAGACACAAATAGTCATAAGGGATACATACCTGCCGTAAAGAAAAACAACTCCTCACACACACGTTCCCTTTCTGATCTTGCTATTGCAAAAAAACAACTCTCACCACAAAAGATACCAACAACACACAAGGAACATTCCATTGTCTCTAGAATCAAAACAACCAACAACAGCATAAATGACGCAATAACAAACACAAACAATCATACGAGATATACACAAAATGTCTCTAAAAACTCCCTCGCATGATGCACTCACATTTTCCAGTAGCACGTTTATTGATTAGTAGGAATTCTATATATAAGTTAAGGTAAAATATATACCAAATCTATGAGGAATCTATAAAAATTATATACACCTGTCAAGGATTATATTAACTAATTTTTATTCTATTTTAACTAAAATTTTCAATGTGAGTAAAAACACTCCAACATATAATAAAAAGGGAAATAATCTGTAGGTAGTCATCGTACGAATCGGTAATGTCGTTAAGTTAATTTTTACTACAAAAATTTTTTTCCATACAAAATTTTGTCTTAGTAAATTGTCCACATTTCGTAGTAAGATTTTTATATTGCCCATGTATTTTTATAATAGAATCAACGATGCATTAACTACTGTGTTGGAAATTTATTTAAGGAAAAATCCTTCCCATTTCGTAGTTAGTGAACTAAAAAACATTTACTGAATTTTTATAAGTTTTGCTTTAGCTAAGTTAATTTTCGTTGTGGTTACGAAAAATGAACTATATTACAGTAAATTTGTTGAACTATGTGGAAGTCAAAATGGTCCTTAAATTTACAAGACACTTTTTTTCTGTGTGAAATTATACATTTTTCCTGGAAAATTGGTTCAAATAGTAACAAGTATTTGCTAGTGTCACCATTTGTGATACTTCATTGCTTTATTGTGATTTCAGTGAACAAATTAATCACAATAAACATCAACCTGGCAACACTGGCAAGATTTTCAGGATATGCCATACAAATGTTGCATTCAGTATTTAATTTAATTCTAGTGTTTCCTAAACACAGGGTGGAGTGCACTTTTGTATATTTGACTTCCGGTTGTATATGGCTGTAATGGAAAAAATATTTAAATATTATTTATAGCTTTAAACCAATGCTTATATTGTTTTTTTTTTAGTGTAAAAGATCTTTGAAAGTGCATATGACATACATATTAATAAGGCTTTTCTCCATTTCTTTTTGACTTTTTGCAGAAGAGGAAATAAATCTGAAGACATTGGATGCAAGTCAAGTCAAGCAAGGAAACAACTGTAACAAGCGAACAACCTTAAGCTAACCATAAATCTTTGGGGACATTTGAAAGTATCCAAGAGCAGACAGAATACAAAACATATAAAATTAAATGCTATTTTAAAACTAATGAACCACAAAAGTATTTTACAAGAAACTAGAGGACACGAGAGCAAACATTAGAAGATTTATAGTAAGAATAAAGGATAAAGTAACTACCAGCCACTCCCTAAGAGGGGGTGGAAAGCACACTCTTTAGAAGCAAAATTGTATGCTCTGAAGAAATTTAACAGTAAGAAAGTATTTTCAAAAATAAATTTCTATACGAACTATGAAGCGCAAAAAAATGCAAGGAAACAAAGACACTGGTGATACAGATTTTATGGAACGCTAGAAGATACAGCTACAATATCTCAAAGATGGATAGATGTCAGTGAGGTTCACCATTACCATCGCCATTGTCTGGTGGATATTTTAAGAGAATCAAAAGGATACTGCAAATCTCCAACACAAACAACACTACATTACTCCTTAATTGGAACTTCCCATTGGGTAGTTCCCTCCGGACGGGAGTTAATTGAAAAACAAAACCTAATTCAAGAAGTACTCATGGTTTGCTAGTGGTCTTATTAGAGGATATTTTATTCTTTGTCCACTGTATTCGCAAATATTTGGACATCCCCAGCCCTCCTCCTCCTGCATATACATCGTTGGAGCAGACATTCTAGTCCAATTTCTGCTACACGTAATGAAGACATTTTTACGCTCTTTAGCGTCATTATATCCGTCGTCCTCCTCGTCGTTGCCATCGTTGTCACTTCCATCTTTGTCATCGACAATACCATATGCTGCTAATAGAATTTTTGCCATTGTTGCAATTTTAATATTCTACTCTGTTGCCTGCCTACATCAATTGGTGGAGGCTGAAACATTTACTTTGGGCTACTTAACGGGTTCTCAGCGAACACCGGGTAATTTGGATTATCAGAGGCCAGGTAAGCATGCCATTTACCTATGTCAACTTATACTAAGAATTTGTAATTTATTCTGCTTGCAGGAATAACCATTTCGGGAGCCATAAGTTTGGCTGTAAAAGAAGTTAATGAGGGAGAACTTAATACCTTAGGTCATTCATTGGATTTTATTGTGGCCGAGACATATGGCGATGAGGTTAATAGTATTCGCCAAACGGCAGCTTTATGGACCAAACATATAGTTGGCTACATTGGACCCCAAGAGACTTGTGTCCATGAGGGTCGTATGGCGGCCGCTTTTAATTTGCCAATGATATCTTATGTAAGTTGACATTTATGATAGTTTGTTGTGGTTTTATTGTTTATTACAGACTATAATGGTAATGATAGATTAGTAATATTATTACTACAATAAAGCCAATTAAACATTTTCGATGTATAATATAATTTTTTACCAATTGTTATGATTGCATTATTGAAATTTTATTCGTAATATTAACGAATTTGAACTTCATTGAAATTGATCCCAATTCCCGTTGAAAGTTAATAATGAAATGTTACAGTGATCAGTGTTGCCAGTAGTTTGCTGGCTCCTGTCCCAAAATTAGGACGATTTCATCTTAAAACAGCCCCAATTTAAATGAATATTCCTCAAAAAAGTTCCCAATACATTGTTGACAAGTTTTTATGACAAAAACAAAGAAGTAGGCTCTGCGGTAACAAATCAGCAAAAATTTAAAATTTATTGTCATAAGATCTAGATTTCGAAAGACAATACCGGTGATAGTCTTCCAGATGTTCGAGAAATGAATATGGGAGCTCGGTAACCATGTATTTATAAATGAAAATTTTCTTCTAAATACTCAATAATAAAATTCACCATCATATTTATCTATCTTTATGAAATCATCATCTGTATTTTTTTTCCAAATCAGTGATGAACACTGATGAGAGGACAAAATGTAGGCCCGAGTGTTCAAGAAATGATTCCAAAATTGTAGAAAAATGTCTCATCCAAGTTGAGTAAAATTATCAATTAGCGCTTGTGCCCCCAAAATAAAATCATGCATCCATTTCTAGTCCAAATGCTTCATATGTAAGCTTATTTATTATATTGAACCGATTTAAAGAAATCCCCAAATTTATGGAGATTCCCCGCCAAATCCTCAAGTCCCCAACTCAAATTTTTATTCCCCATTCACGAAAAAATGTCCCCACTTTGGGGGGATTTTCCCCGAACAGAACCACCTGAGGTTTGACTTCCCTTGTTTAATTTGGACTAAAATAAATTTGATTTAGATCTTATACTTTATATATATGTATAGCGTAACCCGGCCCGCTTCGCTGCTCCTTCCGAATCATATTTGTAGAAACATTTTGCGTTAACTTAGTCAATCATATCCTTCGTGCTGAAAACAAATTCGAAAAGATTTAAATTCTTTCAAACAAATCGGACTACTTGCTTTTTCGTTTATAGGTACAAATACGGCGGATATGAATATGTAAAACGGTTCGTCTTAAAAAATATCGGGGAGAGGGTGTACCCTTTCCTCCAAATTTATGTACCGAGTACCCATTTACGGACAACCCTCTACTTTCAATTTAAGAAAAAAAACGGACAAAAGGGAACCCACCTTCGCTCCACTCCGACCTGATATCGGACTATCACGTACCCTATATTAATTTCACAACTACTCAATGGTCCCTATAAATTCTATCGAAGTAAATCGACAAAGTTTATTTCAATTTTCCCCTTCCCCAACCAGATATCGGAAAATCATATACTAATTTAAAAATCATGTATAAATTTATTCACCTCCTCCCACGTTCCCTGTAAATTTTAAGTAGATCGGAGATGTTTAAATTTTGCTCTATTATTTTAAAGGGACGTCACTTTCCCCGATACAATATCGACAAACACCGTAGTGAATAGCACCCCTAAACTTCCCTGAAAATTCTTGAAACTTTCCTTCAAGTGTGCGGCAAGGAAGTTTGCCTCTTCGTTCATAACCTTCCCCCACTGCCTTTGTAAATTTCAAAATTTTAAGATTTTTAAGATTTTTTAAGATTTTAAAATTTTTTAAAGATTTTTTTTCAGTTTTAGAGGAGGACCTCCTCCCCGACCAAATATCGAAAAGTGATGTAGCGTATCTTTTGTAAACGTCCCAGAAAATGTCAAGCAAATTATAAGTCTAAAGGGGCGGCCTCTCCTCCGTCCAAATATCACAAAATCAGGTATCAACTATTAATATCGTAACCTCTCCCCAGTCCTCTGTAAATTTCAAGTAACTCGGTAAAGTTTAATTGTTTCTCTGTATGTACTTAAGAGAAGCGGATGTCTCCCTATGCCCTTTTATTTTTATTAAAAAATCAGGAACCTGATATAAATGGCGCCCCTCCCCGACCAAATATCGAAAAATAATGTAGCAGATTTTTGTCTAGATGCCAACCCCAACATACTATGAAAATTTCAAGCAAATCGCATAATTTTGTTCCAAGTTTCAAAAAGTAGGGAAAGGGGGGGGGACCTCCCCCGACCACATATGAAATCATCAGGTACCCCATATTAATTCCATAACCTCACCGCATGTTCTCTGTAAATCTCAGATAATTTGGAGAATTTTAGTTTTTTCACTGTACTTTAAAAAAAGTCGAACAAAGGGGTGGTCCCCCTCCGCCACCAAATATCGAAATAAAAATTAGCGGATCTTTGTCTAGATGCCAATCCCAACCTTCAATGAAAATTTCAAGCAAATCGGTCAACTTTGGTCCAATTTTCAAAAAGTCCGCCAAAGGGGAGGTCCCCCTCCGCGACCAGCTGTCAAAAAATGAGGTACCCTATTTTCACCACATGAACGCCCCCTACGATCTCTGAAAGTTTCAAGTAAATCGGATCAGCCGTTTCGGAGCCAACTCGGTACATTCAAACAAACAATCAAACAAACAAACAAACAAATAAACAAACATAGATTGAATTTTATATATATATAGATTTATATTCTTTCAGTGTATACCAAATATTGTTTTGATTCACAATGATATTTTTTCTTTGGTTTCCTTCCAATTAAATATTTTCAGTATTGCACCCATCGTGACACCTCTAACAAACAGGATTTTCCCACATTTGCTCGCACGCGACCACCGGATACACAGATTTCCAAGTCTGTAGTATCTCTGCTGATGGCTTTCAACTGGACACAGGTAAAATGAAAATGAATTAAATGCCATTGCTTATTGCCATTAGCCCTTAATCGTTCCACCAGTCAGCCATAGGGCAATCGAAACAATTCCGGCAAATATAGCCACTACGTGACTTTATTTGTTTTGTTGCCACTGGCACTTAACACTCACCATTTATAGTCGCCAAACGTTACACGATGAAGGAAAAAATCATCCAAGAACATTTACTGTTATTGATGTGCATTTGGAGTAGGGGCAGTAGGATTAATCCTGGTGTGTGTTTGTGTGCTCCTCATGTACTATACAACAAATTTACCACTTTATTCAGTTTAACATTAACTTTAAGCTTTCTGATGCCCCTCTATTTATCTACCTCTATGGCCTTTTGTGATTTGTTGTATCTGTAGGTTACTTTCCTCTATCTTGACCATCCGGATAGTTTATACCAACCTGTGGCGGATACCATATTGAGCATTTTAAAGAGTGCTGCCATTACTGTACGTGACATCAAGACCTGGAATACCATCTATCATCATGGGTTTATGGCAAATCCTTTCGTGGATTTAGTGGAGAGGACCTTTAAAAATACTCGCAGTAAGTATGAACTCAGGTCTCAGGTACTCCTAGTGGAAATTGATTTACAATTAGCCTTTTCCCATTACCAACAGATTTAGCGAGTGAAAAAGTTCATGTTTCCCTTTTGTCTTTAGTTTTTTGAAAAGAGAAGAGCCCTATTTCCTCAGTGGCAAGGATCATATCATTATTAGGCCATCTGCCGTTAAGCCTTCTTAGTGTATTGGGGGGTTGATGTTGGCCTTTAAAGTGGTCCCTTATAAGAAAGTTCAAATGTAAAAAAGGACATTTGGTGATGGTCGATGTCATAAATCTGCAAGGAGATTTTCTTTTGTTGACAATGAAGAAACTACCCTTAAAGTGTATCATTTTTTCGTTGGGGTGAGTTGTACAGACCTCCTCATTTGATTCCTTAGGGGGTATGTTTTCCTCTTCACATTTGAAGTATACACAACAAACACCAATTGAGATGAATGCATCATCAACACATGAAGGAATTTCCTACAATAAGACATGGACTACAACTTTATGTCTTTGTCAGAAATTCACCAAATGTTTCTATTACTATAGGTACTAAGTTGCAAATGTGAATAATTTTGTTGTTATGGACGAGAAGGATGACGAAGTGGTGGGGCTCAAACACAATGGCCCACACACATGCGACGGACGTTGTCGTCCGAAATTTGTTAAGTACACTCAAAAAAAATGTTTACTTGAATTCTATGATTTTGAACTTTTCTTAAAGATTTTGGTATTGATTCCGAGTCAAAGCTGAGGCTTCTTTAAAATAACGACATTATTTAGCGACCTATCTGACTTTAAATCTAGGATAAAATTAGGATACAGATCTCATTTATTGAATTTCCATTATCGTTTTGCGATATATTCATAAAGCTATTCATGTACAAACATATGACAATTTAAAAATCCAAATTATAACGGATACTTTAAGTAAAAAATGTTTTCTTAATTGCAAAACAATTTTAAACCAAAGATGCTAAATCCCTAAAATAAGTCTTAGGCTATATTAAAAGTATTTTTATCTTAAATCTAAAAATTCAGTATTTCAGTTAATTTAAGGACGATTTCTTTAAATCAAAAATAGGTTTCTTTACTGTAAGGAAAACTTTCCTTAGTTCAAAGACATACGACTTTAACGGAGTGACGCAGATTTCCAAAATTAGTATTCTAAATTTAATAAAAAATTGAAGCAATGATTTTAAACTTTATTTTAATTAAAATGTCATTATTATAAAGGAATTTGTCCTTAACATTTTGTAAAATGCGTATCCTAAAATTTAGTTTAGGTAATTAATATCACATAAATACTTTTTTCAGTATGGGTTCAGTTGCTACACAACTGCACATACCTAGCACGTTTCTGGTAAATTTGTTGACTTTTTTGCTTGGCTCGTGACACTGTGCGACAATTTTACCTTGGCCTGGGACTGGGATGATGTTGTTTTAATGAAGTTATTATCAGTCAATGCTTTTCATGTCCATTTTATGATATTTACACTTAATTACTTATTTAAGGATCATTGCCCTTGCCACTGGTCAGATTGCTCCAAGCATTCCTTTGTCCAAAAATAAAATTTTGAATGTATTTCTTGCTGTTTTTTTGTTTGTTCTCTTCCATTTTTATGTCTTTTCTTCTGTGTTTTTCTTTGATTAGTTTATCTGATATTGGGTCATTATTATGAACATGTGGGCCTTATGGTTGCCCTCTATAACAAAGGCCTATTGGATGAGGGTGACTACTTTGTTGTGGGTGTTGATATCGAGCAATATGATCCCTCACAACCGGACAAATATTTACGCGGTTTGCTGTTGGAGAAAAGCGATACACGGGCCCAATTGGCTTTCCAATCATATTTGGGCATATATCCAACGGCATCCATAAAATTTCCCGAGTTTGCAAAGGAGGTAAGTGTGAAAACTGCTTGTCGAAGTAATCAAAGCTAAACAAAACAGATCCGTTACGCTTTAATGGCTTGTTAAACAGAATCCAGAGGCATTGAGATGAAATGGGATGGGATGTTGGTGTTAGTTTTTGCTTTCATTATGGGCAATTTTTCGATTGAAATAATTTCGCATTAATTTTTCATGAAATCTATGAGGGAATAATGGCCTTCATAATGTGTTTGATTTGTTTTTTTTTTGGCTTGTGATGCCTTAAGATTATGGCATCTGACCAAGTTAATGGTCAAAACCTGCATGTGAGTGTATTATTTAAGCCGCGGGAATGGTTGGCAAATATTTGCCATGGTTTGGTTAATTGTGCGTTTGGACCACCAAGAGATTGACAAATGTTCTACAAAATAAATGGACATAACAACTTTTATGATAGCTTCCTATAGGGTGAGTGAAATGGTTTTGTAGCATTCGAAAAAAAAATTCCAGAAAATCTGGAACAACGGACACTCAAAGGAAATTTCATACAAATCTTCCAATTCTCTTGGTACTCAAGCTAAAATAATCTACCAAAATTTTGGGAAAATTTTCCCAAATAAAAATCTTATTTTGTCAAAATTTTATTTCTATAGAAAATTTTGTCAAAATTTTATTTCTATAGAAAATTTTGTCAAAATTTTAATTCTATAGGAAATTTTGTCAACATTTTATTTCTATAGAAAATGTTGTCACAATTTTATTTTGTCAAAATTTTATTTATAGAGAAAATTTTGTTAAACTTTTTATTTATATTTTTTATTTAAAATTTTATTTCTTAAAAATTTTGTCAATCTTTTTATTTGTATAGAAAATTTTTTCAAAATTTTACTTCTATAGAAAATTTTGTCAAAATTTTATTTCTATAGAAATTTTGTAAAAATTTTATTTCTATAGAAAATTTTGTCAACATTTCTTCTCGTTTCATTTGGGTCGAACTTTGTCATGAACAAATTTTAATTTTTGGGGTCACTTATGGTCACTATTCATGTCACTCACATTTCTCGCTTTATGCATCCATGTTTTGAAGCGATTTCATTCGAAATATTTAGGCTAATTAATAATAGATTAACACATTTTTTTTTTGGTTGGAAAAGGGTATATTTTTCTTCTTTTGTGGTAGTTGTTTAATGTAACGCCCTGGTATTCTGTGTTTGTTTTGGGGGCCGATACCAATATAAAAGCCATTAATCATTATTTAAAAGCAATTTCTGATAGCTTCCTTTTTTCTTTCCCTTCAATGTATTAGGTTAATAAATACATGGAACTGCCACCATTCAACTTTCCCAATCCCTTGGGTTTATTTGGAGGCACCAAACAGGTTAGTACCAATGACACCACCACTAACAACAGCATTCAGCAGCTGAAGAAGGATGAAAGAAAACCAACAACAAAAGCCATACTACATCCTTAGTCAGTCATCGTCATCTTTATCATGGGCATCTTTTTTTTTGGCAGAACATAAAAACTGAAACAATACTAACCATGGAAGCATGGTTTGAGAATTGAAGAATGGATGTTTCTAATTTAAATAGAACGCTCCATAAACCTAATTTTAATAGCTTTATAAAGTAATATCATGTAGTCGATATCCTGGCATCCTTATTCGGTCTCTAGCTTATGCTGTAGATATTGATATCGACCTTTAAGAGTATGCGTGTTTGTGTGCATGTGTATTTTAAGGCATTTCATAGATTTACACTTCCCTGTCTATCATGACATTGACATTCCTTTCATTTTGAACGATTTCAGTGTTTTTTATTATTTTGATGTTTTATGCTTGTATCCTTATTTGTCTGCCTATTTTACAGATAAGTGCTGAGGCAGCATATCTCTACGATGCCGTTCACTTGTATGCAAAAGCCCTGATTAAAGTTCTACGCCGCGGTGGTAGGCCACGCAATGGTACAGCCATAATTGAAGCTATTAAAGGATCGAAATATCGCAGTGCTATGGGGTGAGTTAGAGCTGGGAAGGGAAACAGAAATAACAAAAAAAAGGGAACAGCCGAAAGAACAGCTGGCCAAATCTCGACTATGCCTCATCATGGATTGCATAGAAAAAATTCTACCAAAGAAAATAAATAACAATGACATAAAGTTGTGGTTAGGCAAGGGTCATAGATTAATATCATGGGAGCCACCGTGGTGCAATGGTTAGCATGACCGCCTTGCTTACACAAGGTCGTGGGTTCGATTCCTGCTTCTACCGAACACCAAAAAGTTTTTCAGCGGTGGATTATCCCACCTCAGTAATGCTGGTGACATTTCTGAGGGTTTCAAAGCTTCTCTAAGTGGTTCCACTGCAATGTGGAACGCCGTTCGGACTCGGCTATAAAAAGAAGGTCCCTTGTCATTGAGCTTAACATGGAATCGGGCAGCACTCAGTGATAAGAGAGAAGTTCACCAATGTGGTATCACAATGGACTGAATAGTCTAAGTGAGCTAACCTAGTATAAAATTAGGAATATAATTCCATTCAATTTCCTTACACATAACATATATGGCCCCAATAATACGGATAGAAATTAGGTCGGCTGGAGTCTACTATTGACCATAAGGCCAAAGAAAATTCTTTCGGTGAGGGAAGTAGCACATTTCAAAACTATAAACTTGAGCTAAATCGCATCACCGCCACAGTTGCCATTCGAATCCAAAATAATGTAACAAAATTTAAAGAAAAATTTACCAAACAAAAAATCTTATTTTGTCAAAAGTTTATTTCTATGGAAAATAGATATTATTTCTATAGAAAATTTTGTCAACATTTTATTTCTATAGAAAATTTTCTCAAAATTTATTTCTATAGAAAATGTTCTCAAAATTTTATTTCTATAGAAAATTTTCTCAAAATTTATTTCTATAGAAAATTTTGTCAAAATTTTATTTATTTAGAAAATTTTGTCAAAATTTTATTTCTATAGAAAATTTTCTCAAAAGTTTATTTCTATAGAAAATTTTGTCAACATTTTATTTCTATAGAAAATGTTCTCCAAATTTATTTCTATAGAAAAATTTGTCAAAATTTTATTTCTATAGAAAATTTTCTCAAAATTTATTTCTATAGAAAATTTTGTCAAAATTTTATTTATATAGAAAATTTTGTCAAAATTTTATTTCTATAGAAAATTTTCTCAAAAGTTTATTTATATAGAAAATTTTGTCAATAGATATTCGCCCTTATTCCTGAAGTCGCCCTCGCTCTCGCCGTCGCTTTTTGTCGTCTGTCGCTTTTAAGTCGTCTCGTCATTCATTTGGTATTCCTGCGAAGTGGCGACGGCGACGACGACGATTACTTTTTGTACCAATTACAATACTCGGAAATAAAAGGCCGATATCACTAGAAAACAATCAGCTGATGTGCAAAAAAAGAATTTTAATTTTTTCGGTTTAAAATATTTTTATTCTGACGAAATTCTAAGTCGGAAAATCAAGAAAAAATATTTAATTTGACCCGGAAAAATGTGGATATATATTCGAGGACAGTTAAAGCTTCCAAAACTACAAAAATGGCGACGACGCTGAGATCAATGGCACAAGGATCATCGTGAAAGAAAACAATCAGCTGATGTGCAAAACTGAATTTTAATTATTGCGTTTAATGCTGTGTGTAATCCAATGTTGACTTGGAAAATCAAAATAAATGATAAATTTGACTCGGAAAATGATTTAGATATCTACATTAGGACAATAACAACATCCGGCATATACAATTGGAACGACGTTGACATTATGTGTCCAAGGATCATTCAAAGTTCGACACAATTGTTACCTAATTTTGGTGCTAAAATAAATGGAATCGAAAATCAACACGTTTACTTTAATTTTACAGGGTTCTTTTCTATGATTTGAATGTGATGACCATAACTGCTATATGTATTGATTTTTTCGCCATTTTTTTGTAATTGTTGAAGATTAGTCACTTTACCTCTTACCTCTTACCAATTTCCATTTTTACATTTATTTTTCAATTGTTCGATTAATAAAGTCTAAAAAACTTCTTCAAAAATTAAACACTAAACTCGTCGCTGGTAAATTTAAAGGCGACAAAAAGCGACGATGTTGGCGACAAAAAGCGACACCAGGAATACCGATTTTCTTCGATAGCAGAATATATCGACGAACGGAATACCAATTAGTGGCGACTGACGAAAAGCGACGGCGAGGGCGACTTTTGGAATAAGGGTGATTATTTCTATAAAAATTTTGTCAACATTTTATTTATATAGAAAATTTTCTCCAAATTTATTTCTATAGAAAATTTTGTCAAAATTTTATTTCTATAGAAAATTTTCTCAAAATTTATTTCTATAGAAAATGTTGTCATAATTTTATTTCTATAGAAAATTTTGTCAACATTTTATTTCTATAGAAAATTTTCTCAAAATTTATTTCTACAGAAAATGTTGTCAAAATTTTATTTCAATAAAAAATGTCAAAAATTTTTTTTTTTTGTTTTGTTATTGTAGTTTTTTTTTCTTTAATCATTGTTGTTGTTTTTGATTTCAACTTAAAACCATGCAATGACTAAACTACAAGTGTAGCTTAACCAACAGAGGAAAAGTATGCTTGTCAAACATGCATACTTTTCCTCTGTTGATTAAGCTACACTTGTAGTTTAGTCAATGCATGGTTTTAAGCTGAAATCTAAAACAACAACAATGATTAAAGAAGAAAAAACAACAATAACAAAACAAGACAAATGAAGATAGAGGAAGCACGCTCAAAAACAAACCCAGCCAACTACATTCAAATCGATGATTTGAGTTTGGCAAAGGAAAAAAGATATGCTTGCAAATTTGTTTAGGCAGTAGCCGACTATCAAACCTTTTTTCAGAAGGTTCAAGTGTAGTTCACTTTGGGTTGAGTGAATTACCCGAATTTATTCTGATAATTGGTTGATAGTTTTGCTGCAAGTAGAGAATGCTGATGAGGAATGTGGTAATTCCGAAACAGGGGCCAAATCACCGCATTCGTCATCGAGTTCTGTTTCGTATAGAGAAACATTTCGATCGCATTAAATTTTTGGATCACCGCATTCGATCGTAATTTATTTTGTCTACTACTTTTTTTTACATTGCTGTAAACATATGGTAATAAGAAATTGGAAGATAGAAGAATTTCAAAATAATTTTTTGTTATCAAATTATGTTATTTCTGAGATATTTATATTGTTTTTGTGTTTTTTTTTGTCCTCGTCTTCGGATTCAGAGGATGAGTACAAAGTGGCATTAATAAGGAAAAATATTCGTGACAAAAGCAGTCCTTTAGCATTGCCTGAAGTAGAGTAAGTGATTCTATTTTGAAGTGAGTGCTTTTAACCAATTGTGTTTTTAACATCCATAGATTTAAAAGACGTTTTCATCTGTCAAAAGAAACTTTTAAATATGTTCTTGAAAAAATAAGTTTTTTTTTTGAAGCGGCTACTGAGCATTCCTTTCTTTGATCCATTTCCCTAAATGCAAGTAATATTATATTTTCTTAAATGTATTTTGCCAAAATAGAATGATAATTAAATTTCCACCACCTTTTTTCTTTTCGTTTACCATTATTCTGCTCAAAAATCACTACATACTTCGTTTTCGATAGCATGCTACCTATCGTGTTCAACTTCGAGTAGAAACAATTCGATAACGACTGCGGTGATCCGCGTAAACTACACTACGATGACGAATTACTCGATTTCGACTGCGGTGATTTGGCCCCAGCTGTACATCAACCATCTTGCAGTCTATAGGACTTTGCCCAAATAAATTTGACAAACATTCTTTTCCTCTGTTGGTTAAGCTACACTTGTAGTTTAGTCAATGTATGGTTTTAAGTTGAAATAAAAAACAACAACAAAATTTTATTTCTATAGAAAATTTTGTCAAAATTTTATTTCTATACAAAATTTTGTCAAAATTTTATTTCTATAGAAAATTTTGTCAAATATTATTCAATTTTCCTGCAATAAACTAATAATATCTTTCTGATAAAAAAATGCACTAAAATGCATAACTTTATCAAATTTTGAATAATTTTCTTGATATTTTTATCAAAATTTAACAAAATTTTCTGTGTACGTGATGTCTCCGTATGGATCGATCTCCTTATTTTATTCACCCAAAATGTTGGAAATTTGGGGACTCTTCTATGTCATCCATGATCGGGGGTTTTTTTAGGTCTCCTTTTGGCCAACTCTTTGGTATGTACTACGTTGTAATTCAAATGTTTTTCTTAATAATTCTACAGATATCATGTCTACATTGATGAAAATGGAGATGCTGCCGGTAATTATACAGTATTAGCGAGAGGTCTCGCGTGTAATCTAAAAAATAAAACAGTTCCTGGTCTGCTGCCTGTGGGTACTTTCAGTCAGACACAAAGTGATAAATTGCCTGTAAGTAGACATGAAAAATTTAAAAAGAAAATTTTCGTAAAATGTCTATATTTACGTTCATTCTCACAACAAGTGACGCGATGTTAATAATAGGAATAAATCGAAAATGTAAATATTTTCTATCCCATTTGATATAAACAGCAATGCTTATTTTGGTCTCAATTAAAAAAATAATTTAATTGAAACTGTATCAATCATGCAAATGATCATATCAATCATTCACTGTGGTTCAACAAATAATAATACAATTAAATAACTATTTAATTCATTTAATCGGCAATTGAACTTGAAGAGTTGTTTAATTGAATCAATTAAATTAAATAAGTAAATGTATAATAGGTCTTTTTGGCTTCCTTTATAATGATGACTGAATAAAAAAATATATAAAATAATATAAAATAATTTAATTAATTGATAAATTAGCTATTAATTGGAATAATAAATTTTATTGATTATTAAAGATGTTCATAGAAAATATTTCACCACTGTTGTTATATTTTTTTGTAAATAAAAATTGTAAATCATAGGACCTCTTCATATAAACACATTGAAAAATTCTTAATCTCATTTTTGCTGTAAAGAAACTGCTTAATATCCTTCTTTGTATTTTATTTTCTCTTTTTCAATATTTTTTCCAATACGTTTTTGTCTGTTTTTGTTATTTGAATCTGTATTGAAACACCTTTTTATGTCCCCATTTAACACTTGTTGCTATAAAAATAAATAAACACAAAAAAAAATAATACCAAACCAAAACAAAAAAAAGAGCTATAGGCAGGTGAGCTTATCATTCATAAATATTTATTGTCTGTTTAAGTTAAGCAACAACTTTAGTTCACACTTGGTTAAACCTCATAATGATAATCGCTCCTTTGTTGTCTTTTGTGACAGGATCTCAATTTATACGGCAAAATAGAGTGGGTGGGCGCTGGACGTCCTGCTGCTGAACCCAAATGTGGCTTTGCAGATGAAAAATGCATAAGTAAGTAGTGTATCCAAAGGCAGAATTGTATTAATGGGCTTGGTGTCTTGGTTGTCGTCTCACAAATTTCCTCTCCAGGTTACACCGGTGAGATTTCAGCTGGTATTGCTGGTGGTGCTTTACTCTTATTGGGTATAATCTCTTTGGTTCTCTATCGTAATTGGCGCTATGAACAGGAACTGGATAGTCTATTGTGGAAAATTGATTTTCGTGAAGTACAGATGCATGAAAATGAAAAGGAATCTAATGCACAAAAACAGACAAGGGTAAGCCATCAGACTTTTTTCTTTTCAGAAAAACGAAATTTTAGACAAACGTAGTATTATTTTTATAAGAAAAAATATTTTAATAAAAATAAAAAAAAAATTAGAAATAACCGTTTCATTCATTTAAGTTTGTTTGTTCTTAGGGAAAATATTTTTAAACAAAGCGAAATTCGTTTGTCTAAATTTCATTGCGGAGGAAAGTATTTTTTCTTTGGATGTATGAAAATGTTGTCAAAATTTTATTTCTATAGAAAAAATTTGTCAAAATTTTATTTCTATAGAAAATTTTAGCAAAATTTTATTTCTATAGAAAATTTTATCAAAATGTTATTTCTATAAAAAATTTTCTCAAAATTTTATTTCTATAGAAAATTTTGTCAAAATTTTATTTCTATAAAAAATTTTCTCAAAATTTTATTTCTATGGAACATTTTATTTCAATGGAAAATTTTGTCACAATTTTATTTCAATGGAAAATTTTGTCAAAATTTTATTTCAATGGAAAATTTTGCCAAAATTTTATGTTTATAGGAAATTTTCTCAAAATTTTATTCTATGGAACACTTTATTTCAATGGAAAATTTTGTCAAAATTTTATTTCAATGGACAATTTTGTCAAAATTTTATTT
Source organism: Haematobia irritans (assembly GCF_050003625.1). NCBI lineage: Eukaryota > Metazoa > Arthropoda > Insecta > Diptera > Muscidae > Haematobia > Haematobia irritans. The sequence goes on from NC_134400.1 coordinate 2,378,129, forward strand.
CTATAGAAAATTTGTCAAAATTTTATTTCTATAGAAATTTTTCTTAAAATTTTATTTGTATAAAAAATTTTGTCAGAATTTTTCTATAGAAAATTTTGTCAACATTTTATTTCTATAGAAAATTTTGTCAAAATTTTATTTCTATTGAAAATGGTATCAAAATTTTATTTCTATAGAAAATTTTGTCAAAATTTTATTTCTATAGAAAATTTTATCAAAATTTTATTTATAGAAAATTTTATCAAAATTTTATTTCTATAGAAAATTTTATCAAAATTTTATTTATAGAAAATTTTATCAAAATTTTATTTCTATAGAAAATTTTGTCAGAATTTTAGTTCTATAGAAAATTTTATAAAAGTTTTATTTCTATAGAAAATTTTGTCAAAATTTTATTTTTGTAGACAATTTTGTCGAATTTTTATTTTTATAGAATATTTTGTCAAAATTTTATTTCATTTTTTTTCACAATTTAATTGACTCTGAAAATTTTTTCAGAATTATTAAAGCCAAGTTGATCTTAGTCCAACAACATTTTCTTTCTCTAATGGCAAAACGTCTTCAATGAAAAGTTGATCAACTTTTGATCAAGTAAAAAATCTTTGAATCGGAGAAATGTCATTGTTATTTTAAATATATAGAATCGTTGTACTTAAAACAATAGTTTTCCAGTGTATCAAAAAGTAAAAATATATTTTTTTTTCAGTCAACCCATCCTCTGATACGAACTAGCCAAGTTAGCTTGAGTTCAAATCCTGATGCAGATTTCCGCTACACGACTATTTTTACACCCATTGGTTTATATAAAGGTCAATTGTATGCCATTAAAAAGGTACGCAAGAAATGCGTGGACATCTCACGAGAAATGAAAAAGGAATTGAAATTGGTAAAGAGTCACCATTCATGGCCAAAATTCTCATTAAATTTGAATTTGATGATTTTTTTCTTATATAGCTCCGTGATGCTCGTCATGATAATATTTGTGCTTTCATTGGAGCCTGTACCGACCCTCCTAATATTTGTATAATTACGGAATATTGTACGCGAGGAAGTTTAAAGGTATGTATCTATAGGTTTGAATGCTGAAATCCTCTTCAGGCATGCTTTGAATTCTTTATGCTGTTTCTCCCCTAACAAAGGACATTTTGGAAAATGAGGACGTCAAGCTGGACAACATGTTTATCGCCTCAATGGTAGCCGATATTATACGTGTAAGTCATTACAATGCTTTGATGCTTATCTATTCAGAAAACTAGCATTGGCTGATTGGTTCCCATTTTTTCTCTTTGTTTCTTTTCTAATATCCACTCCTCTTTTCATCACATTAGGGTGTCATTTATTTACATGAATCACCCATACGTTTCCATGGGTCTTTGTGCACTTCAAATTTGTTGATTGACTCACGCTGGGTGGTTAAATTGAGTGACTTTGGTTTGTTTGCTTTCAAGCAAGGTATTGAGGATAGCTCCACAGACAATGTGACAATGGCGGCCAAATGTACAAGTAAGTTGTGAAAAAAAAAATTTAAAAAAAATAACTGTTATCGCAGTCGGTAGGATTCGAACCTACGCTCCCAGAGGGAATCTGATTTCTAGTCAGACGCCTTAACCGCTCGGCCACGACTGCTTGTATAATTCTCGGACACAGATAATAACAGAAACCATAAGACTATAAATAAATAAACACTTATATTAAATATTTTCATAAATGTAAAGTTGTTGTAAAATTCTATTTTTAAAAGATAAAAAAATACATTGATACTAATTTTAATAATCTTATCTGTTTGATTGAGTTTATTACCTCAGAGATGATAAACATATTTGCTTGGTACAATACGACTTGAAAAAAGTGCCAAGATGCCTCTCATAGTATGAAAGTGCCAACACTGTTATTCTCTTTTAAAAAAAAATTATTCTTTCTCGGCCGTTTATAGTTTTCTCTCCACATATTCTCTTCATATTAAAGGGATGGTAAATATATAAAGAGTATGGTACGAATATGGTACTATGAAAATATAGCCGGGCTAATAGAAAATATGAAGAATATTTAATCTGGGTGCCATGATAGGTGACAATCATAGCTTCAACAAACATGTTCATGCATTTCCGCTGGGTTTAACTATCAGTTACCATGAAGTATATTGAAGATATATTCGTTGCAGCACTTATGTTCCTGAATAGGTGGGGTGAGTTACTTACAAATATTGTATGTGGTTTAGCTAACCTAAGGCCTAACTGAGCATCATGAAATTAATATATATCGATGTAGAAAATTTTACTTAATTAAGATTGGGATTTTATAATTTTGATATTAATACAAATTTCAAAATTTTAGAATTCCAAACAAGTAAAAATTAAACAAAATCTATTTTCCCTAATGTTCCTATTTATTAGTCGATCTTATTATAAATGTAGGTCAATAAAATAATCTTCTCTTACATTTTTTCGAACCAACTATCAATTTTATACTATTATTGTAGAGCAGTATTTTTGTTGGCTCTTCTCCCCGAATTAGGAAGCTTTCGTACCCAAAACCCCAATTTAAATCAAAATTCCTCACAAAAAATTTCCATTACATTTTTGACAAGTTTTTATGAAAAAAATAAAGAAATGGGCTCTGCGGCAGAAAATCGGTAATAATTTAAAAATTGAAAAAAATATAAAATTTATACTCATATCGGCTTAAGAGCTGCAATAAGATCAAGATTTCGAAACTCAATACCTGGAAACAGGTGATTGTCTTCCGAATATTCGAAAAATGAGACTTCGGTCACCATATATTTATGGACGAAAATTAATTTCTAAATACTCAAGTAATAAAATTGGGTGGTAGATAAATATGATGGCGAACCATCTTCGTCATTTCTATATTTATGGGATATATTGTCCAAATCAAAGATAAACACTGATGGAAGGGCAACATTTAGGCCCGAGTCCTCACGAAATGACTTCCCAATTGCAGAAAATTGTAGCTGAGCAAAATTATAAATTAGTGCTTGGATCCCCAAAATAAAATTCTGTATCCGTTTCTAGTCCAAATGCTTCATTTGCACCCTTTTGCAACACTGGTAGACAATACAATCGCATGAAAGAAATCATTTCGTACACATAAATGTACCCAAAAAGTACTCGCTAATTTTGTCCAACACTGTTTCTCTATTTATATATTTCTCTCTCTCAATAATAGTCGTTTTTCTCTTAAAAATAATAGCTAATGAATCTCTTAAATGTGAAATGAATAATGCGAAAAAATGGCTCTCTTAAATATCAAGTATCCATAACCTCATAGCATAAATATACCCCAATACAAACGCAAGCAGTCGTGGCCGAGCGGTTAAGGCGTCTGACTAGAAATCAGATTCCCTCTGGGAGCGTAGGTTCGAATCCTACCGACTGCGGAGGATTTTTCTTTTTTATTTTTTTTTAATATTCGTTTTTTTACTATTCACAGAACTTTTATATCGTGCACCCGAGCTATTGCGACAAGGCCCAGCCTCCTTGGTGTTGGGTTCACAAAAAGGTGATTCATATTCATTTGGCATTGTCCTATATGAAATTCACACACGCCATGGACCCTTTGGTGAAACCGGATTAACTCCTATGCAGTGTTTACAAAAGGTTTTACAAGTTCAAGATAACTTATATCCCTATAGGCCTTCATTGCAGCCTTTGGAAACATCTTTTGATTGTGTTCGAGAAATTCTCACAGAATGTTGGGCCGAAAGACCCGATGATCGTCCAGACTTCAAGACAATACGAGCCAAATTAAGACCCCTACGTAAGGGTATGAAGCCAAACATATTTGACAACATGATGGCCATGATGGAGAAGTATGCCAACAATTTAGAGGCTTTGGTTGATGAACGTACCGATCAATTGCAAGAGGAAAAAAAGAAGACTGATGCTTTGCTCCTGGAAATGTTGCCACGTCCAGTAGCAGAGCAATTGAAAAAAGGCCACAAGGTAGATCCCGAGAGTTATGAACAAGTTTCCATATATTTTAGTGATATAGTCGGTTTCACCTCCATGTCCGCCGAGAGTACACCGCTACAAGTGGTGGATTTCCTGAATGACCTCTACACATGTTTTGATTCAATCATAGGCCATTATGATGTCTACAAGGTGGAAACAATAGGCGATGCTTATATGGTGGTACGTATTGCTTACTAAAGTCTTTTCGCAAATATTTCAGTTCTCCTTTACTCTTTGTAGGTATCTGGTTTACCCATACGTAATGGTGATTTGCATGCGGCTGAAATTGCGTCCATGTCATTGCATTTGCTTAATGCAGTTTCCGAATTCAAGATTCGTCATCGCCCCTACAATAAGTTACTCTTACGTATAGGTATTCACACGGGCCCCGTATGTGCTGGTGTGGTGGGCCTTAAAATGCCACGTTATTGCCTCTTTGGTGACACGGTGAATACGGCATCACGCATGGAATCCTCTGGCGTACCTTTGAAAATTCATTGCAGTTGGCAGTGTAAAGAGCTGCTCGAAAAACTGGGTGGCTATCACTATCAGGAACGTGGTATGGTCAATATGAAGGGCAAAGGTGAACAACGTACCTATTGGCTGTTGGGTGAGGATGAAGAGGCCAAACAAAGGCGTACCTATGAACGTTCACAAAGACGCGGATCAAGGGCTTTGAACAAATATATACAGGGCACAATAAAACAACAACAGCAGCAGCAAATGAATCACTTGTCGGTGGCCAGTGATTTGGGTATACGTTCATCGTTGAAGAACAAAAATTTACCTCGCAATTCCTTAACACGCTCGTCGAGTTTGGAATCGCCAAAGAAATTGAGATTTGCCACCGGTCCTTTATTGGAACATCATCGTTATCATAGGTGAGTGAGAGAATGGGAGCATAGAAGTGTATCTTAGGTTCCAAACGACCAATTGTTTTCGTTTTGATGCCAATGTGAACTTAGGTCCAGGATAGATTTTTGTACTAGTTATTTTTTCTTTTAGTTCCATTAAGCATATACAGTGAAACTTCTTAAACTTGAATACACTGAAAACCGGACGCCTCTCAAAGGTGGCCAATTGTCGTGAGATGTTTTTGCTATAATAATACATTAGAATTAATCTCTCATAATTGGAACCTCCCAAATATAGAAATAAAATTTTCACAAAATTTTCTATAGATATAAAATTTTGACAAAATTTTCTATAGATATAAAATTTTGACAAAATTTTCTATAGAAATAAAATTTTGCTAAAATCATCTATAGAAATAAAATTTTGACAACATTTCTATAGAAATAAAATTTTGACAAAATTTTCTATAGAAATAAAATTTTGACAAAATCATCTATAGAAATAAAATTTTGACAAAATATTCTTTGGAAATAAAATTTACAGAAAATCTTCTATAGAAATAAAATTTTGCTAAAATCTTCTATAGAAATACAATTTTGACAAACCTTTCTATACAAATAAAATGTTGACAAAACTTTTCTATAGAAATAAAATTTTGACAAAATTTTCTATAGAAATAAAATTTTGACAACATTTTCTAAAGAAATAAAATTTTGACAAAATTTTCTATAGAAATAAAATTTTGACAAAATTTTCTATAGAAATAAAATGTTGACAAAATTTTATATAGAAATAAAATGCTGACAAAATTTTCTATGAAAATAAAATTTACAGAAAATTTTCTATAGAAATAAAATTTTGATAAAATCTTCTATAGAAATAAAATTTTGACAAACTTTTCTATACAAATAAAATTTTGACAAAATTTTCTATATAAATAAAATTTACCGAAAATTTTGTATAGAAATAAAATTTTGATAAAATCTTCTATAGAAATAACATTTTCTATAGAAATAAAGTTTTGACAAAATTTTCTATAGAAATAAAATTTTGACAAAATTTTATATAGAAATAAAATTTTGACAAAATTTTCTATAGAAATAAAATGTTCACAAAATTTTCTATAGAAATAAAATGTTGACAAAATTTTATATAGAAATAAAATGCTGACAAAATTTTCTATGGAAATAAAATTTTGACAAAATTTTATATAGAAATAAAATCTTGGCAAAATTTTCTATGGAAATAAAATTTTGACAAAAAATTATATTAACTCAATATCTTCGAAAATTTTTATGTTCGTGTAAGGTCATGCTATCAAAATCCATTGTGAGTAAGTTCTCCCTTTTGGGAGCAAGCTAAAATCGTTAAAACATTTAAATTTTAAAAATTAAGGAATAATTATACACCCAAAAATAGTCACTAATGGAATGGATCATGATATATAATATAATAATATTCTTTCAAAAAAAGCATACTAATCACAAAACCACATTTGTTCAAAAATTTCAAAATAAGAAATAGTTTTAAATTTGGTAGATTTTTGGTAAAATTATCCTCAAATATTGCTGGCGGCAAGCGTGTCTGAGATCCAACAATTGTTAGTTAATTTATGTGAAATTTGAAATATTTGCATTCTATTGTAGTGTTAAAATGATGGTAGAGATTTTGATATAGTTCCCATATAGACCCTATATTGTGTGTTAATAAAAAATAACACAATAAATTATCATTGCTTATTTTCCATTCTAGCGATGAAGCCCTTTTAGAAGTGATTACCGACTCTTACACTGGCCTACGTCGATCTTCGGGAGCCTCTTGTCATTCACGCTACGAAGAATCTACGTTATCTTGCCAAAGCTGTGATGATTTAACCAATCTCCAACGCCAAAGACGTCCTTCCTCCTATCCCACAGCCAATACGCCGCTCTTGCTGAATCACAAGGAAACTTAAAAAAAAAAAAAAAAAAAACAAAAACGAAATGAAATGAAATGAAATCCAAAATCGAATTCGTAATCATAAATGTCAAATGTTACTAAACGAATACAATAATTTTCTTATATCAGAAATAGTTTTCAACTCCTTTCTTGAGGAGATGCCAAAACCAAATGACAACAGTAGTTTAAGAAAACAGTAACAGAAAAAAACAACGTAACTACATTTTTGCTTAGTGGAAATTCCGAAATTATAAATGTGTTCATATATTAGAAAAATATATTTTTTATGTAGTTAAAAGGATGTGTATGTAAAAGTTTATTCCAAAAAAAGTATACACAAATATTAAATATGTTGGTGTTGATCATAAACAAAGATGATTAGGAATATTTTCGTTAGAATGGCTAATACAAATAGTATTAGGCCCAGTCCCAATATTTTGCCCTACACCACAATTGTGTGTGTAATGCTTGCATATAATCAAAAACAGATTATTTTAAAAGAAATTTTTTATTAATTTTTTTTTGGCAAATGCTGAAAATCTAAGTGTCTCTAGTCTATTTATTTTATTTAATAATCCAATCTAGATGTTTTGTAAATTTTTAAATATTTTTAAGAATTTGAAATTAATATGTACTTAATTTATATGGATGTGTGAGTGTATTATTATATATTTAAAAATTTAAACAAAACAAAACAAAGAAAATGGAAAGCAAATTTTCTTAAAGCTTTCAATGAAATTGTGGTATTTTAAAGGTTCTTATGTTCTTCAAAAGAAAACTATCCATGCTCTAGGAGTAGGAAAGTTCATTAAAATTTATTTAATTGTATTAATGTTGTTAAATAAATATACCGCCCCCAATCCCATAATATGCATTATAATTATATAACCAATTCAATTCGTGATATACTTACTTAATAGGTAGGCCAAAATTTTATGTATATCCTTCTATGAGGAAATTTTAAATGTAAAATCCTTGTATTGTTTTTTATTATTGTTATATATTTGTTTTTATTTAAGCAGTTGTTTTTTGTTTTGTTTTGGTTCTCTTTTTTATCGATGATATACATAAGTATAGTTTCTCTTTCGAATTATTGTTTGTTCAAAACTTCTTTATCAATTGTCCAAGTAAAACTTAACAATTCGTTTAACAAACTTTCATTATATGTATAATAGATATATATAAAAAATCATTAAAATAAATGTTGTTTTAACAATTTGCCTGTTTTCAAATATGCCATTATTCAATTTCAAGAATAGGGTTTATATTTATTTATAAATATATTTTTATTTAACATACCTTCTACGAGAATTTTTTTATTTAGTGAGTGCTTTGATTTGTTTTGCCAGCCTTGTGGTAATTTGAAGGTTCAGGCGTATTTTTGTTTTATGTTTCTCGTTTTTTTTTTTTTTTGAATTTGAATTTGTATGGTGGTGTAGGTTTGGACTTCTTGGATTTTGCCAGGATTTTAGTATAGTATTATGAAGCCGCACTAAAAATCATTAAATTTGGGCAGATATGTAAGAAGACAGCATGCGAGTGATATCTTCCAATAGGAAATAAAGAACTTATATATCGCTCTGACTTAACCTCATTAATAATTTAGAGAGCGGATAAGAAAAGTTTAAAAATTTTCAAAAAAAAAAAATCAAAATAAAATCCAGATATTTAAAATTGGGAGATCTGTATCGATTCAGCCTCCACCTTCAGGTAAATATCGGATAAAAATGTGGGTTTCCAAATGCTCAACAAATAACATAAAAAAATATTGGCGGTGGCTTCCGATTGACGTTTGAGTCTAATCGTCTTAGGCCAATTATCCCTTAAAATATCAAACAAAAGCATACCCTTTACTTTCTTTAAGAATTACGGGCATTTCCTTATGAACCATGCATAACGCCATAAAACTGGGTATTCAGGGGTCCATGTGATATATAAATGTTAGGACAATTGTGTGTGTGTATGTTTTCTTTATAAAAATCGAAATGAAAAAAACAATGCATTTGAACATTATTTTTTTTTTTATTGTAATAATCAATTAATATTTTTTTTAATTCTTTTACAATATTTTCTGTTTTATAAAGCTTTAATGTATGCAGAATTTTAGTTTTTTTTCTCTACTTTTAACAATTTGTAACAACTTGCTGGTATAAAAAATTAATAGTTTTGCATTTTTTCTTCTTATTTTGGTATAAAAAGTCTAAATTTAATTTTAACAAACAATTCAATTTCATTTTTCATTTCTAATTATACAATTATATATATATATAAATATATTATGGTTTGTATATATATAGTATATGTAACGTCACTAATATCAAGCTATATGAATAGAACAAAATGTGTAAATAATTCTAAATATTTTCCAAATGGTGAGACTGTAGTAAACCCACACTCAAAAATTTTTGTTAAGTTTGTATAAATAGAAATTAATTTAGGAAATATACCAAGGACATAAAGATGGGGATAATATTGGGTTTGTTTAATCTGATATTTTAAAATAATATCCCAACAATTTGTAATAATGTAATTCATTTTTCAATCTGAATAATGTAATTCATTTTTCAATCATTAGTTTAAATGATGTATTCTTTGTTCCTATTCCTATTGAATAGTTAGTAAAAAAATAAAATAATAGCCGTTATAGTTTCTCTTAGGAAGTTCAAAGGAAGATGTCAGTAATAATAGAAACACAAATTTTTTATTTCAGATTTTTTGTGTCTGCTGAAAATTTGTCTCGTTTGCAGAAAACAAAGTACTGCTACTTTGACTGCAAAGGTGGGTATTAAGTTCAAGTTTAGCCGCTAAACTCGTCATTTTTTCATGATTACTTTTCTTTAATAATCCATTCTAAGGAATACAAACTTTGCGAAAATTTGCTTTGGGCTTTTCCCCATCAAGTTATAAAAAAATTTGCAACAAATATGTATAATTTTATGCCTTTTTCTTACTGATTTAGTTTTCACTTTAGCGATTTTAGCGGCTAAACTCGAACTTAGTACCCACCTTAATAGGCAAACTATTGATTCAAATGGAAATTCACTCATCAATTCAAATATTAAACAAACAATTTTTTTGATTTTTTTTAACAAACACCATTTCAACTAAATTTTCTTATGGTGCAAAAATTAGGTATTAAATTTTTTACAGAATTTTTTTAATGTCTAGCATTTGTTATCGCTCGCTCTTATTTCAACTTCGCAGAAGCTATAAAAATACACTTGTAAGTAATATAAAAATGCAATTTCGGCTGTCATAGGGTTAATTGAAATAAATAAATAAATAACAGAGTGTTTTTGAATCATCTCTCTGTTTCATTTTCAATGTTCTCCACATTTTACAATTACGGGTTTCTCTCTCATTACAGTTACATATCATGATGCGAGCTTCAGTTATTTGAATATAAGTGGTTATTTATTATAAAGGTTTTGTGCTAGGTATAATGTTGCTATTAAAATATTTCTAAGATTTTATTTTTGGTGAACAGGTAACATGAAGATACGTTCTGTTTCATTCTTTCCATTAAACTGGTTAAAGGTACCAACGGTGAGTTTGCTGTAATTAAAAATTGTCTAGAAATATTCGTACATACATTCTTTCATATGATTTACATGTTCTCTTACACATATAAACATGTGCCGCAATGTTTATCTATACATAAATATCTATTAACAAAATCATATTCTATAGATGGGAGAGATGAGGTCTTTCAAATCACTTTTTTTTATAGTTCTCTTGTCATACAAACACACAGGGAGTAGTTGGGGGGGGAAGCAAATTTCTCTCTCCATTTGTTGTACAACCAATGATGCAAACTCCCGAACGACCGAAAGCACCAAAAATATATTACAATTACTAACACTCAAATGCACTACATACGTTTTTGTCAATCGAAATAATCTCTGCTCAAATTGAAAAAAACAGCAAAAGCACTAAAAGGAAACGAAAAGCACCAAATTGGTACTTTTTTGAAAATACACTAAAGAGGCACCATTGATTACGAGTTTTTACAAATAAATCTCCATATTTTATGCTCTCGTGTTGGAAAAAGAGAGCATCTCAATAATTCAGGAGAGGAAATTCCCGTTTCCATGTTTTTGGAGTAGAGATCTATATCCGCTCAGTCTCCTTACTTACTTAAAAAGTATTTTTGCATGGTATCCACCACCAACATTGCTTAAGCTTGTTAGTTTTGATTTTACTCTGGCCTCGTTCGGTTTATTTTTAATATCGCGCGGAAGTTGAGCCTTGATCATATCATGTGTGTGAATGTGTTTAGTGTTTTATTCAATTTTGTGTTCCGTTTCGCGGTATTTATTAACAAACAAAAGTGAATTCGTTGGAATATACTAAGAAAAACGGCGAGTTTAAGGTAAGTTATAAGCGAATGCATATATGTTATGTTACATTTACATTGATTGATTGCAACGAACATATAGATTTAGTAAATTATAAAACAAAACGTTTTGGAATTATAAAAATGTTATTACATTATACGACAATTTACTATTAATGGTTTTCCTGGCCATAATTTATTTTATTTATTTCCTAAATATTAATAGGACAAATATATCCATTCCAATTCATTGTCTGCTTTAGCTTCGCATAGCTTAAGCTTCAATTTATTTGCACACGTTTGCAACTTTCTGTTTACATTATATACAAAAATGTTTCCGCTCTCTTTTTCCAAGAAAATGGCAGACAAAAATCCCGCCAAAATCATTACTGTTCTGCTAGCAGTTAGCTTTATAAAATTAAATTCTCAATTGTCGCAACATTTCATACTCTTAACCTCGCTCAGCCAACAACCACCCTTTACAAAACGTTGTTGTTGTTGTTTGTAAAATCTGTTTTTGCATGAAATTCTCTTAGAATGTGAGTATAAAGAGAGTTTCTCCAAATTAGGAGTACAAATATCCATTTCTATCAAAATAGAAGAATTTTTTTTGTAGAGTTCATTGTACGGAATGCTCTTGTGTTCTCATTTCTTTACCCAAGAGAATTTCGAGAGTACAAGTTTCCGTTTCCATTTGGTGCTAAAAGCACCAAATTGGCATCACTGGCTACAACTATTAGTTGGCAGTTGTAGTTATTTGTAGTTCAATTGATCTATACTCGAATGATACTGGTTGGAGAAACAAATTTCAAGATTACAACTCCCATTTCCGACCAATCTTTTCTCTGTGTGTGTGTATGTACATATTTCCATTTTGTATATTTGTATAAATAAATTTAGACTATGTTATGTTGTAGGTAAATAATAAATATCTAGGAATTTACAATTTTAGCTTAAAAGTTGAGATTATCCACTCTATGGATCATTTGTTGTTTGTATTATAAACTAAATACAATATGCATGTAGGTATGTATGTACGTATGTATATAGCTTATAGTTAAAATAGGTAGAAAAAGGATTTAATGTTAAAGATTTTGTTTGGTTTGTTGACAATTGTTCCAGATTGTTCTTATTAAATTCATTACAGACGAAGTTTCAATACTACACAGGAAACGATATAGTTTGTAATTTATAGGAAATTTACGACAGCACTTTATTTGGAGTTAGGTAATTTTTGTAAGAAGGTGGATAGTCGCAGTCTTATGGCAGGTGAAGTCGATATCGGCCTAAGCTAACTCACCAAAGTCGACTAATCGATCATTTTAAAGTTAGAAATATCTGTCAAAAACAGTTTATGAATGTTAATAAAATAGGTACAAAAAATTTTCTATAGAAATATAAAATTTATCAAATTTTCTAAAGAAATAAAATTTTGAAAACATTTTCTATAGAAATAAAATGTTAACAAAATTTTCTGTAGAAATAAAATTTAGACAAAATTTTCTATAGAAATAAAATTTTGACAAAATTTTCTATTGAAATAAAATTGACATTTTTTATAAAAAAAATTAACAAAATATTCTATAGAAATAAAATTTTGACAAAATTTTCTGTAAAATAAAATTTTCTTCTCCAATTAGGTTTTTTTTTAATAATTTCACTGCATTTTAAAATTTCCTATAAAATATCAAAATATATAATTTTCTTGTGTGTAATAAAATAAATTTATGTATATGTGGTCTTTTACTATTTTAATTCTTTTTACATAAATGGATCTAGAATATAGTTTTAGTTTGTGTTATAAATTTTACATTAAAGAGTAAATACAAATGGAATTTAATTGTCAGATTTTTGTTTTTTGTTCATTTGGAAAATTGTTGTTGTTTTTTTAAGTTTAGTATAATGAGATTTTAGAAATCTTATATAATTGCTTATCAAATGCCAATGATGCTTGGAAAGATTTATGATTGGTAAGCTAATGAAGAAAAATATCTTCTTAGGATTAGCCTTGCTTAGCTTTTAAGCTTCTAACAAAACTTTGCAGAAAGAGCTTATCCAAATAATGGTGTATATAGGTAGTGTAGTTATTTGATTTTATATTTGTTGTTTTACAAGAAGCCTTCAATCAAAAGACAGTCATTCCTTCTACTCCAGACGTTCACTATTCATAAATTTCGCTGTATGGTGGGTGACAAGCGATTTCATCTTGTTTTCTTCACTAGACTTGCAGATCTGAAAAGAAAATCGAAGTTTTCGTTAAGCCGTTGTAAATGTATGTAATGTACAAAACAATAATAATACAGGAAGTGTTTAATTGGCCAGAAAAAAACCGTCCTTAAGAGACTAAATCTGGTATCTGCATTCAAGGAACAAACTCAGGATAATCAGGTCAAATAAAAATATTTGTATAGATTCATTTTCTCCCCCGCTGGTAGTCATTGATCTAAATTATTTACTTGGGTATCCAGATTTCGGTTATGACCGCCATGACCATCGGTTCCCTTGCACACCTCAAATATCAATACATTTCGAATTTCAAGCAGATCAGAATAAAAAGCATTTTCTAAACCCATAAGAAGTCGATTCAAGCCACCTGAGACCTTCACTTAGGCCTTAGTTAATTCATGCAATCATCGCTCAAAAAACTTACCTTCGTACACCATGTCTGGGACTTACTGGTGGTGTTCTTGCCGGTGAGGGTGGTGCTGAGGAGCCTGACGAGGCCAGTGAGAGGGTAGAATTGCGCGGTGCAGTGCATCCTAAATAAATAGCAGATCCTTTATCAGTGTCGCGCAAATCGACACGTGAGCCATGGACGGACGATGGCACGGAACCTGACGACGACAAAGACTTTTCTATAAGAGAATAGACCCAAACCTTGCAGTGTTAAGTCTCTACGCACCTGTGTACGAATGTAAACCAGCAGGACTACTGCGAGGGCGCACCGCCAAGCCACTCACCGTACTGGCACTGCGTTGTAAATTTGCTGTGCCACCAGCAGAAGCAGCAGTAGCTGCGGTACTACCACTTGCACCCGCATTTAATCTTTGCGTCTTGGGTGAATTTTCGGTTTTTCCATTGCCCGTCAAACGACTACCAGCACTACTGACACGCGGTGACCGTGTCGAGTTTCTCGAGGGTGACCGTTGCAGTTGTCGCTGCTGTTGTTGACGTTCTGCTGCTTCTTTTTTACTGGCCTCTATGGCTGCAGCATATTCAGCAGCCTCCGAGGTGGTAGGACTAAGGTGGGCCTCTTCGTCTTCAGGTATTCGATCGCCGCCCAATGAACGACGCGTAGCACTCATGCCGCCTTGACCTGAGTGCTTAGGAGAATTTGGACACGATTGAGCGGTGGTAACGCCTCCCGTCGATGCTTGTGGCCGTAGGCGTGATCGTGTTGAGGCAGATGAAGGTCGTCGGCGGAAAAGACCTTTGGTGGGGTCCATGTTGCAAACACCTGTTTCAAAAAATACACACAAAGAAAACAGAGAAAATGGAAACACACATGCAAAACTTCATCTTCATCAGGAATTCAAAATCGAGTGCAGAATGAATGATGAACGATCTGGCTCTGTAAATTATTTCAAGTAAACAAAAAGGTTTTTATTAAAGGTTTATAAAGTGTTTATACAATAATGACTGTAAGTGATTCTCAAATATTCTCTAATCAGATTCTGTTCCTGGTGATGATTCCATGGGCTTATAGAGTATAACATTTTCCATTATAACTTCACCATGATCATCTTCCATTTTCAGAGTCGTTGCCTCAAAGCCTATGAATGACAATGATTTCTTGGAATTTCTGGGGGTTTTCCATTGTTCGGTAGCAAAAGATAAAGTGTAACTAACGTTTTTGCCACTTGTGCTGTGGGCGGAGTGCTTAGTGTTATCATGGGATGATTGTGCCCCTTGTTCCTTAACATCTAATACCAACGCACCTGTGGGACATTTTTCACCACGCACACAATTCCCCTCACATATATCACGATTTTGCAAGAGCTCCTCATAGTTGTCCAGGGCAGCCATACATTTCATACGATCCAGTTTCTCCAAAGCCAACGATGGATAACGTTCCCTTAGACGTCGTCTCTCCTCACTCAAGCGGTACATTTCGAACTCTTGCAGCTGCGTTTGAAATCCCACATTGGGATTGGCCACTGCTCGACCAGCACGCACCACCTTCAAAGCATCCTTCCAAGAGAGATTTGTGGCAGTCATTATATAGGCTACGGCAACCGTGACTGAACGTGACATTCCAGCCAAACAATGGATGAGGACATTGCCCTCTCTCAAACGGGCAGCATGAATGAAATCATTGCAGACGGTAAAATATTGTGATAGATTTTGATCTGGTGTATCAGCAGCCATAACGCATAGATAGTGTTTATCCTGGGCAATATATAAAAATAGAGAGATGTTAAACTGATAGACTTTCGGGATCTGTCTGTCTCAACTTACCGGCAGTAATCGACGCGGACTATCATGTATGGCAACTATGTGGGTAATTTTGAATTTGTCCAATTGTTGGGTATCTTTGGAGTCTCGATAATTGCCTACGTAAAGACCAGGCAATACCTACAAAGAGACGTTATATGAAAAATTAAAGGAAAAATTAAATAAAAAAGAAAAATTTCTTTCAAAATCCTGTATGCCGTGTATCGACTAAATTCTTGAGAGTAAAATGAACCCTTAATTAAATTCCCCGTAAAATAAAATCCTGTCTTATACGAGACAATTTGACATTGTGGCTTTTACGATCAATCCTTATTTTCACTCAGACCAGTTATAGGAAGAAATGATGTACATTCGAAGTATGGAAATTTAGATTTTCAAGGGATTGTATTCTTTCTCCGCCTGATTCATACTTAAGACTATGGTAATATCCACTTGCTGGGGTTAAAACATGTATAGCACTCGTCCCAAAAACAATCAACCAAAATTTTAAGAAAAATTTACCAAAACATCTACAAAATTTAAAAAATCTTTTTTGAACGTTTGGTAAAATTTTTGTCAAAATTTTATTTCTACAGAAATTTTTTGAAAAATTTGATTTTTATAGAAAATTTTTGAAAAAAATTTTTATATAGAAAATTTTTGCAATCTTTTATTCCTATAGAAAGTTTTTGTAAGATTTTATTTGTAAGGATTTGTAAAAAAATCTACCATTTTTGTGGCAACCATGATAGCTAGGCGTGTTCAGATTTGATTATGGCATTTTATTTTCAATGACTAAATTTTCCAAAAATCTAATAGTTATTATTTGATTTTTTCTCGACATTTTTAGCTACAATAAAAAAAAATATGTTAGAACAACACCTTTGTTCTACTCGACCCACCCTATTGCCTACATATGTTCTATTTACTTTGGTATTGTGGGGGAAACTTACCTTGTTCATACCATTTCCCATCTTGTTGTATCATTAAAATTTTAACTTGGCAATCTTAGAGCACAATCTGAAAGAGATGAACGAAAATAAAAGTTAGGCATGGAAAATAGTATAAGAGTATTGAAGAAAAAACTAACTCCAAAAAGTAGATAAAGCTTTTGGAATATATTAGAATCCCTAAAGTATGCTTCAGTTTTTTTAATAGGATTTTCGTAGTAAAGTAAGAATATAAGAAAAGATACAAGAATGAAATTGAATTAAAAGTTTTTCCCGCAAGCAACAAAGTTTTATTTAATTTTGTGTTATGTCAAAATGAAGCCTGGATTAGAGGGCTTCCATTTGTTGAGTTAAAATTTTGTGAAGTTACGAGGTAAACCTAAAACCATCCAACATAGAATTTAGATGGTATAATAATTAAAAAAAAAATTTTTAAGCGTTCAAAGCTTTTTAATTTTTTTTTAATGAAATTTTATTTGTCGAAATCTTACATTTTTGGTACTTGGTTATATATCAAATTTACTTGTTCCTGAATTGTTATACATTCATCAAAAAATAATCAGTATCAGAAAACTGTATATCTCTACCGCAAACCATCGATGGCAGTGAAAGTCAAAGGTCATCAAGTTAGCATCTCATTTTGTTGTCGATGTCATCAGTGTCGTCATAATCTTTCGTACAGATTAAAATACGAAGAAAGAATTTTGTTTTGTTGCCCCCAGACAAACTCTGCTCTTCTGAACTCATCACATATAGTAAACGAACAAACGCTCGATATTATATAGAGCTTAGCATATTAGGGATACAAAATTCGAAGATTGAATAATCGAATTTTTGCAAAAAGAGTCGAAAACTCAAATTCGACGTTTTGTAATATTCAAAATCGACCAACTCGATTTTTGGATTTTTTTGAAAATCAGGTAATATTGTCCTTTTTGCCAAAAAAGGAAAACTCAAAGCAGTCATTTTGTAAACTTCATACTAATCGACTTTTGTTTTTTTTTTTAATCGTGTCATATCGACCTATCGAATTTTGTGCTGACCAAAATAGACCATTCGAACTTTAACGAAAAGTTGAATTTGAATTGAATGAGGAATAAGATATAAAACACTTGATGCTGAAAAATGCTCATCCAAAAATCGAAGGTGGTGACGTCAAAAATCTACTTTTCAGTTATCGCAAAAATTATTTTATTTAATTTTTTAAAAAGACTAGAAGTCTACTATTCCAAACGACTTTTTCAAAATTGCTGAAAATACATCCAAAAATTTTAAATTATCACATATCAGTTATTTTTAAAATTTAAGTTATTTTTAAAATTTTAAAGTTATTTTTTATTTTTTAAAAATCTAAAATTTAACCAAAAGACTTTTTCAAAGTAAAAAAATCGAATATTCAACCTTTTAATTTTCATTACAATCTCTATAGATTACTTTTGGGGGTCTTTTGGTGTTATTACTGTGTCATTTGTTGGCTTGAAAATAATTTTTGTTAAGTTTTTAAAAAAGACGAGGCATCGAATAATCGACTGTTCCAAATATCGAATGTCGTCCTTTTTAAATTTTGAAAAATCGAAAACTAAACCTATTGATTCTCATTGCAATCTCTATAGTATACTTTTGGGAGGACATTTGGTCATATTACTATGCCATTTGTTGGCTTGGAAAATGCATATTTGTTGTTGTTATTGTTGATGGTATCTGGTGCATTCACTAAGATGTGTGTTGTTATTATTATACTTTTGCATGCATCAGACCATTGTTATATATAAATGTTGACAGCAACAGTTTGCTGTTGACTCAACTACTCAGGGGCTTGTTAGATTTTTATATTGCCTAGTATTAGGCTTATTTGACATTGAAACCTTTCTCTTTCTCTGCAAAAAAAAACACGAAATGGGAAATATTTCAAGCCAATGTTTGAACAGATGTTTTTTTTTTTGTATGCCTTTTATTTTATATTTTCTGCATTTATTGCATATAAGACAGGGCCGTTTAGGCAGCTACCATGGCCTCAAAAATACATATAACAATTTTTTCTTTCAACAGAAGTTTGGAATATGGGAAAATCTTAAATATTCAAGTAATAAAAGAAAATCTATGAAAATAGGAGCATCATCAATGTGATATGCAGTTATCATATAGATAACAGAAGAATCGAAAATTAGGAAGAAAGTCATGAAATGGGGTTTGTCCAAACACTCCTACCATTTATAAGCCTGGTGTAAATCCCTTTTGAAATCTTTTGAATTTCTGGAGTATATAAAAACCCCCACTCGAATTCAAATCAATCCGAGCTTTTTTAGATTTGAAAGTTCGGTTTCATTGAATTTCAAAAATGAATATTTTTTTTAAATTTATAGCTTGACATTCATTCATTAAAATTTTAAAATGGTTTTATTTTTTTGTCTTCTTTCGACTCTTATTGATCGGCAAAATATGAAATGACTTTCCATTCGATATAGAAGAAATGCATTTTTTCCTTTTTTCCGAACGATGGCTTTCGTATGAGATAGGAAAACATTGGATTAGTTAATTCTGAACTTAGAACCTTTATCTCCTTTGAATTGCATCTTAAGCTGAGAACTATGTTCAGTTTTCAAGCTGAAAACCAGGTTGTTTTCACGGTTACCTTTTTAATTAATTGATTTAGAAATATAAAATTATTTACAATAAATTTCTTGGATCTTTTCCATCCACTATTTGGCAAGACTTGATCAAAATATAATCATCTTCATAAATATATTTGTACTTTTAATTTAGTGTTTTGGTGAAAAACCCGAACATAGTACTCACCCTTAATTGTATTTTTTTAATCGTGTATTCAATAAAATATTACTGTAATCTCAAATTTTGCGCCTGCCTTTAATATTGGGCCTTTGGACGTTATCTTCATTTTCCCGACAACTATTTGCTTTAGTATTTTCATTTTTTGCTTACCAAAAACTCATTTGTTAATGTCTTGACAATTATTTAAGATAATTGTAAATAAAAAAAATATTTCCCCCGAGGTATATCACGATGCCATAACAAAGCTTTGCATTCTGTTCTGAACTCGGAACTTGAATGTTTGGTTGTAGGTAATTGAAAAGGCTACAACAACTTTTGGTTGTTTCTTTTGGCGACACAAGTACCTTGTGAATTTAAAATTTCCATTTTTATGGCTGCATTCTTTTTGGGGGATTGCTGTACTGTTGCTGCAAGCAATGTCAGTTCACAACAAAAATCCACTAAGAAGCCTACCTCAAATCTCTCAAGTTGAACTTGTAGTTGGAATGAATGAGCTCCATGTATCTGCCGGGCAAAAACTAAAACCCTCGAACACACACACTCTGACAAAAATTGTGGTGGCAAAACCCACCTGACCACAACGTTCGTTATCGTATTCGATATAGAAATATTCTCGGTTTTTTTCTCGAAGAAAACTATCGAAAACGATATCGAGAATGCTTCGA